>NC_139768.1:25585464-26185464 GCF_965231275.1 Zosterops lateralis
TAATTCCTTATGCAAAAAAGAAAAAAAAAAAAGAAAAAAAAAGAAAAAAAAAAAAAAAAAAAGAAAAAAAAAAAAAAAAAAAAGAGAATTTGCAGGGCACAGAAATGCTGCGTCATTTCAGACCTGCGGCCATAGGAAAACACCAACATGGTCTCTAGAAAGGAATGAGGAAAATTTCTGACCATGGTGCTGATCCCTTGAACACGAGAAACATCCTCTATCAGGCTGACAGCAGAAAAGGAAGATAGTTCAGTTCAGTTCCCAGCTGTCTGTGGGTGGGGAGAAGGGAAAAAGCAACCTCTGAGTAACAGGCTGCAGCTCTGTGGCTCAGGCTGTGCCAGCCAGCACCACGAACAACTGTGCAAATAAATATAAGCATAAAACCCACAGTTCTCTGTTGTGTGATCTGGGTTTCAGCTTATTAAATTTGTTTTTGCAGCAAAGCAGAAGTTCCACAAGCTGCCCCCGGCCTCTCCCTCCTCCATCCTGGTGATCCTTGTTCTGTCTGGGCAAGAGCAAGATGGGGTTGAGTATTTTTTTTGCATTTTAGGAGGATGATGTCACTACCCCTGAGAATGTGATTTAATATCTTCCCCATCTCCAGAAGAAAAAGGCCTGGCCATAAATTTGTGATAATCAAAATAGTCTGATTTCACTGAATTCAGAAAATTGCAGTGCTCGGACAATTAGCATTTTTTTCAAGGGCAAGTTAGCAATGGTTTGGTCAGATATCTGAGGTGGGCAACCCATTTGTTTTGTGTCTGTAGGGTTCTACCTGGCAAAACCTGCAAATATTGACATATAAAACTTGGTAACAAATATTGACATATAAATTAAGAATGTTCCAGCCTAAACAAATGGCCACGTCCATGCAACACATTTAAATGGGCTCTAATTGTTAAATCAATGCCTGCCATTGGCTCCCCAAAATCATTGCTTTTTTCCCACTTGGGGAAATACAGGAAAACAAACTGACAAACTTCCCATAAGAATCCTTTTCTTGCCAATGTAGAAAAAGCCATGAGCTTCAAGTTGAGAATCTTCTGTTCCTTGGTAATTGATGATTTCTCTGTCTTAAGCAGTTCTATCTTTTATCTGTTTATCTGTTTCTCCTAGAAAATGCCAGTGCAGTCACAGACACCACACAAAGCATCACGATTGATGCATTTTTCAGTCACTGCTATCAATAGGTCAGATCAGTGCAATTTGATATTTTTGAATACAGACCAAAAAAAGGTCATCAGTAGTTCCTGCTCCCCAAGGATAAAAATGACATGAATTATGGAGAGAGAGACAGAGAGAATGGAGAACTCTGGGAGTTCTGGGAGCAGACTGGAATCAACCTGGGCTCTGAGAGGAATTCATGGCTATTTTCAGAGATTGTCCCTAGGAGCTCCTTCCTTCTCCTTCCCACCCTGTTTTCCATGCAGATAAGAAAGAGCAAAAAAAAAATTTCCTCTGTTTTATCTGAATCACTGTGTTGACTGTAACAAAACAACCCCAAGGAAATGCAACTGCTTTTCTGGAAACAGGTTCTTACTGCTCAGCCTAATGTAAACAAGCTCTGACAGTGTTCATCATTTTCCTTTAAATAGATCTAAAAACATGAAGATTGGCATTTATCATTGAGCTTCTGGACATCTGTAACCTGATGAATAAAGAAAGATGTACAAGGGAAGACAGTAATAAGGAATTCAATACACCGAATATTATTTTAGGAAAAGTTATTGTATTTTGTTCTGCATGGATCTTTCCTACTGGGAAGAAGAAAATCAGGAGAGAATGAAAATGAATTGTGATCTGTTTTTTTCTTTAGAGATGTTTTTTTTAACCACAAAACTACTTCACTCCAACACAGGCAGTTGTTAAAAACAGTTCTAATCAGACACAACAACCTGATAAAAGCTTAAAAGCTTCCAATGTATATTTTTTGATACAAAGTCTAGAGAAAGAATCTTAGGCTATCAAATCTCTCCTTGTGCTGCAAGCAAGGCTGGAAAGATGTGTATTTTTTTTAATCTATACCATGATATTTTTCTAACTGCATGAGCCACCCACCTCTCTTCCTATTCCAACCCACATGTGCCAGCTCATACTTCAGCCAGATGTGTGATAGAGCAGTGGATATTCACATCTCTAGTATTTAAATCCAGAATACAAGCATTATTTGAAGTGTCCAAGGCCAGCTGGACAGGGCTTGGAGCAACCTGGTCTAGTGGAAGGTGCCCCTGCAGATGGCAGGGGATGGAATGAGATGATCTCTGATGTCTCTTCCAGCCCAAACCATTCTGGGATTCTGTGTTTATTTTTAATTTACCCTTCCAAAAAAGGAAGAATTAAGACTTTCAGTTCAGGTTTGGTCAGGTTCCACCCTCTCTGCTTAAAATCCTTATCCTTGGACCTTCCCAAGAAAAATCCAAAGAGTATTCCAGCCAAAGTCTGCTTGAACTCTGTCTTTCTCATAAATAGACTCCCACAGCCTGGAGCCTCCACACACAGCCGTGCCCTTATTCAACAGTCCCAAGAAGGAAGACAGGAAAGAATGAGGGGAGCCCAGGCTTTGGTGGAATTGCTGTGTTAGGAAGCAGACCTGGCTAGGAGCTGCAGCAATTCAGCTCCCTGACCTTCAGAGGAATTTTTCTCAGACACTGAAACCACGATCAGCCTGACCGAGTAACTTTCCACGGCATGGGAAACTGGTTCAGGAGGAGATTTTTTGCTTTCTACAAGAGAAAATGCCTCTGCATCCAGGGATTAGGAGTCCCAGTCTGACTAAGACTGGAGGCTATAATTGTCCATGGCTCTATGAGCTCATATCAACTCTACGACGCGCGTGGGATTCGGGGGAGTGGAGCAGAGGCACGGTTTGTTCCACGTGAGGAGTTTAGTTCTGAACTGGGGCTCCTCCTGAACGTGTTCTTATCCCCACGTGGCCAGGCTGACCTGCTGTCTGTACCACTGGGGCTGGCTCTTGAGATGCTTTCATGCTCTTTTAAAGGGAGATTGCAAAAATTTCCATGTTCTCTGGGAAGGAAACAGATAAATTCTTCAGCAGAGTTCTGGGGAGGGTTTTGACCAAGGGAAACATCTGTGTGCCATTATATTGGTACAGAAGTTTTGGAGCAGAGTTAAAGATGCTGAATTGAAAGAGGCTGGAAAAGTTAAGTTTAAAAGAAATAATCTATCTCTAAGTAATGCTTCTCCTTAGGAGAGGTAAATGATTTTCAAATTTGAGATGGAAGGTCAGAGATGCTGAAGGAGACATGATTTGGATCAATACCAAAATGCTGAGTTAATACTTGCATTGCAGTGGAAGGGTCACAGGGCTTTATAGAAAGGTGAACAGCTTTCCTGGGAAACATGCTGAGAACAACTCAAGAACTCATGTTACCAGATTCCTGCAAAAAGGGAGCAAATTCCCATAGGAGAATAAAATCCCTTTCTGCTTCAGTGCACAACCTGCTAAAAGCACTGTGAGGAGGCAGTTTCCAGGTGACACCAGTTAGTAAAATACACAAAATGATCCAGTAGTCTCATGTGAGTGTCAAAAGCTGAGCCCTTGGCTGGGGATGCAGCAGACACATCTGTGTTGCAGATGAGCTCTTTTAGAGCACAGGAGGAAGCTCACACAGCAGCCTGAACCTGCCAGCAGCATTCAGCACTTTGTGGGGTGACATCAGGCCGTATCAAAGTCAGGAGGAGATGATTTGTCTAAGTTCACCCATCCATTTGCAGCATGCTGCAGCACGAGCCTCGTTATGTCCCACCACAAGAAATGCATGACAGCAAACCAAGGCTGGGATGAATCCCCTCATTATTCAAACAGCTACAGATCGGTGCTGCATCCTTCAGATCCTTACTCCCCTCCTCCCCCAGGCTCTGTCAGAGCTGTGTCCCTCACCTGGGCCCCAGAGGGTGATGCACTGCTGCTCGTGTGTCTGGCAGATGCCGTTGTAGCAGTAGCCATCCACGCCGTGGCAGGAGTGCCCGTCGTGCAGGTAAACATTGGCCGGGCACTGCGGGCTGGCCCCCGTGCAGAACTCGGGCAGATCGCAGGAATTGCTCGACTCTCTGCAGGAAATCCCTGCTGCCTTCAGCTGCAAAACAAACAGAACATCAAGGGCCGGGCCGGGCCTGGGTCAGCCATGCAGCACAGGAGCAGATTTCCCCACTGGCCCGGCCCCAGCTGACTGCAGAGGACAGGGCAGGGATTGCACAGCTTTGAGTGCACTGATGTGAGCCATGCTGGGAGGGTTTTTGGCAGTAAGGAGGGACAGATGAAGCTGCACACACGGCTCATGTGTGAGGCAACCCTAGCCCTGACGTTTGCTGTGTGGCTCCTCCACTGTGTCTGAACACAAAAACTCTGCAAAGGAGGTTCTGGAGCACTGGGCAAGAGTCAGATCAGAGACCTTTCTAACCAGGGCAGCCGATCACAAAACACTGTGGTGTGTTAGGGCTCAGGAAGCCACCAGCCCACTTAACTCTGGATTCAGATGCCCAACAATTCCCAGGTTGGAAGGTTCAACCAGATGATCTTGAATAGGTCTCAAACCTTAATGAATCTATGGAGTTACGTTTCCTCATGGAAATGTTGTGATGGGCATCAAGATCTCCTCAAACTTAACTACAAGACTAGTCCATGTAACTGTTTCTGTCCTGTACTGACTTCCACGGGTAATGATAATTTTTGGAGCTGATGGTGGAATGTGCCAGTCTGAACATTCGCATCTCAACAGCAGCCACGAAACGTGGCTGTACTCTGGGAGCAGCCCTGAATTTTAATCACATTGCCTTTGGTAAAAAACAAAGGACATGAAGATTGATTTTGCTAAACAGCAATTCCTGCATGTGGGGATCCCTTGCTGCTCCAAGCTCGTGGGTTGCCACAAACACGATGGCAACTTGCTGGATGCTTTATTAGCCCATGGGCAAGGGAGGGTCTGAGAATTCAAGCAGGTAAATGCCTGTGGCAAGTTGGCTTTTACAGAGTGTTAGGAGACCACAACAGCTGATGATCTGCTATTAAAAATGCATATGTTGTTGATAGAATTAATAATTTAAGAACCCTCCCCAAAATAACAGGGTTCAGTATTTAATGACTGTTTGCCATGTAAGAATGAGAAAAATTAAAGCACACAAAAGTTCATGAAAAGGAAGCTTTGCATGAGCAACTAAAGGAGGCCACAAAAAGCACAGAGACCATCTAAAAGATCTATTGATCTGCTCCTTCAATAATTTATATTTTGGGAATTTTTTAATTGCTCACACGACATGTAAGTGTCTTAACACTGATCAATACCAATTTACTGGTCCTCCATCCTTGCTGACTGCACTGAAGCAGGGAAAAACTTGGAATTCTGCCCTCCCCACCCTGAAAAGAGACATTTCCCGTGGTTCACCTGGCAGTCCTCGCAGCAGAGCCCATGTGCACACACTGCTCCCGGGTTCAAGGCACAGGTGGTGGCATTACAGCACCGGTTTGTACATTCCTGGATGAATTTGGAGGGTAAATTTAGAGCAGACAACATTCAGTCACAATGAGCCGTAAATCAAGAGGCTGCCTATAGCTCTGCCAAGAAAAGCTGGGCATGAAACCATGAATTATGCATGAAATTCGACAACCTGATCCAAACTGCCTTGTCTGCCCTCAGATTCAACAAGCCCAGTAAGTGTAGTGAAACCAGAGAAGCTGCTGAGGAGGGCTGGTTTATTCCAGCTATGGATCTAATCCCAAATATCACGAACAACCCAAGCACGCTGACACCAACCCTGATAGAGCGCTGGGGCATTTTATTTCCACAGGAACCAGTGGAGTGATTCCACTGCCTCTAGAGAGGATCCAGGAGCTCGCTGCAGTTGCTGAGCATCATGACTACAGCTCTATTTTGTGATAGCTGCTGGCCAGGCTCCTGTTTGGACGAAGGCTGGGGCTGCCACAGAGGAAGACAACGACACGATTCCATGTAATCCCTTATCAGAGTACAGCAGTAATGGAGCTCTGAGATATGGAGTGAGCATGAATTGCAGCCTCACTCACTGATACATCCCAATTTCACACTTGTGGATTAGATGGTGCCGTGTGTGGGCTCCTGCAAAGTTTATTGTCAGTAGAATGAGCTCGTAAGCAGCCTCAGAAAAGAATGAATTTGTTTTTCCAAGATAATGCCCACAAGCTGCAAGTTACACCAGCTGAGCTGGAATCTCATCTCTCTCACAGAAAGAGCAGCAGATAAAATTGCTCTTCAGCTGTGTTAAGTCTGTTTGACTTAACAAGGGATCACTAACAATACAGGGAACACAGGAAGAGTGGGTGGGTTAGAGTGATGTTTACAGCCTCTTGTTACTTCACTGGCTTCTGAAAGCTTCCCAACTGGAAGGCAGGGCTAGCACTGACTCACCAGCACAAACCAGAAGGATTCTCAGCATTTCACTGTTTTATAGGTAATATCTTCCTGGATGTACAAAGCCAACTGTGCTCTGAAGCAGAGGAACAACTTCCTGCTCCTATTTTTGATCACTGGAAGGCAGCAGGCTACGGAAATATTCCTATGCAGCTGCTGCATGTCAGGAGTAACATTCCTCTGCCACATTTTATAAATTCACCTCTAAAATAATCTGAGATAAGCAGAGCAGAGTGTCAGTCCCATTAGGGTCCTTGTGAAACAATCAGCTGCAATACCCCAAACTCTGGCCCCACAGCAGCATTCAGCATTCCACAGGCAGACTGGGATAAAGACACAGCTCTTGGAGTGGTGTTTCAGCAGCCTCTGAAATTTCCAATTGCTATCTCACTTATTGCTCATTGTAGGGAATGAGCTTGGTAAATAGTTTTTGTGCCTGGGCTATCAAATTGTCAGGAATGATTTTAACATAAACAAGCGGAAAAACAAGAAAGGCTCACCAGGCTTTTGGAGGATGGAGGCTGCCACCTGGAATTACTGCTGTGCTGGAGTTTGTTGTTGTTATTGTTATTATTATTAGTTATTATTGATAACAGCAATAATGTGGGAGGTTTCTCACTGTGGCTCTCCTGGCTCTTCAGAGGAACCAGAGCAGCCCAAACCCAGAACAATTCCAGCACCACCTCTGTGATGTCAGGCTCTGTCCTGTGGGCAGGACCCCTGGCTTTCACCCTCTCTTTTCTCAAAACAAAAGACAGACCCCACTGGGTCAGCCCATAACTCCTCTGTCCCTGTGTCTCCCTGAGAGCAGCCAGCAGAAGATGTTTAAGGACATTAACACCCTCCCAGTCTCAGTCTTTCCCTTGGCTCCTTGGGCATTTTTAGCACCTGTAAGAGTCAGAGTAAAGGAACTCACAGGTAACCAACACAGTCAGAGGAGCAGCTTCTTCTGCTTGTTTGAAACCTGCCATTTTCTAACTTCATCTGCTTATTTCTCATGGGGGACAATCTCTCCTCACTCACCTTTCCATTACCCTCACGATTTTATCAGCTTATGCTGCACTTCCCTTCATTTTCTTCTTTTCCAGCCAGAGCCCTTTCGAAACTTTGAACCACCTTATTGCTTTTCTCTCAATCTTTTTTCACTCTGCTTTATCCTCCCTGGGATCAGGGAGGGGTAGGGAAAACCTGCACAAGCAGTTTCAGGCGCAGCAGATTTATAGAGATCTGCTGGTGCTTTGTTTTGTTTTCCTATTTCTCCCCTAGTACTTTCTAACAGCCTATTTACCTTTTAGACCACTCCTGAGCACTGGGGCTGACATTTTCATGAGACTATTTATTGCAATATGAAGTCTTGTTCCTCCATGGTCAGAGTCAGCTCAGAGTCCATCATCTTCTTTGTGTTTTTGGAATGTGCATCACTCCTCAGTGGGTCCCATTTCTCATCTTAATGCCTGTTCCAGCTGCCTCAGAAGGTTTCTCTGCAGTCCTTCACAGCCAGTTTTCATCTCCAGCAGCCTAACTAATATCATCAGCAAATTAAAGACTATTCCTCTTCCCAGGCTCTTTATGAAAACGCTGAGTTGTGTAGTCCCCAGGACACTTCTCATGGATACAGCACAGCAGATCTCCTTCCACCACATGAAATGGATGATTTACACCTGGTTGTACTTCTTATCTTTTAACCCAATTTGTGCCCATGCAGTTTTCTCTCCTTTACAGCTGCTCAATCTCCCTTTGGTGAAAGGTTTGGTCCAAAGGCTCTCTGAACTCCTCACAGGCTGCAGTGACAGCCCTGTCCCTTTCCATCCACTTGTTAAACCCTTCAGAGTGCTGTGATGGATTTGTAAGACAAGATTTTGTAAGACAAGAGTTCCTGGCACAAAAGCCGTGTTGACTCGTCCCTGGCATGTCACAGCTGTTTGGGCACTCGCTCCTAATTACATTTGGAAGTAATTTGTCTGACTTCTGAGTTAGCAGTTCGTAGTTTTCTGTTCTCCTTTGCAGCTGGTTGTAAAACACACGTTTTCATCTTTTGAGGACCGAGGATTTTTATTTCTTTTCATTCTTTTATCTTTCCATCTATAATCTACATGAACCCTCCTTCCACAGACACTGCAGCACATCAGACATTTTTTGGTCATATAATTTAAAATTGTTAGGATCATAAAATCATAGAATGGTTTGGGTTTGAAGAGAGCAAAAATCATCCAGTTCCTCTCCCTGTCATGGGCAGGGACACCTTTCACCATCCCAGGTTGTTCCAAGCCCCATCCAACCTGGCCTTGGACACTTCCAAGGATCCAGGGGCCTCACAGAAGAATTTACTCCTCATAGCACTCATTCTTGGGATACTGCAACACCATGGACAGAACTCAGCCGGTATAAATGACTGGGCAGTGAATGAGTAACTAATCACACAGCTTTTCTGGAACCATTCAGATTAGAGCAGTAAATCCCAAATAAATTTACTTGCACCCAAGCTGCAGTTTTTCCAATATAACCAAAAAGGCAAAAAGACAGAAAGAAGAGGCAAATGAAGGCAGTGCTTGCTGACATTAAGTGGCTTTGACTTGAAAAGGTATCGCTAACGTTCGGAAATGGAAACAAGAAAGATAACTGGGTTAGAAAGACATTTGCAAGCTGCTTGCACTCTATTGGCTTCAAACAAGGAGATAAGGCTGCTTCCTCCAACCTTGTTACCCTCAAGAGTGAGTGAACTGTCAGGAAATCCTCATGGCTTGGACAAATCCAATACATTCCACAGGCAGGATGCTGCAGTATCTTGCTGCTTTAACTGCCCCCATCTCTTTTGTCTCTAGGTCCCTATTTATCACAGGAAACAAATCCCTGATCTGCTGCTGCCTTTAATTCAGATAATCAGAGAGAAGTTCAATAAAGCCAATGAGGATGGGATGTAAAAGGGATAAGGATGCCAGCTCGGATATTATTTGACCCCCAGGTTTTGCCTATCTCCTGCTGATCTGAGGAGTCCTCTGACACATTCACTAAACTAAATGGAACAATCTTTGAAGCAGCAGCAATCTGTTTGGGAGGCAGTGAAGGCTATTTCTGTTGGGAGGTAATTGGCTAGAGGGAAAGAAAAATCCTGCAGTGAAGAAGGGAAAGGTCTCGTACATAAAAAGTGAAACTGCAATGAAAAATATCTGGCCAATATTAATATTCCTATTTATATAATGTTATATATGTTGATAGTGGAGGCCCTGGCACAGGGTGCCCAGAGAAACTGTGGCTGCCCCTGGATGCCTGGAAGTGTCCAAGGCCAGGTTGGACATTGGGCCTTGGAGCAACCTGGGATAGTAGAAGATGTCCCTGCCCATGGCAGAGGGATAATGAGATTATCTTTATGGTCTCCTCCAACCCAAACCATTCTGTGATTGCACAGTTTCTATGGTTATACTGACATAAATATAAATATACAAGTGGCTTCTCACTGACGGAAACAAACCTTCAACTAAGGCACATTTTCTTGAAAAAGTTGAGCCAAGTTCTCAAACTTCTTTTGAGTTTAGCTAATTAGCTAATGCCAAAAGGAACTTCTAGGAACACAAGGTCATGGCCAGACTGCTGAACAAGCCAGAGTTTGCTCTCTAAGGATGAACTGAGCACATTCTTAACCCAAGCCCTGCCTGGACTTTGGCAACTGGAATACACTCGAGACTCCCTGCACTTCTGAGGTTTAGGCTGATGGGATGGAAGCAGAGAAGGGAGAGTTCCATTTTACAACAAACCAACACTCCACTGTCAAAACCCTGCAGGCAGGATATGAGCAGTAACTCCCAGGTGGTGTCTTACCTCAGGCTCCCCACAGTCACACTCCTCCCCATCTTCCACGTAGCCATTCCCACATTTCTGGCCACCAAAGGACTCCTTGACTTCAGGCAGGTTAAAGAGACACATTCCCACTCCTTTCTCCAGGCTGTTTTCCAGGTCCTTTCTACTGCAGCTACTGAAGACCATGGGGAATGGATAGCTGGGGAAAAACCACAAGGAGACAAAATGAAGGTTGTTATATGAGATGAAAACCTCTCTCTCCTGCCACACTGGTGACATTTTAGCACATCTGTGCCTTGTGTTCAGTTTTTATCACACAGAATTGAGATACAGCAATTCACTGTGAAATTGAGCTCAACCCATTAATAATAATAATAATTTATGACTATAATTCACTTTTTCACTTCAATCTGTAGCTGTTGTTAAGGATTGGAAGTATTCACATATGAAATTCCTTCTCTCTCTTTTGCATATGGAGTTATAATGCAAATCATGATTGTGAGCCTAAAGAAATGCTGGGTTTGCAAGTAGTATCCTACACTTGCAGGACTGCAAAAGATCTCAATCCTTCTTGGAAAATTCAGCCTCAAATGGCAAATTCATTCATCTTGCTCTGCAGAATGGCAAACTTCCTGCTCTTTTCAGGAAAAAAAGAATAAAAGAAAAAACCCACTGTTACTTGATAAGAGCCTGCTTCTGCAATTCATCAAAGCTGAGCTTGGGAACTGCATGATTAAAGCAAAGACAGTTCTTATTTTAAACCAGCAGAACTGTAAGGACACTGTGCTGAAAATGCTCCTGTTTGGAATTCCCACTGCAGGCACACAACAGCTCCCATTCCTTTTGCAAAACACCCAGAAAGTGTGAACAGAGCACTCCCGTGCACTGCAAATATCAGCAGATAATTGGTGCTTTTCTGGGGCAGAACTTAATTCTATTTCTGCTGAGGAATGTTTGCAGTTTGCCTCACAGATGAGAGACCAAGTGACACGTGGGCCTGGTGTCCCAAGGGCTGCTGTGACTGCTCTGTGCTGACATGGAATCGGAGTCATGGAATGGTTTGGGTTGGAAAAGGACTTGGAAGACCATTTCATTCCACCTCCAGAGGCACCTTCCACTATCTCAGGGTGCTCCAAGCCCTGTCCAACCTGGCCTTGGACAGTTCTTGTGGCTGCTCCATCCACAGCTTCTCTGGACACCCTGTGCCAGGGCCTCCCCACCTTCACAAGGAACAATTTTCCCAAATATCTCCTGTCTACATTGAATTACATTGAATCCGTGTCACAAAGACATTGTGAAACATCTTCTCCCCTCAGACTTGATACCTTTGCCACTCCCTGGTCCAGCAGTAACTCAACATTTCAGCAGCTCAGGAGCCAACCTGGCAATTTCACTTTACTCACTGAGTGCTCTGTGTCACCCACGTGTTATTAGGATTGTTATCTTTGCAGACAAGCAAGGTAACAGGTAGAAATTCTGCTCTGCTGAACTTCAGACTTCCATTAATCTCCTGGTGTTTCTGATAGCCTCAAATGAAAAGCTTGTTTTGGGATTGATGATGCCCGCAGGTCTCAGAAAGGGAAAAATTTCTATTAAAAAGAAAGAAATGTTCAGCAACTACAAATGCAATAGAGCTTCCTATGCTGACATAAGGAAGTTAATTAGGATCTTCTAGAAGGTTATGGATACATTACTGAACAGAATATATTTTGTGCCTAGTTAAAATTACCTCTTTTACAGTTTCTTTTGCAATAAAACAGCCAGCTCATTGGAAAAGAACATAAACATGAGTCTGAAGAAGAAAATAATTTTCCAATATCACTATAGGGCTTGTCAAGTTAAACTAAACAGTTTTGAGTTTCACTGACATATGACTTCAGAAAGCTAATAGGCATCTCCATGTAATAAGCTGATTGCTGGAAAATATCAATGTTTCAGCAAAATGACAGAGTCTAAGATAAATAAAGAAATTTCAGAATAGCAGGAGGCAGGAGCCAGGCTGTTAGCTGGGCCCCAAGGGAGAACAGGGAACGTATTCGGAGTAATGGAACAGAAAATAAAGGCTCTTGGAAAACTACTGACCATTTTATATTGGGCAGTTGGAGATGTTCTTAACAGGGCACCACAAACTTCTGCCCTACCCTCAGTGTGACTGGGGAGAAACCTCACAAAATTCTGTGTACGTGACTGTGAACCAGTAGAAGAATGTACAATCCTGATAAAAAGCAGGAAAAAACAAAGAAACCCAGATACATCTGACTGATAAATTCTGAGAGGGCTTGATCAGACACAGCTCTCATATCAAAGTGTGAATAGATGAATACTGCATCATCCAGGCAAGATCCTGCTCTTCAGTGGCACAGGTTTGCTTTGACACCCACTGTCAAGGGGTGAGACAAGGAGACACGCAGCTCACAGGGAATGAAACCCACTCAGGAACACAATTAATGCAGATTTCCATGTGACACCTCTCAGGCACACACAGATCATGAGATCTGTGATCAGGTTTGACTCACCAGCCAATCCTGTCAATGTTCTAGGGCTGCTCCTTTGCATCCCTGGGTTCCCAGGATTATTTGCATGGATGTGAAGTTTGTCTGTCCATCAGCAGGAGGGCAGGGTCCTCTCTCTGTGAGAGGTGAAATTGTGTCATTGCTGATGAATGAGCTTTATGTTTCCTTCCCCCTGAAAAGGAACTTCAAGCTGTTTCCTATTTTGAACTCAGAGATCCATTCATCTTCTGGCTTTTCCTGCTCCTGATGCTGATTTCCTCAGCTGACATCAGTGCAGCACATGGCACATGATGACATTTCCTGAAATGCTGCTTCTTTACCAAGTAATCCACAAATAAAGCAGTAAAAACCCAGAAATAAACACAGCTGGTAGAAGCAGAGAAACTTCAGGGTAACCACACCATGCAAGAGAAGATCCCACATCAATTGGTGCCAATTGGTATTTCATTGGAAACTTGATTGATCTTTGATGTGAAATTCTGATACACTACCAGTCTTCTTTTTTTTTGACTAATAAAGTCCTATGTGACAGCCACAGCACTTGATTGTTGTGATTTCAGGCTGTGTTTTGTCTGTCTTTGCAATTTCAGAAGAATGAAATCCTTGGCAGATGGGATGGGAAGGGAAGTCACAGATATCGGATGTCAGGGGCACTCAAACCGATGTTTGAGTGGCTCTGGAGCTTGTGAAAAATGACAAAGGAATGGTGATGTGAAAGGAATTCATCCTCTGAACAAATGCAGGGAACTTCTTCCCACCACCCTGTAAAGAGGGTTCTGATTTCACCTGGAAGGAGCTGCCTTAGGGTGGGAGAAGAAAATGGAGTCTCCACAGTAAAATCAGTCCTTGACCTGTTTAAGGTTTCAGTGATATCTGAACAGGGATGCTTGTGCTTCCTGTGGTAGCTCAGACACTTATTCTGTTGGAAAACCAGCTCATAAATGCCATGGGAGAACCTTCCAGAGGTAAAAAATTCATCAGCAATCTTTATACTCCATTCATCTTCGCTCAAGACATTTTCTGTTACAGATCCTTATTTTTTTTTTTTTTTTTTCCAGTTGGAAAGAGAAAGGAAACTTTAGTCCAGCCTAACTCTTATTCTAAAATGCTGTGTCTCATACATTTTTTACACTGTCTGAATCTGTAGATTTAATGCACAATGGATCATTTTGTCAAACTGCTCTGGCTGTGGGTACAACTCTACAGAGCTCAAATTGTTCCCAGCACTACCATCAGTCTCCTCGGTGGCTTTACAGCAAGGAAAATCACTTCAGTCTTTCTACCCCTTCTGAATCCACTGCATTCCTTGGTGTCTCCTTGGTGCTTAAAAGATGTGTTTAATCCCCTGCAAGAAATATCCCAGTTTCCAACAAAAATAGCTTTGCCTGCTCCTGCAAATAAGACCTTCACAGTCATCAGAGGATCTCTGGTAATCGATTCCTAGGGAAACACAGCCTGGGCTTGTCCCATTCATTTATATTTCAAGCACTCCAGCCCTCCAAATGCCAGGTTCCTTTAGGCAGTTCTGCATTTAGCCTGTATTAGATAGCTCCTTCCATTAACTAAGTGAAGTGGCATCAGCACTCTGTCAAGTCCCATTTAACAAGAGAGGATTCTTTCTACCAGCACCTCGTTGTCCAGCACAGGCAGCTTTGCTTCTTTTTCCCTTTTCTTCTCTCTTTTTTCTTTTTTTTCCTTTTTTCCTCCAGATCCTGTCTGCCTACACCTCAGAACTCAGGGTCTATCTCCCCTGAGTTCTCCCACCATTAAACACACATATTTGTCTGTTATCCAACAAGCAGCACTGAAGGGGTAACACAATAATTCTGGGAGTTCTCTACTCATTGCACAGGAGGATAAACTACTCACCATATCTTGAAAACATTTTGATTATTATGATGATCCCTATCCAATCTCACTTTTTATTTCTTATTCAAGAGCTGCAGGATTTTTCTACAGGAACTTCATTGTTCTGTCCCAAATGTTGATTAGACACTCACACATAGACACTATATGGATATCCTTCTATTTATAGGGTTCATTTCTTCCAGTTCACATCACAACTTGATTATTCAGCATTATGGCAATGTTTATACAGAGCCTTTTACCAAAAGACCCTGAAGTGTTTTACAATTATTCACTCAATTAAAATGCACAAGAGCCCCAAAGAGCTCTGTTAAGTACCACCAGACCTCCCTCCCTGAGGTAATATGATAATTGGAGATTATATTAATTTTAAAAGGGACAATTTTTTTTTTTTTTTTGAGCATACTTATGGAAACAACTCTTGGCTAGCTAATTTCCAAAGGTGCAGAAAACTGGGACTGAACTTTGCCCAGAATTCCTGAAAACCCAAACCTGAGGGGCCATATCTGGAAATAGCTCTGGTATCAGCTGTGCTTTTTAGGAGCATGAAGGTGCTCAAAGACAAGAGGGGTGCTGAGTCAGAAGTTTCCCATGTCCAACACCTGAATTTCCATGACATCACCTTGTCTGAATTGACCACCACAGTGACTTCGTGTCTGCCTCGACCCAAGGACCCTTTGAGACTCAAAATTATGAATGTTTACTCGCCTTAATCTCCAAAATTCCTGATTTTTGGCTCACAGCTGGAGGGGAGAAGAGTAACGCAGAACCTTTTACTGGAGCATGGAGATGTGAGTCTGGATTTATTCAGACTCTGCAGATGTCTGAGACAGAAATACTGAGTTTTCTGTTGCATATCCCAGTTTTACATAAAAATTAGGGGGGAAGAGATAAAATTAAAGAATAGGGATAGGGCTGTTTTTGTTAATACAGGTGTCAGTAATTTTTCCATGGAAAAAATGGCAGCATTGGAGGGAGCAACCAAAGAATAAACCTCTAGAAGGCAGAAACTCAAGCAGCAGGAATGTTTCTAGGCCCAGGGAGGTGCTGATTTCAAGGAACTGTGACAATTTTCCAGCCTCCTCTAACTCCTGATCTAATTGACACAATCCTTCTGCACTCAGAAGCATCCCCCTTGGTTTTAACCTTCCAGACATTTTTACTGCTCTCCAGCTTTTGAAAACAACTTTTTATGGGCTCCTAAGAGAGATGAGCCTACCAGAATAAAAGTGAATTTGCTATTAGATGACATTTTTTGACACTCCAGCTCTTCTGTACAAGCAAGTATGTTAATGAATTAGTAAGCATAAAGAACTTCACAGAATTAGGTGTCAAGCAGGAGATAAAATCCAGTTTTCTTTGATATTGAAATAGGTGTTCAAATACTACAGATCCCTTCATGTAGCAAGTTCTGTCACTACACGTTATTTCCTACACCTCACGTTCTAGTAGCAATTGTTTAAAATTAGACACGTGTCATAATGTGGAAGGACTTTTTAATCTACTAATTAGACAAGTGCCATAATATGGGAGGACTTTTTAATCCATTATTTAGACAACGTCTTAATTTCTAAGTACTTTTGAGGGAGAAAGGCACAAACGCAAAGTTTTTGACCCCACCAGCACAATAAAGGGGGAGCTTAAAGATTGTTTCACACCTAAAGCTTTTGCCAACAGCAAATTGGGAAAATTAGGAGTAGGGGAGAAGCTGGAGGAGCCTTTGGACTCTTGGAAACAGCACAATGACAGAGCTTTACCCAAGACATCAGTCCCAGAGCTGATGGTTCACATCTTTTTCAGGTGATTTGGAAGGATTTAGCTAAAAAACCGTAGAGTGGTTTTATCTACAGATAAAGTATTTAAACGGAAGTTTGCTTCAAAAGGTAGAGGATGTCTGACAACCCACACTTATTTTTCTAGCCTATTTTTCACTCCCTTGCTCCTCTTTTAGAGTTTTAATCCCTGGAGCATCGCTAAAGTAGAGCACAGAACTGGGCCATGTAGTTAGAGATGACATCAAAGCTCTTCTCTCTGAGTTCATGGTCAGTGACTTCAAAACAAGCCCAGATTTCTCCTACAGCTTCTGTCACCTTCACTACATGGTGGCTTCTAACTCTTCCAATAAATAACTGGGTTATTTAATATATCACACTGGTGGTAAATTTAATTGATGTCTGCTTGGATGGCTTGTTGTGCTACAGTGGAGTTTCCAGGCTTATTGGAAGGAAAGCCTTTCCAAGGAAATGTTTAAACTTTGCACACAAATGCCTTAAGTCTGTTTTAATTTTTCCCTGGGGATGGTGCAGATTCCCAGAATGGATTCCAGCAATCTCCCTTCAGGTGCCCAGACTGGATTGACGCAGCCTCAGCTGAGGCTTGACCTCTCCCATTACACGGAAGGTGAAATTTTAACTGTCTGGAATATTCAAAAAGGCAGATTTATAACACTGGATTGTGGGACTTCAGGGCAGAAAGCAGCGACAGAACAAATGCCTGGATGGTTCCCAAAAACCCATTCTGCAAGGGAACAACACTTAATGGCTTTATACAGTATAGAGTGTTGTGGCAGTCACAAAACTGCCAAATAAAACATTATTAGCAGTTACTTTCCCTTTGACAAATAGATGGTCAGAGAAGTTTTTTCTTGGAGGAGAGGCCTGTTGTGACTTTCCTTTGTGTTCTGGGGGTGAAGCAATACTAAACCAATTTATCACCCCTGACAGGATCCTGACTCTGTGCTGGAGTTATCTGCATTGCAAAAGCTCCATGGGAATTGAACTCAGACAACTGTTCTTCCTGTTGGGAACCAGACAGCCAAGGAAAGGAGCTATAATCAGTTTGAATTTGCCTCTGGCTCATCTTTTGCTCTGTTTCCTTTTAGACCACTACCTCATTAATAAAAATTTGCTGGATTGCTGAGAGTTCAGGTTTCACAATCTACTGCTTAGAATTTGAGGTTAATCCAATGCTGACTACAGGAAAAGTCAAAAAAGCAAGACAGAGCAGAGGGAGGGATGAAAAGGCCGGGTCAGGTCTGGTCCCAGGCTAAGGAAAATTGGGATGCAGACACCCTGTGCCTGCCAGCAGCTCCCGGCAGTGAAGGGAAATCTGGATAAGGAGCACAACCAAGAGTGCCCTGAGTTTAAATTTGTCACACAAAACACAACATCCTCAGCATGTGACGAGCAAATAAAGACAAATGGTCCAAACCGCTGCTGAAGATCAGCTTCCTGCTGATTTCTGATTAGGGAAAAGGTGCTTTGGTTAGTTCCCAACATGATTTTACAATCTGCTTTTGTTCCAGGAAATTACATTCTAATTTTCTCCCTTGAAAAACCTTGGAATTGATTTTTTTTTTAAATGGGCCAGGAGCAGAGAGGGATGAAAAAAAAATCTGATTTTGGGAATCAGATTGATTGAAAGACCTGTCATAAAGAGGGTACTGAGGCTCAGGAGATGGATTTGAGTGAGGAGGAGCCTCAGATAAGCAGATCAAACAACACCAAGTTAAGGGAAATGAACCCCAAATAGGGCTAAACCCAACCAGGAGAAACCCAGGCTACGGAGAAGGGATTTCATGGAAAATCCTGAGTTGGAAGGGACCCAGAGAATCCTGGAGTCCAGTTCCTGGCACAGACAAACCCCAAAGATCAGCCCTCTGGAAGGAGCACGTGGAGAAGCTGTCCCACTGGGAAGAGCAAGAGCAGAGAATGAAGTGCATGGAAATGCCACTGGATGAGATGTGGGTGCTGAAGAAAAGAACCTGAGCCCTGCAAAAAGCTGGGAATAATAAATACCTGGGGAACAGGCTCATATTGATTTCACTAAACATCTACACTACCTGGGCTCTAAATAAATCAGAGCTCCAGGACAGGAGGATCTGACTTGCAAGCACCATGGCTCAATTTTTTGTTCTTTGGGAAGATGCAAAGGAAAGATAAGTGAGGAAAAACAGCGCCAGAAATCAGTCTGAATTTCCCCAGCATCCCTACTTTCCCTGCTTCTGTTATGAGAAAAAAGCTTTTTATCCCATATCACCCAAACCACCTCAGATGAGTGGAAATGGAGTTCTTAAAAAAAATTCCTAAATATATCAAGGAATCACTTTTTCTACCTTCTCCTTTCTTTTTCACAGAGCTGGAGCAAAATAAAATTAGCAGCCACATTGTATTTATTTCAATATTTCAAGGCACGAGGACAGGATGGATCCAGCCATGATCTAAGAATTAGGGATCCTTAATGAGCAAATTAAAACCTTCACTCACAAGAATGAAAGGCTTTTAATAGACCTAAAGAAAACCCCCATACGGATCCTGATGAAATCCTGGCCTTATTGAAGTCCCTGGGAGTTTTCCTCCCAACTCTGGATTTCTCACCTGGTGGTGGCTGGCTGTCAGGAGTGTCAGGGGTGGAGATGAACACAATTTCCCTGCTGGAAGAGGCAGACAGAAAGGCTCTCTAGGACAGCAAAGTTACCTCACCTCTTTTTTTTCAGTGCCTTTACTCTAAAATAGGTGAATTCTTATCTGAATCCATCACTGGGGCTGCATTTGCAAAGGCTGAAGTGGAGCCTCCCTGCATTGCTGCCACCAAAGCCCCCCAGGAAAATGTGCCCAGCACCTCGTGACTAGCTTTGACTTTAGAAAAGATCAAGGAGGACTTTGCAGGAAGGAATTGTCTGGTAAAATTTTCAACGTTTTACACATCTATGCCAGGCACAAAGGGCTCCCTTTGTGATTCCCATGACAACTGTGGCAAATGCAGCTGTGGGCACCAGTTAATTACAGGGATTCAGCCTTCCAAGTCCACTTCCACTCCTTCAGGTGCTCCTGGGCATACAACACAGGTTCAAAAAGCAGCTTTCATGTCACCTGAAGGAGTTGCCCTTTAAGGTATGTTACCATTTTTAAACCAGGAGTTTGGAATTCATTAATACCAATTAAAACTGGACACTGGGTGCTTAATTCTCCATGCACTGCAGATTTATCCCTGCAGGTTGAAAAGTTTGGGGTTTGTTTTCTTTTTTTTTTCTTTTTTTAGATGAAACAGAAAGCCAAGATTAAGGGAAATGTCCTCATGTGATTTGTTCTCATGGGTCATGGCAACAGCAGCACTGCAGGAGAAAAATGTCCCTCTCACAGCTATATTTCCTATGGATATTACAGCAACAAGACAAAAGGCAGCTGAGCTCTCTCATCCCAGCATCCAGGCCAGGAAAAGTGGATACATCTCATGGCAGAAACCCCTGCTTGTCCTTAAGTATCTGCTATAAATAATCACACCAGGAGTAAAATGTGTTTTCATTTGAGAAGTCACCTCTCTCCTTGTCAGCTTCACTTACAGCAAAGTCATGCTGTCAATCTGTGTGAGTTCTCCTTGAGAATACACCAGCAAAGCCAAATATTTTCCCCTTCTAACAGCACATCTACTGAAATGGGCAAAACTAAATGAAATAAAAAGCAATTATCTTTTTTTTTTTTTGTCCCCATAGTTCTGTGTGCTAATTGTTAACATGACCCACTCCTGCAAAGCACTGGGAAAAATTAAATGGATTTCAACCAATGCTACTAATTCTTCAACACAGCTCTTATTTATCACAAAAATTAAATATCTCTGCCAGGCATGGAAATTATTAACAAAAAAAGGAGGCCAAATGCACTGCAGATGTGGGGCTACTTGGAGTGAAGGGAAAGACTGACATAAATCTATTCTGTAATCTTGTGGCTGTTTCCTACTAAAGGAAGGACCAGAATGCAATGTGCTAAATTACTGGGGCAGAGGGATATGTTGCTTAAGGTTTTTTGTAATTTTTTTTTTTTTTTAAAGCAGTTGCACTGCTGGCACAACAGACCTAGCTCTGTCACAAGTAATTTATTACATCAGTATATCAACTTTATTAAAAAAAGAAAAAGACAACAAAGAAGTCTGTCTTTGTGCCGAGCTCAGCTCAGACTGGTTTGGAAACATAAACAGCTTCAGAGTTTAATTAGAAACTGTTTACATCTGAAAGATAATTTCATTTTCCTCAAATTGTAACAGAGGTAATTCCAGATAGTTCTGCTGACTCCAGAGTTTAATGGCTCTAAGCTGCCAGACTGAAAAATGCAAAGTGAGGTCTGAACAGCTGAAAACCAACTGAGAGGGGTCAGGAAATTCTGTGCTAACTACTAATGGTTTGATTATCTAACATTTAAGAGCTCTGCAGCTACAAGATGCTGCAAGACATCTACAAGAAAAAAAAAAAGAACCACTCAGTAAACTAAAGTGTCCTTTCCCACACTATTTCTGCTTTCTTTCCCCTTTCACCCTGACCTTTTGTCTTTTTTCAAGCTTTTTAAAAATTTTTATTTATTTATTTATTTAGCTCTGGAGAGGTGCTGGAAAAAGGGTTTTTCCCTTCAAGCTGATGCTGTTTTCATGGCATACCTGGCTGTGTTCTGGAGCAGTGTGCTGGAAATCTCTGGAAGGTGTGCATTTTCACATCTGGAGATCTCCAGTTCAACCTTTGAATGACCAAAATGAGGGTGACCTCATGTTCTGCTTCCTTGAGATCATTTTTCAAAAAGGAGAAAAGTGATTGAAGCTAATACTTAAGACAACAAATGGCACAAGTGATTAGTACTTTCCCAATTTGTCTTGAAGAGATTTTCACTATGCTTTATTTATTTAACTACGTGTTTATAAAGTAGTTAAATAAATCTTTTTTTCCCGTGGCAGTTCACAAATCAAACAAAAGCAGATGACAAAATAAGAAGGCTCCTCAGAAAACCCTTTAAGACCCAAACCCACTGAGCCCAGCAGCCCTCCAGGAGCCTTCAGCCACCCTGTAAGATGCAAATATTCACTTGTGCAGTGTAAAATCGGCATTGCTGCCACTGGCCTGCTTTTGATGTGCAGCCCTAAAACCTCATTAATGGTAATGAGGCATCCACAGGGAAGCAGAGACCTTCAGCACCACCAAAGGACTGTGGAACACTTTAATTATGGGGTGTTGCTCCCCCAGACACTGCCCTGGGGAAGGAGTGAAGGAGCTGCTGAATCCCCCCAAGCCTGACCCAGCCCTGCTGTTCATCCACCCCATTTCCACCAGCAGAGCTGCACTCCTGGACAGCCAGGCAGATCCCTGAGGAATCCTTATTAATACACATCCTCCTGTCTCCACAAATCTTGCTTTTCATTTGAGTGCCTCCCATCACCTGGATTTTCACTCCCAAAAAATGCTGCTCCAGTGCACCAGAGGTGGAAGCAGCAGGAGCACATTGGGACAGTCACAACATAGAGTGACACCATAAAAGTTCAGAAGGCTTCCCTTCATTATGGCCCCATGCTGTCTTTTATACAGTTTTTATAAACTTCTAATTAGTTAACAGCTTTCTTGTTAATTATTCTACTGGTTAGTAAAAGATATTTTACTTGTCTATCAAATCTATCTATTCTTGGATTGTTTACATATTTTCTTTATTGACTCTCATGGGACAAATCTCTTGTTATTACAGGTGTATTTATTTTTCACCCTCAGGACAGATTGTTGTGTTAAAGAAACTTCTCATTCTCAACACAGCTTCATGTGGGAACTCACAGATTACCTGTTAGCTGCAAGTAGAAGAAATGACAGGCCAGATTTTTTACCCTACTACTACAGGAGCAAACCTGGTTGGGGTTTGGGTGCACAATTTCTCTTCCCAAACCTGTATTTGCACCAGAAATATCAGATGGTTTTGGACAGAGACTCTGTATACAGACAGAATTCACACACCTGTGACTGGACACTTAATTAAGGAATGCTCACTAATCCAGGCTGTGTCACCTCAGTGGCTCGGGGAAATATTCCAGATGTTGGACTCCAGGAGTTTGGGGAAGATCCAGATCCCTGGACCCCAGAAGTCTGGGGAATATTCAGATCCTTGGATACCAGGAGTTTGGGGAAGAGAGATTATTCTGATGCTGGACTCCTGCAATAACAGCTGCACGTGAATGCCAAAGCTTCTGCCAGCCCTGCCCTTCTACTGAGCACAAACTCCAGAGGAATCTTCCAAGTCTGAGCTGGAATCAGAGCCCTTACACCAGGAAAATCAGCAAGACCTTCCAGAGTATGGAACAAGCATGAAATAGGAATGAGGGCAGGAAGAGAAAACAAATAAACAGCTATTTTAGATGTCTCTGATAATGTATTTGCTATCACAGAGGCTGTCAATAGAGCCAATAAAATCAGATTTTCCTTGCCAGCAGAAATGGGTGTTTAGTTATAAAAAAGCACAAAATAAAGAGTGATGCACCCTTCCTTGGCCACTGAAGATAACACATGAAAGCAAAGCATCAAATGAACCGATCCTCACTTGCAGCAGAGCTCCCTTTCAAGAAAATCTGGGGAATTGGCCTGTGGGGAACAAACATTTCCTAAGCTCATCCTGGGATGCTTGGACCACTTCTACAACAGATCCACGGACCAGCTCATCCCCAGGGAGGCAAACAGGAACATTCACATTTGCTACAGCTCCTGTGTAACTCTTGGTGCCACTTTGAGCTCCTCACAGACATCTGGTACTACTGCTCAGCAAAAAAATCACTCTGTTCCCACTTAAATATTTTATCTCACCTTAATTACTACTGATGTACTCAGTGTTCAGTGCAGAATATCTAATTGCTCCTGGAGGGAATTAAAACCCAGTAAGTGCTGAGGCTCTTTTTCAGTGGTAGCTGGAAGAAGCCCACCTGATGGTCCTTCCCATGGTTAACTTCCCCCCATTTCTCCTCAGCAGTGCTTGATTCAAGTCATTAGTTTAATTTGGGACTACCACTCAGCTGAGTCTGAACAGATCACCTTTGCTCTCATTCACAAATAGGCAGCTTCCCATTGCCTCTCTGCTTTAATTCTAACACAAAGGTTTTAATTTTACTTAAAAATTTACTGATAACAGTGTGGGGTTTTTTTGGGACTGGTTAGAAAAATGTCTTCTCCAAATTACAACAGTGAATGAACCCATATTTTTTTATGATTTCTACTCTGTGTGCTGTCTGCGTTCCTAATTGGTCTCCTCCCCCAGACCCTGCCTCCAAAAACTCAATAATTAAAGTGAAATTGTGTACTGAAAAGCAATTACTCAAAATTAGCTGTTCCTTTTTTCCCCGTGAGGCACCATTCCATAAAAACCCTCTAACATAATAATCTATAGCTGAGAGGTTAAATTGATCTCATTTCTCCTTTTTTTTCCCACTCATGGTCATCACTGCACGAACCAGGAATTTCCACCAGCAGTGTCACAGCCCAGGTCCCACTTCCCTGTAACTCTTACAGTCATATTTATCTGAGTAAATTCAATTTAAAATCTGTGTGAGAGAGAAACACAGAGTGACTTTAAATTCTAGCTGTGAAAATTGGAGATGGGAACACGAAATCCAAGATAAGAACAGGGGGGAAAAAGGCAGGCAGAGAGAGGGGTTCAATTCATTCTTGACTTTTCAAAAGGAGCACCACACAGAAGGAAGAAGACAAAGGGGAGTTATTATGTGGGGAAGTATCCTAAAGAAGCTATTTCCTCCTTCCTGTGCCTGATCAGACCTTCCTGTGTGTCATCAAGGGATCTAAATCAGAATATGCCTTGGCACTCCTGGAAAAGAGGACAGCTAGGTCTACTGGGGGCCTAGATTAAAATAAAGTTTCCCAAGAGACGTTCTTTCATTCAGAAGTTTGTTAAGCAAATACCAATAGCCATGCTCTCCCGCACGCCAGATTGTCCACTTCTTGAATATTTACCACTCATTAAATGTCTTAAATCTATAGCCCATACAGCATTTATATTTTCCTGAGTGTTTTAAATTGTTTTGCATTTATTTAATATTTTATCCATTGTGGGCTTTGAGGAGAATCTTCCAGATCAATGTGAGGTGTTCCATCTCATAAAAAATGTACAGAGAGAGCAATGGGGGAAAGGGCAGTAGGACAGACCTGAGAAAAATCTGCACCATTCCCATATCCAGGTGCAAAGGGGATTGGAGGAGAACACCACAAAGCAGCTCTTTCCCCTTATTCCACCAGCTTGTGTCTGTGGGAAGGCAAAGAGAAATGGAACAAAGGGCTCTGTCCTGGGAGCTGTTTCCATTATCCCTGGCTGGGATGATCCCAGAACAAGAGATGAACCTGGGAAGAGGAAACACTTCCACCAGGGGCCAGTGAAAGAGGATTTTTTTGTTGCAGGTATGGGCATCCCAAAAGGAAAAAACTACTGTAGGATTGATGCCTTAAGCTTGAGCTTTCTTGTATTTCAGGTTCTGTGCTGCCCAGGGATGCAGTTCTGAGCTCACAGTCAGTGTCACTCAGCTCTGCACAGAATAGGGAGGCAAAACAAATCCTTTTTCTGCTGCACTCCAAGGACAACTGGTACAAGTTTTCAAGCTCAAAAGCACAAACAATGGTGGACTGAAGGGAGAAAACAAAAAGGATGAGACCTCATAATCTGAAGCTGTAATTGGACAATTAAACCCCAATATGCAAATGAACCAAAATGGAAAAAAACTGTGAGACCTCCTGGTCATCCATTTAGTGACTATTTTGGGTCCACCTTGGGTGTAGCCCTGGCCAGGCCCTGTCCTGCCCAAGGTGTATCCTTAAAGGCCTTTTAATAAATATCTACTTTATTCTCCAGCTCTGTCCAGTCTCAGTTTCAGCTCAGCCTTCCCAAGGCATCAGGATCAGGATGTGAACAGGCCTGGTGAAACTGCCCATCCTTGGAGGATTCCTCCTCTCATTAACCTCACCTAGGAAAAAGAAATTTTCCACCTTTCCAGGAAAGGCATCAAGGAGCATTCCCTGTAAGAGGGAAGGAAGAACAACTTTCCAGGTGTTGACTTCCCTGCAGACAATTTCCCTGTGTGGACCACCTGCATGGAAGCTACAACAGCACAGCTCTCAAGGACACAGGGAAGTGGCTGAGGGGAGGTTCAACCCTTGAGTTTACAGAGAGAGGGGAGAACATTAACTATCAAAATTTTGCTTCCCTTAAGGCTGGCAAAAAAAAAAAATCTCAAACATATCTGAACTCAATATTTCGATTTCTTAGTGGGCTTCAAACCCCATGGAGGTCCCTGTGCTCAATTCTGGTGAAGAAGTACATATAAAAAGTACATTTCCAAAATTATTAAATAAACAAGTGCTGCTAATTGGCAGCATTTTGCTCTGCAGTGCTAAATTCTGCTCACATTTTCAGGGGTATAAATCCAGCCCAATGCCTGAGGCAGCACCAGAACTCTTTGGTATTTATCTCCCTGGCAGGAGGAATATTTTCACTCCTAAGAGGTGACACTTTAGGGAGATATTTGGAAAACAAGTGGGACACTGAAGAGGCCTCAGTGGCTCAGCCCAGTCCCTTCGTTTCCACATAATGAGATCTCAGCAAAAAGATTCACAAATCTCTCTAACATTCCCTCTTTTTCACTTGCAACAGTCCTTGTACAAGACAATTTTAAAAACTAGAGGAATATCATTACAACTGATAAAAAAGAGGACAACGTGTATTAAATATCCCTTACTGATATGGTTAGTATCACTATTAAATATATTTAAATATTAATATTCCATAGTACTGAATACTAATTTTGGTACTAAACATTCCTTATTGAGAGTATTTTCATAGGAACCACCCCCATTTCTACAGAAGGATTTATGTGATTTTCAGAGCAGATATTTGAATCTCTAAAAGTCCTGTATTGACACAAATTTGTGGGGTTTTGTGCTTGATTTCATGTTATAAAAAATACATTTTGTTAAAGTAGTAGGTCTTTAGACATTTGTAGCTCACACACAACTGGTGCTCATCTTGCTGGTATCTTTTAAGAATAAAAACTATAGGAAGCTGATTAAAGAATAGATCCAACAGAGTTTAAATTCCACCCTGATCCCTGGAGGTTTTTTCCCACCAAGACATAATTTCCAAGACCTCTTCAAAGACTGAAACAGAAGAACTTAAAGAAATTACAATAATTGATGAAATCCCTTTTAAGTCAACAGCCCTAAAACATTCCCTTTTGTGCATGACCATGCCACTGACTCCAAAGTTAAATTCACAGAGGCCTTTCTGGTATAATTGAGATATTTCCTATTTTTGTGGACATCAGATAAGGACTTCTCAGTGCTTTTTACATTAATTTCAGCTGGATTTTTTTTTTTTAATTCCACTCATTAAATCTACCTTAAACCAACTAGAAAAGCACAGAGTCAGTGCAGTGAGTACACTGAGAGCAGGCTGTCTCTCTAAATGGACATGGGACGCTCTTAGTTTTGATTTTTTTGGCTGTTTCCAGAGTGCATTTGAGTAAGGAACATTAATTTGGCCCTCCCTTAACAGACAAGCACTTCCAGAGAGGAAAACTTTTCAGTGTTCTTTCAATAATGGTGCTCAAGGGAGTCTTGCTATTGGTGAGACACATTGGGTAATTAAATATTCAAAGTGTTAATTTGAAATTGGTGAGATGCAGCTTGGCTCAAGGCATGAAGTGTTCCCCAGGAAGATTTATCTCACAGACTGACAGCACAGTGTCAAGATAAAGCCTAAGGCTATAAACCCAAAGTTCCCATTTCTAAATCAATAACCAGAGCAAACATTCAGCCTGCTCAGGGCTGTGAAGGCCACAGCTCCTCCTCAGGCACAAGCTGAATGCAGAGCTTGCTGAAAATCCAAAGAGGGCATTACAAGACTGAGCTGGCTCCCCCCGCCCAAACTTTTGGGGTGCTGGGGGTGGGCAGAGCCTTCAAGGAAGGTGCTACACAAACCCCAAAGGGAGAGCTGAGCTGCTTGGAGCTGTCCCCAAGGGATGAGGAATGAAACATCCAATTCCTCATTTCCTGAGGAGCACTGAGTGGGCACAGCCTTGCTCTGACCTTGCCCTGATCCAGTCCAGTGTCTGGACTGGCACATCCAGCACCAGTACAGGATCTGACACACCCAAAGGAAGAATGAGGAAGGAGCTGTTTAATGTCCCTCTCACCAGATGAGTGACCTCTCAGAAAGTGTCCAGAAATTTCTGTCCTGAGAGCATCCCTGTGTTTATCCCAAAGTGGAGCAGCTGGATGCAGAACCAGTAACTCAGCTGAGCTGACAGAAGCTGGAATGCTTCCTTCAGGAGCTCAGAGCCCAGCCCTGCCTGCCCAGGGCTCACCATCACCTCAGCTCAGAGCCTCTCCCCTTCACTCTGTCCTCACAGTGTGCACAGAGCCCTGACCTGTGCAGGATGCAATTCCATGGGGATAATTACCACCTACTGTCTCCAAAGAGCTGAGTTCTTTTTCTTTTCCACACTGCAGAAATCCCTCTCATCCTCCTCCACTCTCACAACTCTTGTGTTTGTCTCTCTACTTGCTGTGCTTGGCCTCTGGCCACAGTGCTGATTTCTGCCCTGATGGAGGGTGACAGTTTTGCCTTTGAAGGAATTCCAAGGCTGCTGTTGGGCTGACCAGCAGGGAACAACCCTGCCCAACACTCCCTGGCCTCTCCCACATTGCTCCCCTTCTTTCCCAGAAACTTGCAGTCTTGGACAAGGCCGAGGGAGAGATGCTCACAATTCCCAGAAGAGGTTTTTAAGCAACAGATGAACTTTAGGCACACAGAGTGAGTGCTGGAGCTGGAAGAACATCGGAGAACATCCAGACCATCCTCTTGTCCTAAGGCACATCCAGCTGTACCTCCACTGCTGGCAGGTGTTTGCCTCACTGGTTCTGATTGGATTCCAGTCACAGGCAGCCTAATTCCTGCATCTGGCCCAGAATTACCATCAGAGAGCTTTGGCAAATCTCACTTCAATTTAATCCTTCCAGTCCTACTCTGAACATGGACATGGAGAATTCATTCCTCAGCTCCTCCAGTGCCAGCAGGAATTTCGAATACATCTCTGCAAGCAGTGACAGCTCACTGTGCCCAGGGTGCCTGAAATCTCAGTGTCCCTTGGCACTGTGCCTCTGCCACCCCTCAGTGCTGACAGGGAATCAGGGAATATCCTGAGCTGGAAGGGACTCACCAGGATCAGAGTCCAGCTCCTGGCCCTGCACTCACAGCAGTGACCACAGCTTCACTGGGTTTTATTTCCCACATTTCTGATCTCTTTTTCTTGGAAGATCTCCCTCTGGACACAGAACAGCCTTCATCCTGTCAGCCTCGCAGATTTCATTTTCTCACATGCTGAAATTGCGCCACACTTACAACAGAAGTTTGTGCAGAACTAAAAACCTGCTCTGCACAAGACAAAGAGTTTGCAGGGAGTCTAAGAGTGCATTTCCTGCATTACTGGATTTCCTACACACTCATCTCAGTCTTGGCTCATCTCCTATTGTGGCTGATGTTCAACTGGCAAGGTGAGAGAAGATGAAATTCTGATTTAACACTTGCAACACAGTTTGTTTGGTTCTGGATTGGGTTTTTTTAAATTAACCAGTTGCTTTACAGCACTTTTGTCTCTCACATTGCTAACCTGGAAATAGAAAGGTGCATTAGTACTTGTGCTCTAATAACATTTAATTTTTTTCAGGGTGAGGAGGATAACTGCAACAAGATTCAACAGGAGTTGAAAATTCTTTTTTTTTTTTTTTTTTTTTTTTTTTTTTTTTTTAACCTTTGAGTGTTCCTGAGGCACAAAATGAAACCTCAGATGTCCCAGTGTAGCTGTATCTCGTGAACCTTGCCAGTCTCAGGCTGGCACTTACCCAGTGGAGGGGTTCATGATGCAGCCCCCTTTATCAGTGGATGCTTTGCAGTTGCAGCCCCTCTCCAGTGTGTCGTGATTCATCCCAAAATTGTGCCCCAGCTCATGAGCCAGTGTCACTGCTGCACCCAGAGGGTTTTCTGAGTGATCCTTCAAAAGAAAAAAATCCACAGGAGAGCCAGTCAATTCAGCATCTAAACCCAACTCAAGGCACACATTCCCCCTCTGAGGTGCTAGTCCCTGTCCTTTCAAATGTTTTATAAGTTCAGCAGCTGAAGTTACTCTGTTGTTAAATAAACTCAATTTTAAATTCATCCATGTATAGGGCAGAGTGGGAATTCCAGGACAGCCTTTCTGGCCACCCAGTTTCCCCATTAGATATTTGAAACCATGGAGCAGCTGTGAACATCTCTTTATTGGGGCTTAAAATTCTGCTCTTCAGCAAATCTCCCAAACTCCCCAGTCCCAGCAGTGGCAGAAAGAGGTCACCAGACATGGAGTGTTAAAAAGGGCAATAATTTATGGGTGAGGATGAGTGTGATGAGGGAGAAGTGAGAAGATCCTTCCTGTGAGGAGGCAAATTAAAAATGCAGCAAGGGATTTCACTCAGTGTATTTAATTTGCTTCAGACTGTTTCTTTTAT
The DNA here is from genome assembly GCF_965231275.1 of Zosterops lateralis. Taxonomy (NCBI): domain Eukaryota; kingdom Metazoa; phylum Chordata; class Aves; order Passeriformes; family Zosteropidae; genus Zosterops; species Zosterops lateralis. The sequence continues at coordinate 25,615,374 of NC_139768.1, forward strand.
ATCAGTATGTCCAAGATTTCACAGACCTTGTAAGAAAAGGCAAGAACCTTTAAAAATTTCCTTTTTAAAATGAAAGGCCAAAGCAAGCCAACATCTTCCACGGCCTCTTATAAAACTTGTGAATACTCTAAATGTTGAAAGTGTCAGTTTGAAATTTTAACATTAATCTGATTTTTGGGACAATCATTTCTGAGAAATTCATTGCATTATTTGATTACAGGCTGCTGATCAGAATGATGCTTTACACAAATAAGAGACTTTTCCACACTGATCATTTTCCTTGAGGGAAAAAAAAATCCACTACACTTGTAAGAAAGCCTTCCCTGAAGGCATAAACATGTAATATAAATGCATGATCTACCATTTATCAGTCAGTAAATGGAATTACTGTGTACAGCTGCCTGCTCCAGAAGCGTGCATGAATATATTCACTTTAAATAACTCCTTCAGCATCATCTAAGCCAAACTCCAGACTAAAAAGATGTGAAAGGTAAAACTGTCTAAAGCATTATCTATGTACTAATGGAGGCCTTAATAAATGACTTGGGGTAGATGTAACAGTTTCTTCTTTCATCTGTCTGGGCTAATACTTTTTAGTAAATCATTTCTCACACAGCAAACAAAATCAAGAAGAGAATACAGTCATTCTGAACACACCAAACTGCTCCTTCTGCAACTGGAATCAGCTCAGAAGAATTTTACCTTTTCACAAAATGTCTCTTTTTAATTTTTTTTCCCTCAGTTTAAAAATCTTTATATAAAAATCTCGTGACAGTCAGTTTGTGTGCAGTTTGTCCTGCACAACTACACAATGAGATATCTTATTTAGATCCTGGTCTGATACAGATGGATTTATCGTTGTGCACACAGTAATTGATGGAATAGTTAGAGAATTCAGTGTAATTGAACCTGAGGTCATAAAAAGAGCACAAACTCTCACTCAAATGGGAAAAAAAGCAGGGCTGAAGATTAAGAAAACAGCAAAATAATTCCATATAATTTACCACTGACTCATAGGACGATGCCTTGAAATTTGGGCTATCTGGTCAGGACAGAAACTCCTCACTGAGCTACACAGACACACAGCAAATTGAGCTCAGACATTCTTTATTTCCCCAGTATCTCCTCCACTTACTGAGTGGTGATTATATTTTTCTGAATATTCTGAAGCTGTCAACTAAAACTAAAACCAAGGATTCACACAGTCCACTCCAGAAGTGGAGCAATAAATGATGTGAAATGTAATTTGGGACTTGAATAGGCAAACAATTATTCCAACCCATGCAGTTCTCATTACTTGCTCAGATCCACTTGGAATGCAATTTTATCAGCTTCTGGAGAGGGTTTTTAAAAGGAGGAATGTGATGCCTCAGCAAAAGAGGTTATTTGAAGACAGCATAAATGAAGATTATCAAAACAAACAGTGACATGTTCCATTTGATACTGAGCCCGTTTAAGTATCACAAGGACTAAAGAAATGAATAGCAATGTGACTTTGATTTATTCCACCAGGGTCTTTCAAAGTTAACTTGAGCAGTAAAAGTCATTACCCAACACATTTCACAACCACTGAATAAGCAACCATCTACTGTTCAGACATTATAAGCTGTTGCACAAAACATGCAGCTGCTTTCAGCTGAATTCTGCTTCCTTCCACTGGGATCTAAATCAAATCCTAATAATTAAATACTGTCACCTACAGCTCCAACAGGAAAATGTCCTGCTCCTGGTACTTTCAGCATGTGGTCACTTGGTTCATAGAGTCACAGAATGGTTTGGGTTGGGAGGAACCTCAAAAATCATCCAGTCCCACCTTTCACTATCTCAGGTTGCTCCAAGTCCTGTCCAGCCTGGCCCTGGACACTTCCAGGGATCCAGGGGCAGCCACAGCTTCTCTGGAAACCCCTGCCCAGGGCCTGCCCACCTTCACAGGGAACAATTCCTTCCTAATGTCCAATCTAAATCTCTCCTCTGTAAGTTTAAAACCCTTCTCCCTTGCCCTATCTGCCCAGATAAAAAGTCATTTTCCTCCCCTCAGAAATATTTTACTTTTAAATCCATGAATTCAGTGGGCAACCTTTGGAAACAGAAGAATGAAGACTGAATCACGTCAAAGACCTGCTTTAATGTCAACTTCTCTTTGGTTTTTCTATGATACTACAGAAACTTCACAGGAAAATGAAATGATAAAAGTCTTGTTAAAGCTTCTCACACTCACATGGCTGCTCTTCCTGCTTTGAGTTCCTCTGAAAATTAATGGGAGACAGGGTGTCACCCACTGAGAGGCTCAGCCCTATGGAAAAGAGACAGGCAGGTTCCCAGGGAGGCATGACAGAGGAATTTAGATCATAGAGAGAGCTGACTAACTGCAAAAAGAACCAGGAAAATCACATCAGACAAGAGTCACTCCAGATTTTGTATTCAAATGTCATTTCTGACGCAGTCTCTCATTGTCCTTTCTTCCAGAACAGGTTTTAGAGTGTGGGAGCTTTTGGTGTTGGGTGCTGGGGGTGGGATGGGTGAGAAATTGGCTGAATTATGAGGTTGGCCAAATGTTCATTTGTGCAGTATTGGGACACCTGAGCCCCTCACCTTCTCAGGCTAAGAGTGATTCATTCTTTCATAGAATCACAGAATCTTTTAGGTTGGAAAAGACCTTTAAGATCTTGGAGTCCAACCATTCCCCAGCACTGCCAAGGCCACCACTGCCCCATGTCCCCAAGTGCCACATGGATTTTAAATCCCTCCATAAGTGGGGACTCCACTTCTTCCCTGGGCAGCTGGACCAGGGTACTGGTACCACTATTTATAAATATGTTTTGTCTATGCCTGCATCAGCCTTTGCTAACTCAGGGGATGGTTGGGCAGCTGCACTTTTGGGTTTTGGGGTGAGTGTTTGCTTCGTTTGGATTTGGCTCCTCTTTGAGGATTTGCTTAAAGAGCTGGAGAACATTTCTGGTTATTCAGTTCAAGTTTCAAGTTAATTTGCACCTCGAAAGCTTAAACTCACTGACAGAAGCTTCAGCCTGGGCCAGGATCCATCCACAGACCCTGGGTTTCTCCTGGACATATAAATCAGTCCCCTTTTGATGAGAATGTTCTAAAGAAATGCTGATTCTTGTTTTCTTGTTACTGGAATGAACTATTTGTAATTATTTCTCTTTAAAATGACAGTTTCCAGAGCGAAGGGAACTGACTTGGCAGTAAATTACACTGTGGAGTATTTTAAATCTTATGCTAAAGATTAAAAGAACAAAAAAGTCATCATTAAGGGCATCTCTGGCTGCAGATAAAGCCAAAGCAGTGACTGCAGGGCTGAGAGTCAAATGGCTGAAATGGGGCTGTCTGCCTCATCTGTGCCTTTGGGGGTGCACTGGGAGACTCCTACAGCTCTTTCTTAATTTTTTTCCTTCTTTTTCTTTTGTACCTCTCCCCAAGGTACCCAGTGAATAATTGTTACAGACACCAGTTACAGACTCAGCTTCTCAAGCTACCAAGAGCCTGAAACCTTCCTCTTTTCTCCAACTTTGACACAACTTTTCCCAAATTAAGTGTTTTGTTTTAAAGCTTCTTCCCTCTGTCTTAGCACAAAACACTGTAAAATTGGAATCTAAAAAACCAAAAAAAACCCAAAAAACCAGAAATAAAATACATCAGAACCCTTTCCAGAAATTGGACAAGATGTTTGCTTGTGTGTTCACCATGTCTTGCATCTAACAACAACAGAAATACCCTGGGAGAGACTCAGGTGGAATAAATGCTGCCATTGTTTGTTCTCGCTGTCTGGCAATGCAATAAAACCACTGCTGCAAAGATGGAAAATAAGGCCTAACACAGGAAACTCTATAAATACAGAATAAAATCAATATAATAAAAGATTCAGGATAGGCTGCTGCTGCCTGTAACACAAGAATACCCAAGTGTATAACAAATACATCTTCTGGTTCTCTTCCTTCACAGCACCTCAGCACCTGGTGCAATAACAATTAGAGGTATAAACTCCTTGAAAAGAGGCCCTGCTATATTTTAATGCAATATTTTGGGCTTTTTCACTATGGAAACTATAATTTACAAGCAATCTGAATGGGGATATAAACAACAGGGAGACGGAAAATGGGACAAATGGGGGCTGATGTTGTGGTTCAGGAGGCAGGGCTGCAGAACCTGAGGTGGTGTCACCCCAGTCTGAGTGCTGGGCTTGCCCCACTTACCATGACGACCCCTCCAGACTGCTCTGCCGTGCACATGCTCATGATGGGAGCCATGCCAATGGTTGTCCCCTGGAAGTACACCCCGCTGCAGGAGAGGAGACACAGAGTCACCAGTCAGAGCCAAGACATCTCCCTGTCCTTTCCAGTTTTGTGCTTCTGCCAAGCTCCAACAAAGACCCCACTCCTGCTCCTCACATTTGCAGGCCGAAAGCAATGGAAAGCCCAGATGGGCTGTGCTGACGCAGCTGAACTGAACCCCAGTGTCCCAGCTCCTGGAACATCCATTGGATCACCCCCATTGGATCACCCCCATTGGACCACCCCATTGGATCATCCCCACTGTATCACCTCCTTTGTTTTTACTTTTTACTGCTGCAACAGGACCCTTCTTCCCTTTCTTTGTTTCTGCTGACTGAAGTTGGGAACAGGCATAAAAATAATGTCTCTAACTCAAAGAAGGGTTATTGTAATGCAAGGGGAAGTTTATGTGCTACTTGTGATGATGCACAGCCTTGAATGTAATAATTTCAAACAAGGTGTTATTATACATATAGAGCAATCAAATATCTCAGGAGGGACAGTTTGGAAAGGCTCAATTTATTCTTATTCAGGTAATGGAAGAAGTAAATAACTCCTTTTAATTACTGAGACATCAGGTGTGTTTATCTGCTCAGTATAAAGAATAGTCAATTGATCAAAATAATACCTATTCAAGAAAGAGGTGTTCCTCTTACCTTTTTTTAAAGACTGCTTTTACTTTCACAGAATCACAGACTGGTTTGTGTTGACAGGGACCTTTACTCAGCTACTTTATTCCAAGAAAAAGCAGCAGGGTAAAATACATTTTTGATTTAATTTTTAAATCGCAAATGAATTGTCTAAATTAGACAGCATTTTAAAGCATACTGAGGTCTTTTCGTTAAGAAATAGGCTTCACATTAAGGACAGAGCAGGACTGGCTTTTCCAGTGACAGTTTAGACTGAGACCAGATTAAACTGGTTGTAAATTTATACCCTGAGTATGCAGCAGGTGAGTACAACCCACTCTCTACACGAGTTATACCCAGGACAGGCTTTGAGGACCAGAGCTGGGAAAGGAAACTCATCTGGAGCATCTGCTGAAGGGCCCTGCAGAGTATTTTGGGTTTGATGTTTGCAGAGGGGAAAGGCAAACCCTCAGGAGCACAGATGTTCCTTCCAGCAGCTTGGCAGCTGGGGAAGGACTCAGTACAGCTATCCTGAAATCCCCCAAATCCCCCAAATCCTGGCAGGTATCAAACCCAGAGTCAAACCTACCTGATCAGCTGTGCATTGTCATGGGCTTTCCGAGGTAGGAGTTTGAGCTTTCTCCAGTCCAGAAACTCATGCAGGCTGGTGAAAGGGTCTTGGGAAATGGAGCACTTATCCATGTCATTCCACACTTCCACTCCCACCAGGGCCACTCGGATATTGAGTGATCTGTAGAACTGAGGAGAAGAGAAAAGTAGGAAATATGTGTCCAAAAAATATTTCAGACTAGAATACTCAGATGAGAATGTTTCAATAAAAGCATAATGCACTTTTCTTTATGAAAGGTTAAGGAACCTTTCATTAGAGGTTAAACCAATTTTTTCTTCAGGGCAGAACACCTGACAGGATTGAGACAAAATATTACCAAGACTCCCAGGAAACAGCTCTGACCCAACTCAGTACCCATAAGGCATTCCAAGAGATCCAGGGATTTCCTGTTTCTCCTTGTCCTACCCAACCTGGCAACTGCCTGCCCATGTCCCTCAGCTCTGAATGAACCCCTGGCCATGGCAGATGATTCTCCCAGGGCTGCCCCACTCTGGATTGCACAGATCCAATTACAGAGGGAGAGGAACTGTCTGGGCTCTGGTTGTGGTTCACAATAGTAGCTGGAAATGGGCCAGGGCCATCAAGTCTTGCACAGAGCAAATAAAACCAAGTGATTTCATCTATTCCTCCATCAGCAAATGCCATTTTTGCTGCAAGAGGGGAGCCAGAGCAACATCAGCAGAGCCACGACAACAATTCTAATGTGAGAGTAATGTGTGGAAGGAGTCAAGGATTGATCAAGTCCAGATTTGCCTGACAGGCTGAGGAAAACACCCAGTAGATCTTTGTCTTGTTTCTGTGCATTCCGGTCATTTGCATAACGCTGCATTTGCTGAGCATAAATTAGGCATGAAACAAAAAATGTATTACAATATGCAAAATTAATTTTGAGCAGGTAACATATAAACACCTGTCCTCTGGCAATAAGTCAGCAAGACAATTATGGATGAGGTAGAGGTGTCTCCAGCAGCTTGTTTTTAATCAGGAACGCTTCTCCTTGAGCTACTGCCCTTGAAGTATCACTTGATAAGTTCTCAGATAAATTAAGATGCTCTCAGATGTAATTTCACTACTAGAGTCCTAATATTTTCTGGCCATACAGCCCAACAAACATAAACTCTAATTTGCTCAAAAACCACTCTAGAGGACTCTTAGCCTTTATTGTTTACTGTCAAGGAATTATTTCAAGACCAAAAAAAACCCTCAGGTTATTTCTCTCTCTTATTGCTCCCACTCAGCAGCCATGAACTCTGCTTCCTTATCTTGAATTCTGCCATTTTCCCTGTTTTACACATTTTATTAACTGTTTTCACAGGGTTTTGTTGGCCTTACAACTGGGCCTTCCTTTGTCGCTGCAAATGACTTTGTTCTCTGAATTTCTCTTCAAATTAATCCTCTTGTTTTCTATAGGCTGTTCCATAGATAATTATCCCCACCCTCTTCCCTGGTGAATAAAATCTCAGGACTAAATTGGGCTTTTTTCTTAGGAATAAATCTTTACATCCCATATACAGAAGAGCAGAGTTCACGGCTTTGTGTATCAAAAGGCAAATGAATTTAAAGTTTAAATTTGCTTTTCCTGGTTGGAGAGAAGCTTTGCTCTGGAATACTGGAATACCAGGAAAGCTGCAGGGTCAGCTCCTTCAGCATCCTCCAGAAAGTGTGGTAAGGTTGGGAAAAGGGAAACAATCCTCACATTCTTACCTTATCAACGTAGTTTGCAATTTCTATCAGCCTCTGCTTAATTTTGTCCACATCTTTGCCTTGTCTCTGAAACTTGGAATGTAAAGGATCAATGTACCAGCAGCACAAATGTCACAGTTTCCCCCCAAGAGGCAGCACATCAGGGATGTTTGGGTGGGAATTAGGGTGCAGCCAAAATCCACCAGCAGACTCCTGCTGGATTCACAGGACCACAGTCTGCCCCAAAAGAAACACAGACTGTGGGACAGGAATTTGGTTCTCGTGGAAAGATTTTAAAATCTCCAAGTGTTACACAGGGGTCTTTTCAGGACTGGTGTTTTGGGAGAAAGTTCTTCTCTTGGCAAGTCTTGCAAAGAGTGATTGCAATTCCTTAAGGAGCAGTGTTCAAAGAAGAAAAAAAAAGAAAAAGCAAAATAATTCCAGCCAAGATTCAGATCTTTGCCATTCAGCTCACTGGAACATTTTTACAGCCAGGGCTGGGTACTTTGAAGCTCCCTTTACAAACCATCAGGAAGGCAGTCGTGCTCCACGGAATGTGATGGCCAAGCACTGCTTCAGAAGCACTGACAGCCCCACTGGGGGCACAGGGAATGGCAGTGAGGACTTAACTCAGTCAAGGAATGAATATTTGCCTCTTCTTCCATCCTGACACTGTTATTTCAGAGTCAAACTCCTTCCAAAGTATTGCAAGAAATTTTGCCACTGAGTGTCATTATTGTCCCACCTTAATAATTCCTTCCCTTGCTCAGCCCTAATTAGGGAGGATGATTCACCTCAGAAAACCAACATATTATTGACTGCAGCACCATGGTAACTGAACTGAGCTGCCCCTCTCCTGCTCACATAACTTTTTATTTTGCAGTTCCTTACCTCACGATTATCTGCCACAATAACAAGCTCCACGTACTTTGTTGTCTTCAGAGTCTCCCTCTTGTACTGTCAAAAAACCATGAAAGTCTTGTTTTATTTTCAGTCTTGATACAACAAAGTGCTTGCAAGAGGAAACACACATTGTCTCAGGTTTCTTGCATTTCACCAAGATTTTACTATATACAAATTTGTGGTGTATTCCTCCTCCTCCTCATGGAAGTTTTCCTTACAAAACCTCTCAGGATTTGATCACAGAAAGCAGGAGAGTGGTGCAAAATCTCTCTCAACCTTTCAGTTTTCTGCAGTTGAAACGTTTGAGTTATCTTTCCTCACAGGAGAATATCCCCTCTAGCAGAAAGACCTTTGCTATTTCCAAGGCACATTTAAAGGAGGGATGAGGTAACTTCTTACAAACATTTCACACAATAGACAAACTGGTTGCTAAGAAAAATGAGAGATAAAGGGATATTGAGTGAAGCAGAGAAGAGGTCAAGCAGTCAACTGATAAATTATGTAGGAAGAAAAACCCCAAAATAAAAAAAAGCAGAACAAAATGTTACTGTCTGGAGAAGCAAATTAATACTTAAAAAATGGAAGGCACTCATTTCATCTTGTATCTGCATATTCATATAGAATGCAGGTCTGAAAGAATCATAATGCTTAACTGAAAAAACAAAACCACTGAGGAAAGTGAAATGATTTTGTAAGAGTACAAAACATGTCACAGCTCCTTTGCTACCCTAAATTAAAGTGACCTATTAGTGCCTGTAAAAGTTCTGTGATTTACAGCAGCAGCATCCATCCTATCATTCCTTCCTTGTGTCTGGATGAGGACATTTAGGGAAACGAGGTCTCAGCAGAATATCTGATCTTCCTGCCAGAACTTCGAGGGCTTAAACAGATGTCTGACCTACAAGTGACCACGATGTCTTGAGCTGCAGCAAAGCTCTTTAACCTAAAACATGACTAAAGCTTTCCAAGGAAAACTGCTCCAAGGCAAACTCAGAGATCCCCTAAGCACAGCCAGTGCTGGACATCTCCTTCCAGCCAAATTTCACAAAATTTTCTTCACATTATCAAACTGTTCCTCTTCATTATCTGCAGATTAATGATTTTGATATTTTGCAAGAATTAGAGGAAAGTGAACGATGCAATCTTTAGTATCTGACTTTCAAACTAATATTTAATAGTGTTGCAAACTTCAACAACTTGAAAAAAAGTTTCATTTGGACAATATTTATGGATGGGAAAAGGAATAAAAGCTGCTGTTAATGAACTGAACATCAAGGATGCAAACACTTGACTGAATTACACTTGTTATGGGCTCTGGCAAATGAGCTGAGGTGGATTCTTTTAAAACTTCTGGTGTTGTCAGTCAGACACGAGTGAGGTGCCACAAAAGGCAAATGGCCATGTGCCTGTGGTTTGTGATGGAACTGATCTCTCAGACACTAAAATTTTCCCATCATCAAATTTATTATGAGGTCCTAAAGAGATGCATCTCCCAGGTGCCTCTCCATCCTCCTCCAAGCAAAGAAGAAAAGATGATACAGGAAAATCTGAGTTCAAAGGTACAAGGAGAGCTCTGACACAACAGTCAGTTTAAAACATTCCCTTCTCACCAAGAGTAAAACCGTTTGGACTGGAGTGAGCTGCAGAGAAATTGGCTAGCAGGTATAGAAATCACATGAGCCTCTGGTGACTGACTTGCATAACAAATCTGTTCCTGAGATTTGCCCAAAGGCTATGTGAATTCCTAGGATACAATATTTATTTATGAAATATACCTAATTATGGCTCCTTTCAGCTTGCTTTCTGCAAGGTTTAACTCAGCTTTGCTGAGTTAATCCTTCAGAAGTGAAATGAAGAGTCAATGACACAGCCATGGGAGTTGGGGAACAAAGGTTTTTGTTCCACTGACCATTGTCTCTCTCCTCTGCTTCTTCCACACCTGATCCTGTCACAAACCTGCTGTCCCAGCAGCTGTCCCACCCCTTCCTCAGCCTTTCCTGCCTGGGAGTTGGCATGGCTTGGATGGACACTGCAGTGGTGCAGCCTCTCTTTCTTCATGCTCTCAAAAGTCACCTGCCTGGTTGTGGTCACCAGCACCACCAAAATGGCTTTTTTTTCTTTGTGGCTACAGAGAAAATTCCCTCCTGAAGGGTCTGTCCTACACACCAGATGTTCTGCAGGGTCCTGTCTCAATGGAGCTCAGCTGGAAAACGCTCCTTCGTGCAATGTGAGGGTGCAGTGAGTCAAGAAATGACCCAGTACTGAGAGAGACCCCTCTCCATGGGGCACAGCCTGTCTGCAGCACCCCCAGCATCTCCTGCCTTGCTCCACTGAAGCTCCAGTTTGGATCTGGGAAGCTGAGTCTGCTGCTTGTCCCATCCTTCAGCTGTAGTTGCAGCTAACCCAAAGGCCCTTGGTGATATATTGAGCTCACATTTCAGCTCTGCTCAATAAGAATTTTGTGTAGGTGGTTGAGGGAAGAGTCAGGGGATGAAACCAAACAAAAATTTTCCTCCAGACCTGTCAAGAAGCCAAGTATTTCCATCATGCCCTGAACCTTAGACCAGATTTCTGCTTAATTCTGTCACCCAGTGTGATCTGGAGCAGCTTTATGTCTTCCCCACTTTGCAGGTCATCTTTATTCAAGGTGCCCACTGACAGACTGCTTAGTGACAACACTGAAATGTGAAAACTCACTCCACACATTACATTTGACAGCTTTCAAAATTCCTACATTAGAAGCTTAACCAACTTACTCATTAAATTTATTTTACCTATCCATATGATGTGACTGTTGACAGGTTTTATAATTATGTCCACTGAACCACAGCAAAAATATTTTTCAGATATTTAAAGTGAAATTTGAGATGTAGTTGAAGCCACCAGCAAAATGGGAGAACCATAAGGGGAATAATCAAATGGCTTTGACTGTGTCAGTTTGTTGCATGCACACATTTTATTTCTTCATTGCATTGACTGATTCAGTGGAATTCAGTCAAAGTCACAAATAATTTGGGGAAACCTTAATAAAGTTGTATTTCCAATGTTTTTCACCCACACATAGTTTTAGAAATACACTTAATTTTTATAATGTTACTTGCAAAGGCTAACACTCTAGATGTAATATTCCTAAAGATGTAAAATAAATTAATTCCATTGCATAATTATATCTAGAGATGTCACTTGGGTTGCTTTCCTTAACAATGGACCTGATGCAAAGCCTGAGATGTTCATGCAAATACAAATCCCTGTATGTGACATTCGATAAATGCTGATGGCAGATTTGTATCATTATATAATTCCTGAATATCCAATCCAGCCTTCTCTACGATCCTTATCCAACATGCAGATGAATTTGTTACAGCATTTCCTCTTCCTGGTTTTTAGCTCATTTAATTTTTTAATTTCCATTAGCTAGATGCATCTCACGTGGAGTACCTTTCTGCCAACATCACAGCAATTCCAAGGATATATCTGTAAAATAATATGCTGAGAATTTGTTTTGTCTGCATAAGAGACTTTGCTACTAAAATATAAAGGTTCCAAACGTGGTATTAGCAAAGTATCCCAGCTATCATGTTCTCTTTCATCTTGGGAGGGCAAGAGCTTTTCCAGACATCGCTCAGTATTCTTAGGGAGCCTTAAATTCTGGTTATAACCATACAAGAAACAAAATATACGACCATAATATGAACCCATAAACTTTTCTGTGCTGAAAAGGAAGTGAAAATCAAGTTATACATGGAGAGTGCAGGAAAAGCAATAAAGCTTTAACAAATAACTTCAAGGCTGCACTTCAGCAGACGCCACCGAGGGAAGTCGATGATGTGGGTTAAGGCTCAGAAGAGACTCTTGTGGTGGGCAGTAAATGGAAATGCTGCCAACCAAACACAGAAAAGCACATCAGCCACCTACCCTGGCAGCTGGAGAATGCTGGGAGGTGGCTCTGGCAGCAGCTCCCGTGGCAGGGATGTCCAGCTGGTGGCCACAGGATCCCGGGGCTATTTTCAGATTCTCCGCTCGGTAGATCTTGTGTTCGCCTGTGGCACCTTCCAACGGCTCCAGAATGTAGCTGTTGTTCTCAAACACAATAATTCCCCTGGGACACGGGAGAGCAGAGCGAGACACGTGGTTTTCAGGAGCTTGTCTACATCAGAGTTACACCAAGTTTAATAATGATGGAGTATGAGAAAGCAAAACACTGATTTACAATGTCACGGGCGAGCAGAGCAGGAAACATCAAAGCTGTACATTTGTCACTGCAGCACACACTATACTTTAAAAGAACCAATGGCTCACAGAGATTCGTCTCTTCTGAAGTGCTGCACTGCAGAGCAAAATGATATTTGTGTTTTATTTGTTTGCCATTCTCCCAGTGATGCATTGCCCACGGAGCGAACCAAAGCCTGGAGAAATGCTCTAGGAAGAGAAGGTACAGTGGGAAAAAGCACTCATTACAGTCTGCAGCTGCATTACAGCACTTTAACCAAACCCTGACATGAGCCTCGGCCCTGCCACATCAAAGAGGCCTCATGGTGTCAGGATGGTTATTAAATATTGCACAGCAGAGTGAAGCTCAGGCACAGGAGGAGCTGATTCCTGTTTCGCTCATTTTACTGCCCAAAATAATAATTTTGACAGCAATACCACCTGCTCCCTAAGGAACTCACAGGTTTTGCAGTGAAAGCTCTCTTGCTAAATTCTTTAATGCTACAGCCTGTAAGGGGAAGGAAAGAGGGTCCTGCTCAGTTGTCCTGAGATGCCACAGAGGCTGAACATGTGACAGGCTGGGAGAGCTGGGGGTGCTCACCTGGAGAGGAGAAGGCTCCAGGGGGACCTCAGAGCCCCTTCCAGGGCCTAAAGGGGCTCCAGGAGACCTGGACAAGGGCACAGAGCAACTTTATTTTCTTAGTGTGTCTTTTTGGTGTTTTACAAGTGTCTGCCCTTTTTATTTCTGTCTGTGCTGTGACAAAAGTAAGATACGACAACCACTGTGAGACCAGTGTCGGTGGCTTTTAAACAATTTTCCAGAAAGTTTAAAAAAGAAGGATAAAACAGGAGAAAAAGGACCCAAAAGCAGGTTAATGATACAACGAAGACTGATTTAAAATTATAATTATTAGGAAAAAGCTACCTTAGTTATCCTATTATTAGGAAGATATGATGAAGAAACTCAAAGTGTTTGGGCTGCTAACAAATTAACTGAAGCATAAATAAGCTGGCTGCACAATTTTGCTTTAGAGCACCATTAACACCAGTTCAGCCAAGCCAGCAGACATTTCACTGGTGACTGGAACAGCTAAAAATCCAAGAGAAAAAAGCAGCCTGGAAAGCCATGATATCAAAATCTGCCCAAGAGCAGCCCCAGGAGCCTGTTTGACTGACCTGAACCACGGCTCAGGGTCTGATAATTCTGATCATTCATCTGCAGCTCCCTCAGTCCCCTTGGCAGAGCAGGGAAGACACATCCACCCATCACCCAGCGAGCTGGGAGTGATGGATCACGGCTGGAAAAGCTGGGCTGATTTATCCCAGCAGCCCCCTTGGCAGCTCCAGCCAGGATCCCAAAACTCCCCTGACAGATGGGACACCTCGGGCAGGTCACCCCGTGATTTGAGTAACCCCACACCTCCCAGCTCTAAATTATTGTCAGAGCTGCCTAACTCCTTGGAGGATTTGGGAAATTAGGACAACATATTCCCTTTACACCAAAAACCAGCAGCCCTGTAATCAGCACAATCAAATAAGGATTGTTGTCTTTGCCTTGTGCAATTAATCATTTAATTTTGGAGGCAGGAGCCCATTAGTCACTGCTTGAAATGGGCCAGCCTGACCAGCTCCCTGTGTTGACAACTCAGAAACAACAGAAAAGCGTGAAGGGGTTTATTTTTAATGCTAAATTTGCCCTTCTTAGAAGATTCGCTTTCAAAATTAAAAGCTTGAACAATTTTCTTTAATTACTTACACTAGAAAGGGAGAGACTTAGTTGTATCTTGAGTAGAGTTCTCCCCGTTTTATTTTTTTTTTAAATATTTTAAAGTGAGCATCTGGTTTTTGGGACTTCATATCCAAAATGTGCAACATGAATGCCACATTTCCAATGTATCCCTCATGTACCCAACCTCTGTCTAGAAGAACTAAATAACAATTTCTTTAAAAAGAACTAAAGAAAGAACCATTTCTTTACCCCTCATTTCCTTTAGCTGCTGAGGGTATGGACAAATGATCAGACCCCAGGATAATTAATTTGTGTTTTTCCTGAGCAGACCAGTCTGATTCCCATCCCAAAGGACAGTGTGGGCCTTTAAGGACAGTTTCATTTTGCCTATGGAGCAATCCCAGGATAAGGAAAATCTGCAGATTTGGCATAAAGAAAACCAGACTTTTCATTTAAGGCACACTTATCCCTTGAGTGCTGCCTACAGGATATCAGCACTTGGCTTGTGACCATCTGTAACAAGATAATGAATATCAAATATGAATTTTCTTGGCCAGCTCTCTGTTTTTGACTAATTTTCTTCTCCTCCAATTGCATTTTTCCCCCACTGTGCAGTGCCAAGGACAGCACCTTAAAAATGTAACTAGCCAAGAGTTATGTTTCCTTTCTTTTTTTGTTTTTGGTGTGAACAATACCCACCAGTTATTCAGGACTGAGAATTTGAGGCAAAAATAAAATAAATCCATAGCTACTGATTCCTTCCACTCTCCTCAGGGTGTTTCCAAGAAGCCTCAGTTATTCCTCCACCATTTCTGTGCCTCCCTCTTCAACAGGGTTCTCCCACACTCCTGGGTCAGCCTATGTTCCCAGAAACTTTTCTATTTTTCAGGAGCCATTCATGTTAAACAATGTAGTGTTTTCCATTGTGGCAAAGAGTATATTAATGTGGCAAATTATATATTAAACTACCAATCCTCATACAGAGAACCCCAAAGAGATTTCAGCAATCTTGAGACCAATCTGTGGGATTTCTATCAGACAAAAGACTACCAGAATTCCCAGGATTATAAATGTTTGAGAGGGAAAAAGCAATATGGAGTATTAAAATTTTAGTGTCAGGTGTCTAATTCTGTGTTTTCCTTGGTCCCAAACATACAGATGCTGGGAAGTCAGGAAGATTTGCAAATGAGGCAGGGCAGGAAGGCCAAGAGACAACCTCAACCCTACCTGAAATTATCCCTCTGTCTTCTCCATCACTGGTAGCAGAGAGGAAGGGAAAATATCCATCCCCAGAGCACGTCCAGACAGCAACTCCCAGGCTCCAGGCCAACTGGAAGCAGCTCCAGTGTGGTCCTTCCTGAGCCTGGCTTAAACCTGACTCCAGCTCTGCACAGCTCTGCCTGTGTCTGGGGTCAGCAGTAAACCAACCTCATCCACATCGCATCTGATCCACCTTGCACAGGGAAAACTCCCGGGGTTTTTGTCTCCTGTCCTCCCCTCTGAGCCATGTGGACACCTGGGGAATGTCTGTGTGAGATGGGAGATCTCTCCCCATCTCAAACAGAAATTAAAACATAACTCACATAATTCCACGTTGCCAGGAACCTCTCAATCAGGGGAAGGCAATTTAATGGAATAATTCCACTTTTTAAACTGTCGATAAAATCAAATATAGGGTTTTTTTTCCCCTCTTTAAAAGGAAAACCCAAACAAAACCTAAAGAGAGGCCAGTCGTATTTCATAAATCAACAGGCTTTAGGAAATCTCAAAATATAAATGGGATTTTTCTTTTCCAACTTGTCAGCAGAAGCAAAGGTCCTGCCAACATAAACCATCAACACATACTTGTCTGAGAAATTGTGATGCTGAAGCAAAACTTGGCTGGGACAGCACTTTATGAAACTATTATATATTATTCTGCTGCAGTGTAGAGGGGAAATTAAGTAAATTGATAAACCTGAGATCCACAAGTGCAAATTAAACATTTGGTTTTAATGAAGCTCAAACTTCTACTCATTTCTAAACAATAATAATAAAAAGTTCTATTACCACTGGCAGAGGAATGTAGGTGTCCTGAGCTGGTGAGAAATCAATTAGAGGGAAGTCCTGCTCACACACTAAATATTCTAAATTCTAAATATTAAATTCTGTCCCTGCCCACAGACACTGCAGTGCTCCTGTGCCGCCTGAAAACCTCCAGGTACTTCATCCCACAATTAATGGTACAGCTTCACAAGGACAGGGGCTGATCCCACAGCTCTTCCATGGATTTCAAGGAATTTTAGGTGAAAAGGTCCCAGAATTGGAGCCTTGTGACCCTGGAGTGCAGGGCTGCTCAGCAGGCATCGTCTCAGGGGGTGATCTGTGCACTGAGAGGGCACTTTTTATTTATTTGTATTATACATTCTACATTCCCAGGGCCCTCTATAACAAATTCCCAGGCAAGTAAGCAGGCAAACAAACAAAAGAGGAAGAAAAATGAAGTGGTGAATGAGGACTTCACTGTTAGCTGTTTTAATAAGTTGCAGATGGATGCTGTGGGGATAAATGAGCAGAATAATCTATTGACTGTTTTTCTAACAAAGCTGATATTTAGATTTTTTTCAAATGGTTTGGTCAGTCTTTAACTTTAAAGGACTGGGAAATACAGAGAATGGGAGCCTGGAGGCAGATGTGCTCCTCTCTCCACCACTGCCCTTGGTCACCTTTTTCTGCAACAATCCCCCACCTCTAAAGTGGAGGAAATTTTAGTATGCACAGAAAAAAAAATTATCTATTGATGAAGAGCACAATAGGAGAGCCAACCAATCCCATTCTCCTACTACAGTGCACAGCAGGATTCTATTAAAATAACAAATCTGACCCAAATCAACCCAGGGCATCATCTCAAAAGGTGGTGGAAGCAGTAGCACCACTGGTTTTACATCTCACAGGAGTGGTGGAGGTGTTCTCACACAGACACATCATTACTCACTGAGCTTCTCTTCCAGCCAGTGCCTTTCATGAACCTGAAAATATATTCTCTGAAATGGAATTATGGCCAGAGACTCCTGCAGCACACACTTCATCCTTTCTCAGTGCAGGATAGATCTGTCCAGAGTGGATGCAGATCGAGCTGAAACTTTAATTCCTGAAATTCCAGCAAGGAGTTACTTGAATGGGAAGAGAAAATTCAATTTCATGGCCAGCATTTGGGCTGAAAGGGTTGTCAGAAATAAATGTCACATGTGGGGAAAGGAAAGAGGAAGGGGAAGGGGAAGGGGAAGAAGAAGGGGAAGGGGAAGGAAAGGAAAGGGAAATGAAAAAAGAAGAAGATGTTGGCATGGGTACCAATTTAGTGAGCACATTTTCTAGCACCCTGAAGCAAACAGAGAGACAGGAAAAGAAGGTTCACACTTGCACATCTCACTAAATGCCAGAAGCAGAGTGGATGGAGCAGGAGCAGGCTCAAAGAGCTGGGTAGGGATCATCCCTCATCCTTGTCCTGGCAGAGATCCCTGTGCACCTGGGGGCCCTGTGCACACCATGGTCAAAGGCTGAACACGATCCTCATCTCAGAGCACAGGGGTGACCCTGAGCCAGGAGCTGCTCCCCAGGAATAGGCAGCCAACAGAAGCTATGAAACCCCAGAAAGTGAATGGTTTTTAATGTGGAGCTCAAAATCCTCCAGGAGTTTCCCAGTCAGATAAATTACAAACCATGCAGGATGTTTAAATGAACCAAAAGCTCTTCAGAAAGTATGGGAGGAAAGCTCACATTCAAACCAGGGCTTTTTTCAACAGGGATTTTCTCCTAACTTAGCTTTTGGATGAAATCTCTTCTTCTGTGGGGAAATGATGCTTGAGGAGTCGTGAGGAATTTACATTTCTTTTTCTCACTGGTTTCCCCACTTCCATTCCTTTTTTCAATAGTTGATGTCTGGAGTGTCACATTTAAATCCCCTCTTCAGCTGACTGTGTCTGGGCTACAGTGAGTTCAGCCAGACCATTTGAAAACCAGTACTGGGAGCCTGGGGTACCATAACTCTGTAATCCCAGTAAAAATGAGCATCTATTCCATCCTGGGGACTTCTCCCCATCCCTGTCACTGTGGACACTGTCATCCCTGTCAGCTGCTGCTGAGGCTGGGCAATGACTGAACACTTTCTGGGTTAATTACCTAACAATTGGTAAAATATCTGAGGCTATTCAAGTGCATTTTGGTGTTTCAGAAGGAAGAGGTTTCCTGGGAGATTTCTATCCTTAGACTCTCAAGGAATTTTTGAGGCCACCTCTGAATCTCCCCTATCTAAGAGGTCACTGCAGATGCTTTTGTAGCTGCACGTTCCCATGCCAGAGTTCTCTGCCAGCCCCTGGACCAGGGAGGTTTGTGCCCTTCTCCAGGCTGCAGTTCTGGGTGTATTCAGCACTCACAGGGAGAGTAATCAGGGAAAAATCATTTAAGTCTAAACAAATTTATGACAGAAGATGTGAGCGGTGGCCACATGCCAAAATTATTTGCTAAAAACTTGAAGAGCCTCCAAGCTGGATAAACAGAAGGGCATTTCCTGAGGACAGGACGGAAATGGCTCAACTCTGTCGTACCTTCACCTTCCCACAAGCTCTGACAGTCTAATTGGCTTTCTGATGCAGATGGACACACAGAAATCCTGATTAGCCATTGTTCCCTTTCCATGCACTCAGCATTTCCCGAGCCCTCTCTGCCATTCAGCTCCTCCTCCTCAGAGGAGCCAGCAGGATACAGATTAAGGCATGATTATATTCTCCTCTAACCTGCATTTTAGGCAGCTCTCAGTGTCAATCCTTCCATTTCTGCCATTGTGCTCCTACATGAGGTGAGGAGCTCCAACGTTGTGTGTGAGGACGTAACAGAGCTGAAAAATGTGTATTTGAGAGAGCTGAGCCTCCTCCTCTCTCCTCTTCATCTCTCACCCCTCTATCTGCCTGATATACCAGACAAACCTAAGTTTTCAGATTTCACACAATCCTTCCTCATCACAGAGCAATCACATCATGTTCAGGAGCTAAAACCTCATCTCAACTGCTCAGCCATGTGGAGGAAAGACCTTGATGGTTGGGTGAGGTCAGAGCAGGGTTCCTCCAGCTCAGCATCTCCTCTCCAGCCTTGGCCAACAGCAGGAACTCAGGGGTGGGAGATAAGAGATAAGGGTCAGGCACATCTCAGGGTTTGACAGCCCTGACCTCCCCTTCCCCAACTGTCACATCTTTTTGGAGTCCATTGATACTTTTCACACTGACACCCACCTGTGGCAGCTCCAGCCCTTCATTATGTGAATAAAAGGAGAACTTTCCTTTGCTCTAAAGTTTCAGTTGATGTCTCCTAATTTTGAAGTTATGAAGAATACTCAGTAATTGTCCCCTCTCCAGTATGACACTCAGCCTTGTTTCATCATGCTCCTTTCCTCCGTCATCTCCTTTCAGAAGTGACAAATCCTAGTCTATTTTCTCTCCTGGCATAAAAGCTGCTCCATACCTTTGATCACAATTTTTGCCCTTCTCTGTACCTTTTCTAGATATAATGCTTCTTCCTCTTCTGAGATGGAGCAAGGGAGGGGAAAACAAGAACTGCACGCAGAGCTCAAGACGTGAGCACTCTGTGGATTTATAAAGTGGTAATGAGGGTTCTTGTTTTATCCTCTACTTCTGTCTCAGTAATTCCTGTGATCCCTTTGGCTTCTTTGACTTTTGCTGAGCACTCAGGCTTCAGAGCACACTGAAATGTGGAACCTATTCTTAATGAGTAGTTTCATGTCTTTTAATAACCTCTGCTGATCTGGGGGAAAATGCACAGCCCCTACCTATCCACACCTGGAACAATGCCCAAGGTGCCTGTCTGCTGGGAGGGGGAAGGTTTTGGTTCTCCAGGATTTCAGAGGGCTGACACTGTGCACTTCCTTTCATTAGATGTTTTTCAGGCACTTGAACCCCAGCTCCAAGCAGCAGCTGTGTGAGGTAGGTAAGAATCACTAAATGGATTTCACAGATGGAGAAACTGAGACAGAGACATTTGTCTGATTCACTCAGAGTCTGTCACAAAGCCAGGAACAGATCCTGAAAACAAAACCTGACCTCCCTTCCAACAGCTGCTGTGAGTGAAAGGGCTGCTCCAGGGACTGTCCCCACCTGGGGCTGCATGGCCACACAGTGCCTCCTGTCCCTGCTCCTGCAGCCTGGAGTCTTTATCATGCTGTGGAAAAACAAGAGTCCCTGCTCCAGCAAGGTGGTGGCAAGTACATTATCCTATCCTGTTCCTATTCCCATTCCCATTCCCATTCCTATTCCTATTCCTATTCCTATTCCTGTTCCTGTTCCTGTTCCTGTTCCTGTTCCTGTTCCTGTTCCTATTCCTATTCCTGTTCCTATTCCTATTCCTATTCCTATTCCTATTCTATCCCATCTCATCCTGTCCAATCCTACCTGTATCTATTCTTTCAAGCTAGCAAAGCTACCAGCAAAGTAAGTCATGAAGATCCAGAATACAGAATACAGAATACAGAATACAGAATACAGAATGACTAGGTTGGAAGAGACCTCCAACCTAGAGTCCAACCCATGCTCTAAAGTTGTTTTGGGCTGTCCTTTTTTTTTTTGCAGAAACCTGATCTGGTGGAAGGTGTCCCTGGCCATGGCAGGGGGTGAAGAGGATGAATTTTCAGGTCCCTTCCAACCCAAACCATTCTGTGTTTCTTTGATCAAGCACAGGCAGTATCTGGGAGTCATTGCTGTCTGGGAGTTGTTGCTGTTGGTTGCTGGGCTGTGAAACAGGTTTGGTGGAGTGAATCAACAGGCACAGAACTCTTATCACAAAGTGTTCTCACCCATGGACACTCTGTTCACCACCCTCAGCAGTGAAACTGGGATTTATCCTCAGCTGATCTCCTACTAGAACAAAACATGCACTGCAAAGGAAATGTCTGAAATTTTGTACTGAAAAAGGTGCTGCTCTGCTTTCCCTGCAGAGAAGGAGCTTAATCCTATCAGCTTGCACTTTGGGGATTTGTCCCCATGTGTCCCTGCCAGCATCTGCTGTCTTGACATATCTGAACCACCTAAAACTGGGAAACGCTTTGTAGAAGAAAGAAAAGACTTCTACTGTGGAGAAGGGTATTTTCTGTTGAGAGTGATTAATCTCCAGGTAGCTCTGGAGCAAGGGCATCAATGCAGACCCACAAGGTCTGCATTGTCCCACAAGGTACAAATTTTTCCTTTGGAGCCTGCAGCATTTTGACCGTTTAACAAAAATACTGAGAGCTCTGCATTAGATTTTTACAAACAGTTTTAAATTCTGGATATATTTTACAGTGAGAATGAACAGATAAATGCTGACTGTTCTTGCAAGGGGTTTATTTAACTTTGGGAAGATGCTGGATCCATAGTGAAGCACCCATAAAGCTTCTCTCTGTGTGGGAATGAGTCAAAGGAATCCCATCCAGTACAGCAAACGGGTCATTCCCAGAGGGAGAGGGGTCCTGGGATCAAACTCTGCTCTCTCTGCTGCTGCCTGTCCCAGAGCTCCCTTACAAAAGCCTTGACAGTGCTACTATGGCACAAAATGCAAAATCAATGGGAAAAGATTCCAGCTACTCTTGCTGTTTGTAGATAAATTAAACCCAGAAAAGGCTGAGACAGCTGGAAATCTGACAGGAAAACTGGGTTTTCCAGGGAGAACGTTAGAGCCAATTTACAGTTAATTACTGTGATTTGGAACAGTTCTGTGAGTAAATACCAGTCTCTGATTGTCCAAGTAAGAAAGATAATTGTTTCCTGAACTGTGTCCATTGTGTACTTGAAATATTGTCAGCCCATTCCTTTGTCAAACTCGAAGAGGTTTGGGTTTCAGCGACAGGAATCTGCTGCTCTGCTGTTAACAAGCAGATAAAATCCAAAAACTGAGCATCTTACCTGCCATAAACACAATTACTGAGCTCCACAACCATGCATATTCCCTGTATCACGGAATCTCTCATTCTCTGATTTCTAAAGCCACCTCTCCTAAGGATGAGGCTGCTGGACACTGAGTGATTCCACAGCTGGCAAAGCAGTGCTGACAGCATTGGTGGAACAGTTTTGAGGACAAAGAGGCCTGGGAAGCCATTGGACACTGCCAGGACGAAAATGTGCCAAGCAATGGGCACAGAGAGGTATGGGGAACAGGAGGGGGGGGATGGCTCTTGGAAAACCCCCACAAATTGTGTTATCTGTTCTTTGTTTTTTCTCCTCAGAGCAATTAGAGGGAAAATGATTTGTAGGGATTCATACAACACTTGAAAATGAGAGAGAATATAAGAATTGTTTCTGTTGGAGAAGCCCTTCTAAGATGACTGAGTCCAACCATCCCCCAGCACTGCCAAGGCCACCACTGCCCCATGTCCCCAAGTGCCACATCCACATGCATTTTAAATCCCTCCAGGGATGGGGAGTCCAGCACTGCTCTGGGCAACTGGGCCAGGCCTGGACAAACCTTTCCATGAAGGAATTTGCCCAAATATCCACCCTGAGCCTCCTCTGGCCCAGCCTGAGGCCGTTCCCTCTCCTCCTGTCCCTGTTCCCTGGGAGCAGAGCCCGACCCCCTCGGCTGTCCCCTCCTGTCAGGGACTTGTGCAGAGCCACAAGGTCCCCCCTGGGCCTCCTTTTCTCCAGGCTCAGCCCCTTCCCCAGCTCCCTCAGCCCCTCCTGAGGCTCCAGCCTCTTCTCCCATATCAATTCATTCACTAGAAGTCAACCCAAGCTCTCAGGAGGTCAAATCTTGCTGAAATCTTGGCTCACCTGAGGCCTGAGCAGGTGCTGAGGCTGACGGAGGACTCGGGGTACCCCTGGACCTGGCCATGGTAATAGCAGTGACCCTGTGGCAGGGAGAGAAAACATTTCAGTGCTCACAAATGCTCTTTGCTCCTGGGTTTCCAGCCCTTCTATTCCAAGGTGATTATCAATTTCAGGCCACAGCATTCACAATCACACTGACAGCATCTTTCCTGTCCCTTTCCTGAATATTTCCAAATATTCACTGTACTTACCAGGCCAAGCAGGTGCTAAATGGAAACCTTATGTATCTCCTAAACCCTAAAAGGTTATAGGGTTTTTTTTGTTTGGTTTTGTGTTCGTATTTTTTAAAGGATCAATAATGTTAAATTTGTATGACTGAACCCTCTTCTTCTATGTTATTGATTTAAAGCTACAATATTGAATATTTTATAAAATTAATCAGATGAACAGATCAGCTGCTGCATTTTACTGCTTTCTATAGAGATCCCTATTTTTATTTAAGGACATTTAAATCTATCCCTATAGGGGATAGTGTATCCCTATAGGAGATAGGTATGCAAAAAGAGAAGTATAACAAAGCCAATCCCAACCCTACAACTTGAAAAAAAAAAAAAAATCACAAAGCAAATGAAGGAGAAGGGAAACAGGTTGGAAAGGAAATTTTTTATTGAAATACCCAACCAAGTAGCTGCATGTTATTAAAAACAACCAAGAATAAAGAGGGTCTTCTATTTTGAGAGACAACAGTCCAATTTCATTTTGTGGCTAGGTTATTATATTTCTTTAATAATCCACTGCTTGCAAAAGGCACCCACAACAGAGGGTTTCTAAGCACATCCCCATATCTGTCTGGAATCAAGGCCAATTTTATTGTTGACTAAAGGTTATATTGCATTGCCAATTATGTGACTGGCTGGAAAGCAGGGATTGTGCCATGTCCAGTGTTCCTTTTCTCGTGGCCCTTTGAATGCCACCTGGAAACTGAAAACTCTGCTGCAAAAGGTTCCTATCTGATTAGTGCAGAGGGAAGATATCAGTGCTGCAACCTAACAGTCATCTCCCTGTGCCTTTTTTATGGCTTGGTTCATTATTACATTAATTAACCTTTCCAGTCTGGGGCATGGTTTTCACTCACAAAGCCTCACATAGCAAACTTCTAAAGACCACCTTGATTTTGGTGAAGAAAGCAACAGTCTGGGCAAGATTTGGACAGGAATTTTCTGCAAATATGTTTATGCCAGGAAAAATGTTTGTTTGATTTCCAGCATGAGCAAGTGGACACAGAGCAGCCAGCTCTGACTTTCTAAATACAAATCTTAGCGGCTTTTCCCAGTGGAAGAAATGACAGAAACAGGGTGAGAGTGTTTTACTCTCAGGTATTCTTATCAATCCTCATAAAGAGTCAGTAACACATTAGCAAAGACAAAGCCAAAACAGAAATGAGGGAGTCACAGACTGAATTTTTTTGCGGGGGTGATCACTTCAGTCACAATTGCTATGGATGTCAAGCTTTCAGTGTGGGTGCATTACTTCACTTTATTTCAGTGTTATCAATTTCACACACCCAGCTGATAGAAGAAAAATCAATGCCCCTCTCACTCAAGCACTGCATCTCTTATATGCTAAAACCAAAAATAAAATAGGTTTATTCTGATTGCTTAAAGGCAGAGGTGAAGCTCAGAGCTCCTGAGAAAGAAATCTTTGGGTTTGAGATCTGAGCACAGGCGCAGTGAAATGGGGAGGGGAGCCAATATCTCGCCCCACGCAGCTGCTGCTGTGGTCCAGCTGTCTTTATCTAAGAGTGAATTATGGCAAAGGGCCTGATTTCTTTCCCTCTCCACATACAACTTGTCATTTTATTAACTCTGAGCTCCTGGTTGTGGCCCATTTCACAACTTCTCTGAGATCCAGCTATGTGATGGCAAAGTTCAATATCGAAAATGTAAACTTATCAGAGCATGGCCTGCAACGGGGCTGGGAGAAAATTGATTTCTAGCTCAGTAACTCCACTGAACTGCAGGAATTTTTTTTTCTGCTATCAAATCTTTTTATTCCTGCAAACTAGTGTATATAAAAATGGGTGACCCCTTAAAAACAAATAATTACCAAGGCTGATCTATCATACTTAAAACAGTACTCTACCCTTGCTTGAGATCATTTAATAAATCACAGCTTTTGACAATTTTCCAGGTGCTAAAAATTGAAAAATAACCTAGACACTGACTCCTGTGCTAGAGAACTGACCAAGTGACAGCTCCACGAACCTGCCTTGCTTTGACCTCCAAGCAGAATTTGACTAAGCAACTTTTCAATGGAAAATCGGATTTGGTTTCAACTCCAGACTGCATTGATGTCCTCGGTGAAGAAGAGATATAAAAATAAAATTGGAGACTTAGCTTTTCTCAACCATCTTGCAGCACTTAATGAAAAATGAATTCACTGATCTCTCTCCTTTTCAGGCAGCAAAATGCACTGTCATTATTAATCATGACTTACTTTGCCATTATGCAAACAGATATTGTATTTTAGCAAGGAAAACCTGTCATTAGCTGTACATATACTCCTGTTAACTCAGGTAAATCTCTAAAAGATTCATGTGCTTCATTTATTTCCTTTTACTTCCTTCAGGAGTCTCTGCAGCCTTCCAGCTCCTAAAACAAATGACTATTCTCTCCCAAGCTGATTTTGAAGGAGAGATGAGCACCCAGCAAAATGAAAGCGCTGAAAGCTTTTGAAATGATTGCTTTTCTTGGGGTGTCTGGAGCTATAATGAAGATGCTCTTTCAGAAATAAGATGTTATGCAGAGAAATAATTCCTTCCCCTGATCCCAGCAAAGCCCATTATGGATGGGAACACAAAGCACGGTGTCTCTGCTGACAGTGTCAGTAAGTAAATACCATAACATAACAAATACTTTATGGGACTTAGGCAGATAAAAGATAAGCTTTGTAATTAAAATGGCTTGCTGCATTA
The DNA here is from genome assembly GCF_965231275.1 of Zosterops lateralis. Classification (NCBI taxonomy): domain Eukaryota; kingdom Metazoa; phylum Chordata; class Aves; order Passeriformes; family Zosteropidae; genus Zosterops; species Zosterops lateralis. The sequence goes on from NC_139768.1 coordinate 25,641,204, forward strand.
TTTCTAATTAAGGCATTCATACTGTCAGAGGACAAAAAACAGTCCTGCCTTCAGGGGTTTTTATTTGTAAAAAGCAGGTTTTAACTGCTTATTTTTAACAAGCCATATTTTGTATATAACCACATTTATACATGTACATGAATATACACATACATACACACAAATACAAGTATAAAGTACATCCACAACACACTTATGGCCTGGATTTAAAAACAAACCCAACCAACACCCTCTTCCAAAGCCCAGTGAGGAAAGACATCCAAGCCTTCCAACCTCTGACATGAACTTTTGCACTCTGGAAATCAGATATTTAAGGGTTTTTTCCCAAACGGAACTGGAGCTTTTCTCCATAACTGATCAGCCACGATTGATGTAATTACCAAATTTTAATGGGTCTGTTTCCAAAAAAAAACCCTCACAAATTTTAAAAGTCACCTGGTTCAAACCCCAGAGCTCGCCTTTAAAGTCTGCCTCTAAAAGTTCATGTGTAGGATCAGAGCAGCCACAAAGACACTGAAGGCAATAGTAGAAAAAAGATCAGAGGTTGAGCTGTTTCATCCCAGGGCTCAGATCCTGGCAGAGAACACTCTGGATTTTAAGGATGAAGCACCATCTACCCAGGACACCCCAACCTTACCGTGTGGTTGCGTGTGAGAACCACGTCAGTGCCGTCCTGCAAATAATGGGTCTCTGTGAAGCCTCTGGCCAACAGGCCCCTGGAAAAAACAGAGCACACAGAATATTGAGGCCACCTCACCTCGAGTTTATCCTTTAGAGGTTCTGTTTGAGGTAAGGATCAAAGCCAGGCGTTAAGGATTCAGTGACTACAGGGAATAAGGGAAACTAGAACTCCAAATATTGAAGCTGCAGGACACGAACAATTCCTGTGGTAATTGTGAATAGACTACAAGTTTCCAGACTGTTTTCTCTTCCAAATGAGGACTCCGTGCCAGCACATTTCAGTGTTGAATCTTCCATGTAATTTTCAACACATTTTAGGTTAAATGGGAAATCTGGGGTTTGGAGTATTGTTAAGTAATGGTGGTTTGTTGAAAAGGAAAATGTTTTCCCCGTGTTCCTTATTTTCCCATCTAATCTGTTGTATTCATCAGCAAGTGACCACCCAAAGACTAATTTAGCACTTGGTGAGTGAAACAACCTCCTACTATTGACACTCCAGGGAAAACAAACATTGCATGAACATCATAGAATTTACAGCACTGGATTTATCCTGATCATCTGAAAGGATATTCACAAATGGAAATTTAACGATTTCACAGGAGAATATGCAAGATCATGTGTGGGATGAAGCAGCTTGTTCCCATTCTCTCCACACTTCCCCTCCTGCCTTTGGCAATGAGATAAAAAATGTGGACTTGCAATTGTCATTTTCCAGGAATCTGCAGGGAGGGACATATGCGTGACAACCATGAAAACTTCTCTTTTTGTAGGGAACTCATGGAAGAGGGAAGCTGCATCTGCCTCTTCTTAAAAAAAAAGTCTTGCTATTGATCCGTTTTCAACTCCTTATCTAAAGAGCATCTCCAACAAAGGCAGAAGGAGGAACACTCATTCACATTTACTCCTAACTTAGGTCTTGAGTTGTGCTCCACATCACAAACACCCTTGAGTTTTGACAAAATTTCTGGTGAACTGCAAAAGCACAATAAAGAAGGAACAAGAGAAAAATGCCACCATCACCTTCAGAAAACTGGAGAGTGTGGGATATTGAAAATCCTTGGCTCTGCATTTCACAATGTTCATTCTGTTCCACTTCAAAGAGGTGTTTCTCCCTTGGGTTGCTCATTGGAACAAACCAGGCCCTTCCTTTTATTTAAAGCTGGTTTATGCTGCACCCTTGCAAATATTGTGGTGGGAACCATGACACAGTCATGGTACACATTTCTTGTATTTGTATAAACATTATAACTAGAGCATAAACACACATTTAATTTTCATTACTGATTAATTTGCATCACATTAATACCCAGTGGCTCCATCAGGATCTGGTTGTGCTAGGAATTCTACAAACACTTCTTAGGGAGAAAACTCAGCTTTAAAACACTCTGTCTTGAGGTAGGGAAAAAAATAAAATTAAACAAGACCAAAAACAAAAAAAGAAAAGGAAAAAAAGAAAATAAGAAAGTGGCAAGGCAAAAAATGAAGCCCCAACACATTATAGTGAGCATTCAAGCAGAGATTCTCACATTTAACTTTTAAATTTTTCAGCTTGTGGGAAATATTAGCATATTAATAGATATAGAATGTTAAAACACTGCAGCATTTGGTGGGTTTGTAGGAACTGGATCTCAGGCAACCACCACACCCACAGCAGGATTTGGGTGCCCAATGAAAGATCTCAAGTTGGTTTAGATACACAGTAATAAATCACACCAACCATCTCCACAGGGACACCCTTGGGGCCTCAGAGGACACTTGACTACAGTGGTTGATATCACTTTGTGCCTGCAGCCTCCACAAACCCTGCCAGGAGCAGACTGGGCTGTATCCAACAGTCATGGAATGGTTTGGGTTGGAAGAGACCTCTGAGATCTTCCAGTGCCACCCCCTGCAATGGGCAGGGACACCCTCCCCTATGCCAGGGTGCTCAGAGCTCCATCCAACATCCCTTGGGCACTGCCAGGGATCCAGGGGCAGCCACAGCTCCTCTGGGCACCCTGTGCCAGGGCCTGCCCACCCTCCCAGGGAACAATTCCTGCCCAATATCCCACCTAAACCCACTCAGTGTCAATTTGCAGCCACTCCCCTTGTCCTGTCACTACCCACTCTTGCAAGAAGTCCCCCTCTGTTTCCTACTGTCTCATTATCACAAAGAGCAGCTGCTTTCATAATTATCATTATTTATCTAACACTGCTAAGTTCTGCACTTAGCAAGCATTAATTACCTTTGTAAAGGCAAGATCCCATCGCTGAAGCCCACAGAATTTTGCTGTGCAGTTTTTGGAAATGGGATTTCATCCAGGACAGGGGAGTGAGTTTCATTTAATGGGACAAAGTACAGGTAAAGGTAACAGATGTAGCAGAAGGGCAAAGTGATTGAGCAACACACTTGCTTTGTGCTCTGCTGTTTCCAAGGTGTTTGACAGCAATGATGATAGAGGTGACCTTTCTGCTGCTGTTCATTCTGCTCTCAGGCAGAGATTTAGAAAACACTTCATAGATCTGTAGGTCTGAATACCAGAAGGGATTTGTGATCACCAGCCTGCCCTGCCCATTACAGAGATCATTTGATCTCTGAATTTATCTTCTGCTACAATGACAGGGAAGGAACCAGATCCATTTTCCCACTGTAAAGAGCCCTTGCCTCGATCTCCCACACAGACAGAGCTATCACAAACCTGTCAGGTTTTAACTAAGCCCAACCTAAAACCACTGCACTTTGTATCTATTTTAACAGTGCCAACATTCACTTTCCAGCCACTGGATTGGATCTCATTCCCTCACATCAAAGCTTCATTTTTGTTTGAGTCCTCCATGGCAAGTTCTTCTTCCTTCGTGAGGAAACGTAGCAGGTAAACAAATTCCTGGTGTCAGCAATGTCCCTGTCAGGATGGAAGTTTGATATAGATCCTGAAAATACTGGCTGAAAATAAAAATTCCCACTGTGAGCTGTAAAAGACTGGTAAGGGCAACAAGATGATGGAATCTCAGTGTTGGACTAACCTAAGGAAAGCAAAAGAATGCCCCAATGTGGAACACAGAATTGTGGCTGCCCCTGGATCCCTGGCTGTGTCCCTGCCATGGCAGGGCTGGCACTGGATGGGATTTAAGGTCCCTCCCAACCAAACCATTCTGCGACTCCATTGGATCAAACCATGGAAATTTCACGTGCTGCTGAGAAAAGAACCCAGCTTTTCAGAGTCTGCAGTAACCCTCCTCCAGTCTGGTAACTCAGACATCAGTGCTGGGACATCTGCTCTGCTGCCACACGGGGCTGGTGCCAGCCTGAGAACAAGCCAGGGAAAGGTTTTCTCCACACTGCAGAGGGTGAGGACCTCTGAGACACTGCCAGGGAGTTCAGCAGAGTTCCTGGCAGAGGAAAGAGCTTTTATCCCCACTTGCAAAAAGTCCAATACCCTAAAAGCTGTTCAGGTGGGTATGCAGGGTTGGTACCCAGGGACAGCAAGGCATTCCTTGACAGGTTATGAAAATTAAGTGTAACAAGCACTCAAATTCCACTAGTGAGTGTATACCACATCACTTTCCAATGATGGCAATAATGTTCAACATACCAAACAATCAATCCAGCATATGTATCTATTAGGTAATTTAATTACCCTCCCACCCCCCCAAAGATATGTAATATAATGGATTGATTTACATTTCTGGTTTTGACCCAGAGTAAAGGAGATTAATAGAGGAAAGTAAATGAATTTAGATGGCAAGCTACTTAACCTAATTGGATCAATGTAATTCTGAAAGAGCAGGGATCAAAATAACATTAATGTATCATAGAGCAATTCATCACCATGTCTGGAGTTTCAAATGTTGCCAGCTACAATGCTCAGCAGTACCAGATGATTATCAATACTTTGCCCTGCATGAAGAGACAGAAACAAATGCTGTGGAGAACTGCATCAGCTGCTTGATGAGATTTTAAAAAAATCAGCTGAAACAACACTACAACTTTCTCATTGTTGCTCCACAGATGCAAAAGTGCAATTCTTGAGCACCATTACTTACCAACTTAGTCACTGAATTTATCAGAACAGTGATTTTTTGACATTTCACAGACTCGCAGGATGGTTTGGGAAGGAAGGGACTGTAAACCCCCTCCAGTTCCATCCCCTGCCACGGACACAGACACCTTCCACTAGACCAGGTTGTTCAGCATCAAATTTCCCACTGCCAAATGAACAATTGGAAGCTTCCATGGCTCAGAAAGATAAATTTTATGGCTCCTGATCTCTGACAGACACAGCACAGGTTCCCTCATCCTCTGTAAATCAACAGAAAGCTTCCATGTCAGACTTGCTGAAACATTTTCAGGTGTCAAGCAAGTAACCTAAGCCTCAGAGAATATGATGAATGTTATTTAAACTTCTAATCCTCACCTTCCTGGCCCCCCACAAGGTGCAATCTGAGGTGGTTTTTTTGGGGAGGGGAAAAATGTCCTGGTTCAAGCACATCAGATTTTTTTTTTCCTCAATCCATTTAATGACAGGAGTGGTAATTTAACACACTGCCTCTCACTTGCAAATGAGAAAATCAGTCTCCGCTCTCCAGGCACCGATATATTATTTCAAAAGGTTATAATGATATTTCATCACCCAGGGAGAGTCAGACAGACAGTCACAGGAGTCAGAGATGGAAAAAATCCAGTGGATCATACAGAGGGCCTGTAAGTGTGCCTTAGTTCAAAGCAGGTTCTGCCTCATCGAGCTGCAAATGTCAGGAGCAATGCTGATCCCACCACTTTCCAGGGGAGATTACTTTGCATTCCAACAGATGTTACTGTCATGATGCATTTCCCAAAACCCAGCCTTTTCTAGGTTTTCCTAGCCCACTTCTTTCACCAGCTGAGACAATTCTCTCCTTCTTGGTACAGCTGTCCTTCACATAGGTGCAGATTATTATCAAACTGTCCTTCAGCCATCCAGGCACCAAGTACAGAGTATCAGTAAGAAAGGACAAGAACTGTGCACTTTTCACATCAGTGCTACTCAGGAAAAATCTCACCATCATCTCAGCAGGAGCAGACCCTGGGGTTCAACATCACAGGGATGTCCCCCTTTGGTTACCTGGTTTCTCAGCAGTGGAGAGAAGGTGCTGTGCCCTGTTGAGCTCTGCACATAACACTGTGTGTGCTCTGAAGGCTGATTTCCTGCTTCCCCTTGGCTTTCATTCACAGCTCTCTGTAGTCACTCTACTTCAGGAACTGCTGTTTTAGGAAGGACATTAAACATCCTTCTGGCTCTGTAAAGGATGGCAGTCAGCTGCTGTGCCGCCCTGTGGGACAGTGCCCAGGGCAAGGCAGAGGTGCTGCAGGGCTGCCCCAGGTGTGGCTGTGCTCCTCCCTTTCCCCCAGGAGTGCTGCCTGCTCCTCACACACACCCCTGACCTGTACTCAGACTTTCTACTCTTTTTTGTCCTTCCCAATGATCAAGTGCCTGTTTTCTCCCCCACTCAAGCACTGTCTCACTCTGTTATACAAACTCTTATTAAATCCTCTCTGGTGATGTGTTTGAAACCTTTCCTGCATCTGGGGGAGGTGAAGAGACTGGAACAGGATGGTGAACAGGCAGTTATAAAAAATGTCATTTATTCTGCCTGCTGACACCAGCCTACTCCATTAATTCTTAAGCATCTCAATTCAGGTCATTTTGACCTTTACACTGAAATTAGTTGTTATTTCTTCAATTGCTGCATTTTTTCCCAGCTACATCCAGAGGAATAAACAAGTCTGTTAAACCTGCTGCCTCTGCTCTGGTGGTCTCAGTGCAAGCACTCACAAAGGTGATGTTCACAGAGGTGTTTTCCAATTCTTCTTTCTCATTACAAGGTAAAAAATGAGTTCAGCATGGGTAATGAGTTTTCCATGCACAGGTACCTAACACCACTCTATTCACAAAATCATCTCATATTCTTTAAACATGCCTCATTCTTTCCCCTTGTTTAATTATCTTAAGTGATTTGAACTGCTTTTGGACATTTTCCCATTGAATGTCTCCACTTCATAATATCCTATCTGCCACACTCCAGTGTGCTGCCACAGAGGGGCTGCAGTGTCATAATTGAAGAACCTGAGAGATTGAAATTCGTGAGCTTAATTAGCACAACAATTCAGAGGCAAAGAGGGGAGTAAAATAAAACTATAATAACTGGAAAATCAACCAAGCATCCCAGGTTTCAGCAGCAGCTCTATGGTAGCAGCCTGCAGTCTATTTCATATGGACAATTTGAGTAGATCATACACTAGATTTGGAAAATATGTCTTTGTGCTTGTAACCAGTCCTTTTGATGCAGAAATTCATCTAATCCTGTGCCTACTGGAGCCCATGTTAAAATATATTCCCTGGAATGAGTAGAATAGTGCCTGGCACACCGAGAACCAATTCTGGCCAACACCTGCTATAGGTGAGAGCCATGCTCTGAGTGATCCCTGGACAGTGTCTGGGCACAGGCATTCCCATCCTTGGCTGCTCTCTGGTCTGCTGGGAATGGGAGAGAAGAGGGACAAATCCACCTGTCAAAGCCTCCAAGCACCCTGTATTCATAACTCATCACTGCATGTGGTGGCAGCGTGCAGAAAGCCCAACAGTGTAAGCCAACAAATCCCAACAGCTGAGGGAGAAATGCAGCTCCCTGGCTGGCAATCACCCAGTGATTGAGAGCTTTCTTCTTTCCTGACTGCTGGGCAAATAATCCATGAGCTTCACCTCCCCAAATTTCAATAGGCAAAGATTGAAATTAAATTCAGCATGTTGGAGGCCTCCCGTGCTGTTCTGGGCCCTCAATGCACTTCCATCACTCTGCTTCCATCACTCATTGTCACATTTATGTCACCATTTACTTGCCAAAACTGTAGCATTTATTTATCACTCTAATTCCAAAGCATTAATGAAGAGACTACTGCTAACCAGTGGGGTGAGGAAAGCATAAAGAAGATAAATACCATGTTTTCCAACAAAGTAGATGGGTAAAAAAACCCCAATTTTCCTAAAACGGCTTAAACTTGGTCAAGATGTCCAGGGTGTCCTAATGGGATGGGTTTAGGTGACCCTACACCTCAGATGGGAAGGAACAACACACAGGGGGAATCAAAGGAAGACCAGCAAGGTTCACTCTGTCTCCACAAGAGAGCTCAGACACAGCAAAACTTCTGCAGCAGGAGAGGGAATGGCAGCACTTCCATGGACTTTGACTGGAGCTGGTGAATGTCACACATCCCAAAAGCCAAACTCACAACTGGATTCCCAGCATTTCCGTGTTAACCTCAAAGGCTTCCTGACTGCTTTTCACTGTCCAACTCTGATACACCAGAGCTTACAGCACCTCTCTTGGAGTTATTCTTGTGAGGAATATTTTGTGTCACCTCCCTGAGCTTCCCTGAGTGGTGGATTAACAGAAATCCTGTCACTGGTTCAGCTGGGCTAGGAGCCACGAAAAACAAACATTTCAGGAAAGGCTCCAGAATAACACCAGCCACAAATTGCTGTCAGTGATGGAGAGGTGCTGGCACTCATTGGTTAATGGATTTTTGATGGGAAAAATACAATTCTGTACATTTAGGCAAAGCCTGCTTTGGGGAGACTTTACTGCTCCAACTACATTAAGCGGCTTCAACTTGGTGTAATGGAAGTGGCTTCAGTGAAACCCTGAAGCAAAGTGCCAAAAGTGAAAGCATTCTGCTGGAAATAATCACTGCACTCCTGCACCTCTGAGGTATCTGTGGCAGAGATCAGAAGGAATATGTGCTCTGCTACCCTGCAGGCTGAGCCCAGACCCATCTGTGCAAATCAGAATTCTGAGTTGCCTTGGGCTGGACCAAAGATTGACACAGCTCTGGAGCTCCTGGCTGCCCTTCCATGGATCTGTTGCTCACATGGCAGTGCTGAAGTTGCTGATGAAAAGCAAACTTCCCAGTGTTATGTTCTATCTTCATTTTGCCAGGGTTGAGATTAAATGTGTAATTCGGTATTTCTTGTTCAGACTCAGATGTTTATTAATTCTTATCTCTATTACAGTCTCACAAGCTGTGAGTTCTACAGCACTTCAACCTAACAAAGTAAAAATGGCTCCTTTCTCTCTCTCTACAAAGCCTTTTAAGGATAAACTGTCTAATTAAGAAATGACACCTAGATTGTTTTTACTTTTAACCCAATAACCAACCACCTGTGGTCAGCAATGTGGATTTTTCTACCCAATTACAAAACACCACCCAGACCCATGAAGAAGAAGATGAAAAAGAAGGACTCAGTCTCTGCCTTAAAACCTCCATCTTGCTTTACATATATATTACTATAGTCTAAAACCTTAAACTCTAAGTTTTCCACCCTGTGATATCACACACTTCTATTCAAACTACACACGCATAATCCCAATACCATCACTCAATTTTGGAAGCCTCTTCCAAGGCCTCAGGTCAAATGCAGTGTTTGCTTGGGGGTCAGTGCCTGTCAGCACAGGAAGTCTGAAATTCTCAGTGCCCAGGGTTCCAACATTGTGCTTCCGCTAAAACTTGTACAAGATAATCTAAGAGCTTTTTGTGACATTCTGATCTTGCCTGCCCAGTGCAGCGTTGGAGCTGCAGATGCAGAAAACCCTGAACAAAACCAAGGCTGGAAAGACTCCCTAGAATCACTGAGATGGTTCAGAAGCTCAGAGGCACACACATCACAAGTGGCAAATATGATCTTTTTAATGCATTATTTTCCAACATCCCAACACTGCCTTTCACAAAACTAATGCTTCCTGTAACGCTCCTAGGATGGCATATTTTCAGTCAGTAGTAAGTTTGGAGATACTGGGCTGGAAAGCTGTCAAATTCTATTTGAAATGTCTCAGTTAATTAAATATGTCACTTGTAGCAGAGTAAAATTATGCTGCTGAACAGATGTCACTGGGCAAATTGTCTGACTGTACTTGCATCTGAACATTTTCAGACTGCTACGGAATTCTGGTTAAAAGATCCAAGAAAACTGCTCTTAACATGGAAAATTTATAAACATAGAAATTTAAGTAACTCCAGTGAAAAATCAGAGCTTATTAAAATAGAACTAACAAAATGCAAACAGTGCTGAGGGATTACAAAAGGTTATTGCGAGCGTCTGCAATACTTCTAGGAAGCCAAGTTCCTACAGTAATGAAAAGTCACAGAGCCTAAGTTTATCCTTAGACTCCAACCAACAATTACATCCTCTCTGTACCTTATTCTTGCTTTGCAGCGTGTGCCTGTAGGCTTGCATTTGCATTTTTTAATTTTAAAGAAGTTTTATTGCCATTTCTGCCAATTCGTTGCAACATGAAATCGTATTTTTGTTTTTAACTAAACCCACAATTTCCTCCTTGCCACCAGCATGAACCATTTGCTCTAAGCAGGCTGTGTTCATATTTCACTTGCAGAATCTTAGACTTTTAGAGAGATATGTCTTCATTTTGCCCTGTGCCTCACTGTCCCCCTTTTAAAATGCTGGGTGAAGAGGACAGAGATGGTAAGGAGATCTTTGTGTTTAAATCTGTGTTTAAATCTCAAGCCTATAAATCTGCTTTAAAACTCAGTAGGTGCAAAACCCCTAAAATAAGCTGCAGGTTGTCAGACCAAAGGTCCACCTAAGTCCTATATTCTGTCTCCACCAGTGGCCAATACTAAGGATATAAGTCATGAAGAGGAGAAACATTCTACATCTCCCCAAAATACTGCTCCTGCTCTGCCTCTGAATCCTTTATGAGCCAGGGATCAATGCAGGGTGGAACAGATTAAACACAAGCCCACAAGGGTGTTCTCAGTGTCTCCTGCCACTCTTCCTTCCCAATTAAAGCAGTGACTTCCAAGAAGATCAATTAATTTGGTAGCACAAGCAGGCTGCAGCTCTGTGCTCAGGCTCAGGGCACAAACACAGCTGCAATTGCTGTGCTCTGGAGGCTGCTCCCGTGGAGAAGGCTTTGATTTCAGTGCCCAGCACAAGTTTAGTGGGACAGAAAACCAGCCAGGAACATCCCCACTGTGTCAGGAACCTGGCTGGTTTTGTTTGGAGGCTGCCTGGGCATGCTCATGTGGTTTTCTAGGGTGTGAGGGTTGTTTTTTACCTGAGCAAGCAGAACTGTGTGGGACCCCTGGTAACTCCTGTTAACACCATTCCCGCCCCAAAACTCCACAGCTGCTCTCTGGCTTTGCCAGCAGCACCATTTCTTGCCCAGAGGTGTCACTGCACGGTGCCTGAACCACTTTTTAAACAAACACACCCTCAGAGACAGGGGCTGCTCCCACCCTCAGCCTCTGGACAAGGGAACACATCCCAAACTCCCATCAGCTACTGGAATATGGCACGTTGGGAAAGCCTGGAGGGATATTTCAAATAACATCAGGCTATACTCTCAGGAGATTATGGCTCATTTCCAACTAATTCTGCTTCGAGATGTGACATAAAATTAGGGTGAGGTGATTCAAAACAAAACCAGGGGCCTGAGCTACCAAGCAATGAGCGAGTTACAGGGTAGAGGCAGCTGAAAGGATGGGGTTGAAATATTCCTCCTTCCTTTCTCTTTCTTAGCCAGTAATTATGTTCCTACATTCCGTGCATTTTGTCTTAACCTTTCTTCATCATCTCTCCATTGCCTCTCCTTTTCCTTGCATCATTCTCACCGCCTCAGCCCTTCTTTCATCACCTCTTGTATGCTGAGGTTTATTATTCAGCAGGAGAAACATTTTCCTTGGTACATAAAAACACCAAAAAGCAACAGCACCACACTGGTGCTGTTCTTCAACAAGTCTAAAAGCTGTGGGTGCCTCCCGGGGTGTGAGGCTGAGGCACCTGTCAGTGCCCAGCTCCACAAGATGTGGCACCAGTGGGACCTTTCATGGAGGCAACACTGCTCGTCCCTGCTGCTCTCAGGTCAGCCTCCATGCTCTTGTTTTTCAGGCAGCAGAGGAAGAATAACCAGTGAAATCAGTAAGGGTAAATTAGTTTTTAACGTCTTTCTCTGCTTTTTTACCTCTCTCTCTGCTCTGCACTTCCCCTGAATCTAATTCCTCAGCTCTGCCATGTGTCAGACCCTTTATGAGCAAATTAAACCCATCAATCCAGCAGTAAATGACTGCAGGGGAGCAATGCCCGTGGCTTTGGGAAGGTGAGCCACGACTCTGAGCCCCGAGCACAGAGCTGCAGCAGATGGAGGTGGGCAGGAAGGACAACAGAGGGCTGAGCCATCAGCATCCTCCTCCTCCTCCTCCCTGCACTCACAAACACACAGAGAAACCTCACAGCACCAGCTCCTTCTCCTTTTACTCATTTAGGGCCTGATGAACGTCAGAAGCAGGCTGTGACTCCTCTCTGCAGTGAGGCTTTTGGTCCAAACTCGCTCCTCACCCACTCTGAGGCTTCACTGAAGTCTCTGCAGACAGCCTGGTTTAGTGACAGAGGGATCAGACACCATCTTCTAGTGGTTAAGACACAAAATTATAATTTTCTTTTCAATTCCAGGAAGTAATTAGTTTATAATAACATTTAACATTTAGTTGCTGACAGAGATATGACACTTATCTTACATAAGTCATTTTAATTATTCCTACTAACCCAGACCTCAAAACTATTGTGCAGTCTGAGCTAACAATGCCTTCCTAGATATTTTTGGTTCTACTGTCATTTGAAAAATTGATGCCTAGAGCATCAGCATTTATCAAGCTCATTATAGATTTCATCCAAATGACTACAGATAATTAAAAGTATGCTTCATTTTTATTGTAATGTTTTCCCCCCTAACACTGCAAAGTAATTCTGTTGTTGCTCAGGGTTTTAGGAATTAATATAGACTCATCTGCCAGAAAATGAAGTTCCACAGGATTATAGGCAAACTAGTCATGGATCCAGATGTGAGTCAAATGTACAGAAATTATATGTGCACACCCACAAATATATTCATATATATACTTTGGAGTACTATATGCATTTTCACGTGCATTAAACAGTCTTAGAAATTAATTGTTAACTCTGACAGAGCTACAGACTCTTTGGTGACCACTCCCTGAAATTCAGTCTTCTCTAAAGCACTTGGGCAAGTTGGACACACAAAATCCCTTCAGAATTTTATTTTATACTTGCATTTATCTGTTTCTATATGAAATATATGCACCTGGTGCCCCATCCTCTTACATCACAGGGATTTATTCACACTTAAATGAAACAAGTTTATGCTACTACTGCTGACCTGAGAAATCCTGGCAGCCTTGGCTTTATTTTCGGTAACTGTGAAGAAACAAATCTTTTGGGAAACTGTTTAACAGAATTCTGCAGAGCCCCCCTGCCCCAGCTAAGGTTTAAGTGATGTACTGAAAGTTTTTAGTGATGTAAAACCCTACAGGAGATTTCTGAGCTAGCTGGGCTTGCTCTGCACTGGGAACTGTCATGCACAAATGAAAAGCAGCATTGCTGGATAATGTAGGCTTGTATTTCCACACAGAACTGAATTAATTTATTTTTCTATTATTCACGGATGAGGCTATGTCTGTCATACCTGGAACTGCTATGACTCTTGTTAATAATGCTCATACGAAAATTAAACCATAAAATTTGTGGGTTTTTAGTACTTCTGAGGTTGCAGTATTTAGTAGAACCCTGAGTTTGACTGGCACAACCACAACACACTGCACACAGAAATCTGCTTCATTTTAGGATCCTTACCACTACTTGAATTAATTAACTTCATGTATGATCAATTTTCCTTGGCACTCCCTTATCACCAAGAGTTTTATGTTTTTACATGACTTTCCATGTTACTTTGAAACTGAAATCACCTATAAATAGCAGTGGCATTAAGAAGCAATTACAGATACATGCCTTTTTAATGTCCCTATTATAATCCACACTGGCAAATCAGAGAGATAATATTTAATGAGACAGACACAGAAGAAAGAAGAAACTCTCCTGATTTAGTGTTAACATCCACCTGAAGCAGTGCTAGCAAGGGGTTGCTGAGGCAGTTTCAGACTGAAATAAAAAAGAAGAAGAAGAAAAAAAAACAACCCCATAATGAGAAGCATCTGACATAAATATTAGGAAATTGATCTATATTTTATAAAGGCCATTTTATCCAAGACAGTTTAGGTTTCCTCCCACTCACAGAATGGATCCACAGTGAAAAAACCCTTGACTCAGGAGGATATTTCACACGCAGATTTGGATTTTATGTAAATTATTTAAGTATGTTTTAGGAAGTTTGGGCAGTGATGTAGAAATGTTCCCCTGCCTGCACACATCAGTCAAAGAAATAACACTCATCACCAAGGAATTCAGCAGGGTAAAAGTTTTGCCAGCAGGCTTAAGACTAGACTGCAGCATGGAAAAGATGAAGCTGTGTGATCCTATCCCTGAAATTTGTCTCCTGCTGATGACAGGAGGAGAAGGCAGTGCCTTGGCTCAGGCTGTTCCCAGACCAGCACATTGCAAACTGCAGAAACCCAAACCCAGAGAACCTGCAGACATATGGGAATGCCATAATAGCCAAGGGGAAAATTTGGCAACCTTCACAAAGGTTGTGAAGGGATCTCAAAAGAAAGGTTAATTACATGACAGGGTCAGACTTTTGGCTTTATCTCATGGTCATTACCAACCCTCTCAGAATCATCTTTCTTTCATTTGAGATACACTCAGGCCAGGACATGTTCATCCATGTTTTGGTGTTGGACAGATCAGGTGAGGTGGGAGATTGCTTTTAACAAGAGTGAACTAGAGAGGCAAAAGCCCTGCAGTAAATCCCTCCAAGAGAGATCTCCAAAAGAAGACTTTGAGACACCACAAGAAAATCACAGAATAGTTTGGGTTGGGAGGGACCTTAAAACTCATCCAATGTCACCCCCTGCCATGGCAGGGACACCTCCCACTGTCCCAGGCTGCTCCAAGCCCCAATGTCCAACCTGACCTTGGGCACTGCCAGGGATCCAGGGGCAGCCACAGCTGCTCTGGGCACCCTGTGCCAGGGCCTGCCCACCCTCCCAGGGAACAATTCCTGCCCAATATCCCATCTAAATCTTTTCTCTTTTGGCTTAAAACCATTTCTCCTTCTCTTAAGCTCAAGGTAACCAACTAATAATTATCCACTGCATGGCAAGCACAAAAAAAAAATCTCTCTTTACTTCCTCACATGCTGCCAAATTTTTACTCTTTAAAATGTCCAAAAAGAGACATAAAATATGTCACACCTAAAACAAAGGGTGGGTTTTTTTTACTCCAGCCAGGTCAATACTCCCAGGGAAATGAGGCTGTTTTAACTTGGTGAGAGATGTTCCCCTACAACTCTTCCATGGCAGAGAAGCAGGAGATGATGTTTTATCAGAGCTGTGCTGGGTCCTCAGCCTGGGCAGCAAAAACCAAAGGGGCACGAGGGTTTTACCACTCCTGTGTCTGTCTGCTCCCTCTGCCTGGCCCACAAAGGCCACAGAGGAAGCACAAGAGAAGGGAGGTGCCAGGTTGTCAGCGAGATCTTGATAATATTGAAAAAAAAAAAAAAAAAATTTCCATTAGGTGAGGAGACAGAGCCACAGACACAATCAGAGCCACCAACAAAATGGCAGGGACTCCAACAATTTGGGAATTGTGGAATGGGATCCTGAGCTGTTCCCCTCCAGGCTTCTGGTTTTAATCAGATCCTTGTCCATAATAATGGAAAAGGGTTGGTTCTTTTGGTTTTTTTGGGTTTTTGTCATTGTTGGGGTTTTGTTGTTGGGTTTTGATGGTTTTGGTTGGTTGGTTGGGTTTGGGTTTTTTGGGGGTTTTTTGCGTATTTTTTTGGTTTGTTTTTTGTTTTGTTTTGGTTTGGTTTTGCTTTAACTGGTGGCTGATGAGTAGATTCCTAAAAAAAATAAGCTGCTCTGAGATTAGACAGTGATACCATCATGCAATCGACCCAGCCCAGCCACATTTCCCTTCCCCCCTGAGTTCTGCCAAGTGTCTGTTCTGTTATCAGGCTGAGCAGGAAGGAGATGCTGCAGAAATTCCCAATATTCCCTCGTTATGAGGAGGCAGAGCACGGCTGAGGTGGGCAGAGTATAAAGAGGTGCAGTAAAACTGCCTGACACCTCCTGCATGCAAAGCTCATCAATCCCAGGGATGGCAGCCCAGCAGCTCAGCCAGCTCAATAATAAAAGGCACAAAAGGAAAACAGAAATAAGGGAAAACAAAGCAAAAAACCCACCAGAGAAATAGATAGGGGTTTTTTTTTGTTAATATTTGTGGGTATTTTCCGGTGTCAACAATGCTTTGGAGCAACCTTCCACTGCTTGGAGTGCTCTGAATACTAAGAAAAAATTAACTCTATGCCAGCCAAAACCAGAACAATGTTTTTCTCCAGTTCCTGACCAGTTTTTATGGGATGCTGTTGATTCCTTAAAAAAAAACCAAACATATTCATTGGACTCACATTTTGAGCTACAAGCAGGCGTTTCACTTTAGCAATGAACCACATGTCCCTGTTAATCTGTCACAGCCTTGGCTTTGGATGCCATTAATGAAATACCTCTTGATTCTGTCCTAAGACCTGGATTTCCCTTGGTCTGCTCCAATTTGTCCCACTCCAGACAGGATGAATTTTCCAGCTGCACTTTGGGAAGTGCAATGTTATGCAATTTCCATGAGCTCCTGAGACATGTTCTCCTTATCATAACACACCAAAGGAGAGAAGCTTTGCTTTGCAGCTCAGAATATTGGGTTTTTTCACCATCAAGAGTCATGGGGAAGTTTTTCTTGGATTATGATCATCAGTGCAGCTGTTAATCTCTTTACCTTGATATCTGAAAAAAACTTTTCTCTTAAGGAGTTCAACTAATGAATGCCCATATTTGGTTTCATGGGCATATTTTGGACACAATTAGATAATGCACAGGAAGAAATATTTCATAAATATTAGGGCAGATCAGCAGAATCTCATCATTTCCTACTGAGCTGTGGTGATTCATATCAGCTGAAAGAGATACAACAATAAAAATTAGAATGCAAAAGAGACTCTCAGAATTAACATCAGGCAGGAGACAAATGAAGCTGAGGTTTGAACTCAATACAAGGCAGTAACTGTAGCTGGTGAGGGAAGGAAAAAACCAACATAGCACTGGAATTCCAGAAATCTTCTCTCCTAAGAGGAAATACTTGGCCTTTCTGATGAATGAGAGGCTCAAAGTACAGTGTCACTGAAACAGGAGAGTAACTGCAGCTCCAGAGCCCCAAATCTGCCAAGCACTGCCAAAAAAGGCCTTTTAGACTTCAGCAAGACTCGAGCAGAGACTCTTTGGCTTGTCTCAGCTTCCTGATGGTTAAAAGCTGGGAAGGTGCCAGAACCTCAGCAGAAACACCTGGGTGGAAAGCCTGAATGAGAAGAAAAGTGCCAGGAGTATGTCTGGAGAGGGGAGGGCACAGGGATATCATTTCCCAGTGAGATTTCCCTCATTGAAAGTTTGCTGAGCTCTAAGGGAGTTTTAAAGATGTTAAAAGTTTCTCTAACACAGGCTTGTCACTTTACACCTCAATAAACAGAAGGCAAATCTTCCCTTTCCCCACTTCCTGAATTCCCTCTGCATCTCACCGAGCCTAATTTTACTCCTACATCTTCCCATTTCATTTTTCTTCCCTTTGATGCTCCAGAAACAAGAAACCTCATGACTTTTTGAGCTGCAGATGGTTCCAGCAGGGAAGCAGTGACCAGTGACCCTGGGAGAGGATCATGAAAACGTGGGGGTTTTGTTTCTCCATCTGTATCTGAAGGATCCCCATTGCCAATTACAACTGGCTGCTGTCAGAGAGCATTACCCCAAACAAGATCTCCAGAAACACACAACCAACATGATCTTGAAGTTTCTAATGCTGCAGATCTGTTCAAAGCTTGAGGACAGTGATTTCATGCTGCCAACAGCTGTCACAAGTAGTAGGGTTTCATCTTGGCGCTGGCCTAACAACAATCTTTTCCTTTTCTATTTTGTGCTCTGGCACATCTTCAGCTGTCACAGCAGATCTGTCAGGCAATATTACCCTCCCAACAATATCAGCTCAAATTGCTTCCCAGAATATTCCTCTCCTGGCCTCTCAGAAGGCATGAGCCTATTTTTTTGACTGCAGCAGTAGAACTAATTCACTCCCCAGCAGCGTGTCTTTTCCCTAAAACACCAAATTCGAGATGTCAAAGATGAATCCAGAAGGCAAATTCATGTAAAATTTTTGTTAAATCACAGCACTTATGTGCTGAGCTGTGGTGGAAAACTTCCCAGCTGAAGGGAGAAAGCCTTTTGCTCATGGCATCAATGCCATGGAAATTCAAGTTCTGCATCCCAGTGTGACCTTTCAGCCACCAGGGAATGTTCACTGCTCTTTTAAAGCTTTGCCACTTCCTAATAATCATCTGCTCTGGGGATTGCAGATGTGAAGAATATAACAGGAATCCTCAAGAAAACAATACCTTTCCAGTGGTATAAACACAGGTATTAAGACAAAAACTAGCCAAGATGGGGAGAAAGGGAAAATGGCATTCCAGTGGTTAAAAATTCAGAAAAAGCTGATTTAGTGGAAGGTGTCACTGCCAGACAGAGGGTTGTAAATGGATGATCTTTAAAGTCCCTTCCAACCCAAAGCGTTGTGTGATTCTCTGAAAGAGCTGCCACAGGTACCAAACACATGCCAGGTCAGCACTCCCTGCTGCAGCGCTCTGAGAGCAGCTCAGACCTTTTATCCCTCTGCAAACATCTGTATTCTGAAATCCTCTCCTCTCCTGGAGACACGGCTCCGGCTGTAGCAGAGCCTTGAACCTCCTGTGGGTTTATTGTAAAGTGTCAGCTGTGAGTGGCACTGAAGGAGAAAGGCTGACAAATCCCCTTTCCCGCTGGATGTCTCTATGTTCCAAGAGCAGGTGTGCCACAGCATGAATATTTTTATTTCCACTGAGGAATTATTCCCTCATTAGAGTGTGTGAGCTGCCTGGCACAGCTGATTTCACACTTGGCTGCTGCAGATGATGCTCCAGGTCACACAGTCATTTTCTGCCACGCAAGATAAAAACCTCTCTGCTGCAGTCAAACCTCGAGCTGTCTTCATCAGAGTGAGTATTTCACTCCAATCATCACAGCAAATATGGTTTATCTGCAGGTAGGAGAAGAGAGGAGTAATCCAGCAGGCAGGATTCAATCTAAGACACAGACAGATAATACAGGAGAGCTAAATTGGGTCTGTCCAGAGGTGGACATGCATCAAGTATCCCAACAGTGAACTGCAGACAAGGAAATGAAGTCCAGCCAACTGAAATTGTAATGAAAACTCTTTCCAAGTTTTCTCTCTTCCCTCTATTCACCTGCCAATGGCTTCTGGGGGGGGACAATTTCATTTTCCTGTTTAGCCAAACATCTCCTCCTCTTCCCAATGGGCAAAGCCCACCAAGCCTGAATAGAAACTGCAGAATCATGGCAAGGATCCAGCTGAGATTTCAGCACCCATTTAAGTAAAACCACGTGCTTAGTGCCAGCACTCTGCAGAAAAATCTTTAAGCACACAGCTGAAGCTTCTAAAGTCTTCTGTTGTGTGGTTTTTCTTTTAAAATTGTTTGATAAAAGGAAATGTTGGGTAAACAAGTGCTTCAGGAGAGAAGCAGTTCTCAAGTGTGCAGGTCTGAACTGGGGCTTGAGCATTCTGTAAGCCCAGGTTTGCTCAGGGCACTTTCTGCCAAGTTGTTTCTGTATCTCGAAAGCCAAAAGGCAGCAAACAGGAAGAAAAAACAGAATTGTCCTTCATCTCCTTTGTACACATGAACTGCTGAGAACACCCAGAGTGTGGCTCTTCACTGTGGCCTGTTTAACAAAGAAAGAAATCGGCTGTAAGACATAAAAACCAACAACAGAGCGTCACTGTACCTATAAATGTGCAATTTGGATTGCAGTGGCTCTGATATCCAGGAACACAGAGGAAAATCCTGGTTCCTCTGAGCAAGAAGGCAAATCAAACCCTAAGAGGAGAGAGTATGGCAAGTGCCACTCTATGCTATCATGAAGACAGAGAACTGAGCAAAATCATTCAGGAGGTATGGGCAAGAAAAATAGAGCTTTCGTTTAAAAACAAAATCATTAAAGAAAGGCTCTCACAAGCAGGGCCAGCTCCTGCTTCCCTCAGGTATTCCTGGTCATCCATAACTATCAACATTTTTCTGCCTTGCATCTGATTAACTCCCACGTGAGTTTGGAAAAGGCTACAAAAATCTCCATTAAAATAAAAGAAGGAAAGAGTCCCTTTGCAGCCCTCGTGGTATTTACAGTTCCAATATTCAGCAACTTCTGCACTGTAGGCAGAATGAAACATAATAAAATTAATTGGGGAAATTTTCATATATGGAGAGAAACTGGAGGAGTGGAGGGTTATGGCTCTGGAAAATCAGAAGGCTGCAGAAGGTTTAGACATAAAGCACAACTTTATCTTCTCAGTTTAGTTACAGGAACCTAAAATCTGGAGATTGTACCAGGAAACTGGTGGGGTTTTCTACAGCTCCACACTGGTCTGTGTCCTCCAGGCCAACACCAGGTACTTCTATCCCAGTAAGAGAACCCAAACATGTTCAGGCTCTCCAGCAGCCTGAGCAAAGCAGTGCAGAAGAGCAATAGAAATTGTGCTACAGCACAAGGGAGGATCATTATCCTCCTAAAGTGGTCCAAATTGTCCTCAGAGGTGTCAGTGGTTACACTATTTCCAGGGTAAAAGCATCTTTTCCATGTGGTTTCCCAAATGCTCATATCCAGTTCAAGCCAACCATTATGCCTTAAACACAGAGGATTAAAGAGTTCACCCTCTCCTGCCGTGGGTATCTCAGTGAGGCCTCAGAGGAGGAGTTTGTGAAGTGCTGAGTCACTGAAATGGATTTAAACCATCAGCTGATGACAGAGTGGGATTTGCAATGCGAACAGGAGGGAAGGAAGGGAAAGGCAGGAAGTGGCCCTAAAAAGGCCAGTTTTTTAGGGTGTGAGGCAGGGAGGGAGTTCAGTCTGGGGCCAGGTTCTGTGAAGGGATGGATCCATCAGTGCAAAAGGAGATCAGGCAGAGGGGCAGAGATGAAGAGGCACTGCAGGCTCACATTTATGAAATGCACGATGCTGCCTCACGGTGTGAAGGTGAATGAGTTCTGCTGCTTTAGGGGAAGACTGCTGAGGGAAATGGAGAGGATGTCTTTTGGCATTAATATCAGGCCCTGCTGAGGCTGGGGAGCACTAGGACAGACTTAAACCTTTATCCAGCACCCCCAAAACATGCCCTGGAGCTTCCTTCAGGTGACGAAGAAGGGGGAAAAGGAAGTCTGATACTTAAAGGCCGGCTAAAAGAGAAACATATGAAATAATACTTGAGAGCAGGCAGCAGTAATGGAGACAAGAGAGAAAAACAAGCAGCAAGCACTCCTTGAGTCTACTTCTAACTCTCCTATCCTGAAGCAGCTTCTGAAATTCTCTTCATTTGTCCAACTCCTTCGTTTCCTCATCTGTGAGATGCAGCCATGGTGTCACACCCAGCACTGCAGAGGAGGCAGAGGGACCTGAGATCTGTCCTGTTTATCTCACCTAGGCCTGTGCAGGAAGACAGACACACTCCCAGGAATTCACAGTGGGAACTGTCTCATATTTGGTTTCATCAGGCTTCTAATGCAAGGTCTTAAAGATAAATCCAACTCTTAATTAAAACTGAAACATAATTCAGACATGACTTCGAGAGGGGGAATGTGGCTACACCCACAGGCAAATCAGAGGTGACCAGAGAAGACCCTGTCATATTCTCATGGTGGAAAATTCTAGCCTCATTACAATTAATTAGCAACATAAAATATATGACCACATCACCAGTAGAGAAAGATTGCAGGACTATTATGTGTTCTGCTCTTAAGAATTCAGGAAGAGGGCAAAATTGTATGATCAGGTGAGAGAGCAGATCCAGAAGGGGGGAAATGGGACAACAAAAACTACTCCTAAATAATAATCATAATTCATCTTAATGTATAGAATTACAGATTATTTAAGTCATGAACTAAACCCATATTTTTTTTCCTGTCTGTATAAAAATACACAATATTCTATTGTCAATTAACTCTAGAATTGAATCAGTGCCTCTATTTTTATCTTTTCAATACAACTCCACTGTAATCTTGTTAGACATGTAAGTTGTGTCTGTAACTCATGTTGTGTTTCGCTGCCAGGTGTTCATGTTTCAGCACTTTTAGATTATTTTCAACAACTGCAGTATTCTATTGAAATACTATTAATTACCTTTTAAAAAGTTATTTAGCCAGAAATAACAAATGAAGAGCAGTGTAAGCACAGATGAAGAGATGACAGCAAATGGCCACTGGTTTGTCCTCAGCCTCACAATTCCAAGCCCTTAACTAAAAAGGTTATTTTTACATCCCCACTCTTATCCATCATATTTGTTCCATTTTATCAAAAGGTAAAGCTCAGAGTTATGGATAAATAACAATTGTGACTCCTTTCAAGTGTAAAAACTATTCTTGCTCAACATACCTTAAAAATAATTGCAAAATCACTTATTTTTCAACAAAATAACCCCCAGACTGCTGGTTTTAAGATCAGTTAGTTGTCTGAAGAAGAACCTAGAGAGGCATTCAGTATTACCAGCTAAAATACATGAAAAATAAAACTCACATTTCCTGTCTTGTGCACTTTCAATGCACCTTTAAAATCATCCCCCATTCTTGAGGAGGCTTTCAAGGGGTTTGTAAGGTGCAGACAGGAGCAGCACAAAGGCAGCACAAAGCAGCTAGGCCTGCATCCTCACATTATTAATGGCTATTTCTCCAGCTCTGAATTCTGCAATGATTTTACAGAGAGTGGCTTTGCCTTTGTCCCTGCACTTCCCAGCTCTGATCTGATCTTGGCTGCATTTCACTGAAGGGATCTCCTCAGCTGCCCATTGTGTTCTCTGTCTCCAAATTCAGCTTTTTGCTGTATTCCAGCCTTTCTGTCACTCACATTCTCACTTTTATGCCTGAATGGCACTCATTTGCTTCACCTATTAGGAAACTGAGATATTGAAAGGGAATAAGTGGTGGGAGTTCTGTCACTGATACCCAAAGGCTCAGAGCTGGAGCAGCTGCTGGTGAGGCACTGCCCAGCAAGCTAAAAGTTACAGGGAAATCAGAATGATAATAATACAATTGCATTTCAAATCAAAACAAAAAAAATATGTTAATAAGTCTAATCCAAAAAGCAAGAGAAATTGAGATGGGTTTTTATTAAATCCAGGGTGTTTATTATCCCAAACTTCACTGATGTAAGAACATTTTATCTCTCTAACCCCCCCTTTTCCCCTTCCCCCATTATCAGATGGCTGCAGAAGACACCAAACCAAGAGTTACCCCCCCTTTCAGAGCTCAGCCACCCCACTTCATGGAGCAATATTTGTCCTGCGGGATTTTCACTGTGAGCTGCTCTCCCTATCATGAATGTAAGAATTTAACCTGGATTCAGGACAAAAGCCCTTAAACTTGCATTTTCAATAGGCCTATAAAACAATTATAAGCCAAAGGAAGTTTTGGAACCTAATCTTTGTCAGCATAGCTGGAGGAAAACGGGTCATGCCAAGCAAACCTGATTTCATTCCTTGCTATGATTACATGTTTGCTTTTCTAAAGATGATTACACGGCTCAAACTGTTGTAAGGAATCTGACCTAGTATTGTTCCAAGCAGAGATCCACAGGCAGGAGATCTTAAATGAGACAGGGATTAGTGAAGCAGGAAAATTCAAAAAACAAGTGTCAGCAAGGAATGCTCTTAGTCAGCTCCTGGTGGGATCCCACGGGCTTTTGTTTTTTGGCAGGTGCTGTGTTATTCTGCACTGCCATCAGCAACTTTGAAGTAAACAAATAATCTGCACCTCACTTGAACTTGGAAAGAATTTCATATGATGAGAGAGAAAGGATTTTGCTGTTAATTGGGTGACATGTGGAACCATCCCACAGGGATGGGGTTTTCCAAGGAAAACCAACAGATCAGTGCTGGGTTTGAGCAAGAATGCAGCAAAGAAGAGAGAGACAGAGGGGCTTAACAGCTCTGAGGGTTTGTTTTTTTTTAATTAGGAATTGTGGCTGTGGGATGCTCTGCCTGTTGTGCGGCAGGATTTCAGTGGTCTGGAGAACACCAAGGTGATGATGCTGCTGCTAAACACCAACATTTTAAAATAAAACCTTTCACAGTGAGATCTCAACTTCTGTGTCCTCCCAGACCCTCTGAAAGCTCCACATTTCTTCTGCAGAGAACACAGAACTGAGGAGCATTGCTGGCAATAAATCTGGTGGTTGCTCCTACTCAGAGTCCTCCTGCCTCTTTGGGTTTAATGAAATCCTCCTCCAGCACTGCTGTACATGTTGCCTGTAATTACTACACATCCATCAGGTTATTGTGCTGCAAGTTGAAAAACTCATCAGGAAAAGCTGATTATTTTTAAAAATACATCTGTATTTCTTTACATTACAGTTGTGGAAACACCACGAGTCAGTCAGTTCCATGTATTAACTTCCAGCGAGGACTTTTGCTCAGAATTAATGTGAATTCTCCACAAACACCATTATTTCCTTTGCATAAGCAAATTGGACATTGCTTTTCAAATGGACAAGTAGCCGATAATAGGGTTTAGAGTGCCTGGGAATGCAAAATGTTCCCCTGTAATGAGGTACCACAGAGCGGGAGACTTGGTACTACTTTAACAAAACAGCATTTCTTTGACAGAAGGCTTTCAAGGTTAACTACAAAGAGCAGCTACGATTTATGCAAACGACATCTCCCCTGGTTCTTTGAACTGATCACATCTATTTTCTATCTCAAGTGTAATCTAAAACATCTGATTTTCCTCTTCTCACCCTTGAGTGAAAATAGTAGTGGTGCTTTCAGGAAAGGGTCCAGGGAAGCTCTGCCACTGCTCAGCTGTCATTTTCAAATGGGCCTATTTTAACAATAGACTTTTAATCTGATTTTTAAAGTATTTTAACACGTTACAATAAAGACCTCTCCACTGCAGTATTCACCAAGGAGGAAGTTAAGTGATAAAGAGTTGAAGAAAATAGCTATATGTGCAGTACAAACTGAGGTGCAACCACTGGCTCTTGCTAAATGCCATCCAACTCAATATTTAATTTGCTTTCTTTCTTTTTCTAACATCCTTCCTTTCTAAAAAACTCCTCTTTACCACCAACCTGGACCAGAAACTCTTGTACTATTGTGAGTTTTGTCCTAATTAAAGGTGTCCTTTAAAGCACACCTACTCTTCCCACATGAAGTCATTGAAATCATGATTTCTTACCTTGCTTTTTCCTCTCATCAGCCAGGAATCACAGTCTTAATGTGATAATATTAATGCCAAATAGATTTTCACGGGAAGAAATATGGAAGCATTTTCCACATGTTCCCTTCTTCCTGTGTCTTGACTCTCTGGCTGACAGGGCACAGGAAAAACCCCACAAATCCGAAGGCAATGTGTGATGCTCTTCTGGAAAGCTCTCAGTGGTGATACAAGCAACAAAGAACCTGAGAAATAATCTCATTTGTTTTCTGGCTACCGAAATACGAAAGTTTAAATGTTGTAGAATTGGTAAATTAAACCAGAATCTGTTCAATACAAAACAAGTGAGGGGCAACCACCAGCTCTTACTAAACACAATCCAATCCAATATTTAATTTGTATTTAATTTGCTTTCTTGGTATGTTACCCTTGCTGTCCCAATATCCTTCCTTTCTAAAAATTCCCCTTCACCACCAAGGCTTTCAGAGGTATACAGATAGATATAAGTATAAATACAAATATCTATTTACATGATAATTCTGCTTTCAAATCACAGACAATTACCTTGGAAATGAGGAGATTTCTGTGCACATATAAGTGAAAAACTATCAAATACTAGACAGAGGAAAATATTAAATACCAGCCAAAGGCACACTTGTTCATTGTTGGAAGATGCCACATGAAATATGATGTCAATAAATAGATTTCATTCCCTGCTATACATCAAAATAAGTAAAACCTGTCAGTAGCTTGGCTCAACGACGTGTGAGAATGCAAAATGGGGAAAAAAACCTGAAAATGTAGCTGCAAGTGTTTCATACAAGACCCTAAATTTAATCTTGTTTCCCCTTTGCTGGCAGGGCAAACAGGAGGATGGGCAGATGCAGACTGTGTTTGCACTGGCTCTTTCAGTGAGACATTTGCCATCTGGTTTGTGGAGGTAAAGTGAGTGGGGAGAAAAAGCCAAAATCTCTCTTTGAATGTTAAACGAGTTGTTTCTGTTGGAGAGAAGATATTAAACCTTAAACTGCCTGGCTGGAAGGTTCCTTCTCTCCCCTTAAACAACCATTCACTTGTTAATACACTATTCAATTATAAGTAATGCAGAGGAGATGAGAAAATCTAATGACGCTGTTACATTCATCAGCTGAAATCAGAGGCCTCGTGTGCTGACAACGAATTGCAATTTTTATCTCAAGGTATGTGTGCTTACCCTGGCCAGTGCTCACTTCCAATTCCGTAAACTCTTTTTTTTTTTTTTTTTTTTTTTTTTTCACATTTCATGTATATTTATGAATAGACTATCACTGCCAAATTCCAAGCTTAGCTCTCCTTGCAGAGCTTAATACATATTCAAAAGTCACAGCTGTGACTGGGAGGAGATGAGTATTTTTTGTGGAAACCATTTCTTCCTCACACATCCAAATGTATTTCCTTAATTTATTGTCACATGCTTGTTAAACCGTGTTTTAGATTCTTTTCCTGACACATGCTCCTGCAGAAGTTGGATTGCAGTTTAGAAGACTCCTACAACTGCAGTCCACGCTGATTTAAAGAAGGATTTCCTTCAATCATGGGATACTGTGGGCAAAACACTGGCAAATGGCACTTGGTGCTTAACAAGAACACTTGGAAAAATAACAAAACTCTGCAATTACATCAACAAGCAGAGTGTTGATGACTCTCCCACAGTATGTCTGACAGTTATGGCTGCTCTCAGAAATTACTAATTAAGTAACTCAGTAATAAGGATAAAGTATGTCAACTGAAATTGATTTAATTCTGGATAAAAAATCCCTCTGTATACTACAGAATACACTCGTGCTTTAGAAATTTTGGGAAAAGCCATGTTCTGGAAAAGGGGGAAAAAAGGCACATTTACTGTTTATCAGGAAGTTTTAACTGAACAAATGTCTTTTACCAAAAAATGTGAGGTTTGGGTGCCTGTAAAAGTCTGATGGTTCTCACAGGTGGGTGCCAAGGCCCAGCTGCCCTTGGCAATGATCCCGTGTTGAGGGAAGGTTCTGTGGAAGCCAATGAAGGGCAGGTTTTGGAACATAGAAATGCCAACATTCTCTAAAAATGCAACAAAACATCTGATCTAAAATATGATAATCTCAGTTCAGCAAAATCTAGGGTTGGATCTATAAAATAATGGGAATTTTCAAAGACAGCTTTTCCTATCACCCACAAACTTTCATTGAGACCAAGGCAAGGAGACTTTGGGAGTGTGGTCAGTGAGGGCAGAGCAGGGCTCACTCACCCATCTCATTCCTGCCATTCCATGCCCCAAAATCTCATTTATTCCAGCAGGCTCAGATGTCCTGCCTGGCACAAGAGCTCTGCTTTTGCAGTGCTGCCATTGCCATGGGTTAAACTGGGTTTGAAACCAAATGAGCTCAACATGAATGAACCCTGTGTGATTTAGGAATAACCAGGAGGGAACTGGGAGAAACATGAACAGCCTGGAACCTCCTGTCTGTCCTGGACCAGCAGCATTTTAGCACATCTAAAACTCCCATTTCCTCTCCCAGGCTGGACAAACCCAGAGAGCAGCAATTGTGAAGTTACAACGAGATATGCAAAGAATAAAACATCTGGCACTGGGATCTAGGCCGTTGTGGAAAACAATCTGGCTGTAATGTTTTTGCATACTTTGCACATTTCTAATGGAATGGCACTATCTCTGCAGCATGGATTTTCCCAATATCATTTTCATCTGGTGGCTGAGCCAGAGTTTGTTAACCATCTGCATATGTGCGGTGTGGATTTTAAAAGTAATT
The DNA here is from genome assembly GCF_965231275.1 of Zosterops lateralis. Taxonomy (NCBI): domain Eukaryota; kingdom Metazoa; phylum Chordata; class Aves; order Passeriformes; family Zosteropidae; genus Zosterops; species Zosterops lateralis. Next base: position 25,668,956 of record NC_139768.1, read on the forward strand.
ATTTTTCTAGCAGTCCAAATTGCTGGTGCATAAAATAGCACATACTTTTTTTTTTTTTTTTTTTTTTTTTTTTTCTTTTTTTTTTTTTCTCTGTGAAACTGCAGGAGGCTCCATAAGTCCTAAACCACCATTTTAGCATTCATTTTAATTTAGCTGTTGTGCAATTAGAAGGTTGGGTACGTTTGTTGTGTCTTGAAGAAATGCAAACATTTGGCTTGAAGTTTGGAGGTCCCTTGCTGGTGACAATATTTGAAGGGAGAGGTTTTGATGGTTTATTCTGATGTTATTAGGGATGTATTTGGGATGATGTCCATCCTGACCAAAACCTCCAGATATTGAATTCACGCGGAAATTATCCAGGTGGGGTTTTGCAAGGGAAGGAGCTTCAAATACGTGACTCTCTTGTCTCTACTTCTCCTATTGAATAAACATCACAGAAATTCTGATTTACAAAGAAAAAAACAATGTCTACAACATGCAGTTAAGTCTGACCATGAGTTCTACTGTTGTCTTTATTGTTCTGCATAGTATTTTCTCTATTATTTATTGTCTTTATTGCTTTCTATGCTTATTTTATTCTTTGGAGGGAGATGAGCACTCAGACCAAAGCCTTCTGCTATATAATTTGTGATTTAAGCAATTAGAAATTGGTTTCTGAAATATTTACAAATATAAATAAAACAGCTTAGTAAAAATGACTTGGCTTCAAAGGACAAATTTCAGTAGGCAGATTGATGGAGACAATAAAATTAAAGCTGCAGTTAAACCTTCATAACAGAAACCTCTGCAGAAAACTAAGTCAAGTCTAATATGCATTTAAATTTTTCATGGATCCCAAACTGGATAATTTCTCTTCAGGACAGACATCAGCCCCCAAAAAACCACTCAGCACCACCCCAGACTGCCTGAGCTACACTGAACAGCTCAGAAAGGTCAGAATGAGGCCAAATACCTCAAAACCACTGATAAAAATGGCTGAAAGTTCTTATTTTATTTTGTTTTATTTCAGGCAAGAGGATAGCTGGCAGTCAAATCCATGTAATAATTCCTATAAAGTTAGGAAGCTTCTGCTAAGTGAGTCCTGTAAAATGCTACACCTTCTTGGCCTCAGGCAAACAAATTTTTTTCTGGTGGATAAACAACAACATCATCCTCCTAACACGTGTAAATTCTATTCCTTCATGCACAAATTCCATAATTATTTTTTCAGGCTTTGATAAACAGCATGAATTCTATATTATGCACAGTCCTCCTCTGTAATGAATAAATTTGCCTTTTTAAGTCTGCTGCCCTAATAACTAAAAGAGGAAGAAAACACGCAGAGCAGAAATAGGAACTGTTTCAACAAGCTGGTTGTAAATAAGGTTAAAAAAATAATTGGGAAAAAAAAAAAAAAGGCAAAACCCCAAAAGTGTACTCAAAGTTTGATAATGATTTACAAACAAGACTATTCTAAATGCAGCACCTCCAGACAGCTGTAAATTCGATCTCCAGCACTGACAACCACAGCAGTGATTTCTCATCAGGAATTACCAGCCCTATCATGTCTGGGACATTTTTTATTCATGGTTTTCTCTTTTTCTTTCAGCATCCATTTAAACAGAGTTGCTTATTTTTTTTGGATTAAATCAAGAAAACTGTACTGTGGCTCAATTTAAAGCAAATACAGAAATTAATAATTTTGCCTTTGAGCTGCCATTGCAATGGAATTCCTTGTCCTTAACATGTGTTCACCACTGCCAGGCAAGTTTTGGTACCAGGGACAGAAAGAAAGAAAATATTGACATTTTTTCTGCTCTGCAGAAATTTGATTAATCCATTACTAATTATATTGTTAATCTATTACTAACTATTACTTTGAAGATAAAAGTTCAAGAATACGGGATACATTTAAAATAATTTTCTCCTTAGTGTTAAACAACCTAAACCAGAGAATCCTAAAGAGCTTTCAGTCAATATCTCCAAGCTTTATTCCTTTATTGTAGAAGATTCCCATTAAAAAGGAGACCAATCACGAGTGCAAAGAGAACTTACACACTTTAAAAACCAAATTATTTAATTCTATATGGAGTTATGAATTCTATTATCCCAACCATGGAAAACACCCAGGGAACATGAGGTGGTTTTGTGAACCTGCACCTTCTCTTCAATGACACAGTTATTGCAAAACAACAGTTTCTTCTACTCTGCAAACCAACCTTTTTCCCTTTAAAACTCCATGAGGGTATGGGAAAAAAAAATGTGCAAACTGAAAATATTACTCAGAAAATTGATGTATTACAGTGATCTGACCAAAAAAATTACCTATTTTATCAAACTATCTCTTTTTTGTGCAAGGAATAACTTGCTCACCTCTGTGTAAGCTGAGGTCTCTTTGTACTTTTCCCCTTCAGAGAAAGAAGTGGGGGGAAAAAAGCCAGGAAATGAGAGTTTAAAAGCTGGTGATTCCCACCTGGCAGCTGCTTTGAGTGCTGCTCCAAAGGGCTGCCACGACAGAGCAAGGCGGTGTCACTTCTAATATCATTTCATTAAATCAGCCTCTAATTCAATTACAGCTGCTCTCCATATGATCACCTCGCTGCAGAGGAAGGATTTCCCTCTCCCCACGCTTCAGGCAGCCCTTGTGTGCAGCAGGGCTGTGCAGCAGTGCCAGACAGTGCAACTCCTGCTCATCAACTCCCAAACCTCTGCTCACATCCCCCAGAGCAACTCAAATGACTCTTCAAAGATGAGCCTCTTGTTGGTTTGTTGGTTTCATCCTCCGTTCTTGGTTTCCTGTTTGTTTTGGGATCATGGAATCATTGGAGTGGGAAAAACCTCCAAGATCATCAAGTTCAACTTTGTGATCAATCCCCACCTTGTCCCCAGCCCAGAGCACTGAGTGTCACATCCAGGAATTCCTTGGACACCTGCAGGGATGGGGACTCCAACCCCACCCTGGGCAGCCCCTGCCAATGTCAAATCACCCTTTCCATGGAGAAATTCCTCCTGATGTCCAAGCTGACCCTGCCTGGCCCAGGGGATTTCTCTTTTTCTCTCTGCATACAGTTCATTGTTCACAGGAAAAGGAGGGTAGGGGAGCCTCGCCTCCACCTCACACTTCAAACAATAAAAGAGAGTTTAGCTCTGACCTGTCACCTCAGGGGTTTTATCCTCTCCATGCAGAAGAACAAGGCTCAGCTTTCAATCATTACATTTTTATAGAAATACACTTCTTTTGACCTTTGGATTGCCCACGTTTTGGGGATGCCCCTTAGGGCACACCAGTGCTGGAAAACTAAACAAAGATATAACCAGAGAATAGAAACAAAATTGGGTTGGAAGGGGCCTTTAAAGGTCATCCAGTGCCACCCCTGCCATGGTCAGGGACATCTTCCACTATCCCAGGCTGCTCCAAGTCCTGTCCAGCCTGGCCTTGGGCACTTCCAGGTTCTCTCTCCTCTCTCACAACTCAGCCCATTTCCTTCCAGGGACCAGCCTTTGGAGTGACTCCAGCTCAGGGAAGCGGAGGATGCTGAGCACCTTCATTCCATCCCCCTGCTCCAAACCAGTGGCTTTCCTTCTGGAACCCAGTTGCAAAATCAAGGTTTGGTGCACCACAAAGCTCCTTGTTCCTGCAAGACTACCCATCAAAGAGCACGAAATTATTACAACTGGCAGCTCCTTACAGATGTGGAGACTGCATTCTTTTCTGGTGTGTTCTAACCTAAAAGCCAAAAACAACTCTGTGAATGTCCAGGGGTAGGGAGATTACAGCAAATTAAGAGCAAATTAGGCAGGCAGGCATCTGCTGAAGGGAAGTGGTGAGAGTGGAATGCAGATATTTTCACTTAGATTGGATTAACTTCATTTTTTTTTGATTAATTCATATTAACTTTCCGAGCATCCCTGGTGTGGAGGAGTCCCCTCGGGAGCTTGCAGGAACGTCACTGCTGCTGCTGCTGCTGTAGCAGCTCCTGTCACTGGAGGGCACAATGCTGCTGCTGTAGCAGCCTTGCACAGACTCAGCTCAACGATTTTTGGATAGATAACGTTTCTTTTTCCTTTTTTAAAAAAAAAAAAAAAAAAAAAAAAAAAAAAAAAAAAAAAAAAAAAAAAAAAAATTGATCCCCTCAAATTATCTGAATGCTCGGGTCTTCCTTTTGTAGATCTCCGACTGCTAAATTGTGCAAGGGAAAAAAGAAGGAAAATCCCCCAAAATAACGAGTTGAAAAAAGCCCAGTTTTTATTTCCTGCGTGGTGCTCCAGACAGTGTAACTATTCATTAACTTTAAAGCACACAGTTTAAAATCCTGTTTTTCTTTTGGTCTCGGCTTTACATCCTGCAGTTCCTTTAGCCCCAGACCAAATCCCTGGCTCTGATCCTACGGTTAATAGGAGGAAAATCAGGCTTCCATCCATTTAGGCTGTTTTGCTTATTCAGCATTTCCTGTAGATACTTGAGGGAAAAACGTGACCCAGGTAAAGCTCCTTCTCATGGGTATGCCTTGAACCCAAAGAAATCCTTTTCCATTGTGTCTGGCAGAGCTCTCTGGGCTCTTGAGTGTCCAGACAGTGTGAAACACTGAACTATGGAGCAAATTACAAAAGAATTAAAAGACAAAAAAATCCTAAATGTTAAAACTCACAGGATAAAAATACTAAAGCAGAAATCCCTGACACTACCTGTATTATGCAACCCCAGTGTTGCATATTGGGGTAATTCAGCCCCCTATGCTCCTGCCAGGTTCCTCCACAAGATGGGGGAGACCTGAAGGAGGAGACCACAAAGGCAAATGAACAAATTCTTCCAGAAAGGGCCCTCTGTGTGGTTCCTCCTCCCTGCCACAGCCTGGGAGATGCAAATTTGAGCCACCCAGGGCCAGGAAATACGTTTCACAACGCTGATGGTCTCCTCAGTGCTTTTGAAATCCTATTGTGACCCATGGCTTGGAACAGTTGGACACAACTACTGGAGAAGCTTTTTGGAAAGCAATTTCATTAGCACACAATATTGGCCTGACTCTGCCTGAAAAGTCAATGGTAAAACTCACAGTGATTTTAATGAGAGAAGAAGTAGGTCAGTACTGGAAAATCTCATGCACAGCCTTTATATTCTGTCACTGGTTCTTTGTGATCCCCAGAGAAAGAGGAATAATTCTGAATCTCTACCAGCAAAGCAGGGAAGTTTTGCTGCCTGGGCTGGGGTTTTGCTCCCTACGTAGAAAAGCCCTTTACAGCATAAAGCTCAGCTGTGACATTTGGTAATAATGGCAAATACTTTGTTGTTGTCCCAGTATTTCAGACCAACCCACTGAAACAAGTTTCCTTTAAAAAAAACCAAATCCAAAAGAGCCCAGTGTTGACGGGGTTTAGATTAAGATATCTCAGAGTCAGTGTAACAGATATAAGAGTTGCTGGAGGACACACGAATGCCAAGAATTCCCTGTCTGTCCCTAAAAGGATCAACTCTTAATTCCCTGCCCAAATCAGGTTATGACACAGCCTGTCCTGTGCAGACACGGAGGTTTCTCAGCTCCATTTACAGTTTGTCTTTGCCCAGAATGTGTCACTGGATCCCAGAGCCCTCCCAGCCCAGCCCTGAAGGCTCCATTCATTCATCTCCCATCACTTCCCCTGCAGGCAAACGAGGGGATTCACAGCTGACATTCAGGCTGGTTGTTCCCCAGCTGGGTTTCCTTCCAAGCCTTTTCCCATGGCCAGCGATGTCCCACAAACTGCTCGGCCACAGGAACAAATTCAAACACTGCAATCCAAACCACTTCAGACTGGCAACCTCCTCTCGCTGCTGGATGTCCCTGAGCCATCACAAAACTGGCACTGACATCATGCCCCTGTTTCCAAAGCCTTCATGGAGGTTTCTCCCTCTGGCTCTGCTATCCCCAGTGCTCCACGGGATATCCATCCATATCCATATCCATATCCAGGCCACTCCAACCCTGATCCCATTACAGGTTCCCCAGCTAAAGAAGGAGCAGCACTCCCAGCAAGGCTCTGATTTATTGCACAAAGTCTGTCCATGACTTGTACTCCCCACTCTGTCCCCAGGAACTGTCCTGCACTAAGGGCAGTCACCAGCCCATTTGGCCAGCCCTGGGAGAGATAAACTGGGAGAAAAGTAGGTAAATATAGTAAATATTACCTGGAGAAAGAGCAGAGAGATATAAAATGCGGAAAGAAACAGGTAAAAGGGGGGGGGGGGGGGGAAAGCAGGTGTATATATAAACTGGAGAAAGAAAAAGGTAAATAGAAACTGGGGGAAAAACCAGGTAAATATAAACTGGGGAAAGAGCAGGGAGATATAAATTGGAGAAAAAACAGCTAAATATAAACTGGGGGGAAAGGTAGGTAAATATAAACTGGAGAAAGAGCTGGTAAATGTAAACTGGAGAGAGGAGCTAAACTTGGGAAAGAAACAGGTAAATGTAAACTGGGGAAAAAGGTAAATACGAGCTGGGGAAAGAGCAGATAAATATAAACTGAGGAAAGAAACAGGTAGCTATAAACTGGGGAAAGAGCAGCTAGATATAAAGTGGGGAAAAAGCAGGTAAATATGAACTGGAGAAAGCTGGTAAATATAAACTGTATAAACTGGAGAAAAAGCAGCTAGATATAAACTGGAGAAAGAAACAGGTAAATATAAACTAGGAAAAGACCAGGTAAATATAAACTGGAGGAAGAGCAGGGAGCTATGAACTGGGGAAAGAGCAGGTAAATTTAAACTGGGGGAAAAGCAGATAAATATAAACTGGAGGAAGAGCTGGTAAATATGAACTGGGGAAAGAAACAGGTAAATATAAACTGGGAAAAGAACTGGGAGATATAAACTGGGGAAAAAGCAGGTAAATATGATCTGGAGAAAGAAACAGGTAGATATAAACTGGAAAAAGAGTGAGTAGATATAAACTGCAGCTTTGTCCTTCAAGGTCACATAATTCCCTTCCAGAACTGCATTTCCAAAGCATCAGCTTCCCAACAGTGAAGAATAGCACAACAGAACATGTGAAATTGGATAAACATGGCTAATTCCCAAGGGAATCATAATTGTGACAGTGAAATATGATGGTTTACTAGGTCAAATACTTTCTTCAAAGAAACATGCTTGAAAATTATATTGAGAGCTTGACTTGGACAGATTGCAGGGACCTGGTCCAACACTATGGTCAAAGATTTTTTTTCCCTGAAGAAATCAGTCACTGCACTATACAGGGCTTGCATGGACACAAAAATAAATTAATGCTTATTCTCTTTTATCTTCCTGTGTTAACATCATTAACTAAACCATACTGGAATGTCAATCAGGTCTTTTGTCTGTGTTTGCTCGTAATTCATGAGGTATTAAAAGACGATCTGAAACAGTTTAAGTTCAAACCAAGTTAAAACCCCAAAATGTTAATATTGAAAGTATTTTTAAAGCACCATCTATAGATAAGTTGCACCTGAGAAAGGAATATTTTCTATTCAGCAGGTAAGACCTTTATTACGTATTAAAGATGGGTTGTAACTTTGTTTTAATGGAGCTTTATCTTTTCATGCTTAGAGATCATTTAAATAGGTCACAAAAGCTCACCCAATATTCTGGGTCCCTGATCTTTGTATTTCCATCCTCAAATGACCAATTTATGGCGTTGCTGGATAAAATTTCTTGACATAAATAGTTTGCAAAGGAATCACAAGAATATAAGAGTAGAAGGAATCATCTGGTAGTAAATGTTCACTCCTCTGTCCAGCTGAGGTTATGAAATTCCCAGAACCTCTCAATAATCCCAAAACATTGAGAATACAAGCCTGGAAGCCACAGAACTCTGCTGGGCCACAGGAATACAAGCAGGAGAGACCAAAGGTACTACCACTGTCTCAGAACCCTCCAGCAGCAGCAGATTTCACAGCTGGGAACACCTGGATGGCCAAATTATCTGGGGATATTTGTGCTCACTCACCCAGCTCTGTTTTACAGAGGAAATCCTCTGTTGCTATCAGGATAAACAGGAATTCTGTAAATAAAAAAGGATTTCACTGAAACAACAGCTCTACACATGAGCAACCTGGTCTGGGCCTTTGGCAGAGGGTGGGATGAGCTTTAAGGTCTCTTCTAACTCAAACCATTCTGTGATTCCATGACCATATAGATAAAATATTAATCACAAATTAAACACCAGATAAATTCCAGTTGGATATCATTATCCACAGCCATCCAGATGTTCTGGAAGTGATTCATTAGAGATACATTCTGTAACTATAGAGATAAGGAGTGAAACTGGAGGTCTGGAACACATTTTGCTGACCAGGTCAGGATGCAAAATCTTCAGATATGAGCAGGTCAGTGGCCACAGACACTTGGAGAAGATAATCTGATATCCTGGCAAGCTGGTCTATACATTAAAACACAGAAGAGGTAAGAGGATGGAATTTATTTAAAAAAAAAAGGTGTTGGCAGCTGCACAATGTCAGCTGTATTTGTAATAATAAACCACTTTCTGGTGAGTACAAACCTCCACAATTTGTAGCAATTAATCCAAACCCCAAGCTAAGTCAGAATTGTTAGCCAAGGGTGATAGCATGAGCATATTTCTTTAGCAGAACATCATCCATTCCTATTTTTCTGGCCTACAACATTCCTGCTTACATTCTTCCATGGCATCTGAATTTGTATCTGACCTACTTCCCACTCCACCCCCAAAGCACAAGAGCTTCTCTGGACACCATGAAATGTCAGCTTTTGGCTACACTGAGCTTTCACATTGGATAAAGGAGCTTTTTTATTGCCTGCACTGAATTCTCACCTCAGAAGTGCCCTTTTGGAGAAAATATTTAAAGACATCCAGCAGCAAAGTGTGAGAAAAGAGGGTTCTGCCCTTCCCTGGGCCTGTTAAAATCCTGCTGAACCACTGATTACTGGAGACTCCTCCAGGGTAAAAATTAAAGTTCCTTGTAAAAGATAAAGAAAACTGAAATTTCATATTAATATCAACAGACTTTGATCTAGCAATATATCTACCAAGTGTTATTCCAGTATCACCCTCTAAATCTCTGTCTCCAAAAATGATGTGGATTGTCAGAACTTCATACATAAATTTATAAGGGCCCATCTTTAATTTCATGCAAATGACAGTCCTAAATGGCCCTAGTAAAATACTCATTGTCTTCTGCTCTCATAAATTTCAAACTTCTTTCAGTTTATCATGAACTCAGGAGATGAATCACATTCCAACTGTGCTCATCACACACTGCAGTGGCCTTGGCCTTCCACCATGTTCCTATGCTGAAATATTAAGTTCCAACCAAAAAAAAAAAAAAAAAAGTTTATATTCAGCAAAAGTTTTGGCTATAAAAATAAAATTCTCTATAAAGTTGGGAAATTAAAGGCTTTAGTGTGGTCTAAATGGATCTGTTATTTGTGTGCTTGGGGACCTGAGTTAGTGGTGGCCTTAATGGTTGGATTTGATGATCTTGGAGGACTTTCCAACTTTAATAATTCCATACTCAGTTCAAATTGATGATTATTTTGGAGTCCCATACCCTGCACTTTGAATAATTTGTTATCTTGAGGGTTTTGTCCAACAATCCCATTTCTGTTATGACAGTCTCTACAATCCTTCAAAAAAAAATTTACAATGTTTTCCTACAAAGTATTTCCTCAGAAGAAAAAAAATAAAAAATAAAATATTCTAGTGGCTTTATGCAGAAGTGTCTCTGTCTTCAGAACAGAAGAGTAAGAAACCAAAGGATCTCCCAGCTCCAATCCTACCATCCTACAGGCAGTGATAATAAATGTCACTGAGTGGATCCTGTGGTGTGGTGTGAACTCACTGCGACTCAAACATGGCCAGAATTTGGAAGATTCCAAACTAACAGCTGAGTCTTAATGAGTCCATTTCCATGCTAATTATCTCTCAGGGTTAAAAAAGGACCTTTCAGGTCACCCAGGACAACGTTTTGAGTCTTGCAATGCACCCAGAGCTGTGACCTGCTGTAAGAGCTGCTCGCAGTTATAAATAGCTCAACCCAATTAGCACTGGAGAGGTTCATTTACTGCATTTAGGGGAAGCAATTCTCCATCTGAGCCACCTGCAGAGCTTTGGTGGCTTTAGGGACGTGAATCACACTCTGCAAGGACCTCACAGCTCTTATTCTACATCATTACACAAATTCTGCTGTGGACTTTTAGGGCTGAGAGGGTCAGAAATGAAGGTGCTGCTGCTGCTAAAGGCACTCAGTTGATTCATAAAACCCACAGGCTCAAATCTTTCCATAAAAACATCTCAGAGGTTGGCCTGGGAAGTCATCACTATGGAATTAGGAGCTGGAATTACTACGTGGATGGTTCAAGGCCCACATGAACACAAGCAGTGAATTCCCCAAGGTCATGACAAGAAGAGGTGACCTTGGAGGGGATGCAGAGCCAGCCCAGGAGCTGTGACTGTGCCCAAAAATAAATTATTCCTTTTCAAAAAGAGGCAGCAAACCAGTGGCAGAAATGGACAGGGCTGGGACATCTCATAGAACAGAATAAAACCAGTACAAACCAAATTCACCAGGGAGAACATGAAAAGGCCAAACAAATCATGACTAAGGAACCACAGGAAATGACCACAAGGGTGGACATGCTCCTCTTTCCCGTTTACCCACAGAGAGATTAAAAATTGAGACATTTCTTAACCACTGCTCAGTGACTTTCCTTCAGAATAAGGATGCTGTAGTCCTTCTGCATTAGGATTACACTGCTCAAAATGTACTTGTGAGTGCAAATCTAAGATTCAGTCTTTAAAATCATTCTTTTAGGTTGATGACAGTTGTATCACACGAAGTCTCTGTGTCCTAGCAACAACATAACTCTTGCTAAACTCAGGCAATTGGAAAATCAGTCAAATTCAGACACAATTAAGATTAAATGTCATAACTGGCAATGTATGAAAAATACTATGCCTTCCCAATTTAACTTTTTTTTTATTCTCCTCTCCATATCTTTCGCAATGATTCATGCAATGACATGAGTAATACATGGAAATAAATGAGAATTGACTTGCTAAAATATCTGAATATAGAACATTAGTTCTTCTCTAAGCATGTCTGGGTGCAGTTCCCATTCCCCTCTGAACCAAACACACAGAGCTGATAAAAAGCACAAAGGTATTCATGCTCCAAAGTGGCCTAATTTTAAACTTAAATTACATCCTAAACCTCTTTCTAAGACTCAAGTTTCCTAATTTTTCCCTGACCAAGTTTCAACCCAACACCGTTGCACATTTTGAACAAATCTTTGTTCATTTCCCACTGAAAGAAGGCAGATTGTAATTAGAGATGAGAAATAAATTCCTCTCAATGAGGGTGGGGAGGCCCTGGCACAGGTTGCCCAGAAAAGCTGTGGCTGTCCCATCCTTGGAATCACCTTTCCCTTTAGGAAATTCTGTCAGGAACGAAGCACACAAGTGGCTTCATTTAACTTCTCTTTTATGACGTATTTGCCAGCAGTTTTCTCTTTGCCACAAGTTTTGTGAGCAAAGGATGTCTCCTGTGATCAATCTGTTCTCTCCCATTTTCACCTATTGTCTCCCTCCCTGCTTATTCTTCTTCCAAAACAACTTTTTATTTAGGGAACAGAACGATCTTGATATGGAGAAGCCACAGCAATTGCTCATCACTGACATTAACACATCTTTGCAAATTAAGATCACCTTAAATGAGCAATGCATCCTCATGATCCAACATATGCTTCCTGTATAATTTTTAGTCAGAAATGATCATATCATATTGGTTTCCTTATGCTTCTTTCCTGATTTAATTTCCTGAAGGGAAAGACAGTTTCCCAACCTTCTCTTCCAGTCCCATCTGGACACACAGCTCATACCTGGTGAGCCATTTCCAGGGTTAAAGGGATTCTGGTTTAGCCCTATCAATACTGCCAATCACATCCCTGACATTCATCTTTTGCTCAGACTGAGATATGATCTTAATTTTTCCTTATCTCTGGATTGCAATAATCTCTCCCTGATAAATCCTGATCTCAGAATCCCTCCAGGAGTGAAAACCGGAGCAGGTTTCGGCATCCAGCTGGGTGCATATGTGATCTCCTGACTTCCAGGGCTCACCACAGCAACTCTGTGTTTTCATTTGCAGCAGCTCCTGTGCAACCTTGCTGGGCAAGGAAGGTTTTCCATAGAAGATTTCAATGTGTGTGTATCTTATCTCTGCCATCACATCCAGGTGTTCTCTGGGCATCCCCTTCCCATGTCAAATCTCCCTTTCCAGGAAGAAATCCCTCCTGATGTCCAACCTGAGCCTCCCCTGGCACAGCTTGAGGCCATTTCCTCTCATCCTGTCCCTGTTCTCTGGGAGAAGCAACCAAGCCCACCAAGCTACAACCTCTAATAAGAGGATTCTGTGGAAGCCAGTCAAAGAGGGATTTTTATTTTTTTTCCCTTTCTAATTGTTGTAACAATAGGTTAAGAACAGACACGAGGAAGACCTAGAAAATTCATCTCAGCTCATATGCAAATTCCAGCACTGGCAAAAGCCCTGGAGATGTGGTTTGCAGACACTACATGATCTTCCATGCTCCCTCTGCTCTTGGATAAATTTTCACCCTGCTTGAACTGTGTGAAAAATATGCATAAAGAAGCAAAGGGGAACATTGGAGACCAGAAAAGCAGCCATGCTGTGATTAAATATGAATGGCAACGCCAGAGCTTCTGATGGAAGGAAAGCAGAAAACCCACTGTAATTAAGACCAGGAACACAAGGCAAGGCATCCTCCTCTGCAGATTTCTGATACTGTGAGGAGAGTTTCCAAGGAGAAAGTTAATATCACTGTAATCCTTGCTTTTCCCAGTAAAATATATATGTTTTTGTAGAACAGGATTCACTTCTGAAGCTGTACCAACAAGTAAATTATTCATAAGGGAAGAGATAAAAGACAGAACATTTCACAGAGTAAAATATTTAGACTCCCCTATCTCTGGCAGTGTGATCATACTCGTACTAACTGGGCAGACTGGGAATCAAAATGAAGCTCAATTAAGAGGTACAAACTATGCATATAAAATACATCAAGCTGAGGAAAATGACAGCTCTCCTGTACCTATGTTTCATCTTTCATGTTGAACCAGTTCAAGGAGAACTAAGCAAAGATGAAATTAATCAGTGCTCTAACATTGTCCTACTTATCAATATGTGAGTGCAACACCTCAATAAAACAGGATGCTTAAAGGGCTGCTAGATGTATCAATATTCAATTACACAATGTTAATAAAGCCATTAAAAGAGAATTAACAAGGGTTTACTCAGGAAGTATCTCTCTCTGACATTAGGTGGCTCTTTAAACATTTTCTAAAGAAATACAGTAAAAAGCTATTAAAATATTTATGCAATGCTTGCATTAGTTCTGTTTAACTGGCACAGCAGCAATAATATCAGCAGTTTTAAATGCCCTGCTTCTCACTACCACGATTATCCACTAGTTATGAGAGAGAAATAAATTCCCAGTCTTAGAATTTTAATGCTTTTCATTACAAAGACAAGATCTCCAAATCCTTCATTAAAGCTCAGAGCCTCACTAAAACTGGATGCTTCCAACTCTTTTTTGAGGAACCAATATCAGAGTGTGCTGCTGCAGGAACTGGGCTGGAGATTGCCACCAAGGCTCCTGCCTGGCCAGGTAGCCCCCCAAAAAAGTTGGGTTTTGCCCCAAATCTTTGAGCTCAGGCCTCACAGGCAAAGCCTTCCTGGAGAGCTCCGAAAGCAAAGGCAGATTATTTCATTCCAAGAGATTGTGCTGCTGCAGCACTTCTGGGCTCCTGGCTCCTCCTCCATTCCCCTGTAACAAAAAGCCTCCCAGGACTTGTTAAATTAGCCAACGTAATGAAGTCCAATTCTGTGTTATTTGCACAGGGACTGGAAAAGATTTCGTGTTTCCATGTACATAAACAAAACCTGGCTCAGCACACCAGGGAATTAAGAGGTTTATAAAATATAAAAGACATTCACATTAATCTGTTAAACAATTCATTCTCTACCCTGCCCTTTCCCACTACGTGAATTCATTACTTATAAAAATATAGATATATTTGCTGCTGGGTCTTTTTTGCTGCTGGTGACTGGCCCCCAACACCTTGGGGCTCTCTGGGGGGACACTGGTGCTGCCCCTGGGGCACTGGGCTGGTGACACCAGCACTGGAAGAATGGGAAGGTGCAAATGTCTTCTCTCAGAGGTTTTGGTACATAACAATGCCAGCCCTGCTGCAGGAAGGACAGACTGCCCCATTGATCTGAATTAAATTACTAGGGGGTGTGAGAACAAAACAGATGGATTCACATCCTGGCAAATCCAAAAGAAAGCAGTTCCTCTGATGCTGCCCTGACGATGCTGAGTATTTTTCCTGCAGGAATTGCTAAGCCCAGGGAAAATGCTGGTTTCTTGCAAGACAGGTTGGGCAAACTTCATCAACACAAATCCATTTTTACACTGAGGCATCCACAACTCTTCTCAAGGACCTAGTACAATTTGGATGGATAGTCCTCTAAATTAGTATAAAAATCCATATTCTTCTTTGGAAAATAGCCACTTTTTATTTAACAAGACCAAACAGGTGCTACCAAGTAAAAGCACCTTAACAAGAACTGGCTTTGTTTTCCTTTTAAAAAGGTCATTATATCAAATCACCAGGCTTCTGAGCTCAAAGGCAGTCAAATGCATGCCCTGCTTGAACATTATCCAAAGAATCCTTTGGGAAGACATTAATTTGCTACAACTTGCATCCACAAAACAAAGTGAGGAAGATTTTAATGATGATGCAGCTCCTCTGTGAACAAAAATTGTATTAATCCAACCCAAAAGCAAGTGAAAACAGCAGCTACTTGCTCCTGACTGCTTTGTTTTCAGAAGACACTAATGACTACCCACTTCTCTAATAAAACAATTAAATCTTTGTAGCACATCCCTTCCTCTCCTCCACAAATATTTTTTTTTAGGAGCATTTATTTTGCAATCACTGCTGGGTTTTATGACACCTCAACAACACTATCACCCAGCTCATAATGTGATGTTATTTATTTGTATTTGGGGGGTTTATTTGCTGCTTATGTAGGGCTAAGAGGTTCATTCAATTTTTCATTCCTAATGTAAAAGAATCCCTGCTTTTCCCTAGGTTAGGTTTTTATTTGTCCAACTGATGCCTTAAGTTTGAGCTTTCCTGTATTCCTGTACTGCCCAGGGGGGCAGTTCTGAGCTCACAGTCAGTGTCACTCAGCTCTGCACAGAGCAGGGACACAAAACAAATCCTTTTCCTGCTGCACACCAAGGACAACTTTCAGGCCCAAAAGCACAAACAAGGGTGGCTGAAGGGAGGAACAAGAAGGATGGGACCTCACAACCTGAAGTTGGACAATTAAACCCCAATATGCAAATGGACCAAAACTTATAAAAATGTAAGACCTCGTGACCAGTCAGGCATTTTGTGACATTCCTGGTCCATCTTGGGTGTAGCCCTGGCCAGGCTCCTGTTCTGTCCTTTCAATAAATACCTGCTTTATTCTCTCAGCTCTGTCCAGTCTCTGTTCCAGGCCAGCCTTCCCAAGGCATCACAACTAAAAGCTGTTAGAGGGGTCTGTGGAACTTGTTAAACTGTTGTAGCTTCCAACAATCCAGACTTCATCTAGAAGAGTTTTAAACCTAATCAAATGATACTACACCTAACAGGCACCCAGTCCTTTATGGGAGATTTGCCCATTTTTCAGCCAAATGCAAGGAGTCTGATCACTCTTATTTTCATATTTATGGTAGAGTCATCCTTCATGCAGTGAGTGCAAAGGTGTTCCTTTCAAATCCCAGACCCATCCAGGATCCAACACAGGAAACACCACCGAGAGACAAATGTGAGATTTCTGAGTCACCCCAACACATTTATTAAGCACCAAGTTGTGCTTTTACAACTGGTCTCCATCAGAGATATTTCATCTGTTAGCAGAGCGTCATCCCTCCTAATGACTCATAATGCAGCCTCATTCCATTGAGCTTGATTTCACTGCCTCATCAGCCTCTTGTTCTCCAGGGGCAAAGCTGCTCCTTTCAGCATGTTCAGCCCACAGAGAAGTGGCCATTAACTGCAGCTCCTCATTATGTAAGAATCAGCTAATCAAGACTGACCAAGACATAACTGATGTTGTGATTGAGGAGAGGGAGACATCTGCTTGGAATTATCCAGCCCGCTGTTTCAAAACTGATAAGGCATTTACTGCCTTGGTGTTCAATTAAAGCAGGAATAAATGGGTTTGGGGGTTGGCTGGGGGGATGTGGAGTTTGCTTCACCAATGGCTTGGGAGGGGGAGAGGGATGGAGGGCACAAAGTGCAAGCAAGGCCCAGTGCTGAGGAGAAAAGGCAGAAGCTGTCTGCAAACCACGTCAGCACGAGGCACAGCTGACAGATTCTGAGCTGTGTTTGAGGGGCTGTGTGCAATGTAAAGAAAACTGTCATTTCCATGGTTTTCAGGCTAAGTTGTGAAAATATTTCTACTTCCATTTCCTAATTTCCATCCAGTTGTGTATTTTTTTTCTTTATCTAATATCCAGAGTGAAACTAACATTTAAATGTATCAAATTCATTTCTGATGTGAATGGGAAGCCATTCCCCTGAAGTCAGACTGGGCCGTATGGAAGCATTCCTGATTAATTTGGTGATGGAGCTTGCTTTTTTATTCCTAAATGCCACATGTAGCTTTTCTAAAGCCAAAAGTTTACATGTTTTATTATCAGAGCACAGGAGATACATCTTCTAATTCTTTCTTTTTAGAGGAAAAAACTGTAATAAAACATGACCTTCCAATACGTAATCTGTAACAGAATATGCTGGGCAGATAAAATATGTAACATGATGAAGACTGCATTGAAACTGAACTGAAACTGGGGCTGTAAGTGAACATAACTCTTGTTTCCTTTACGGAAAAGAAGAGCATCAGATGGGAAGAGGACACTGTGCTTTTCCTGGACCGAGCAACACCAAGAGACTGCAAATATGTGGGGCAGGTGAAGGAATAGGCAAGCCCTGGGAAGGACAAATTGCCAGGAATAGTCCCATTCTGGGGGATCATTGCAGTGTTCTCAAATTCCCTTATTCCTACAAAAGGCACACTTCCACACACAGCCAGGAGGAGCAGGTAGCAAGATAAAAGCACAGGAATAAATTGGACCCATTTCTTGAAGGAATCTGTCTGGATTACTGAGGCCAGACATCAAAGAAAAAGGGGGGAAAAGGCACCCTCTTGCCAAGCTTATGTTTCCATATATGTATTTCCTCCCCACTCTCCATACAGACTCTGCTTTTTGCATCAGCCCTCTTGGCTGATATTGCAGCACTTCGCTGCTTTTCATCTTCAAAATGTGAACAAATTCGTCCTCGAGGCTCTCAAAATGCGAACAAATTCATCCCTGAGGCTCTGCTGGGAGGAAATGAGATAAATAAATGCGGGGATCCCTGCCTCCTTCCCTGTGGGGTTGGCTGGGACAGGGCCGAGCATCTCCCGGACCCGCACACTCTGCAGGCAGGGATGGCTCTGGATTCCTCCAGCAGCACTTTCTGCCATCTTTGGAGCCCTGAGAAACTGCTCTGTCACTTGGAAAGGAACTGACATTTTCTGGAAAGAGTCTGAAATTCAGCATCCAGCAAAGTGTCTGCTTCTCCTCTGAATTCAGCCCTGTACATACACAGAAAAAATATCTTGTCCTCAAATACCTTTCACCTGCCTTTTTCTCTCTTTCTTCCCTAATTTTTTCTTTTTAAAATTACTCTTATTCTATCTTTTCCTTCCTTTTTTATATTTTTTGAAGAGGCAAAGCTGCCCTAAGTGCAGAGAGGCAGCTGTTGCAGCAGCAGCTCTGCAGACATGCCTGCAGCCTGAGTCACGCACGCCGCGCTCGAGAAATGGAAAAGGAGCCCACACCGGGGATGTTGAATCGGATCCTGCCCAGAGAAACATCCAGGAATCACACTCTGCTCTGGACACACATTCACTCCCTTCCCCTGCTTTCCCTCCTCTTTCCATGGATTTTGTGGCAGGGGAGGACCCTAAGGTTTTTAGAGAGGGGTCTGTGCACATTGGCCACCTTCCCTGCAGCCCTGGCAGGAAAGAAACGCTTGAAATGTTGAAGGCTGCCCTACTGTGCTTGTGGAAATTCATCCACACCAGGAAACCCCTCTCAAGGGAGCTTGGAAAATGGGGGGGAAAAGAGAAAATAAAGAAGAAAAAATGAAAGGAGAAATAAAAAGAAGATAAAAGAGAGACAGGTTAGATGAACATTTATGTGGAAGTTCCTGCATTCAGTTCCTGACTGAGATCTTTAAAGGAAACTCAGGTATGAACTCTTCATGAGAACAGCATGACCAGTGTCTCTTTAACCCCTTAAAAAAAAAATCCCTGCACTCAGTTTGTGATACAAATTTGTTCTTCTAACGCTACAAGGATGCAGCCTTAGAAGAACCATATCCCAGGAGCTCAACACACAAATCATGTTGGGCAGATGCAAGGAGAAGACTTTTATCTAAACTCCACAACCACAACAAGGCAAAACTGCCAAACCTTACGATTCAAGCATGGCTGTTACAATATTATCAGGAGTTTGCTTTTGGTTGGATTATTGGTTTTTAAAAAAAACTTGAAGACATGAATCTTAAGTATTAGAATGAAAGATATGATAAAAAGAATCTTAAATCTTGCATCTTGATTTTTGAATTTTTTTTCTGTTGTGATATCTCTTCCCAGTTTGTTCTGACATGGACACACATTGCCAGGTCTTCCTCCTCCTGCTCCTATGATCTCCCTTCTGCTACATCCACACCCACCTAAAATCCCAGAGGGCAAACTCAGGGAAGGGACAATTCCATGAACCATAAAAGCATGGAATGGTTTGGGTTGGAAGGGATTTTAAAGATCACCTCATTCTACCCCTGACATGGGCAGGGACACCTTCCACTATCCCAGGTTTGCTCCAAGCCCTGTCCAACCTGGCCTTGGGCACTTCCAGGGATCCAGGGGCAGCCACAGCTGCTCTGGGCACCCTGTGCCAGGGCCTGCCCACCCTCAGCTGTGATTTGAAAATTTATTTAAGCCCTCCCTGTGTTTCTGAAGCCAGAAAACAATATCCACAATTGTTTCTGAAAATCAGGAGAAGCCTGGTGTTTTTCAGGTGTTGTGAGAAGGAGCTCAAACCCCTCGGGCCGCGCTGGGGCTGCGGAGCCAAGCTCAGCATTTCCCCCTCACTGCTTTGAGACTCTGCTCACTCTTGTCAGAAATAAATTTAAAAAAATAAAAAAAAAACCCACCAAAAAACCAAACCCAACAAGCACAAGGATTCTGAAACCTGCCCAAGGAGCAGATAGAAAAACCACGTGAGGAACCCTGGGGAGGTCTGTGAGCCAAGCCTGGCTCCAGCTGGAGCCTCCCATCCTTCTCCTGCCAACCTGTGCGAGGGCCCGGGACACGCGGCGCTCCTCGCCACGTGGGCTGTGCTATCAGCAGGAGATTACAGGGCTTCCAGAAGGGTTTTATCTCCTGCCTCCCCCCTGGTTATGAATTTTCCCTCCTGGAGGAGTGCACGTGTCCGTGTGCTCGCTGTCACGGCGCTGGGGCTGAGCTCAGCTCCCCACAGAGGGACGGGACAACATTCCTGCTCCTTCCCCACAGCCAGCCCTGTTCCCCACTCCTGCTCCTTCCCCACAGCCAGCCCTGCTCCCCACTCCTGCTCCTTCCCCACAGCCAGCCCTGCTCCCCACTCCTGCTCCTTCCCCACAGCCAGCCCTGCTCCCCACTCCTGCTCCTTCCCCACAGCCAGCCCTGCTCCCCACTCCTGCTCCTTCCCCACAGCCAGCCCTGCTCCCCACTCCTGCTCCTTCCCCACAGCCAGCCCTGCTCCCCACTCCTGCTCCTTCCCCACAGCCAGCCCTGCTCCCCACTCCTGCTCCTTCCCCACAGCCAGCCCTGCTCCCCACTCCTGCTCCTTCCCCACAGCCAGCCCTGCTCCCCACTCCTGCTCCTTCCCCACAGCCAGCCCTGCTCCCCACTCCTGCTCCTTCCCCACAGCCAGCCCTGCTCCCCACTCCTGCTCCTTCCCCACAGCCAGCCCTGCTCCCCACTCCTGCTCCTTCCCCACAGCCAGCCCTGCTCCCCACTCCTGCTCCTTCCCCACAGCCAGCCCTGCTCCCCACTCCTGCTCCTTCCCCACAGCCAGCCCTGCTCCCCACCTCTCTGCTGAGCCTCGGCAAAGGGAAGTGCTGAACACCTCACGTTCTGCACTGCAAAGGGAGGTCAAAACACAGCTCAGAAAAGACTGGGGTCTGCTACAGCAAGGTATTGAGAGTGAAACCTAAACCAGGCTAACTCTATATTAAATTCATTAACGTTTGCCTATTATTGTCATATCTTTAGTTGGAAGGGACAGCTCAGGATTGCTCTGACTGACAGAGTGAAAAAGTAAAAAGCTTGGGTTCACTTGGCTCAAAGCTGCCAGCTGATGACACTCTGGAAGCTCAGGAAAACACTCGTGCAGAGAAACCAGCACCTGTCCCAGCCATCAGACTGGCTTTGTTTGCTGTGTGAACAATATCTGGAGTTCTGCAGAATGCACATAAGTGTGAAACTTCCCACATTTCACTTCTCTTGTGTCCAGGCTGCAGGACAGAGCAGCACTGATTCCCCTGACCCCAAGTGTGCCCCCAAACCAGGGTTTGGGGTGTGAGGAGGACACAGCCCCCTCTTCTCTCCAGGGAATTTGGCACAGCCCCATTATCCTGCTGTTTTGTGGGCATGGGAAGAGCAGGCTGAGCTTGATAGGCATTATGACAGTCACAAAAAATGTCTCAGAATTTGTATTTCTGAGCCTTTTTATCCTTTCCCTTTCCAGCATGTTGTATCAGCATATAAATATCTTCTTTCACTGCTCCTTTCTTTTGGGACATTCATGTGAGGAGCTGGAATTCCTTATGGGGAACTCCTCCTGTTTGTGGGGGTTGGAACAAGGGGATCTTTAAGGTCCCTTTCAACCCAAGACTTTCTATGATTCTGTGATTCTAAGAAGATAAAAACCAGACCAAGAAAGCAGCAGGTTCTCTCCTGATGGGGCTGAACCCTTTCACTCCAAAATGATACAGCCAAAGGCAGCCCTGACCACACCACCTTGACTAAAAATTGCTAAAAAACATAGAATGAACCTTTGTTTCTCAATGTCCACGCTAAATATTTCATTTTTATACCAGAAACCTTTGGGAAATACCTGTAGCCTTAGAGCCACAGATTGATCCCATTTTTACTGTAGCTCTGGTAGCTGAATTTTGGTATGGTTTAGACCATCTGACTGGTGCCACTGCAGAAGAGGAAAAATCCGTTCCTTCCAGTAAAGTGAAACTTTTATTTCAATTATAGTGAAATCCCAACTGTCAGCTCAGGCTGAGATGTTGCAGTACAGCTGCCAGCTGCAGCACTTGCAGATAAACCAGGCTGAGGTCACAGTTTTTTGGCTAAGACACAGCACAGAATTATAATAGCAAGTATATTCTGACAGGTCCCAGCTCTCTGTTTGGGGTTTGTTTGTTTAGATTTGTTTCTCCCTCTGCATTTCAATCCATTGATTCCATAGAAGCATGTCAGTTCATTAACAAATCCTGTCAGCTATTTTCTTTGGCACTGGGAATGGGTTGTTTCCCTGATAAATTAATCCAGCTCCAATGTCACTTGCACACCAAGCAGTGCTCCCATTCAGGGAGGGCAGGCAGAAAAGTGGAGAGAACAACTTCTTTCCTTTCAACCAAAAGAGAAAACAAAATATTGCTGAACTCAAAAGCCTCACTGGAACTGGTCACGGCAGCACTGTGCATGAAGATGGTTACTGCATGATTTCCAGCCCAGGGAATTCTGCTGGAACCTACTCAGTCCTGGGGAAAAGCTTTCAGAGTGAACTCCAACACTGGGCCATTACATCCCAACTCATTCTGGGTACTGTGTCTCCATGAAGAAGTGGAAAATGTGCAAGGGGGACAATCAGAGATTACCTAAACCTCTGGAGATCCCTGGGATCCTAAGGGATTTATAGGATAAGATGGAGGATTATACTGTGGTCTGAGGTGGATTTTGTGTCCTGATAAAATTGAAGAATTTTTACAGAGGGAATAAAAGGCAGCAATTTAACCTCATATATTGCCTTTTTTATATTGCTTTGTTAAGGCTGGGCTATAAATCTGACAAAAAGGAGCATAAAATGATGGGAAATGAAGAGTGAAGTCAGCTCCTCTAACATATTCCAGCTTTTTCTTTCCATTTCCATGTTCCAATGGACATTGCCAGTGGCCCACCAGCCTCAACCACACTGATGTCACCCTCACTGCTCCCTCTGCAAAGCTAGACAATGAAATCCTGGCAGAAGAAAACTATCCAGGACACACCTGGATGTTCTTGATGTCCTCAGGGGCAAAGCCATCTGCCCTCCATACTCACCCTCATATGCCCTCAATTTACCTCAGCTTTTCATCCTTCTGTGATATCCTCAGCCTCAGGTAGACACAGGACTCAGAACTGGGAAAGTTCCCCAGCATCTGCTCAGTTACATTTCTCTAACATTCATAATTATGACCTTTGTCAGCAGCTCATGTAAGCATGAAATTAATTTTGAAAATCAGTAATTCCACTGACTTTCACCTGGATTGCTCACATGTTTAAAGTTAAAAGAACACTTAAGAGCTTTACTGTGTACAGACCCAGCTCTGACAGAGTGCAAAACATTTCCAGTCACAGACAGTACAGTAGCCACAGACTGTTCCCCTCTCCAGCTCAGATTTAATCTTACAGGGGGTCTGTTTCACTGACACAGCCATGAACTGCTTCCCTGTAAGACCCACATGCTGCAATCAACTTCCAAGGGATTTCTAAGTACATACATTACTGTCCCTTGCACACCAGCAGAGCATCAGTATTGCTGATGTAACACACCCCAGTCAGCTGCTCAAAAAAAGTGGTTTGTTTTGCAGTGGATGGATGCTTTGCTGATTCTGGAAATCTCTCCATATGACAAGTGTTTCTAAAACATTTAAGGTACTACAGAGCTGAAGGTTCTCAAGAGTGCAATCATCTTTTGCAGCTAAATCATGGTAAGGAATGTACTTGCAACGTGAGCTGGCTCACAGGTTTTCTGCCTGTGACAAATTGAATCCACCACAAATAATTCTGGGGTTGCAATTACAAATGGGCAGTGCCTGGAAATTAATCACCAAAGTGTTTAATGAATATCCACAAAAGTAATCTCAACAGCTGCAAGCCATCAAGATTTCAAGCCCTAGGCTGCAAAGTCAGGTACCAGTAACTCTTCCAGAAGTCACTCAGAACATCTTGCCCAGGACATATGAACACATTTTTTGATGAGTCTAAGTATCAGAAAACACCAAACTGACATTCAATATTTCCACAGATAACAGATGGTTTCACACGTTGTTCCCCACTTGGGGTTGCCTAATGCATCTGAATCATGTTTTGAAATATAACTCAAGGTTTGGAAAATCTCTAAGGTTTTCAATAAATGGAGTTTAATGTCAAGACTACTCGAAGCAGCTGTTACTCCTAACCATGGAAAAATCACATCCAGGTTTTTTTTGCATGACCCAATGTAGAAATTATGTAATTTAGGGGTCCCATGCACCTCCACCCCCACCACTCTCCAATACTTTACATGAAACTACAGAAAGATAACAGCACACGTCTCAGAGCTTCGTGTGCTGCCACTTTTTACTCCAGACAAGGTGTTTGTGTTTCTCTCTCCACTCCTACCTGCAGCAGGGAGTGGTGGCTCAATGCTTGCAAGGCATTTGAGCTCCATGTTCCTCACCAATATCAGAAAGAGGGAGCAGGGGCTCATCTGCATCCTTGGAGATTCCCAGGAAGCAAGGATGAGAGGACTGACTGCTCAGTTCCCCAGGTTTTTGATGAGCTTTTCCCACCTCTGGAGTCCAGAACCCATGGGTCCAGCCTGCCCTGCTGCCATCAGATGTTTGTTCTGCAGAAATGCAGGCTCTCATTCCTCTCCTGGGCATTATTTCCCCCTCCATGCCCCTGCAGAGCCCCTGGAAGCAGAGGATGCTCATGCCCCCTCACCTCCTGTGCCAGTGCCAGCAAACCAAACACCAGCACTACAGGCAGAAGAAACACAACCACGACTTCCACAGACAAGCACAAAGAGCTTGGGATTGTTCTCCCTGGGAAGCACAGCCCAGTCCTGCAGACCAGTGCCTGGTGTGATTTACAGAAACAAAAACTGACCTACACATGCACACGCTGAGAAAACTTCTGCATGGACTTGCAACATTCAGACCATCATCTCGTAGGAAAATCAAACTCAGAAATTCTGAAGGAAAGAGCAAAATGATTTTGCAAGACCATGACCAAATTTTTCCTGTGGTTTGGGATCTGTGAACTGCCTTGTGTGCTACTACAAATGCCAGACCAAGACAAGGCTGATTGTCCCATTCCACGAAACTGCCTCAAAGCTCCTGCTGGGATGAGGAACTTTGTGCTGTTGAGACGACATACAGCTCTTCCAGAATGCAAAACTTCAGCTGGACACCCAACCAAAGTATAAAAATAATCCCAGTTTACCCCAACTGAAAAATAATCATTGATAAATGTAGTTCTTAAGGAGCAGATCTCCACATCTCCAAATCCACCAGTCAGACAGACGCCTGTACAGGTAATTTATTGCACTTCCCTGGCCTGCTTCTAAAAGAGGTGGAGATTGCATCTTACAGTCTTCTGAATCCGACTTTATTACAGGTACAAGAGAGTTTGGTATGTTCAGCAAAGCCTGTATTAGCAGTTTTATGGCTTTTTTATGTTTTTATGTTCTTTTAATCGCTGACATGGAATGTAAATAGTTTCCTCAATTGCTGCATACTTCCCATTCCTGCAGGAAGGCACACCCTTCGACAAAGATTAAGAGAATATAAAGTGAAATCTCTGTTTACTAAAGGAATTAAATTCTCCTCTAGTTACTGGAGCACAGCAACCTGTGCATGGGGGATCTGCACACCCTTCAAGGACAGGTTTTCAACAGCTAAGGGGCATTAAAAATAATATAAAGGAAGCTCAAGATTTGGGCTTGATGTGGAATAATAAACTGGAATTCATCACAGCTGGGTAACGTTAGGGTTCATCCAAATGACTGGGAATAAAAAGCATCTTACATTGTTTTACTCCAGAGGACTAAAGAGGTGCCCCGTGGTTTTCCATTGATGTTGTCCATCCCCAGCCTGAGGCAGGATGTCCCTGGCCTCCCCTGGACATTTGCTTTCACAGGCACATTCCTTCATCCTGACACATCAAACTGCACCGCTCACGTCCACGCTCTCTCTATTAAACTGAAAAAAATACCTTTGTGCCTTTGATTCCCCAGCAGGGGAACCTACAGAACTCACAGATCCTTGGGAACTGTGATAAAAAGTTTTCCCTAGGTTGAGAGCAACCTTTGGTTTGCCTTTGACAAACAGCATGCAGTTGTCCTGATCTGGATTCCCACCATATATCCTTGAGATTCTCTTAGAGGAAAAAGGAACACTCACAGAGTAGACAAAGACTTTGATGACTTTTCCCATTTGTCATGGACTTCCAGAGCAGTGATTTCATTCCTGTATGGTTTTGTGTCCCTTTAACAATCTGGCCATGGGACCACATCTACAGCAGCCCCTGATCCCTCTTTGAAATCTCATGGACATGAGTAGAATTTGCCAAGAGCACATGGAAAAAATGCAAACAAACACGGGCTTAAGCCCAGCGTTGGTCCTGGGCCTCATGAACAGCACAACCATCCCTTCATCAGCCTCTTGCCAGCAAACCCAAAAAGCTCCATTTAGCATTCCAGCAGGGGTTAATCCTGAAGTCTTGACTCATCATCCCTGATGGACACTGCATGGAGCAGATCATGGGTGCAGACAGCATTTAGGAGGGATGAGTCCTCCCCAAAAAATTCCAGAGACTGTAGGATATTCCAGATTACTATAAATAAAAGGCCTTACCACAGGAAAGGAGGATAAATCCAAAAGAAATACACAGGAAAACCGTGAGAGGCAACATGTCCATTTTCAGCCCCACATAAATGCACACAACCATAGAGATTCTTGCCCTGTCAGCAATGCACAAATACCCATAATCCAAACTGGAACAAAACTTTCTTCTTAGGGGACTCTTTTTAGGGGACCAGTAGCAAAACTGGTCCCAGGGTAACTTTAAACCATCAATTTTAAAATTATAACCCTCCTCCAAGAGTACAAAGTGACCATGCACCAGGGTACTTACTCATTCCTTTCCAGATCAATGACCAGATGTTTATTTTCAGCTTGAATTACAAACTGCAGCAGTGCTGGGTGGTTCTGGAAAAGGAAAACAGAGTTGGTTGAGTCCAAACCCAGAGCCCATCATCTTGCACCCAGCTCTGCTGGGGAAATGGACCCATCATGGAATCAAAGGAAGGTCTGGCCTGGAAAGGGTCTTAAGAACCATTTTGTTCCCATGGGCAGGGACACCTTCCACTATCCCAGGTGGCTCCAAGCTCAAATGTCCAACCTGGCCTTGGGCACTGCCAGGGATCCAGGGGCAGCCACAGCTGCTCTGGGCGCCCTGTGCCAGGGCCTGCCCACCCTCACAGGGAACAATTCCTTCCTAATATCCAAGATGCATTCCAAATTTTTAAGATGTATTACAAGTTTTTTCATAAGGCATAATTAAGTTTCATCTTAAAAGAAAAAAATAAGTGGTGTTGCAGCAATTAAGGTCATAGAATAAATATCCTGAGGTGAAAGGGACACATAAGGATTGTCAAGTGCAAAAAAACGTGAAATATCAATAAAAGTATCGTCAACAGTATTATCAATTATCTCTGTGACAACAACAGACAAAGTATTTATGCATATACAAGTATTTAAGAGAACTTTCTAAACAAGACATCAGCAACAGAGCCCACAGAAATCCCAGTTGCACTCCAGCGTGGATCAGGACATCTGGATTGTATTTTCAAGCACCATCATGACTGCGTGCAATCTTCATTCTGCCTTTCCTCTGATTATAAAAATCAAGTTCTTTTGCATCTCAAGCATCTAAAGGTAAACCCAATAATTTTTTGGGCAAACTGAGAGAGAAGATCTGAGCAGTGGAGGCCTAAAAACCTTCAGGAAGGGGCAATGCACCTACAGAGGCTCTGGAAACTGCACTTCCAAGGAGAAGGCATAGTTTGCAATATGCTGGCTACTCCTGATCCAAAAGACTCAGTTCACATATATTTTAAAACTGTTTACATTTAACTTACATTTCATTAAACAAACTCACTGGATTGCGCGACAGCATTTCCTTGTTTGAAATTCCAACAGTAGCTCCATAAATCAGCTGTTCCTCCGTACACTCAAGATGCTTTTCTGGAGATTTGTGTCAGCCAACTGCAGCAAGAATCATTTCAGGGTTCTGGTGTTTAATTGATTTATTGAGAAATGTGTCTGAATTTGTGATTGCTGCAGCGGAGCCTCTGTGACAGACAGAGCATCCCCGCCTGTGGAATGCAGTGATTTTCAAATTGTTTGAAAAATTAGGGATGTTTATTAAAATGTGAAATTATTGGGAGGCTGTCATAGACTAAACAAAATTGTTCAAAATGAGAAATAGCTGAGAAGTCCCCAGTGCTCTCAGGCTTTATTGAGCCCAGGCTGGGAGTGAGATACCATTGCTTTATCCAAAGTGTCCTGCTCGTGCGAATACAAACGTGCTTTTCCCGCAACAGCATTGAAATTCTGCATCTCTGTGAACTCTGCAGAAACCAGATCCCACTAGAATGCTAAATAAATGCTTCAGACTATCCTTGGCACTCAGCAAACACATGGGAGTCATTTATTGGCATGAATATTTAGAAGCAGTGTTGATTATGACTTTAATATTAGTGCATTGCTTCCAAAACCCGTGAGATCTACAGAATATGGAGTTTTGAGAGAGTAAACCACAATTAATTACAATATAACACAGTAAATAATTAAGATATTGCAGTGGCACAAATGGATTCTCTTCAGCTGAAGGCCCTCTTAATATGGAAATGACAACTATGTTTATTCATGAGTTCACAGTGGTACTTATTTGACAGTCAATGGATGTTGGTAAAGTTGCAAAGTTAAAAAAGCAGCTGCAGAATAGAACAGGCTGTTACAAGACAAAATCATCTCTCAGAGAATTCCTAAAGCTGAAACTTCTTCTCATGGAGCACAATAATGGCCCCAGTTATGGATGCTGCACTGCTTTGCACAAGACCCAGGTTCGGAATCTTGCTTCACCATCAATTTTTCTTTCAAACAAATGGCTCATTTCCTTCTTTTCCATCTGCAAGGAGATGAGGCTATACTTTTTCTTAGTCTGACTGGAATTCATAACCACAAATACAGCAAAAATTACCCACTGCACAGGTGTTAGGGTGACTACAGAGAGAAACACCTGAAATTATAAATTACTAATGGTAAAGAAAAAATGAGTCTCTTTCAGAAAGGGTGCTTGGGGTTTGTGTTTTATTCCTCCTCTTTTTTTAATCCATACTCCTGTGAAATTAATTCAGATTTTTTGTTTGTTAGGGCTTTTTTTGGGGTTTTTCTTGCAGTGGCTGTGGAGTCTTCCCTGAAGTCTTTGCACATTTCTGCCACAAACCCTTAAAAGTTCATCTTAAATCCCATGGAACACTGTGATATCCTCCCTTTACAATCAGTATTTTCAAAACTGAGTGGCAGGGTGAAATGGGAATGACTGTAAGTACAGATATTACAGCACTGCTTTGTATTTTCCACTGAGAATAATCAAAAAAGCACCTTGTGGGGGTACAGAGCCTCCTGCTCAGAGCGTTTGAGAAAGAGCCACTTGTTGCAAGTCTTCCTTAAGAACCACAAAAATAATTTCTATTCTGGTGCCACAACTTATTCCCACATTGATCCCTTTAAAATTTTTGACCGTGGAAGCAAAGTGGACCTGATGAGAGTGGCATTATTCAAACCATAATGAATAAATTTTTATGGTTCTACTTTCTTTTCTCCAAGACTCAAGTTTCCTGCTCCTCTTCTAAAACTGCAGTTTGCTGTTTTCCTTTTTTTTGTTGTTGTTTGGTTTTGGTAGTTTTTTGTTGGTTTTGTTTGTTTGTTTGTTTGTTCGGGTTTTTGTTTTGTTTTGATTTGGGGGTTTTGGGGGTTTTTTTTGTTTTGGTTTGGGTTTTTTTTTTTGTGGCATAAGAGAAGATTTCATCAGTGCACACAAGCTTTTCCCTGATATCCTAAGAGGCCAAACTTCAGGATGATTGAAGTAGTAATCTCCATAACTTTCCCTTCTTATTTAGAGGATTTGCATCCAAAATCTGCATCAAATTGTATCAAAAGAACAGGAAAAGCATTTCCCCCCTTAATTTGCTACTTCTTTGCTTGGAGCTGAGGGGTTTTGGCTTGAATTGATGTTAGTAAAACTCAATTTTCTGAAGGAAATTGGTGAAACATTAACTCAAGGTCAAGCAAGAATTCTCACTGATAAAGCAGATTAATAAAATTAATCAATCAGTCCTTGATTAACCAGAAGATGAAGGGGCAGCAGCCTATTTCTGAGTCAGAAAAGTTCTGCAGTAAAACCACTTTAACTAGTACGTGTTTTTTAAGTACTACCTTTTTATTTTTTTTTTTTTCCTTTTTAAATCACATTGATCCTCACTGAGAAAGAGAAAAGGAAGGATAGTTTAGGGATTAAGGGCTTCCCCTGTGAACGTGGGGATGGTGTTGGGAATACTGTCTAATAATAATGATAATAATGATAATGATATCTAGCCTCAAAAGAGCCCATTTTTATTCCTGAAACACTTGTGGAGAAGGTTTGTTCACCTTGGTGGGATGCCCATTCTGAAATTTGAATGCAAGGAAGTTGTCACTGAGCAAAATCTTAATTATTGCTGGATCCCCCTCTCCTTTAGGCTGTGATCCCACTGCAGGACTGAGCTTTTCCCTGCTGGGACTGGGAGAGAAGACTCCAAGTCATTTCTTATTACATTTGAAAAGCAGAAAACTGATGGAATGGAGAGTCCTAAGACATCTGCCTTTGCAGCTCCCTCCCTATAAAAATAAAGGGTTTTATTGGACTGAGATACATGAGTTAGATCAGCACATAAAAATTTAAATAAATTCTAGCAATTACATCATAGAAATAAAGGGAAATATCTACAGATAAGGAAAAGAGTGAAAATGAACTTAAACCAGCAGCATTAATTTGTTTGGAAACAGAAATTTTCAGCTGTATCCACTGTTTGAGGATAGAGATCAGCACAAGAAATAGAACCAAATGGGGTCATTTTGCTTGTCTGGTTTCAAAGTTTTAAATTATATCCTGACAGGGCCAGACTGAAATGGGCAGGTTTGTTTAACCCAGCAAAGTGGTTTCCAGGCCCTCCAGAGCTGGCATTAACTTTGCTAAAGCCAGTCCTGCAATAGGCTCAGCTTTGCCTGTGGCCAAGGTGACCCAGGCTCATGCAGTGCTGGAATGGGTAAAAACTGCTAAGATAGAAAGGAAAAAAATAATAATTATGAGGAGAATTATGGCTTGTAATTAGTTGTATGCAACGTGGCTCCTGACATTCCACAGGGAGCTAAATAAAACCCCTCCTCTAAGAGAGTGTCACATTTCCTCATCAGCTCCAGTTCAAAGACACAGAAACTACATCAAATCAGACCAGATTCAAGCATTTGGTAGACAAAGGATTCCACCAAGGGGGGTCACTTGGGGAGCATTTATTTCATCCACAGCTTTAAACTGTGCTAAAACCCACTGATGTTTGCTGTGAGAGACCCCACCTGGAGCAGCACATCCAGCTCTGGGGCAGGACAGGGACATGGAGCTGCTGGAGAAAGTCCTGAGGAGGCACAAAGGTGATGAGAGAGATGGAGCCCCTCTGGAGCCAGGCTGGGAGAGCTGGGGGTGCTCACCTGGAGAGGAGAAGCTCCAGGGAGAGCTCAGAGCCCCTGCCAGGGCCTAAAGGGGCTCCAGGAGAGCTGAGAGGGACTGGGGACAAGGGATGGAGGGACAGGACACAAGAAGAGGATAAATTTAGATGGGATACTGGGGAGAAATGGTTCCCTGTGAGGGTGGGCAGGCCCTGGCACAGGGTGCCCAGAGCAGCTGTGGCTGCCCCTGGATCCCTGGAAGTGCCCAAGGCCAGGCTGGACACTGGGGCTTGGAGCAGCCTGGGACAGTGGGAGGTGTCCCTGCCATGGCAGGAGGGTTGTACTAAATGACCTTCAAGGTCCCATATGATCTTTAAAGTCCGTTCCAACCCAAATCCTCCTGTGATTCCATGATCCTGTTTACTTTCTCCTCTGTGCTCTTAAAACCAGAAATTCCAGCACAAAAAATAAGGGTCGTGAGTTTGCAATCTCCTGAGCACGGCTCTGGAAATTAAGGACCTTTGAGGTTTATCAGGTAGTCACATTCCACACACACACACAAACATCTTTTCTTGTATCAGAAGAGCTAACACCAGGAACTAGAAACTGCATGACTGGGGAAAGAGTCCATTATTTCCAGGAGGGAAAAAATTCCACGCCATTTTTTGCTATCTGTATGAAAATACCTTTTATTTCCCTCATTTATCACACACTGGCGTTCTGCATTAGTGCTAAAAGGTGTATTTACAGTATCAGATCTTTGGGCTGATATTATGCCTCTACTATCTATAAAACACAAAAAGGGAGAAGCTGGGAAATCTATAAGAAATAAAGTCACTCAGGGAATCTTACCATGGAAACTGGAACTCAATCCAACAAATGCAAGCTGTCTACAAAATATATACATTTAAGATAATTACAACCTGCAACAAACGCTGTAAATTGCATGCAATGCTTTTAAATCTATAAATATTTCCTCGTTTTCTTTTGGCTTCAGTTTAGAAGTGAACACAAAGTGCAAGGTTTTCTGCAAACACCTCCAAGACCGAGTGATATTTCATGTGCAGGACATGAAAAGCATAAACACTTAATTCTTATAGTTTTGCAGGTTCCTGGGGGGAAGCAAATTCAGCTGTGCTTTGCCTGCTCTCAGATGAGAAGGATCTATCCCTGTGGCTGCTTATAATGAGCACCAACTAAGAGAACAGAGCCTTTTGCAGTTATTTTTTTAATTTGCTTTAATGGCTTAGCAAAGACTCCCAAGCCCTTAACAAATTAGCTGAGCCAGTCCAACAATGTAGGAAACCAAAGAACTTCCAAGTTTGTCCCCATGTTTATTTTAAAGTGATTATTTGAAAGCAGAATGATCAGATTTTTTCTTTCTTGCTGACTGTACAGAGAAATGCAAGATTCCTCTATCTAGAAGACACAATAGCTAAATTTGTTTTCTTCTCTATTTTATTTTCATTTTGTCCTCTTTTTTCTTAACTCCTATAGCAAATTGCAACTCCTGCTTGGAGGCAGTCAGGCTTTTCCACCCTCTTCTTTTCCTGCTTCCCAAACTGCTACATTATAAATCTATGGAAGATTTATATATATGTATGTATCTATGTATATTTAATTTATGTATTTTTTAAAACCTTCTGCCCCACATGACGTGGCAGAACCCGTGGCAGATGAAGCTCTAAAGCAACTTTTCTGCTCCTTCCCTGGCTTCATTACAGGAATCATGGAATGGTTTCAGTTGGAAGGAACCTTTAAAGATGATCCAGTCCAACTCCCTGCAATGAGCAGGAAAACCTTCCACCAGCTGACAGAAAACCCCACCATGGAGATCATGGGATGCAGATAAAATAGAAGCACTTGGGGACGACTCTAATTTGGGAAACTTCTCTTCATAAGCTAAAACCACTTTCAATTAAAATGAAAAATCTCATTATTTCTGTGTGCTGTCTCTACAGCAGTGCCAGTGCCAGCCTCTGCCCATCAGGTTGTTTGGCAGCATCTGCTGAAGGTCCTGTCAATCTCTGTATCTCTGTTTAAATTCCCAGCTCCTTGCTCTCTACTGGTGTCCCAGGATCCTTATCCAGAGTTAAAAATCCAAGCAAACAACGCTTGAGAGAGAGGAAACTGAGAAGTTCATTGTGCCAGACCAAAATCAATAAAATTACACAGCTCCAGCTCCCCATTTCCTGCTTTCCATGCAGGAATACAAAGCTAATGACTGCTCCTGGAAAGGGAAAACATGCTTACAGCTTAGCTACATCCTTTCTGTGAGCTACTCTTGATTTACATTTTTTAAAAATCAAAGGATAACCAGGCTAAAACACGTTCAAAATGTCCTAACACCAAGCAGCAAATATTTCAGGAGCAGATCCAAAATAACTGGTTTGATGTTTGAAAGAAATCTGCACCTTGTCAGGCTGAGTTATGTTGTGAATTTATTCAGTATCAATAAAAAATCAGGCATAAAACCTGAATTCAACCTTTACACAATATTTTCATTATCAAGCATTGAGGTTACACTAAAATGTATTCAGGTGCATTTAACCAGCTAAAAAGGGATTAGCAGAAAATTTTCAGCTTTATAGTTTAAAAAATAAAGTAAAATAAATTCCATCCTTTTAATTAAATCTAAGCAGTGCAAATAGGGCAGCCTTGGTTTTTACAGCAGCTCTCCAATTATCCTCTGAACTATATCGGCTGAAAGCAGGTAAAAATCAGTATTCCCTTTTCAGGACAAACCTTGCAACAACAAGAACAAAAAAAAAATCTTTGAAAGGTTTTCAAAAACAAGCTCAGAGAAAACAAACATGGATAAATTATGAAAAGGGGAGTGGTGCTGCCAACACCTCGACAGAGCTGATGTGGAGCGAGCTCTGGGATGCTCCAGCTCAGGATGTGGGTTGGGAGAGGGATGAGAGCTGGAACACAAGCCAGCCAGGGGAGGCATGGAAGCCTTTTGCAGCAGGCTGGGTGTACAGCAGCCCAAAGCAGCCTTTGGTGTGTATTTATTGCCCTTCCCTGAGTGCCTGGTGACCTGTGAGGAGTCTGCTCCACATCCGGGGGAGGGGGATGCTTTGGATTCACAGGCCATCAAAAAAAGGGAAGAAAGGAAAATGCAACAGCATATGGTTTTGACTGAATGGAAATGACTGCACCAAAGTGTAAACTCGATTCTGTAGTAAGAACAAGCAATAAAAATAATAATAAAAGATGTGTGCTTTTAGCCAGCCTTCATTTACTGCAGCGTATCCCAAACACACCATCTCTGTCAAGGGCCATTGCCACAAACCTATCCAAGATCCCCAAATCTGCTCATCCAGGTACTGATGTGACTCCATGGAGTGCAGGACTTCCTACCCAGCCCTACAGGATCTCAGCTTGGAAGCAGATCAAGAGCAGCAGAGCTGTTGAATCCCAGCCTGCTGGAAGGGTGTGTTTGCTCTCCCATCCCATTCCCTAAACTGGCCGGAAAGGCCAGACCCTGCCTGTCCTCTGACACCCTGAGGGGGTGGCCAGGAGCTTGATTGGTTGCACCAATACAGATTTGAGTTTTTGAAAGATCTGGAAATATAAAAATCTTTTTAATGGGGGAGGGAACCACCAAAAAGAAAACCCAAGCAAAACGAAAAGCTTTTTGAAGAGTCTGTTAAAAAAATGAGCTAAAATAATGAATCCTCCCCTATATTTCTTTTCCTTATTGTATTCACAGAATCACAGCTTGGGTTGGGTGGAAAAGGATTTTAAAGCTCATCCAGCTTATCCCTACCATGGGCAGAGACACATTCCACTATCCCAGGTTGCTCCAAGCCATGTCCAACCAGGCCTTGGACACTTCCAGGGATGTTGCCTCAAAAGCTTTAAGTGGAAATACCCTGTAAGTTTCTGGGGGAGTGTCTGGGTGGCCTCATACTCAGAAAAGGCAACTGGACACCCCACAGCTTTAGAGATTTGAGAAGCTCATGGCAGCTCCTGCTCCTGGCAGCTTTTACTGTCACCTGTGCACCAACATGGCTCACTCTGTTAGAGAGAGATTTAACACCTGAAAATTTCAAGCCTAGGATCAGACATTTTCTCCCTGCCTCAAAACCAGCCCAGAAGCTGGCCCAGGAATGAAACAACCTGGAATTGGCTCCAAGTAAAGCCACAGTCATTACCCAGTATTTACACTGCACGTATGAATCACAACTGTTCGCTGTGCTATCAAACAGATGGGAGCAGAAAGCACCTCTTGGTTGGAATCCATTATGTGCTGCTTAAACAATGCTTGGTGCAAGGCTGTGCAAAGAAAACAAACATGCCTGGGCTGGAGAAAATTGTCACAAAGCACAACTTAATAGTGCTGGCAGGCAGGAAGCAATTGCACTGGGGCTGGGTTGCTTTAGTTATGGAACAGAGCTCGCTGCAGACGGTCCTTTGCAATTTGGGTAATTACAATGGGAGTGAGCAGCTGTTGATATTTGCCAATTTGAAATGTACGTGGACTTCTTTGAGGACGGTGCCGTGCAAATTTAGCGGATCCCGTTTGGGTTGCTCCTGTCTGGAAAAGTAAATTTCCTCCTCTTTGTCAGGACACTGGGGGCTGTGACCTCCTTTTACCAGAAGTTTGATTACAACATCGCATTCCCCCCATGCGCTCAAAGAGCCAAGGTCAAGCATGGACCATGTCAAAGGCTTCATCAGCTCGTTACCCAGGGTAATTATATTTTCTGCACCTTACTCCCTTTGTCCCAGCATGCTTCCTGAGGGTATTCCCAGCTAATAGCCCAGCATTTTCCCACCCACACATCCACTGTTCTATAACAGAGCTGGGCTGAGCAGCCAACCTGACCCTCCTTGGAAACAGCTCCCCTTCCACACACAGAATTATTGCAGCCATCACTTGTGGGGAGCCCAGGACGTGCTGTGCACTGTGGGGGAGGAGAATTATGATGATAATTACTACTAAACTTCCAAGGATAAGAAATGGTCTGTCCTCCAGGTCCTGTCTACTCGTGTTCCTCTCAGTGGGAGCTGCCTGGGGAGGGCACAAGCAGATGAGCCCCAGGTGTCACACACGTATTGTGACCCAAGGAGCAGCAGAACAGAACAGGATTTCAGGAATAATACAACAAAATCCATTCTGAACTGTCAGAGTCATTATCTGAGGCACTCCTTACACCCCTCAGTGTCACCTGCAGCAGTGCCAGGACAGAGGTTTCCTCCACCCATCTGGAAGGGTTACAAAGCCATGGAAAATCAAACCCAAAATCCCATTCTGAAGGTTCAGCAAAATGCAACAGAGAGAAATAATGAGGAATTCGGTAGGAATTGTGTCCACTGAGACACAAACAGAGGTGGCCACCCATTTCCCTGAACTGGAAGTCAACTCAGAACACTTCAAGAAAGCCCATAAATTCTCCTATCACTGAAAGAGGATTTCAGATGCTTTTTGTTTCCCGTCAATACAAATCTGGCTGGGCTCAGTGAGTTCTATTGAATGCACATGTATCTCCTTCAAGCCACATTTCATGCTCTCCAAACATTTCTCTCTAAATTAAATCCTTTCATATTCCTTGAAAAGCTCAGTTCTTAATTAGGAAAGAGTTCTGATTTTCCATTTTCATTAATTCGTTTGATTTCAAGATTTTGAAGCCAAAGTAATTGCAACTAAGTGAAACTTACTGAAAGGCAAAAAAGATACAATTGGTTTCAGACAATGAGAAAATTAAGAATTTTTTTTTTAATACAAGGGTTGGTCTAAATGTCCTGGCTAAACTGAATTCTCAACAATGCTACAATCTCCAGAGAAGCAATGATAGATGTTTTGCCTCTCTGAATGAACTCGGAGGGTTGGCTAGATTAATGCTTGAATCACTTAATTTATTTGGCTTAATTTATATGCTGTTCTTCACTTTCAGAGCCTCCCTCTCCCCCCCAATCACACGGTTCCACTGCACCAGGCCTGTGCCAAGATCTCTGAGCTCAGCCTTCGTTCTCCCTAAACATCTTTCCCTGTTATGTGGCTCCGATTAAATCTTCTGCGCTAATTTGTTATTGCAGTCGCCGATTTGCTTCTGGATCCCAGTTCCCTTCTGCATCCCAAACACTGGAATGCAGAGCAGGACAGAGGAGTCTGATTTCCACTCTCTCAAACCACAATTTGCCTCTGATGATCTTTTGAAGATGACAAACGAGTTGTACAAAGGCAGATAAAATATTAATATTTTTTAAACTAATGAAAAGGGTGATTTCACCCCACTCTTGGGCTACTCAAGATAGCTTGACAAACCTCCCAAAGCTGTACTTCCAAGACACATGAATCATTTTTATATCCTGGAATGCGCCCTAAGAGAAAGAAGGATCCGAAGATTTCCTCGTAAAGTAAATTATCCTGAAACCTGGGGGCAGCATCTCACATTTTTCTGCTTAATTAGAAAGAGACTTTGCCCAGAGATACCCCACCTATCCAGTGACATTCTTGGAGAAAACAAATGGCACAAAGGAGTGTGGAAAGCTCAGTAAATTTATCTCAGAAAGCTCATCCTAGAACAAAAACACATATGCTGTTCTGACTGATACCCTCAGGTTTAAAGTATTAATGACCAGTATATTTCTTGCCACAAAGGCAAAGACAAAACACAGATAAAAATGCTGTTACCATTAATATCCACACAAGAAAAAAAAACCCCTGTATATGAGAATATCTATTCATGATAAAATGTATTTTAAGATATCTAAATTGGTTATAGAGTCCATTAGGCATCTAATTACTCTTGGAGATAATTTAAGTATTTTCAATTGGGATCTGAGCTTATAGAAAATATGTTTCTTTTCACATTGCCCATCTGTTCAACAAGAATAAGCTATAAAAAATATTTCTAGAACAACTTCTTCCATGACATATTAGATAAACCTGTGGCTCTCAAAAAATAACCTCTGGATCAAGGTTATATAAATTGATATTAAAGCTCAGCAAAGATCTGCTTTACAGTAAATCATCGAGAAATAGGACAGCCTTTCTCCATCGAAGGGCATGAGGTAAATAACTGAAGAGGAGGTAAAAACAGATAATCAATTATTTCACTTGGTTTCAGGGTTACTGCTGAAATTTTCAGCCCCTTAGAGAAAACCCAAAAATCAATACAGCACAGAATTTGGAGATAACAAAGAAAGAAACATCTTAAAGGCATTTGCAACATGTGATAAAAGCATAAAGCAAAGTCTGCTCTCACCTTCAGAGTGCAAATGAACAGGAATATTCCTGAGCCTGCTCTGAACTGAGTGCACAAGGGTGGGAAAGAGGGAAAAATCCTGCAGAAGGCTCAGGAAACATCTCCATTTCCCACCCTCAGCCCCATGGATCAGAGCATCACAAAAAGAACAAGCAGGAACAGAGCTCTGTGTCCATAGGGACTGAGGGAAAATGGACTTGTCAGTAGCTTGGGAATAATGGGAGAAAGCAGCAATGGCCCTGCAGCTGAAGTGAGGAACAAGTCGAGTTACAAGCTAAATCTTCATTTCAATTGTTCTTTACGGAATCAGATCTCTTCCTAAGATCCTTCTGTGCAAAACCTGAGCTTCCAGAGCATCCCATCCTGAGGACTAAAGAGAGAGGACTCTTTACCTGCCTTGCTGGGCAGCTCCCAGTTGCTAACAGACCCTTCAGTCCTGTATTTCCAGTATTTCCCCCTCTTTTCACTCCATTGTTTGGATAATCCTGCTCTACTTTTGCTCTCATCCCCAAAACCAGAAGCCAATAACTTGGCACAGGTAGGAGACAACTGCAGCCCAACACAGAATTTAACAAGACCTTTACCTGCCACCTTTAACCAAACCTCTTCAAGTATCAAATATCCCAACCTCCATGGCATCCTGATCCACCCCTCTGATTTCAGTATCTATCCTGGAATTAAAACCAAAATTTCATAGAACAAAAGGCTGAACTTCTGCTAAAGAATTTTCCTTTTCTTCACCCAGCTGAGAAAGGAGTTAATGTTTCAGTTGTCTAGGTATTATTTAGTCTGGTTCCAACTTGTACAAAGGCAATAATTACAAGAGAAAGAAAAGCTGTGGAGCACCCATTTTTCACCCTCAGCAGGAAAGTGCTCCCTATGAAGTTTCAGGTATTTAAAAATCCAGAAAAATCTGAATCTTATCCCTTGTCATGCAGAGAGATGGCAAAGTTCACAAAGGAGATTTTCATGAAGCAGAAAGAACAGTCTCCACTTTGCATCCAATCACAGAAAATGTGGCTTTTGTTGGACCTCAGAGGTTCCTGCCCTGTCAGGACCAACTCCACCACTCTCATTAGCAGCTCTGTCTCTGGCTTTTCTGAAACTCCAGAGCACTCAGAGACCTTTAAGCCTCCCTTCCTCATGATATGCATGTAAATACATCCTTTTCTCATTATCTTTATTACTGAGCTCTTCCTGCCTGCCTTGTAAGGCCATTCTTCTTTTCCCTGCTAGACAGGAGCACATCTAACAGTGACACACAGACTAATTACTGCCTCTCATTTCCCTGCAGCCATTTCCACCCTGCAGGATCCACCAGGGCCCTGCTCAGCCTCCTCCTCTCCACACTGACACTCCCAGGTCCTTGCTCCTCACCACAGCCATGGTTTCTCCAGCCATTCCTGGCTCTCCTTCCCGTGTTCTCCCACATGAGTTATCTCTCTCATTTATTTTAATGACTGTTTTCCTTCCCAGTCATTATTCAAGGAAACATCTCCAGGCCTTGGGTCTGAGCCTCCTGTGAGATCCAACACCTGGTGTCTGATCCTGAGCCTCCCTCCAGCCCTCCTGGGTCCTCCAGCCCCCATGGTATGAACTACTGAATCTTGGAATGGTTTGGGTTGGAAAAGACCAACCAAAGGTCATGGGACCAAGTTATGGTCATGGAATACTTTAGGGTGGAAAAGACTTCTCAGACCATGGAGTCCAGCCCTTAATCCAGCACTGCCAAGGCCACCACTGACCCATGTCCCCAAGTGCCACGTCCACACAGCTTTTAAATCCCTCCTGGGATGGGGACTCCACCACTTCCCATGGAGCGAACAAGTCTCACCCCACTGTTGCTCCTGAACCACTGAACTCTGCTTTTTGTTTTCCAGACAGCAAGAAGTCCAACTTTTTACTGAGCTAGGCACCTAAACTACTGAACTACCACTCCTTTACAAAAAAAAAAAAAAAACCAACACCTTAATGATGCACTCCTTACATATTTAAATGACATTCAACTACACGAGTGTATAAAACTTTGCTGTTATAAATAACATTGTTGACATATTGCACGAGACTGGTGGTTTTTATGCTGCCAAACCATATATTTTAGCAGAATAAAAAGAGAAAGGCTCCTGGAAGGGTTCAGGAGTGTCCCTGTAAATAGGAAGTAGTTTCCCAGATAGGGGTGGTGTTGCTGTATCCCAAAATGTCTGCGAACATGGTGTGCTCAGAGCTTTGAAGCCAGACAGAGCCTTCTGAAGGGTTTAAAAGTATATCCAGCATTTCTGAAAATTTATCAACATATAAATAGAGCAGGGCTCTGCAGGGGTTCCCCCCACTGCGCTGATTTCCTGAGGTGAGGAGGGGAGAAGCGTTTTCGGGCCAGATCCCAGCCTCAGTGAGAAGCCTTGATCACCAGAAGACTGAAGAATTTCATAGAGGAACTCGGACAGCTCCTCAAGGGGCACAAGAAAATAACATTTGAGGATTGAATAAATTGGTTACACTTAGGGAAAGAATTAGGAAGGGCAGAGATGCCCTGTGTGCACTCATCCCACGGGATTCCTGAGCTGAGAGATGTGGCATTATTCTCCTCAGACCACAAACACTCATTTTTACATCGAGGATGTTTTAAAATAAACCTAAATTTCACAATGCATTTGATAAAGGACTTATAGCAGCTGCACCCCCCCCCACTCGCCAAAACAACTCCATCAAATTGTCGTTTGCAAATCAAAATTCACAGATAAGAACACCTTGAACACACGAACTTTCCCTGAGGCTAAATACAAGTTATTTCCTCTCCCTGCTGCAAGGCTGTGACGGTGACATTGCATCAATAAACGAGCTCCCGAAAATTGAAGGAGCAAATTCGTGCATTCCAAGGGATGCAGAGGAACGATTTTGTGGGATAGG
Source organism: Zosterops lateralis (assembly GCF_965231275.1). Classification (NCBI taxonomy): domain Eukaryota; kingdom Metazoa; phylum Chordata; class Aves; order Passeriformes; family Zosteropidae; genus Zosterops; species Zosterops lateralis. The sequence continues at coordinate 25,710,027 of NC_139768.1, forward strand.
CAAAGACAGCAATAAATCGCTACGACTTCATTTTATGCTGAGTAAATTTCTCACCAGCTCACCAGGTGCCAGGCAGCACACCAAAAAGGACAGAGCACAAAAACAACTTTACTGTGGTTCATGAGGAACTTTTGAAACTCTCAATGCAAGGAAATATTTACATATAACATAAAATAAAAATAATATCTATTCAATAATATATATATATATTTATATATTTAATTAAATATTATATTTTTATATAACATATTTTAGATGTAATATATGTATTACATATTAAATTAAATTATAATATCTAGAATATGTATTAATGTAATAAAATCAACACATATAAAATTATAGAAGGCAAAATTATAAAATGACTCAGTGGCTGCTGAAAAAACCAAGCACATCTTGGTATTTCCAAATAATTTGGCTTGAGTGTGATGGGCAGCGTCAGAACTCAAACTGAGCTTAAGGAATATACCTTGGTAAGACACAGCTTTGTGTTACCAGGGTTGTATTGATTTTTCTTTCACTGAGAAAGATAAAGATTTAGCTGGAAAAACAAGCCAAGGTTGCCTTTGAAGCTTTCAAATAGAGAGTGGACTCTCTATCTAAACTGTTTAATAAATAAGGCTGTGAAGAATTTTCAAATGCTTTTTTTTTTTTTTTTTTAACACAGAAATATCAAAGTCTCTCTTTGTTACCTGCCTCAAAGTAATTGAATTATAGGAAATATTGTAGACAATAATGGGGAGCTCCAGAAGACACTGATTTCATCCACATCAGCCAAAATATCTGCAGCAGCTGATTCTCCTGCAATTTGAAGCTGTGCAGTGATGGCACAGATAATATCCACACTTGGAATAGCCTTTATTTCTTTTACATTATGGGTTTTTTCCTGCCCTTCAATGCCTTATCCTAAAATTAGAACAGCTCCATCTCCATATATGAAGTTTATGGCGTTGGTGAGTCCATCACAAGGACACACTGATAAAGCCTCTGCTCCTAAATGAAATTCCTCCCTAATAACCTGTCCTAGAAAAGCAGAGCAGTGATAAGAGTTTCACTCCATGCTGTGCATCCTCCTCTCCACTGCTTGATTTTGTGATTTGATTTCAATGCCAGATCTTGCCGTAGCCTTCTTCAGCTGCTTCTTCCTCACAGAGTTTTGCAAAAACAAATTCAAAACCTGCTTTGAGAGCTGAATCCTGAGATAAGGTTGGAAGCAGAGCAGCTGTATAGGTACAGATAGAGATCTCAATATATATAGATATATATGCACATATATTGATATATATCTATTGATATACCCACTACATTGATACAAATACAGGAAAATTCAGCAGTGCAGTTCTTCCTGCAAAAGAAATTACTCAACTCCAGCTGTTGTTGTCTCCATCTCACACAGATTTAGGGAAAATGCTAAATACTAATTCCGTGAAGGCTCTGAAATTCAAGCTGATTTTGCTTCTACACGTCGCAATTTCTTTTTAAATTGGTTAACAGAAGATGTATGCAAGTGGGATAATATTGATAAATGCAATTTTGAAAATAAATTGGTGCTTGGTGATTAAATGGCACGGTTGAAAGAAGGAAACATGTACATATAAGAGAGAGGTACGTAATTGACCAAATTATTAATAATCAAAATATTTCTTAAATTCAAGTGTTTGCATGTCCCTGTTGATCTCCATCAAGGAAAGGTGACTGTCTAAATTTGGACTCAGTTATAGGCTCATCATACCCTATAAAAATCTCAGTTAATGTTCCTCACAATATTTACAAGATGTTTTCAAATTGCCTCCAAGTTTGCAACAGTGACAATCCTCATGCTCAGCATTGCAACCACTCCTCCTCTTTTATTCCTTGAGACCTAAAATCTTGAAAATGTCTGTTCCCTTGTTCAAACAACACATTTGGGATTTTTCCACACGTGCAAGACATCCCTCTTTCCCCTAGAACAGCAAATTCCTGGCTCCTAAAGGTTGCACAGCCTGAGCAGGAACACAAATTTTACCATTTTTAGTCTGAAAAGGCCACTACAAAAATCAAATTGATGCCCCATTGCCTGGGTTAAATTTTATTCCCATGTTATAGATGGGAAAGGACAGGACAATAAAAGGGGAGATGTTTGGGAGCACAAGGCAAATAATTCAGGTTTCCATCTTAAGAATCCCCAAGTGTTTCCATCCATTTCCTAAATCTGCCCTTGTGACCAGCAGTGTTCCCAGGCTCCTGACTCTGGGTCTCCCTGGAGCTGCATTTTCCTTTCTTTTCTCCCTCCTCTGGGGTTCCTGGGAAACATCCTCTCTGCTCTGGAGGGCTCCCACACATCACATTTTAAACCAATCCAGCCCTTTTTTCCCTTTATAATCAAAACCCCACAGCAGCTGGCAATCCCACACTGAGCTCGTAAGGAAAAAGGGAGTCAAATATTTTGAAATATCTTTTTGTTTCAATTGAAGCCTTTTAGAACCAGAAATTAAGTAATAAATAGAAACTCAATAAAGCATGAAATGTAGTACTTTATGTTTAACTGTGGCCATTGGAACTGATTTTAGTTTCTCTCTGCAGGGTGTGCTTTGGGGCTTTGGTTGGGGTTTTTCCAGATGCCACTCACTCATTCACAGGGATTTACACACCTCAACAGCTCCTCCACTAAAAACATGACATCTCTTGGCAATAAAAGGTTAAAATTCACTTTGCTCTCTGACTATAACAGAAATACCTTTGCAAGCTAATGATTGTAACAGGCTGCTCTATTCCTGAATAAACATTCTAGGGATTTCCTGAGATGTTGTTTTGTTTTGTCATTTATTTTTTTCTTTTCCCATCTTTTTAATTGAGGGAAAAGAATTTGGAGGGCACAGCCAGCTTAGGTGGTATTTCAGTCAGAAATGTGTGTATGTTGTCTTTCTATACACTTTTCAAACTGAAAAAATTACATTTACACAGCTTCTGGATATTCATTTTATAGGAAAAAAAAAATCTTTAAAGCTTCTCCAACTCATCTCCTTCTGCCAGTTTTCCTGGCCAACTCTTTCTTAGTAATGCCAGCAAATGCCAAAAAAAGTCTGGTCTCAACAACCTTTCTGTCTGTTGAAACCAAGAGAGAGGCAGTTTCTGTTGGATACACTGAATTCAGGGATCCCACTCTTTCTCCTGGAGGGAGTGGGCAATGCCAACACGGGAATAGGCTCGGTGTTGCTTCGAGGACAAAATTCCTTTTGTTGACTTTTCCTGCAGCAGATCCATGTCCAGAACCTCCTTTGCAAGGCAGGTTCAGCCCCTGCCAGGGCAAGGGCCCTTTTTTGGGGCAGGGAGGCTCTTGGCTGTCCCAATTCTCACATCTTTTCTCTCCCTGCCCCTCGCCAGCAGCGTTTCTGTCCCAGGACAGGCTGTACCTCACAGGCAAACATCGAGGCAGACAGGAGGGAATGGGTGAAGCTAAAGTAAATAATGGAAGACACTAGAGTGGGATTGCATCCAGGATTGCTGCCTGGAGGAGCCTGTCATGCCCAGCTCTCCCACGGATGAAGCATGCCAGAAAATAACATTCACCAAAAAATCAACAAAAATTGGGCATCTCAGAGAGGATCTGACTCCCATCTCCAGGCAGCAGCTTTGGATAAAATCTTTGCCCCTGCCCTCATTGAGGTGGTCTCAGGTAATAAAATTCTTCTAAATATTTGAATTATTTATAGGTTTCATTTTAACACAGAGTGCAAAATGCTGCCACTTCAGGAGGAGGCAGAGCTGTAGCTACCCCATTCCTGGAAGAGTTCAAGGCCAGGTGGGAGCAGCCTGGGATAGTGGAAGGTGTCCCTGCCCACGGCAGGGGGTGGAATGGGATGAGCTTTAAGATCCCTTCCAACCCAAACCATTCTGCGATTCCAGGAATCACTCCAGACAACGATGGCTGGCTGGGAAGGGCTTGGCAGGTTCACCCCAAAAAGACCATTTTTATGCAGGGAATGCTCCTCAAAGGATGTGGTCAGTGGAGAGAGAAGGAACAAACAAGGAGATGAACCCTGCCAAGGAACCACCCTGGTGGAGGAGAGGGCCAGAAGAGGAAGGGGGAACAAGGTCATGCAGCAGAAGCCAAATAAAGCTGCTCCTAAGGCAGGAGACACGGCAAGGGCAGAGGAACGAGGGCAGGACTGAGGAGCTCCTCATTTCCTGAGCATGACTGCAGCTTCACAGGAAACAACACATTCACATCTTGGAACTGGGCAGAGCATGAAAGAACCCGGGATCTAAATGGAGCCTGACACATCCTGGTGTGAAATGGGACAGGACCCCTCCCTGCCTCCAGTGACAGAGCCATGAGCGTGTTCAACTGCTGTGTCCATGAGAGCAAACACACCTCACAGCAGGCAGTGTCACCTGCAGAGTATGGGAACACAGGGCAGAAACAGCCCCAGCACACTGTCACCTGCAGAGTTATGGTGGCACTGGGCAGAAAAAGCTTCAAACCATTGTCATCTGCAGGGTTATAGAGACACTGGGCAGAAAAAGCTTCAAACCATTATCACCTGCAGAGGTATGGGGACACTGGCTGGAAATAGCTCCAGCACATTGTCACCAGCAGAGTTATGGGGACACAGGGCAGAAACAGCCCCAGCACATTGTCACCTGCAGAATTTTGGGGACACTGGCCAGAAACAGCCCCAGCACATTGTCACCAGCAGACTTATGGTGGCACTGGGGAAAAACAGCCCCATACCATTGTCACCTGCAGAGGTATGGGGACACTGGGCAGAAGAAGCTTCAAACCATTATCACCTGCAGAGGTATGGGGACACTGGACAGAAACAGCCCCAGCACATTGTCACCAGTAGAATTATGGGGACACTGGCCAGGAACAGCTTCATACCCTTGTCACCTGCAGAGGTATGGGGACACTGGCTGGAAATAGCTCCAGCACATTGTCACCAGCAGAGTTATGGGGACACTGGAAAGAAACACCCCCAGCATATCCTTGATCAAGTCCAGGAAAACCCTGCAGCTCTGGCAGCAGCCCCACCACACACACAGTACTGAGTGGAAATGTATCTCACAATGATTTCACCCCCAGCCTCTCCAAGCTCCATCACCTCACCATTTGTACCAGGCTGGAAATTGCACCATTCAGCTCCAAAAGCTCCATTTTGCTTTAGAGCTGTGTCCTTGAGGAAAGACAAGTGGGACACACAATTTCCATGAGATGAAAACTGAACACAAACTTTCTGCTGCAATATCAAAATGATACAGATAATTTTTAACTCATCTACACAAGCTTTTTGAAAGCAACTGGCAGAGTTTCTTGGCAGGCATTTTATTTCTAGAAAAATACCAACACCTTGAAAGCCTTTTATTGTCAAGATATTCCTGCTGCATTTTAAAAAGCCTTATTATCAATCCTAATTATTTTTTTTATCAGGCTTTAAACTGCCTATAACCTCTATGACTCCTCATTACAATTCTGAAAAATGAGAAATATTCCTATAGAAGAGGCAAATCAACTGGGGCTTGAGTAAATCATATTGAAATAGAATTATAATTCAACAACAAAGGCACTGGGCTTGTTAGCTGTAGGACTCAGTGGATTGACCAGCTCAATTTACTTCTTCACCCCTAAAATACGCACTGAGAACAACTCGATTTTCTGTGGCTTTCTGAAATAAGGATCTTCATTGTCAAAATATGCCAGCAGGTCATGGTTTCCCCTGCTCAGAGGATTTCAGTCCTTGGAAAAGCCCCAAGTTTTGCTGCAGTTACAAGTCCACAAAGGACTCCTTGCAGGAGCTGCACATTGCAGGTACCAGGGGCATTTGGCAGGAGAGAGCCTGGTCTAGTCTAGGGTTCAGTCTGACCCAAGGCACTCACAATAGGAATTAAGAACAAGGGAGATTCTTCTCTTGCCTTTAAAAAGAAAAAAAAGAGAAAAAAGATCACATGCTCAGAGCTGGAAAGCAAAGCATTCTTTTAATCCAACACCGAAATTCATACCTTACACTCGCAAGATCTGTTGCAAGAGATGTGAAATAGCCAAGTATAAGCTAAATTAATTCAATATGAAAATGCCTCAGTACAAGCACTTTACAAACCCAGCATAAGGCAGGAACTTAGGTTTAGATTTTAATCCCACATTAAAGGGTTGCTAACATGAACTGCACCATTAAAATCAAAATATTTTTCCCCCTGTTTTATTGCAGAAAGCATGATCTGTTTGTTTGTGGGTTTTTTGGTTTGTGTTTTTTTGGTTTTTTTTAAATACCAGCCTGAAAACTCAAGTTAAAGTGGATTGCTTCAGCCCCATCAGCTTTTGAAGGATTGCTGGGGCTCCGATCTGAGACACTACCTCATAGCTGGTGGGTCCCAACCAAACCCTCTGCAGAGCCCCTGGCCACGAGGGCTGGTACTGGGAGGCAGAGCTCCCCACCATGATATCACTGGTGATCTCTCCTGGCCAAGTATGACAGAATTCCTCCAGCAGCTCAGCGTGATACGGGCTCAAGAAGGGGAATTTCACCCTGTGGAAGGCTGCAAACCCCCATGGGGAGCAGGAGGTGTCTGCTGGGCTCTTCACACAAAGCTCTCCATTTTCTGTTCATTCAAACACCCAGCACTTCCAACAACAGCTGAGCACAAACGCTCACACAAAGCTCTGCAAATTTAACACGCTGCATCACTTCAGCTAAAAATGAAATGGATTCTTTTCTGGGATGAATCCCAGTTGTTTAACACTTCCCAGTATGCCCAAGCGACTCAGGCAGGAAATGAATCCTCGTGTATCTTAGCTGGAACCAGGGCACTGATTCAGTGCACACAGAGAAAAGAATTTTCTCCACTCAATCACCAACAGAAAGTTTTTATTGGTGGTCCCAGCTCCAGGAATTTCTCAGCCCTGGAGCTGCTGTGTGAGCTCCAGCAAGTCCCTGGAACCAGGACACACCTACCAACATTTCTTAAAAAACGTCATGAATTAAATTATCAGATGGATCAACTGGTTAAAGGAGGTTGGATGGAAGGAAGGGAACATGTTTTCCTCCTCTTGGAGGAGGTGAGGTGAGAGGGGTGGCTTTGAGCTGCTTTGGCTCACTGGGACACAGAAATTCCCTGACAGCCAGAGGAGGTGCCACGCTCCCTTCCCTGATTGTGTCCATGCAAAACTTAGGCTGCTTCCAAATTAAACAAACACAGCAGAGTTGCTAACTAATAGAGCATATTTGCACTAATTACTCCTCAGAGTGGCCCTACAAGGCAGGAGTATGGGGATAAGGAAAAGCAAAAGAAATATCAGATTGTTTACCAGGCTATTAAATTAATGACTTCCAGGTTATTAATTAAAGGCTCAAGGAGAGGATCTCCCAGGGAAGGTTGTGGAGGATTAGAGCTGTTCCTCTGCCTGTGCCAAGCTGCATTCCCAGCTGATGACACAGCTTGTGCAGAGAGCACAGCTCTGCCTCTTATAGTCGATGCTCATGAGTCATAAAAAATATGGAGAGCACTATAAATTCTGGTTATGCCTCTCTCTCTCAAGATATGTAAAACAACCATGTAAAAGAGCTATGAAAGCTGTCCTCTCAGCCTTCAAAGCCTTGTTTAAGCAGCACTGTATGATTCCCCTTAATACAATTGTCTGGAAGTCTAAACTTTGGTAATTATTTCAAATGAAAAAGAACAGCAGGAGGCTCAGTTGAAGGGAATATAAACAATTATCACTTGCACGAAGGCTATGCCAGTTATGAAATAAACTTGAATGGGTTTGCTCTTGAAAAGACTGAGCTCTAAATTAATTATCTGACAGAGTGAGTCCCTCAGCTGTGCATCAAACCCTGTGAAAGGTGCAGCAAAGAAAGGAAATGGGAGCCAGCAGAGACCTGCCCTGGGAAGGTGGGGAGGCCCAGGGTGCCCAGGGAAGCTGTGGCTGCCCCTGGATCCCTGGCAGTGTCCAAGGCCAGGTTGGACATCGGGAGCAGCCTGGGACAGTGGAAGGTGTCCCTGCCTGTAGCAGGGGGAGGAATAAGACAAACTTAAGGGTCCTTTCCAACCCAAATCATTCCAGGACTCTGTGAGTCTCTGTGATGCCCCAAGAAGTTCCTAATAAAACTGAAACTGGTGTGGAGACCAAAGCTCTAGATAAGACCCTGCCTACAGCTCTCTTTGCCCCTTCTGCCAGTTTGCACCTCTCAATGTGTTCTTGACTTTCCAGCATTATTACAGTGGCTTTTAAACAAATTTAAAGTTATTTCCTCTGTCGCCCAGATCTTTTTCAGCTTTCTGATGTTTGCATTTTTGTAGTGGAGTTTCTCACAGATTTTCACGTAAACAAAGTGATGTTATTGTAACTGTCCTTGTTTTTTGTTCCTCTCTTGAGGAGGGACAATTGATGGACTTCTAGTTTGACCAGTGTGGTTGGAGAGGTGGCAACCTCATCCTCCAATCCATGGCTATTGTCCAAAAGCTACATAAACAGAAATAGGAAAATAAACTTCTCTCTTTTGCCCTGATGACTTGAGTGTGTGTGTGTTGCTCATTTCATGTCCTACAGAGACATCCCTCATCTTGCCAATAGTATTTTGTCTCAATGGAAAAAAAAAAAATCCCTATTTTAGTAGGTGTTGGACTAGGGCCTTAGAGTGAAGGCATAAAAAAATGCCAGAAAAGGTGAAAAGCGTAAGTGTAACACCCAATAGATGTAATAAATCTGGAGAATCATCAAGATAACCAACAACTGTCAGAGCTGATGATACTTTTATAGATAGCAGAGAATTTCACACTGAGATGCACGTAATCAGCACCCAGAATTCCACACAAATAATCAAGATTCTGATGTTTGCTCCTGAACACAACCCATGGCACAATATTCAGGAATGGGGCAGGCAGGGATGCAAAAGCTGCTCCAGGAGCACAGGGAGATGCAGTGCATGCTAAGCAGCAGGAAATGGTAATCCTCTGCCACTTCACATGCACAATCTTAGAGCTGTGACAAGTATACACTTAAAAACCAGAAGAAATATGGTCTAAATATATATTTTATAGCTGGCTTTCATCTTTATCTTCGCATTTCATTGCTAGAGTTTATATTCAAAGCATAACATAACACCAAGAAAGAAAAAAAAGAGTGTTGCTACAAAAAAAGGAACTCTGCCTTCTCATCTTTCTTTCTTTCTTTCTCCCTTTTTTTTCAAAGCCCTTCTTTAAGATTTCAATTTGCAAGCCTGATTTATTCCAGCCCGGGCAAAGGAAGGAAACGGATTCACACAAGCTCAGAATCTGGCCTTGAAAACTTCAGTTTGGCAAAGCAGTGTTACTGTTCCCTGAATCCACGGCCCCTCCCCAAAGGGGAGAAGAATTTCTGATTGGATTGGATTTAGAAGTCCCTGGTGTTGGAGTGAGAGCTGGAAATGTCCTGCAGATCTTCTCATCCTCTCTGCCCACCACGAGCACCTTTCTTTTCCTCTGCTTCTCTGTAACTCCAATGCAACCCAAATCTTTTGGGGTGTGGGAAGCCACAGAAAAAGAGGTCTCACTGTCTGCAAGCTGGTAGAGAGGTGGATTTTCCAATCTATTCTTATATATCGAGGTCAGTGACAGTATTTTAAAAGAGTCCCGTGAGGCTCGCAGTGATCCAGGTGGATTAAGGGTCTGACCCAATGACAGGTAGATTGTGTGCTGCTACCTTCCCACAGTTCATTATTTTAAAGGAGTCACAAAGCACAATTTGCTCACTGATTTAAACATCCCCCAAATTTAACATCAAAACTCAAATTCCCTGTTTGAAATTCCATCCTTTGAAAGCAACCTGGGCTGGCAACTTGCAAACTCAAATGGAGTTCAAGCATCTTGGGGCTTTCCAGCTTCTCATCTGGATTTTTGGGAACCACACTCAGCTCCAGGCTGCATGTCCTCAAATACCTGCCCAGGTTCAGCTGCATTCCCATTTATTTTTATGAATGGCAGCTGTATCCTGACTGGAGCACACACAGGTGAATATTGCACTTGGACAGGTACAGAGATCAGGATTACAAAAAGAAGATCCACACGCATCAAAACGTGCAAAATATCCCTCAGTGAGGAAAGCTGCACCTAACTTGTCCATGGGCTTTTAGAAAATTGAGAGAAATAAATATTTCAAGGCACTTGGTCCTGATTCTCTTTGAGTCCTTGCAGGTGCCAGTGATGGCATTACAGGTCCTACACAGACAAGGGCAGAGAAAACCCCACAGGTGAGCGACTGGTGCCACACCCTGAGCTCTCTGTATTTACCTGCATAGCTGATCGCATCAAATCCTCACTAAATACTTCCCATTTCTCAAGAACTCCATGCTTTTTACAATCTGGACCAAACCCTGGGTCCAAAGGCAGCTCCACTAATCTGTGTCCCCCTGGGAACAGGAGTGTCAGCGCAGAGCAATGCCACACTGGGATCTCCCCAGCATTCCAGCTTTTCCATGCCTGCCCTGCCAGGCATCATTTCTCCACTGTGATGACCTTAAAAGCATAAAAACAGAGCCAAAAGCCCCTTAATGCCCATGTGAAACATTTCCTGGCTGGCTCTTGTCTCCCCAAGAGGAGGGATGTGCTGCAGGCTCCGGAATAACACCACTGATATTACCTGACCCGCAGCTCCTGTGCTGCAGGGATCTGGCACACACCAAGCCCTCTGTGTCCCTAACAGGGTGTGAGGATAAAAGCTGAAGCCAAACAGATGGTCTTCAAAAAAATCTCTTCCCTAAAGTGTTCTGTGTACTAAAACATCACTTACCCAAACTCTCATCAAACTTGGCTTGATTTGGGAATCGCGAGCCAAGTTGGGAAGAAAAAATATTCAGCTGGAAATATGTTTGGGGTGGGGGGGAAAGAGGCTTTTTGCTGCACTTAAATAATATAAAATGAAACCATTTGATTCAAAACCTTAGAAATATCTAAGAAAAATAGAACCCAACCCTTGTGTGCTTAAAGCAAGCACTGAGGTGGGGGGTGGCAATCAACACAGAACGCAAAGTGCTGAGCAAATGAAAAAAGAGAAGTGGAAGGACAACTGGAGCTCTAATGTATAATGACCTATCAACACATGCTGCAATGCACACAAAATTTCAGGCAAGGAGGAAATCACATCTGCAGGGAATATGGGCAGCTATTGTTTGAAGCACAGGGTGATGTTGCACAACCCTTCAGGGGCCCGATCCTGCTGCCACACGGCCACAAATGCAGCATTTTCCCCTCAGCAGCAACAACTGGACACTCAAAATAGCAGCCACTAATTTTGGCAGCCTGCTCAGGATTGAGCTGAATATTACAGCCACTTAATAAAAGAATTTAACTGGGTACCAGTAAAATATTCCCACTGAAAATGATACATTTTCTAAATTGAAAAAAAAAAAAAAAGCCAGGAGAAATGTTAACGACCCCAACTAAACAAACAGCATCACACAGTTGTAAAAACATTGAGGTATTTCCATAGTAGCTTCTCTTAAGCATTTATATTTTATTTTTTAAGTGTTTCCCTATCCAGGACGCTGATAGGACGAGGGGAAAAGGCCCCAAGTTGTGCTCAGGTTGGATATTAGGAAAAAAAAATTCACTGAAAGAATGGATAAGAATTGGATCAAACTTGCCCAGGGCAGTGTTGGAGTCTCCATCCCTGGAAATCTGAAAGAAATGACTGGATGTGGCACTCAGTGCTGTGCTTTAATTGATAAGGTGGGGCCAAAGGTTGGACTCGATGACCTTGAGGGTATTTTCCAGCCTAAAGAATTCCATGATTCTACAAGAAGTGCTGGTATCAGCACAGGCATCTTTTAAACAGGAAAAAAACCATCAACATTTCTGGAATGATGCCACCATGAAATCCTGGCCTTGGTGTCATAAAGCTTTGACTTGAGTTGGGGAAGGTGAAGAGAAAAATTGATCTGCCCAGTAAATGATCAGCTCTCTCTAGACACAAAACACTTAATCTACACTTAGGATATCCCAAATTCTTGAAATATAATTTAATTTTATGTCTGAATTCAAAATTGGGGCTTGCCTCTCACTAATTTAAACTTTCATAGGAAGCACCTAAATCACGAGATGCCCTTGAAAAAGCACATCCCAAGTATATTAGAGTAAAATCTGGTTCGAGGTAAGCAATTTTTCTTTTTTTTCCCCCCCCTCAATAAATGGAATTTTCTCACTGCTGCTGAGCAGTTCTGTGTGTTGGTGCCATTAGACAGTGTGAATTATCACACATTTTTTGCACTGTGTAGTCGGCCCTCCACGAGAAAGTCATTAGCTTAATAATCATTCCTGACAGATTCCAAGTGAGAGATTCCAACAGATACTGCAGCGACTCCTGGGGTAAATAAAAGGACAGTTTTATCTCCAAGATGGGAGAGAAGGCTGCACTAAATGATGAGTGTGCTTTCCCAGGGACTAATTGTTAAGCAGGAGTATTTACAGTTAAAGGATTGGGGAATGGGGCCATCATTGCCAGGCAATTATCTGTACACAAATAACTTTAATCCCTTGGCATTTTTATAGCCACTCCATTATTTATTTTACCATATATCCTATTGCAATACCATTTCCCTCTTACAAGTACATACTTTTTTTGACTTCATATACAATTAAAATAAAACAGAGGAACACTTTGAAATGAGTTGAAGAACAATAGATCCCATTTAGCCATCAAATACAGCAGTATTTAACTTTTGTGCTTTTGATCAATATTTATGTGACAAGCTATTCATTACTCTTCTCCTCTACCACTGAAGCTGTTGTTCTTCCCACAGCCTGATGTGCACTTTTGTGTATTTAATTTATAAGTTTCCATGGAAAAGAAGTATTCAAAAGGAAAAAAAAAGTGCTGATACAGCACGTGGATCTTTCTACCAAGCCACAAATCTTTTCTAGTGTTCATCTTAAACTGAAAGTAATTCTGGGAAACAAATTAACGATATAAATCACATTATCATTACTCACAGAAAGAAAGATACTCGGTTGTAACTCTCTCAGAGAGCTCCAGTGAGTAGCTAAAAGGCCTCTCTCTATATGGAGAATGCCTGTTTCTAATTAAATGATCTAAAAATAGAGTTGCACATACATCTAGGACCAAGCCATCTGTGTTATCTCTCCAAGATAAGCCATTCTACACCCACTCCGATATCCCTTTCATCACTGCACAGATTCAGAACTGGGCCTGGCCCTTCTTGCCTATTTAGGAAGGGACAGAGGAAAAGAAGGGAAAAAATTAATCCAGACAAGCTTTTTTTGAAAGTCAGAGCCCTTGTTTGGAAATGTCTTTTCACACCTACTCGTGTCAATCAGCAATGTGATCCAAAGCCACGTCCTGCAAGCAGTGGCAGTAGTCAAGCAGGATTTCTCCATGGAACACTTTCCCAATCCAGCAAGGAAAGCTGTTTCTAATTGGCTCGCTGGGATTTTTGCATTGTTTTTGTGGGTTTTGCTTGTTTTTTTTATTCTTCCCTCTTTTTTCTTTTTTTAACTATTTAAAAACTTTGCTTTTCCCTCTCCTCGTTCAGATAATTAAAAGTACAACATAAAAAGTGAGCTAGAATCAAACTGGAGTTAAAAGGTTGGGAAAGAGTTCCCCTGATATGTTTGGTGATAATAAACAACAAACTGTCTTCATACTTCAAGGAGGAGACAAAACCCAGCTATTTTCTTTTTTTTTTTTTTACCTAAAAGCAGCTTCCTATATTGCTCACAAATGTCTGAGAGGAAAAAAGGAGGAAAGCTTATCAGGGCCTGTCAGGAGGGGGAAACAATTTCTGCCTGCTCAGAGGCAGTGGCAGATCCTTCCCTTGTTAGGCAAAGGGAATGCAGAGTATGAAGGGAGAGTCACCCCTCACTCCCAACACGGCACAGGGGATGGAATTAGGGAATTTTGGAATTTGGGGTCTCCCCTGGGGTAATTAAGTCCAGATAATGCCTCAGGCTGCAGCCAGCACAGCAACATTACTTACACTGATCCCTAAATTTCTTGCTGTCAGAGTGTATTTACTCAAACAAACCTGTTTGGTGTGCTTGCCCCGCCCTCAGTTTTGGTTTTGCTGTTGCATGATACAATCTCAAGCAATGCAATTATGATTATTTCACTTTAAACTTTCATTTCTGCCATCAGAAAGAAGAATGCATCTCTGCAGGAAAAAGGTATTAATTTTAACCAAAAGTCTTATTCAGTTCTTAAATTAAATAAGCAACAACTTCAGATATGTGGCAACAACAATATAAAAACACTCTTATAACCTGTAGGATGAAAGTGCATTGAATTCTCTCTGCAGCCTTTAAATTGTTACACACCTCAGAATAAACAAATAGGCAAAATGAAGACTAACCTTTGAATAAATGCCATCTACTGCTCTCCACTGTTCTCCATTCAAAAGGAAGGGAATTGTTATCTCATAATCTTTGGACTGGTCCTTTGACATCTGCAGCCTCGGGGACTCCACTTTGTTGTCCACATTCTCACCTAAGGACAGGGAGAAGCACTTCAGGTTAGCTGGGAAGGGCATCTGACGAGGTGAACCTTGTTATTTAAGGGACTTGGCAGCATGTTTGAAACGGAAATAATTCAGGAAAATGATTAAACACTAAACCACCGTGGGCTCGTGATGTCAGTGTCAAAACCTACACAAATTTCAGAGAGAGCTGGGGTTGGGGGCACAGTTGGAGGGGGATCAGGTGGTGGCAGCAGAAGACAAAGCCTGCACATCAAGAGTAGAGATATCAAGATGCAAGGATGTCATCGTGGAGGATGCACAGTCTCATTAGTGGGGGAAAAAACAGGTCTGGAAGAGAAAGAGAATATAAACTCTCATTGCAATAACATTCTACTCCTACACAGGCAAATGACTTCAATTCATACCATCAGGTCAAAAAGCTGTTTGCATGCAGCATTTATCAAGTGTTTTTCCTCTCCCTAAGCATATTAATGGCATTGTGCCTGTCAAGGCAGAGCCCTAAAACCAATATCACAGGACAAGAGCTGGAAAAATAGCTGAGAATAAATCAAACAGAAGACAGGGATGGCTTCCAGGTGCCACAGGATAATCAAAACTCTGGTGGGGTTTGCCACACTCTCTGTGCTCACCTAATGCTCTCAGAGGATGAAGAGTCATATTCTGAGCAGAATAACCCCCATTTAGTCACTGTTAGAATTAGCTTAAAAACATCTGTGCTGTCATTATGGCTAAGCCAATGTGAGCAGAAATAAAGTCTGGTGCTGTTCAACATGCTTTAAAAAACACAACACTTTACCTAAAACACACCAAAAAAAACCCCCAACTCACAAGAGAAAAAGATAAAATATGTTGGAGAGAGGAAAGTTGTTTGCCGTACAGAGCTCTTACATCCTTTAATTCAGCCCAGGTGACAGAGGGCTGGCAGGACACAGTGTCAACCCTTAGAAGAGATGATCCAAACCTGGCCCAAGATTTGGTTGTCCCCTGGGGAGGCACATGAGACACCATCTCATCAGCCTGGGAGGGTATAGACAGAACCTCCAAACCCTTTATTCTCATTATCAGGCAGGAAACTCCCCTGCTCAGAACAGGAATTTATGAAGCATATCTCAGCAAAATGAGAAGAGTTTGGCTCCAGCCCTGCTCTCCTTTCTCCTTGGCTCACCAGAGCAATCTCAACCACACCAATAAATGACTCAGGCCCTTCCATTATTTTGTGGGATTTGCATTCTGAAAGTGTCATGAGATTAAGTTTTCAGAACCCCTTGGGGGGATCCTTATCCTCCCCTGGACGCATTGTCTGCACGGCTTCCACGCAGTCTGACACCATGGAGCTGCTGTGGAGATACCAGGAAACATCAAAGTCTCTCTGATACTCCTCCTTGTGCCTTTCCTGCTCATTCTGCAAGGCATGAACTTCACAGCAACACCCAAAACAGCAGAAAAAAAGGGAGGGGATCAGCATTTGTGCACAGATGTGTTATTCCCTAAATAGACAGCCCAGCAGCTATAAAAATGCAATGGGAAAAAGGAGGAAAATCCACACAAAGTGTAGTTCAGTCTTGCCACTCCTACATCTCTTCCACCCCGATGAAGTGATGCTGGTGGTGCACGGCAAAGCAAGGTTACAATGAGCAAATTTAATCTTCCACACATGCTTATTTATCTGCTGAAACCCCTCATTGTGCAGAAGTGTTGATGGTCTGGAGACAGACATCAAGACAGGTTTATAGGCAGCAGTTACAGCTTTATTGGAAAAGATAATTTATTTGGGGGGAAACAAAGCAGACGAGCTTCAGGGTTTGCAAACTCTTCTGAAGCCACAGCATTTTAAAAAACACGAGATCAATTTCTGTCTAGTTGCTTTCCCTGAGCCAGATACTTGGCTGCTTATCTGAATGTTTTTATTTAAATTATTGGGTGTGATAAAAATCACAGCTTCCTGCGGAAGGCAGAGGAAGCACTGCAGCCCAATTTTGGGCCTCATTCTGGAGAGAATTTGGGCACATGGATTGTGCACTTGCTTAACTCCCAGCTGCCCTCAGTGTGATATAAGCACAGTACGGTGTCTTTTGTATATCAAATAATGGTTTTCTCATGAAATTTCATTATATTTATGGACTGGGTATATTTCTGAAAGACTGCAAAATAAAGAAACTTGTAAAGCTGATAAATAAACTCTAACCCAGCCTTTAAACTAAAAAAAAAAAAAAAAAAAAAAAAAAAAAAAAAAAAAAAAAAAAGGTATGGGGAAGATAAATAGGTAAATCCTTTAAATAAGTTTCTGCAGCCTGATTGCAAAGCTCTGAAGAACACAGAGCAGATAATAAGGGATCAGAGCCAGGGAAGAGCAACCCACACTTACCTTGACTAGGAGAGATTTGAAAGGCAATGGGACACAGACATGGAGAGAGAAATATTCAAAATCAGGAGGGAAAAAACCCACAAAAATAAACTTAAGGCCTCAGGTACAAATGTTGGATAGTTCCTGGCAGCCTCGGAGAGCCTTCGGCCCGCAGGGCCCTCACCTCGGCTGGAGACACCAAGGAATTTATCCCAGTCAGGGATACTTCACCCCTTCCCTTGCACAACATCTGAGCAAAACACATCCCCAGCTTTGTCCTGGTGATTATGGTGATGCTTTAAGTTTGAGCTTTCCTGTATTTCAGGTTCTGTGCTGCCCAGGGGGGCAGTTCTGAGCTCACAGTCAGTGTCACTCAGCTCTGCACAGAGCAGGGACACAAAACAAAGCCTTTTCCTGCTGCACACCAAGGACAACTTTCAGGCCCAAAAGCACAAACAAGGGTGGCTGAAGGGAGGAACAAGAAGGATGGGACCTCACAACCCGCAGCCGGAATTGGACAATTAAACCCCAATATGCAAATGGACCAAAACTTATAAAAGTGTGAGACCTCATGACCTGTCAGCCATTTTGTGACCATTCTTAGTCCACCTTGGGTGTAGCCCTGGTCAGGCCCTGTCCTGTCCAAGGTGTACCCTAAAGGCCTTTCAATAAATCTCTACTTCATTCTCCAGCTCTGTCCAGTCTCTGTTCCAGGTCAGCCTTCCTGAGGCATCCCTGGACCCCATCTCTGAGCACAATCCAGCCCTCCCGAGGAGCATCCCGGGGGCACCAGGTGGGATGTGCCCGGAGCTCTGTGCTGGGGAAGGGTTTCCATCACCCCAAACACATCCCCCAGCTCCCAGAGCTGCAGTTCCTCACGCACTCAGACGTGCTGGTATTTCCTCTCTGCCACTCTTGCATCTCCCTTCCCCGTTTTTGGGAGGATTTCTTTGAAGCTGAACCATTAGAGTTGTTTGTGTTCCATTAATAATGAGGCCTCTTCTCTACAGGGACTCTTGGTACTACAGCAGTATAAATAGGGTAATAATTGAAATCAGAGAATTGAAATTTCGGTAATGTGTCGTGAGAGGAGAAGAAAATCAGGCCATCTGCAATACCAGAAAGTTATATTAGACCCAGGTTTCCTATCTTTTGTGTCACATGCACCTACTTACTCACCTACTTATTTTCCATTTCAGTGAAATTCTGTCCAGCTCCTCCTGACGCAAGCTCATCTCCCACTTTTTCACATGAAAAACTTCACAGTTGTGTCTGTTTTCTATTTTCAGCCTGCACTGAAGGTAATGCTTTTGATCCACAAGCAGCCCACAAGCTGATGCAGCGCCCTTTATTCTTTTTTTTCCCCTCCCAGTAATATAAAAGCTACTTTGTACAAATAGTGAGATGAGTAGATGTTACTTGTCAGTGACTTTTGTGTGGCTTAAATATTTTTCATCTGCCATGTACTTCTACAACTTTTCTGCTTTGCACACTATCGTACAAGGGCTTGTTGGCAAAGAAGTTTAGAATGGCTTTCATCTTTTTGCTTTTTATTTCAGTTCCTCCAAGCTCTGTGCAAAATAAACTCTGAGCATGTGATGTGACATCTTTGCTTAGCGGCCACTGCCTCCTGAAAAAACCCAGACACTCTCCGGATTTGCATTTACTTAGAATTAATAAGCTTTTAGTGAGGCAGGGCAATTTATTTGTCCTCATGACAAACAAAGAGGTGAACGTGCCCAATGCTGAGTAGCTCTGGATAAAATGGGATTAAGTGCAAGGGAAATAGAATCTATCCCACTAAATGCACACCCCAACCCTCCTGCCAGTGCTGGCTGTGCCCCCCTAGCACAGAGCAGGACAGGAGTCAGACCTGGGCTGGTTTATAAACAACATCCATCTCTTACACACAGATTTACAGAAAAGTCAACTGTGATGCAGAGCTTCCTTCCTGCTGTGGATGGGCCCATTCTTGTCCCACACAATAACAGGGACACACAGAATAACATGGTTCAGGGAATCCCACAATGGTTTGGGTGGGAAGAGACTGTCAAATCATCCCATTCCATCCCTGCCATGGGCAGGGACACCTCCCACTGTCCCAGGCTGCTCCAAGCCCCAGTGTCCAACCTGGCCTTGGGCACTGCCAGGGATCCAGGGGCAGCCACAGCTTCTTCTGGGAATTCTATCCCAGCTCCTCCCCACCCTCACAGGGAATATTTTCTTCTCCAAAATCCCATTTAAACCTACCCACTTTCAGCTTAAAGCCATTTCAAAATGTGAATGGGACTTTTTTGGGTCTAACTGCAGCAACCTGTCCCCTGTCTCTCTATCCCTTGTCCCCAGTCCCTCTCCAGCTCTCCTGGAGCTCCTTTAGGCCCTGGAAGGGGCTCTGAGCTCTCCCCAGAACCTTCTCTTTTCCAGGCTGAACAGCCCCAGCTCTCCCAGCCTACCCTCACAGGAGAGAGGCTCCAGCATTGCATCACTCATGAGGTGCTCAAGGACTTACACAGCCCTAGAGCCTCACAAAAGCCCAGCCAAGGTCCCAGTGATGTGTGAGATGTCCATTTCCATCCCTGACTGGAGCTCTGTCTCCTCACACTGTCCCCAAACACCCCTCATGTCCCCCCCTGCACTTACTCCTGAGGTATCAAAATTACAGAAGGGAGGGAATAAAAAAAGATTAAATTAAATTATCCTTGTGTTACCTTTCCTACTACAAACTGGCTTGAAACTGTAGAGTCACAGCCTGTCCTCATTTTTCTCTGCAACAAAACAGCCAAAGCACTGGAATAATCTTTGGATTGAGAACAATAATGGAACAGAGTAATCTTTCTTGAAACTGAAATCAGCTAAGGGCAGTGCTCTGTGCCACAGGCAATGCCCTGCAAGTCAGGAAGGACATCCTTTATCCATTTCCCTCATTTTCATCAGCTTCCTCAGTTAGTTCTCAGTTTGTGGCATCCATGACCTGGATGGGTCATTCCTGGCTGTGGAGGAAGGGATTTACACCTGGCTGCATCCAGCAGTCACTCAACCATTGGCACTGGGTTTGTGGCCAGTTCCTGAGGTTTTCCTGGAGCCTCCACTGCTGCATGGGGGCCCATCAAATGGCAAAGAGATTTATCCCCCTCCTCAGAGGCTTTTCTCTCACTTGGGATGATTCTTCTGTCACCTCCAAACTCAAACCAGAATTTTTTAATCCAAAATTCCCAAGCTTACACACTGAGAGGGGAGGACCAAGTCTTCTCCTTCAAGATGGAAGTGAGCTTAGGAACTTTAGGAAGGGGTGAAACAGGGTAAGAATGGAAAGTTGCCCACATACACAGCACCTACAACCAGGCAAGGGAAGAGTTTTACCACAGAGTAAGAAAATATATTAGGATCAGTCTGTATTTTTATCAGCAACCTTAACTCAAGAGTCCTCCTGAAATCCACTGCTCAGAGGTGGGATATGACTGCACAGAGAAGGACAGGAATGTTACAAAGGACCCAATAACTTGCAGGCTGCAGCAAGGGGTTGAAACCTAGGAGGGTTTTACCCTTAGGGATCATTGAGATTTCTGCTCTAACCATTGCTCTTCAAAGAAAGTGACACCAGAATGACCCCACATGGTTTTGGGGATAACATTGATAATGCTGCACCAAAAGAGATGTTTCCAGGGAATACCAGAGATCCAAGTCTGTCCTGAGAACTGGTGGGAGAAGCACATCTGGAATGCTGGGGGCATTTCTCCTCACCTGCACTCACAGAAGATGAATTGAGCCTGGAGCTGGTGGCTTGGAAAGGCTGCCAGGGGGAGCAGGGAAGTGGAAAGACTGAATTACAAGATGGGAACTAAAAGAATTATTTTACATAATCTAGAAAACCAAAGGTGACAGGACCCATGATTATCCCTTAGCTTTCTATGCCTCTTGGTATTTATCTTGCCACTGCTGATATATTTATAGATGGCAGGAGTATAAAGTGCCTATACATAAAGTGAGATAGGATTCCAATATTGAATTGCACAGAGGATCACATCCAGCTCTTGTCCATCAAGGAAAATGAAAAGAAAAGGAAAACCAACTTGCTTTAAATGGAAATTGTCAACATTAGAGGTCAGATTATATCATTTAAAAAAAGTGTCCATTATCCAACTATGTGGCCAAGGCCTGGTGATGTGTGATTCCAATCCTCTACTTCACTCCATCTTCCAGTAAAAGCCAAACCATTACCCAAGTTAAACATCCAGGCACAGGCCTTGCTGAAACCACCTTCTAAAATGGTGCCTGTTCTGCCTGAGACAGGAAAAACAAATTGATTCTTAATAAAATCACAGAATCTCAGAATGGTTTGGGTTGGGAGGGACCATACAGCTCATCACATTCCATCCCTGCCATGGACCTTCCACTCTCCCAGGTTGCTCCAACCTGGCCTTGGACACTTCCAGGGATGGGAATCCACAACCTCCCAGGGCACTAATACAAAAAAGAAAAAAAAATCCAAAAGATAATTATATATCATAATAAATATAAAAATGCTAGAAAATAAACCAATACCAGATCTCCAGTGCATAATGGTAAACAAAGCCAGCCCTGCCACTTGCACAGGGTCAACAAAGCAACAGCTTAAATTTTACATCAACCACCAGCTGAGGACACAGAGACCCTCTCAAAGGAAAGGACAAAAATCATCACATTGATAAGGTGCTTCCCATTGTCCCACTGCCAGCACTTCCACAGCTTCATAAAAGCACCAGAGTCTGCCCTCCATTTATGACACAAAAGCCTGTGCAAGATTTGACTGTGCATAAGTAAAACTCTTGTCTCTTGCAGTAAAGTTTTTATTAGTTAAAAATCATGAATTATTTTCCCAGCTAGCCTCTGCTCCTCCAAGCAGTACATTGATTCTTTCTACAAAACCCAGGAAAATTAGTCCTTTCATGGCCTGCTTGGAAAATAAGTCACCAAAAAACCAAGGGGAAAACTAAACACAAAGTTTTACTTGTTTTCTCCCTTCTCCCAAATTCCCAAAGCCAAGACCTCAGGCATTTAAGCACAAGTAACCCTTGGAAAGCAGCTAATTCCATGGATCTTCTCGAGCTTGAATTTTGTCTTTTTT
The DNA here is from genome assembly GCF_965231275.1 of Zosterops lateralis. Lineage (NCBI taxonomy): Eukaryota > Metazoa > Chordata > Aves > Passeriformes > Zosteropidae > Zosterops > Zosterops lateralis. Next base: position 25,731,913 of record NC_139768.1, read on the forward strand.
TCACACTGCAAAATAACTACCCATGTACAAAAATTTTTCAAACATGAGAAGTCAGCAAAGGTCTTTGATGAGCCTGAGGAAAGGCAGCAGCAAGAAGACTCCATGCATTTCTGAATTTAATTTTCTGTTCTTTTGGCTTCTAATGGAAAAAGATCCTGCCTCCAGCTTGATGGGTTTCTAAAGATGAAGCTCTGCAGCACCACCAGGATGAGAAATGGAGATTCCCTGATCCCCATTAACTGAACAGCATTAAAAACACGGCTTTCAATATTTGGGGTTTATAATTCTCAGCTCTACCTCCTGTCATCACGTGCTCGTGCACACTTACTCCCTTCCTAAATCTGATTCTGCTGATGAAATAATCAGCAACAGGGAACAGCCCTCTCAGCCCTCCCCTATGAAATCCCATAAACTGCCTGGAACATGTCATGTGTTCAACATTTTAATGTGGACACGGCAGGGAAAGCTGCAATTTGAAGGTGACTTGCTGCTCTCCTCCACCAAACTCTCTGTGGCCAATGTCACTGCCCCACCAGCTGAACAAACTGATGACACAGAGAAAGAGAAAAAAAAATAGAGAAGGAGGGGACAAGAAAAGAAAAACTAAAATGTTCCTTGTGGGACATACCCCCTAAGCAGTTGGATCATCTTAATCTTCAAGCTTCTGTAATACAACTGTTGGAAGGCTCCAAGTCTGAGCACAATAAAGTGCTTTATTCAGGGAACCATATGACTCCATCAGTCATTCAAGCACATGTTTGGCACAGATTGAAAGTGAAAAGCATAGCTAAGGCAAATATTTCAAAACTGAACTTGTCTTCCTAACACACATGGTTTATATATTGGTGTAATATCTATATAACTTTTCAGTTCTCATCTAGAGTAATGTCATGGCTGAAGTACAAAATGATGTCTCTGCACCAGGCGTTCCTCGGCAGATAACACATGCCAAAAAGCCATTTACTAGAAAATTAAAAGGGAGCTATCACATTTGACAGCTCCTCAAAAAACAAACAAACAAACAAAACAAAACAAAACAAAAAACCCTGTAAAAATAGCTTTGTTCCTTCTAATTCCTGAAAATCTATTTCTCCAGTCAGGATGCTGTACCATCCCTCACTGGAGCTGTGCTGCAACAAACCCGGGCCAGGCAGATCCTTCCTCCTCCAGTGCCCGAGATGTGTCTCTTCTGTTTGCAGATGAAATATTGCTCATCACAGAGAGCAACTCCTGCTGATGCAAATGCCATTAAAGCAATCTGGGGAGAGCACAGTGTGATTAAAGCATAAGTAATGGCAGAAGGATTTGGGCCCTCATTATACAAAATACATATTGAAATGCAGTCAAGGAGAGAAGCCAGTATATATCTCAATATCCTCCCTGTTCTCCAGAACAAAATGTGACAAGTGGAGTTGGGAGAACAACATTTGCCATTGACTGCAGGAGGGGGCAGGGAGCCTGCAGAACGTTTCAAATAGCCCAAACCCAGCTTTATGATGTGTACAGAATATATACCGGGATATATTTGGGAAACAGCTGTCCAGCCTCATTTGGGATGCTGTTTTGTTTGACTGAAGAATTACTATTCAGGACCAGTCCAAAGACAGAGTTGTCTTTTTTTTTTTTTTTTTTTTTTCCTAGAAGAGAACATTTTGAAATATAGAGAAATAAAGCAGTGAAGCTCTGAAGAAAAGGGCATTTCAGCACAGTGGGTCATGGGGGTGGATCGAGAGGCTCCCCTGTGGAAGAGCTCAGGGCTTGGAGTTCACAGAAGAGGGCAGGTCAGAAATGCAAGATTCCAACCCAAAGGAGCTTTGGAAAGTCCATGGCACAACAGCTTAGGAGAACTTCTGTCCTCCTGCTGCAATTCCTGTTTTCAGCTGTTTCTTTTCCAAGCCCTGATCCACACCATATCAATTGGCCCAGCCATTCTCTCTTGGAAAAACGGCAGGACAGGACTAATGATGGATGGAAATCCTCAAGGGTTGCACAGTGCCTCTCCCACAGGTATTTCCAGGATGCCAGAGTGAAGGATCCCATCCCGACTCAGCATAGGTGCTACTGGGACACATCTGATTGTTCCTAAATTGCTGCTTCTTCCCCAAAGAGTCCCACAGATCCTTGTTTTGATTATGAACTCAGCCTTGCTCCCTTCTGCACCAGCAGCACCTACCAAAAACACTTACTGAGGTAGAGAAATAATAACCTGTGCTTTACAAGCACAAGGAATGCACACAGCTCCAAGGGCAGAGAACAAGGTACTAAATATATCTTCACTTTTCAGCAACGAGTCCACATAATTATGTGACAATCCAGGTCCAGTGCTCCTCTCCAACTCCTCCCCTCCAAAGCCTCATGAAAGGCTACTTTCACTGAGTGAAGTTCAAATTACTCTCCAAAATACAATTTCCTCTTGGTCTTTTCAAAAGGTACAGTGCAATCCCTCTCTGCAGTGATTTACTCAACCTGCCTCAGCAAGTACAAGGAATCCTCAGCACAGCTGAATTGAGGGATGTTCCTTCCTGTGTACAAGCAGCAGAGAAAAACACCTCTGAGTGGGATGGGAGCTGTGCTGCTCACAGGCACACCAATCATCCCTTCAGATTTCTCTGGGAAACACAGCTGAGGTGAACTAGAGGATTAATTTAGGTGAGCAGGCACAGCATGTGATTTGTAGTTCTTCCCCAAGCCTAGAAAAGGAGCTGCTGGGCTGAGGAGTTGATTTCCATCAGGAGTTTCTGTTTGTGTGGGGAATACCTGATCCTCACATCACACAACAGCAGGGAGAGGAAAATGAACTGCACCTGTTCCTGCACAAGCTGCCACTGAATCTCTCTGCTGGTTTTCAAAACGTGAATGAAAAGACAATTTGGAGTTACTTAATGTTCTTGAAGCCACCTCTCCTGCCCAGCTTTGTGAGTGTGATATTACAGAAAGTGTCACCATGAGCTCTGGGTTGCTCCGTAACTCCTGACTTTCACACATTCCTCCAGATGATGAGCTACAGGAGCAAAGAACATTTATTTTTATGTTTTCTTCAGGGCAGGATATGTCCCCAGGTTACTACCACAGCTCTGCTCAGCTGCTCTACACAGCCTCTGGTGCTGCAAAAAGGATCTGAAATTCCAGCACAGGACATGAGCACCAAGCTGTACAAAGGACTCAGGTCCATGGAGAGGAGAGAACTAATGCCAAAAGAGGGTCAGGCATGGAAACAACACAAACACAACATGCAGAGTAAATAACTCCTTCTTTCTAAAGTGTGAAGATTTAAACTAAAAGAGGAGAGGTTCAGATTGGATTTCAGGAAGAAATTCCTCTCTGTGAGGGTGGAGAGGGGCTGGGATGGAATTCCCAAAGAAGCTGTGGCTGCCCCTGGATCCCTGGCAGTGCCCAAGGCCAGGTTGGACATTGGGGCTTGGAGCAGCCTGGGACAGTAGGAGGTGTCCCTGCCATGGCAGGGGTGGCACTGGGTGGGATTTAAGGTCCTTCCAACCCAAACCATTCTAAGATATTTTCTACAACGATCCCGTGCTTTCACCTTGGTGTTTACCCCAAAGTGTGTCTGTGCCTTACTCAGGAAGCGAAGAGGTGACGGAGTAAATCCTCATTTTTTTGGGATGCTCACCTCATGCTTCAAAACACACATCCAAATGCAAGGGCAGATTTTAACCTGGAGATCCTTGAATGATCTCCAGTTCAAAAAGCAACATGGGTGAGGAGGTGCTATGGCCATCCCTGTGCTCTCCAGAGGGATGGAGGGAATTTATTCCCAACTCTCTCTATCACCACAGTGCTCTCAGTGGTAGAAAAGGAATGGAATATAAACTTACGTAATATGGATGGAATTATCCTCCTCACATCTTCTAATTGTTGGAAGTACCAGAGGATGTTCAGCACAGACCATCACTGCATTCAGGCAGTCCTGCTGGATAAAACACTGACCATGCTCAACTCCAGGCCTGAGTATATGATCTCCTTATTAAATGATGAAATCCAGATTTTGTAATTTTTAATTTTTTTTTACATAACTATACCAAACCAATCCCATAAATATTGAATTTGTTGAAATTTGTATATTTGTTGAATAAATATATTTGTTGAATATATTCATTCTGAGGTAAGCAATCACACATGAGGTTTATCTCTCAGCTGCTTTCAGGATTAAAACGCATTTAAAAGAAGCAAGAAAACAGCAAACTTTCACCATTGGCAGAAGAAGGTTTTTCACTTAATGCATATGATACATACTATTAAACTAATTTTCCAGGGGCTGACACAGTTCCTCTTAAAAAATACCTCAAAAGAAATTAGTTAAAAATACTTTTGTGCCAAATTCTGCATCCAGCTTTTTCTGCCTCAATGTGCATTATCCAGCATGGCTCACAGGCCATGGTACATTTCACTTCTTGCCTTATTACATCATAGATTTGGGACAAGAGCGAATTTGTTCTTCTAAGAACTGCTTTTAGCAAGTTGACCTTGTCAAAGGACAATTTCCTGCCTCCAAACTCTTTTTTATCCTAGCTCCAGGTCATGGAAAGCAGCAACTTCATTTGTATGGGGTGTAAAAAAATTAGTGGAACATCCTGAAGGGATTAAACAGATTAATTTCTGATTAGATGATGCAGTTCAAGTCACTTGATACCAACATACTCTCAAAATCCTGCATGGACTCTAAAAGAGGAGGGTCAACATGCTGGAGCAGGGCTCTGCTAAGAAACAATCCCTTCTCTTAGTTAGTGGGGTATCAAAAAGATAAAAATTTAATACATTTGAAGCACTTTGCCCTGTGTTAAGCAGAAACAAAAGGGACTGAGCTCTTGGACTGCACTGTGCTATGAAGAATCAACTGCTACCCTCAGACTGTGAGGTTTTAATTTACTTTGTCATAGATCTGCTCTGGAGACCCAGCAGGACCTAAGAGAAGCCTCTGCAGGTGTGATTTAGGCCTGTAGCACTCCAGAACTCTGCAGATGATGTGCTTTTGTCCAGGGAGAAACTTGAGGAGCTGCCTGAAATGTAAGTACAAAGCGCAGGCAACGGGGAGAGTGAGATCCAGGATGACGTGCAGTAAAACATAAGAGGTTGGAGAGGAAGGAAACACATCAGAAAAAAGGGATTAAATTAAAAAAAAAAAAATCCCTGCAATGTGAACAGCCTGGCATCCTAAGCAGGGTGGGATGGTGTGAGACAGAGTTGGGGGGAGCCTGCTGGCGTGGCAGGGCCTGCCTGTGTAACCTGACAGTGTTCCAGACCCATTTCCAAACACCCTAAAAATGTCAGCCCCTGGATTAGAGCAGCTCTTGCTGCAAAAGGAAACCCACCCCAAGAGCCCAGTGACTGACAAAGAAGCTCAGGGCTCACCCTTCTCTCTGCCACAGCCCAAAAGGACAGTCAGGAACACAAATAAAAGAGCCCAGCTGGACTCCTTGGCCAGTTTGCCCTGGCAGTGTCAGGTCTGTTGGAAGCAGCAGGGATAAATCTGTCAGGAGGAGGATATGTGAGGTCTGGAGAAGGCTGCTGGAGGATCAAATGAGCCTTCACAGAACAGGATTTCACGATCATGGGTGGTGAGTGACGGCCTTGGTGGGAATAACAGATGAAGAGAGATCTCCAGTGGGATAAACAGATAAACACAGCCCTGGTCTGCTGCAGTCACCCAAGTGCCATCAGAGAAATCCCACTGGGGCTCCCAGCAGGATGCAAACCCACCCAAAACACAGCCTGACAGTCAGGAACTCAAGGATGCTCTTTGTATCTGCATCAGGACCTTCCCAAAAATCCCAAGCAGAGCAAGAGAGGGAGAGCCAAGGAAATACCAGGGAAGAACCTGTCAGCTCCCCAGCGAGCTGGAGGTTAAGGATGCAAACACTGCTGAAGAGCGGGAATAAAATTCCTCTGCTAGGGGATTTTGGCGTGGATCTCTGGAGCCCCAGGGACAGTGACAGCTCATGCCAGGCTGTCTGCAGGGGACCTGAAGGGGATAATCATCAGACAAGGAGGTGATTACACACACACCAGAAGTATCTGCCAAAATGCAGTTTGAGAGAAGACAGGGTTTATAAATGAGCTCTAAAACACAGAGGGTGATGGAGAAATCAGGTTTAGAGCACAAGACAAGGCAAGATTTCTTCTCCTGCAATTTATTTCCATTAGACCCAAGAAAGCTGCAATCAGTATCAAATTAAAATCCAGACAAAAGTGATTTAAACTGAAGGTAAAGAATTTTGGGTTGCAATTTTAGGATTTGCATTTTTTCATGCTCAGAGAAGCTGTGGCTCTCCTATCCCTGGAAGTGTCCAAGGCCAGGCTGGACAAGGCTTGGAGCCACCTGGGATAGTGGAAGGTGTCTTTGCCCATGGAACAAGATGGTTTTTAAGGTCCCTTTCAGCCCAAATCATTCTGTCATTCTGAGAGTCATTTTTTTTCTGCTGTTTGCCCAGCTAACACAGAATATTTAAAAGAAATTTAAAAGTTTGTGCACACACACAGTCTCTAATTTGCATTTTACCTATCTACAGAATCACTTTGTCTGCCCTGCAGAAACAGGACGGCCTGGACCACAAAAACCTTGTATGGGTGTAGATTTTAAGGTCTTCGATTGAGACTGTAAGATCAGATGTTGTCCTACTTTATATCCCACTCCACAAGGACAACAAAGTTAATCTGGCCTGGTTGAGTTTTCCTTTTTGTCCATGAGGTCCTTTAAGCAGAAACCTAGCACAAGACTGAAAACTAAAAGGGCAATTGTAAAACCACAAAAAATGGAAAGAAAACATACCCAAAGCAAGCAACAAGGCTACTTTTAAATAGTCTAGCCCACAACCTGACAACCTCTGGTTAATACCAGACCTGTCGCTCAGGCAGACACACGTTCTTGCCACATTTCAAACCCGCTTCTCAAGGCATATCACAACTCCAATTTGTCTTAATCACTAAACAGGAGTTTATGTAAAAATTCAGATGTCCTGGCAGCTTTAGGATGTCCTGCAGGGCTCCAGAATGCCCAGTGAGACCCGTGCCAGCCCAGCCAAGAGCTCTTGTTGCCACCGGGAGTGTGGAAATGCGCTGCTGGAACTTTCAGCACCTCCGCCACCAAGAAAGCAGCACAAGCTCTGGCAGGGCTAAAGCTGTGCTCTGCTTCCACAGGAAAAGGTGGAATTAAGGCAGGGGGTGCTCACTGAATATCCTGGATGGAAAAGAGCAAATTATACACATGTAATTTGTACGGAAAGAAGAGGAGCAGGATGACACAGGAAGGCAAATCCAAGGGCCAGGAACCACCACAGCTGCCCAAATGTAGAGCCCCAGAAAGACACCAGAGAGGATGAGCAGCTGACACAAACTTTATACAGAGCTCAAACCATCAGTGTGAGCGTAACCTTAGAGCTTCAGCTGGGCTCTGAGGGAATTCTGAGCCACGAGAAACCGGATTTCCACCCCCTCTTCCCACTCTGCTCACTCATCTGTGCTAGAGCCAAGTCACCCACAGTTTGCCCTCTTTGTACTGGAGGGACAAACACTTTGAAGCATTTCGCCTCAAATTTTCCCATCTGCAAGTGAACTTCCAAACCATGGAGGGGCTGGCCAGCCACAGTGGCTCCCACACTCAGAGCAGGGACCTAAACCCCCACCCAAACCAACCCTCCCTTGGCCCAGGAAAAGGGAACAGCCACAGGGCACCTATTCCTCTCCATCTGCCAGGGAATTTCTGCAGCCTTTACCCCAAACCCACTGATTTGGTGCAAATACAAGTGTTGCCAACCAGAAATCAAGACCCCTTCCAAAGGCAAGGCTACAACTCCTGTTAATCCACTAAAATAAATTCCAGGTGTTTGATCAAAGGCAACACCTTGTCCTTTCCCCCTCTGGGATTTCCATGTGCTAAAGTATCTCCCCATCTTTTCTCTTAGCAAGTTCAGAGCCAAAGTCCCGGTGAAAGTCGCTGTCAATAAATTCGGAGATAAGCAAATATTTACAAAGTTTCAAGTTACAATGAGGGGGAGAAAAAGCCAAAAAAAGACCAAATACAGGAGTTTGTAGTAACACTCAGGGACACAGACACCCCTCGGTGCTGTTAAATGTATTCAAAGAGGAGAATCTCGACTTTCTGCCATAAAATATGCACTGTCAGCTGCTGCTTAACGAAGAGGAGAAGACCTGGGCGCTCTGAGGATTCCAGAATAACCCCCAAACTTGCTGCAGGAAGAGACAATCCCTTTCCTGGGCTGTTCCCCATCCATAACACGGACAGCAGAGCGCTCCAGAGCCCAATCCCCGCTCCCCGCCTGCAGCTCCCTTTGAATGAACACAGCGGCGGCGGCGAGAAAACTTTTACCCGGCCAGGACACGCTTTTACCATCACTATTTGGCTTTTCCGCGCAGTTTTCCCCAGCTGGAAACAGAGCCCAAACTCTGACAAGACTCTCAGACCCCTGAATTCAGCTCCGGGGGGGGTTGTTTGGAGGGGATGCGTGGGAGGAGAATCTCCAAACCCCCCGTCTCTCTTCCCAGGGACCCTGCAGGGCACCCCCGAATAGACACAAAAGTGGGATCCCGGGATCAGCTCCGGTCCCGGGGGGATGGGGGTGCCGGGGGATGGGACCCCACGGGGACGGGGCTGCACAGAAGGGACCGGCGGGTTTGGGGTGCCGGGGGATGGGTTTGCAGAGAAGGAACCAGCAGATTTGGGGGTGCCGGGGACGAGACCCGGTGAGTTCGGGGGTGCAGAGAAGGGACCGGGCGGGTTCGGGGGTGTCCGGAGGCCGCAGAGCGGAGCTTTCCCGGGAAATCCCCCCGAAGCCCCGCAGAGGAGCGGGAGCCCCGCGTGTGCCCGGCCGGGACCTCCCGCTCCACGTCCGCAGCAGGGCAGGGGAGCGGCGCTCTGAAAACCCCTCTCTGCTCCTCGCCCGGCCAGAGCGGAGCGCGGGGCTCGGGCTCCTCTCGGGCCGTGTGTGTGGCTGTGCCTGTGGCTGTGACTTACCGCGGGGCGATGCGGGCAGCGGGCGGGCCGGGCGGAGCAGCAGCAGCAGCGGCAGGAGCAGGAGCAGCGCGGGGAGCCGCAGCCGGGCCGGGGGCAGCGCACGGGGGGAGCGCGGCGGCGCTGCCTGGAGGCGCTCTGACATCGCAGCCCGCACTGAGGGACACAAACTTTCATCAGCTGCGGCTGGAGAGCAGCCCCATAATATACAGTTACCGAGAGGAGCGAGCCGGGACTCAGGATGTGAGAGATTTCCTGCATGCAGTTAACTCCAAAACCCCTCCTGCTCCTGCCTCAGCTGCTGATGAGCTGGGCTCGGCTGCTGAGGGGAGAGAAAAAAAAAAAAAAAAGAAAAAAAGAAAAAAAAAAAAAGAGTTTTTTTTTTTTCCTTCCTTTCCTTTTTTTTTTCTCTCTCTCTTTTTTTTTTTTTTTTTTTTTTTTTTTTTTTTTTTTTTTTTTTTTCCCCTCCTTATTTAAGTAGGTTTGTGTCTGCTATTTCATATTGTGTTGTTGTTGTTTTGGCAAGGAGCAAAGCTATTCCTGCGCCCCTGGAACATCTGAGCCCTGCGGTCCCAGCCCCGGGGGGCTCCCCTCCCATCCCTGCACCCAGAGTTTTCCCCTTTTTTTTTTTTTTCTTCTTTTTTAACTCCACACACAAGCCTGCCTTGCCGCCTCTGGAAAGTCATCTGTGTACGTTAGAGCTCAGGGGTTATTTATTGGTTTCATAATTATTTCAGAGCTGTTTCTGGTGTTGTTTCTTATTTTATATTGTGGAGGTTTTAAAAGAAGGGAAGAAAAAAAACCAACAACAACAAAAAAAGAAAACAAACGACAAAACATACCCACAGAGTTGCCAGATGCATTTTTTAAAATCTCCCTCATTCAAATTATTATTACTGACTGTCTGGGAGAATAACCAAATACAGATTATCTACTCCTTAATGTACCACCAAAACACATGTAATGCCCACATGTTGCTGTGGAGCAGCAGAAAAAAATAAAATCTAATCCTGAAGATCCTCACAGAGTTTTACTGTGCAGTTTTTAGCTTTAATTTACTAAGATTCTTCCCAAATCTCACAGTTTGGATGTTGATACTGAATTCTGCAGCTTGGCTCCATGTTCCTTGTGCATGAGACAGTTGGCACAAGTGTTCTGAGATGTGTCTGTGGGCCAGCAGGCAGAAGAGCCATGAAATCGCACTGAAAAATGGTGTTTGGAAGCACAGGTTTGGGGCTGTTCTGGAGCAGAGGATGCTGATTATTCCCAGTGATCCAGACTAAACTTTTCATCAGCTCTGGGGATAAATGAGCCAGAAATTCCAGGGGTACAACCTCTGTAATTCCCAAACTGGAGCCTGGCAAGGTGCCCTGGCAGCATCACTGAGCCATCCAGGGCTAACTGTGCTAATGCCAGGTCATCCCAGCACAAACAAACCTGGAAAAGGGCTGGGATCATGAGGAACGTGCAGGAAGGGCTCTCATCAACTGCTTAAACAGCACCTTTCACCTCTTACCCCTCTGCCCAGACCAGACCCATGGGCTCACCTCCAGTTGCTCTGAAATTTGAATTTTGTCTACACTTACACCTCACATTTTGCTCATTGTATTCCCTCTCCTTGGGAGCAGTCTGGGATTAGCTTGTGTGGAACTTTGAACAGCCAAATGCTGAATTTTCCCTACTCGGCCATTACCAATTACAATTTAACAGCTACACTCAGCAACGTTTCATCCCTCAAATATAAACTAATGAACTGCATCAACTCTCTCATTAAGGACATATGTGCTCCACACAGAACATTGGTTAAAAACATTAAAATTCAAACACAAGACTCCTTTGTGGAAGGCCACCATGAAAGCCATGTAGAGATCTTTGGTCTTTGAAGGTATTTTCCCCATTTTAATGAAAAAAAAAATTAGTTAAAGGGAACTAGAGAGTTCTACATAGGGTTTTGGTAATCCTACAAGGCTTTTCTTTACAGTGCTAGTACTTTTATCTGAGTAACAATATTTGCTAACAGAGAATGTGGAGCCAGTTATATCTTGGTCATTCATTAGCATGAATGAAGTAGATATTATCAGAGGCATTTTCCTCCTCCTCCCCCCAAAAGAAACTGTTGCCTTTTACCATTTTAATTTTATGGGCTAGAAGTTGGTAAATCAATAATTTACCACAAAAGAGCCCCAAATATTTAATTAACAACATCCATGTAAGAATGCTACTGAATTACAGCTACTACTGGAGAACAGCAGCACAATTTTCACCTCAGTTTCAAAAGTGGGGAAAAAAAAGACCCCCCGGTACAGGGCAGGTAATAAGAAATGCCCCTGCTTCACTGGGATGTGCAGGGAGAGGCCAGGCCTGGCCTTTTCATTCCTCATGTCAAAGCACCTCCCACAATCAGTTTTACAAGGCTTGGTTTATCCACTTCAGAACAACAAGGCTGAGTTTCCCTGCAGGAAATTGCATCCAGGTGGTGTAGCTGCTTCAAAGGGGGACACAGCTCTGATTATCCAGGATTATCATGGGAATCGATCCACACAGCCATTCCTCCATCCATCCATCCATCCATCCATCCATCCATCCATCCATCCATCCATCCATCATCCATCCATCCATCCATCCATCCATCCATCCATCCATCCATCATCCATCCATCCATCCTCCATTCTTCCATCCATCCATCCCTCCATCCATCCATCCATCCATCCATCCATCCATCCATCCATCCATCCCTCCATCCATCTGTCCATCCATCCATCCATCCATCCATCCATCCATCTGTCCATCCATCTGTCCGTCCATCCATCCATCCATCCATCCATCCATCCATCCATCCATCCATCCATCCCAGCTTTGTTCTTCAGCACTCTCAGGAGAAGAGGAATGGAAGGAGAGGTTGTGGAGGTGTCTCACTATTATTGGGGTTGCTTTTACCTTTTTATCTTTTGCTGTTCCTTTTTTATGCTCCCCCCTTCACTTTTATCTCCTTATCTTGCTTACTGTATGTATTTAATTTTTCTTCAATTCCAAGAAGCTTCTCCTTCCCAAGCATTCACTCCCCTGTGTGCTAGTTCAGAGCTCACCTGCAGTAGCAACAACATCAGAACAGGTAAATCCTCTTTTTATTCCTAGTTTTTACCTCCTTGGGCAAGGGGAACCGAACACAGCACCCTTTTTTCTCTGTTCCTGCAGACAGAGGCTGGCACACGCGGGGTGCTTGGTTTGCTCCTGGCTTTGAGCCTCTGCAGGAAAAGCGAGCCAGGCATTCGATAAAAGCTGGGGAGAACAAATCCTGCTGCTGGAGCACCGCTGTGCTTGGAGGTGTGTGCAGGAACAGCCGTCCTGGGGCTCCGGGTCACCTGTGGCCGCAGGAACATCCAAGGAATGAAGTGACAAGGATCTCCCAGATGCTATCAGGGCCGCCTCTGAACTGAACTTCCCCCGGGAGTGCTTTGGAAACGCTTAACAGGCATTTTTTAGGCGGAGGATGTGAGGATTGGAGATGCTTGCAGGAATGTGCCCTGCATTAATCGCTCCCCGTTGTCATTCCCGAGGCAGAACCGCGGGCAGAACCCTTCTTGTCACCGTGTCCCCGTCGCAGGTCACAGCGAGGCAGCTCAACCCCCAGTTCGCATTTAGGTGGGGAAGTAATTCCATGTAAAGGGCACTCGCGGTTCGAAACGATGAATATTTGACCGTGTGACAACACAGGCGGCTGGCGGGGCCTCTGCTTATCAAATTACCCATTCATGAGGCACTTTAGTTCACATGGCACCGGAAAGGTCAGCCCAGAGCAGAGCAATCAGGAGGGGAGCAGTGTGGAATAACTTACCTGGAAACAAGCTGAACACACAGACACACCGGCAAGGAGGAGGATGCACTGAGGGAAACATGAATTTCCATTCCTTCCCCCTTGGTTGAAGGAGTTTTGAGAAGGAATTAGTGACTGATGGAGACAACAGGGAAGAAAATAAGGGAGTGGAGTGACAATAAAGTGTAAAGAAATCCTTCAGACTATGATACTGTGATGCTTTGGTAATGTTTGTTCCAAAGCAATGTAAATTAATTAATATTAATTGTCAGATGGGTTATGGTATGCTATGGGGTGTGGAGTATGAGAAAAGGGAAAGGAAAAGGAAGAAAAGGAAAAAAAGTTGGAAAAGGAAAGCTGTCTGCTGCCCTTCTCTGGCAGAGCAGGATTTGCATCCCTTGTGTTAACAGAGTTAAATGAAGAGAGGTTAATCCACTTCAGAGAGCTGAACAATTTCAAGATAAGAGGTTCTGCTGGGCAGAAAGCACCTCTGTAACACTGCTCTCACATCTTCCCAGATCAGCTGTGATCTCCTCTTGGATATCCAGGAAACCTCACTGTAATCACAGCATTGAGTATTATCCAGATTTTTTTTTTCATTCCCCTATGTGCCAAAATGCATGAGGACTTGTCTGGGCTTAGCTACAGGGATCTACAGTTTTGGGGCCTCCAGGCTAAAGTTTTTCCTTCTCAGAGTAAACAAAACAAAACAAAAAAGCTGTTCCCTTTGAAATCTGTGTGTCCCCCGGCCAGCTGCTGAGACTTCATGTCTCCAGTCCTCCCTCACTTCATTAACTCTCTGCACAATCCAGATCCTGCTGAATTGTGACTGCAGTGGCAGATTACAGTCCTCTATAATTAACAGGCATAGATAGAGCATAATTCAGGCTGACCTTTAGCCACAGAGCTCTGCTCTGCAGACCTCTGCCCCAGCCTTCAGACATGGAGTAGCATCCACCAGGGCTGAGCTCTGAAATCAAACCCTGGCTGTAAATCCTGTTTGCTGCACATACTTGAGGGATGGATTCTGTGGATCTCGCGGTCTCCAAGGGCAGGTTTCCACCCTCCATGCATTCCCTGTGAGCAGTACAGTGAGTCTGCACCACGCTGTGACACCCGGGAAATGCAATGCAAGATCAGCCATCTCACTGCTCTGTTACTCATAAATTCATCCCTGCCTTGCTCTCCTTTGGTTAGGATTTTCCCTGCCTGCCCTAAAGGCCCCATAATATTGGATTCAGCTGGAATTTCTGTCCCAAAACTGTGAGTTGGCCAAGGCAGCTGGGAACAGCAAGAGGGGGCAGAGCAGCCAGTGCCTGGCTGCAGCCAGAGCAGCTTCCTCCAGTGGCCATGAGGCCTTGGTCCATCTCTTCATCCGAAATAAAGAGCTCCCAGTGCCCAGCTGGGATCCAGCAGGGCTCAGGGACAGGGACAGGCTGATCCTGTGGCTTCTTGGCCTGGAAGGTCCAAGGCCAGGCTGGATGGGGCTTGGAGCAAACCTGGGATAGTGGAAGGTGTCCCTGCCCATGGCAGGGGGTGGGGCTGGATGATGTTCCAGGTTCCTTCCAACCCAAACCAGTCTGGGATTTTCTGACTTTGAGAACCAAGAATTTACTCAAGTTTCTCCCTTGCTGCACAAATAAAAAGGACACACTTGGTAAGCTGGGATTTTTTGCAGCTATATGGAGTAAAATGGTCCTTTGTAGAGAGCTTTGCACTGCTATGGCAAAACAAGATATAACAAGAAATCTTTGAAACAGATTTTTTTTTAATAAAGAAAAAACTGAATCAACTCCTACCTTGTCTGAGTGATAAACCACTGTAACATTAAATTCAAGCATAAACAAAACCAACAAAGCCATGCTGAATTTCTTTATGCATTTTATAAAGGAGATGCAGGATTTTCAGTGTGTCTCAGGGATAAAACACAGTCAGAGAGAGCAAACCCCTTCCACTCAGCTGTGCCTGGAGAGCACTCCCTGCCAGCATCATTTGTACCTGGAAGGACAGCAGGGCTGATGCTGAGTGCCATCACATTCCTCCTCTCCTGTTTTCCCTGCCCAGTTTGTCCTGCTGCTCCAAGGACAATAGAATTTTGGAAAGCAGCTCCTTTTCTCTAGCAAGGCAGGGGAGTCAGCTCTGCTTTAATGCTGATTAAGCTCCGTGTAGTTCTTTATGGGGAGGCTGCACAGAGCCCGTTGCAGGCGGCTGTCACAGGGCCAGGGGTGAAAAAGCCAAGAGGAGCTCAGGGAAGAGCAAACAAAGAAATCCACCCCTGCAAGGACCCAGGACCTCAACAGCAACAACAGCAACCCTGAAATTCTTCAGCAGTTAAAACACAAATCCCCAAACCTCATAGGATCTTTTCCTGGAACACAAACCCTGGGCCAGGCAAACCCTGAGCCCCCCATGAGCACAGACACCACCAGCACCCTCCCCACCCTGGGGCACCCCTGCTCCCCCAAACCCTGACCCCACAGCCCCAACATCCCAGGAATGTGGGGCTCAGGGTGGGAATCTATCAGAGTGTCCACAGGAGAGTCGTGAAGGTGGGGAAGGATTTGGAGAGGCCAGAAAAGGAACATGTGTGGTCACTGGGTTTGCTCAGCTGGAGGAGACTGAGGGGAGACCTCATAGGGGTCTGCAGCTCCTCCAGAGGGCAGCTCCCATCTGTGGCAGGAACAGGAGCCAGGGAATGGTTGGAACTGTGTCAGGGCAGGTGTAGGTTGGATTTTAGGGAAAGGTTCTTCCCCAGAGGGTGCTGGCACTGCCCAGGCTCCCCAGGGAATGGGCACGGCCCCGAGGCTGCCAGAGCTCCAGGAGTGTTTGGAAAAAGCTCCCAGGGATACACAGGATGGGATTGCTGGGGTCTGTGCAGGGACAGGAGCTGCACTGGATCATTGCTGTGGGTTCCTTCCAACTTGGGATTTTCTGTGATTCCCTGGTGCCCAGCTTTACCAATTACCCATCAACATTTTCCTCTTCCAGCCTTCCCATGGAAGAGGAAAAAGACCCATGAGCTGAAAATTCCTCTGTTTTAGTACCAAATGAGCAAAACCTTCATAAAACCCAAACAAATAAACAAATAAACAATGTTTGGGATGTCTGCACAGCCCTAAACCTCCATGGGGGAAGAAACATCATTTTAGGCTTTTCCACAAATTTCAGTACTGAGAAGTGAAGATTTTCCAGCAAAATCCTTATATCAAACAGGACATTCCTGACAATATGTCAGGAAGGTGTCCTGTGCTTAAATCCCTTTAAATCCCACAAATAACCCATTAAATATGTGGGGGAGTTTGGGAGGTTTTTTTACTCCAGACTAGACATTGAGAATAAGTGCTTTGATCTGTTGCCTCAAATTTCATTGTCTCTCTGAAAACAAAAGAAAGAAAAGCCACAAATTTTTACATGTCTCACAAGAGGACAGCCTTCAACTCAGACTAAAAATCATGAAGTCGTATATTTTTAATATTCCTGTCTAGCCCTCTGCAAGCCACAGAACAATGCAACATCCATCATCATAAAAGCTGGGGCAGTAAATTAGGAAGACAGCATATTTGGGGGCATTTTTAAAGAAAAATAAATATTCCTAATGGGAAACTTGAGAGAAATCACTAAAAATTACTGTGGTATCCATCACAGGAGAATGAAATCAATTAGGTCTTAATCTCCTGTTATTTATGAAGGGAAGAATGAAACAGAGCTTCTTTATTACAGGCATTTTCTTCTAGGTTGTGTTGCACAACTTTGAGCCCCAAACAGAGCAAAACCTCTCAAAAGTAAAACAAACAGGAGTCAAATGTTGGTTTTGTAACAGCAGCTAATGGTGTTAGACAGAGCAGGCAGCCCATAATTATCCATCTTTCACATCAAGTTTAACTTGGGCCAGTACATAATTCCATTTAGGCCAATGAGCCCTCAAAGTTGCATTTTCACCTAATGACAAACCCCCAGATTAGAGATGTGCTCCCAGGGTCAGTGCAGATTTGGCAGCACTCAGTGGGGACTAGTCACTGATTCCTCCGGTGTTCCTTGGAGGAGAACTCACATAGAACTTGGGTGGATGTCATATCCATATCCAAGCTCGGGGTTATCCCCCAAAAACCAGAAATCTACAGCACAAACTGCCCCTGCCATCCCTGCAGGGCTGGGCAGGACAGGGCTGCCATGGGGGGCTGTGGGGAGCAGGAGGTGGCACTTGGGGACATGGTTTAGTGGTGGCCTTGGCACTGCTGGGCTCAGAGACTTGATGGTCTTTGGGGGCTTTTCTAACCCAAATAATTCCAGGAACAGGGGCTGGAGCCCCTTTGCTCTGGCTGGGAGAGATCACCTGGAAAGGAGGAGGATCCAGGGAGAACTTAAAACCTTGGAGAGCTGGAGAGGGTCTTGAGACAAGAAATGGAGGGACAGGACACAGGGAATGGCTTCCCACTGCCAGAGGACAGGGATGAATGGGATATTGGGCTGGAATTGTTCCCTGTGAGGGTAGAGAGGGGCTGGGATGGAATTCCCAGAGCAGCTGTGGCTGCCCCTGGATCCCTGGCAGTGCCCAAGGCCAGGTTGGACATTGGGGCTTGGAGCAGCCTGGGACAGTGGGAGGTGTCCCTGCCATGGCAGAGGTGGCCCTGGATACGTTTAAGGTCCCTTCCATCCCACCCCACTCCCTGACTCTGGGACTGTTCAAAGCCAGCTGCATGTGCAGCCAGCCTGGGATTTACCCAGGACATGGCCCTTTTCTCAACATTTATCCCCCAAATCCTGGCAAAATCTGTCTCCAGCACATTTCCCTGCCTCCTTCCGCAGTGACACAATTTCAGAGGACAACCCAGCTACAAAACCAGACTTCTGTCCTCAATATGGTTTTTGTTTGACTCCCTGGCCACAGTTATATATCACAATAAATTAAATGACTGCTGAGGGCCCTTCCTTCCAGACACCATTATCAGGCAATCAGAAAATTAGCCCACATTCAGACTGGACACTATTCCCCTGACCACCCTTTGGGCAGGAGTTTTATTAATTTTCCCCACATCATAGATACAAAGTGCTCACTTTAAGGCACGAGAAGTTCTGGAAAACCACAGAAACATGAAATAGAAATGGACGTCTCCCCATTCAAGCACAGCTGCAAGAGCCCATTAGATGGTGAAATAGCAGATGGCCCAAGCAAGAAGTTAGAGTGGTTTTCAAAAAGTTTTTTTGCTATTTTATACCAATTTCTTAAGCCAGTTGCTGACTTGAAATAACTCCAGCACTACAGAGCAGCCTCTCTGTGATAGGTGTTTGTACCCTATAATTATATATTAACTGAAGTCTACTCATGGTAAGATACTGCAGAAAATAAAAGTATTTTAAACACAAAGTCTAAAAATACATCCTGTGACAATTTTTTTTAAATACCCACCAAATTTCTGCAATTAAGAGCTCTTTTACATATTCCTATCTATGCAACAGCATCCTCAAGCAGTTTTTTTGCACTTCTCCTATTTTATATAATTTTATACAACTCTGTGTACCATGAGAAAATTGGTGCAGTTTCTTCTCCTTTTTTTTATTTTTAATTTTTACTTTTTAATCACTCTGCAGCTGGTAGGGAGATGATACACCTCATTATCTTATTCTGTGGGTCATCTAAATTGAGTATTAAGTAATTCTACCTCCCACAGCTTTGGTACGGAGCCAAGGAGAACTCGGAAAAGTAAAATTCTTGACCTAAAAAAAGAGAGGATGGTTTATATCCTTAACATAAAAATGAGGTTTTGTACAGAACCCTGGAATGGTTTGGGTTGGGAGAGACCTTAAATCTGATCCAGGGTCACCCGTGCTATGGTGACACCTTCCACTGTCCCAGGCTGCTCCAACTTGGCCTTGGGCACTTCCAGGGATCCAGGGGCAGCCACGGCTCCTCTGGACACCCTGTGCCAGGGCCTCTGAACCCTCACAGGGAACAATTCCAACAGTTTTTGTCACAGCTAAACTGAAAATGCAAGGGATAAAACCATGACCTCCTGAAATACCTCCAGCTTGGAGACAAATTCTCCTTCCAGAACCCAACACTGGCACCTCATTCTCCATGGGCAGAGTGGCACCACACAGGCAGCACAGGCTCCTCCCTCTGATAAAGATTTTGGGCAAGGGGTTTTGTGATTTTGGTATAAATAGACACATATTTAAACCAAACCTTAATAAATATCTCCATCTATGTACTGAGCTCCTCTGCCAATAGTAAATATGATGGATTTTCTGTAGCTTCTTTCATTCTGATCTGGTTTTATGCTCAGGTAAATTTGCATTTCAGTTGAAATAAATGCCTTTTTGTTCAGGGGGCTGCAGATGAGGAATGGCTGGGACTTCTCCAACCCCCATTTCCCGGTGCTGACCCGTAGCCAAGACAGGGGGATCCCACAGGATCCGGCCACATCCCAAACCAGCAAGGAACTACACAGGCTGGAGTCACAGTGCCTGGAGAAATGTGACCCTGTGGGACACCCCTGCATCCTGATGGGCTCCAGCAGGGACAAGTGGCCACTCAGTGCTCTGGGGGAGATAATCACCCAGCCCTCAAAGCACACAGGCACTTCTGTCCCTGCAGTCAAAGGGGCAACCCCCCTGCAGATGAGGCAAGCTGTGTTCTCAGCATGGAGCTCTCACTGCAAGGGCTGTATCAGGGAATGGTTTCCTCTGGAGAGGGCTGCCAGGAGCTTTATCCCTGCTTTTTTGTGTTGCTTTGTGTTATTTTCTTTATAAATCATCTCTCTCCAAGAAAACATTACACTAACGTGACCAGTCCCAGATATCCAACAATAAAACCCCTCGAAAATCTTACCCAGACTTTCTCCTCATCTATCTGAGCAGCTGAGTCAACTGCAAGATGTAACTGATGACTTGCATGCACATACACAGGGAAATATTTGGGTTTAAATAAATCCCCAAAACACTGGAACCCTCAGTCCTTTAGGTTACAGTGATTTCCAACCCTTGGAGAGGTTTTTCTGCCAGGTGAGATGAATGATGTCAGCAAACAAACACTGTTGTGCACACCTCCAGTGCTGTGCATTCCCTGTGTGGGCTTCACTTCCATTCCTACAGAATTCCAGCCCTGTGGGGAGCTTTTGTGTTTGGGAAGGACAATGCCAAGGCAATGTACTGCAAGTCTACACAGGCTCTGTGCCTGAATGCCCCCAAATCATCCCAAACCGCCCCCAAACCAGCATTGTCACAAATACTGAAATGTCCCTTCCAAAGGCAGGCACAACACCCAGAGACCTTCAACTCAATCTGTAAATTTCTCAGACAAGAAGGAAAATTCCAGCTTGACAAGGGTGGGTGACCTCAAATTTTCCTGTTATCTGCTGGCAAATGGGCTCTTTGAAGAGTCTGCAAGTCCAAAGGGAATTCCCACCACTTTGTCCCTAACTCTGAAGTTCCTTAAGCTGATGCCTGTTTGTCCAGGGCTATTCCTGGGAGGCTCCTGTTTTCCTGAAGTGACAATTTCCTGCACAGTCCATTTTCTATCACAATGATTGGATTGTAGAGCTGAAATGAATGTCAGAATTGTTTGCTGGATACAGTACCAGATAACTCTTTTTCTCAAGCCCTGAAAGAGAAATTAGGTTTGCAACAGAGATAATTTTTTGGTTTTCTGAAGCACAGGTCTTGCACTGTGTAAAACATTCCCAGACAGTGATTTGCATCGTGCATTTTCCTCACTAGCTTATTTGTACAAAAGAAGTTCCACCTCAGACTGCCACAGATTGGTCCTGCAGGTTTTAAAAATCATGTTTAGAGAAAATAAAAACATTTGGATAAAACCCTTTCACAGAGGATTTTTTTTTTCACGTGGCTCTATGCTGTGAGCCAGAGGAGCTGCTCCTGTGCCAGGGGAGGTGAGGATGCAGCAGGTGAATGTTGTACCCTGTCCTCAAGGAGGGAAAGGAAAACAGGTCAGTGGAGGTGTCAATCCCTGGTCAGGGCATCCATGATGGTGCCAAGGGGTAAAATCCCACATTGAAGCCTGTGCTGCTCTTCCCAGGAAATGTTCACATCACTCATTTCCTCACAAGGATCACCTGGGTGCCATGATTTCCAAGCAGGATCAGCTCCTCTGCTTGATATTCCCAGAGAGTGAGAAGCATGTCAAATATGTATGTTTTTTACATATATTTGCATATGGGCATGGAATAGGGACACCCTATGGCTGGCAGATGAATCCATCTCTCTTGAATTCCTGGGTATCCTGCAGGATACATGCCAGATTTCCATGGAAAACACTCTCATTCCCAGTAGGAAGAGTTTTGGGGCTCCCTTCTGGTGTCAGTCCCAGCCCAGGGAACATCCCTGGGACCTGGGAAATTATTATTTTGCTGTGTCCTTCATGGATACCAAGCTCTAAATGTTTTCTCTCCGTGCCAGAATATCTTGCTGTGGTTTTAGGGTGAGAGTCCAGGCAGACCTGAGGGAATACACTAAAGCAGGGGGAAATGTAAATAATATTCCTCTATTCCACAGATGTGCAGGAAATAATGCACCTGAAGGTACAGACTTGAATGAACCTCGAAAGTTGCATTTCCCTGAAGTCAAAAAATCAGGGAGTGAGGACTCAAGGGGGAGAAATGTTCAGTTTCTACTGAAAGAAAAGAGAATCTGGGCACTGATTCTATAGGAAGTGTCTCTGGTCATAGAGAACTGAGAGCTAGAACTGGATGAAAGCCTGAAAGAGAATCCTTCTTGCTGTCCCTTTTCTGAGCTCTACTTGGAGTTATCTGTGGCCCAGACTTGGCTTTGGTTTCCAGTACAGAATGACCTCCTTGGTTAAAAAGATGTTTCTCAGGGAAAAAATGCTGGCAGGTCCTTCCTCACTGCCTTACCTTCCACATCCTCTCCCAAAGGATTGAACTATTGGTAAGTTTTTGGGGATATCTTTCTGGAATGCAATATATTTGTTCAACAGATCTCTGTCTTCTCTGTGAGCAAAAATTAACATCATTATTCCTACGTTAACTGGGAAGCTGCAACACAAAAAGGCAAAACAATCCAACAGAAACAGAGCACAAAATATCCCCAGGTCCCTGTGTCCAGCACAGGTCACCCAGCTGGAGGTTATCCCAGTGGCTCACAAACATCCCTCTTCCAAAAAATCCTGACCTTACATCTCAGGCTGGATTAGGAAAACAAAGCAGAACTATCAAAGGCCAAATTCCTGCCTCATTCAAACCTCAACTCAAACTTTATGCAGCAAGATTTAACACTTGCCGTGATTTTTAGGGGCAGTGGTTTTTTTCCACATGGGATTTTGTGGGTAACAAAGGCACGACTTCTCAGGCAGTTTCAATAATTGTGTTATATTTAACAGCACCAAATAAAAACACAGCACTTGGATCAATATTATCCTCATGCTTTATTCCATAAATAAACTCCATTGCTTTGTGAGCCGCTTGATTTTACTTCCAACATGTACAAATAAAGATTGAAATATTTTTTTGGAGGAAACATGACAGCTGGTTTGAGTTCTGCAAGTTTTGATGCAAACATCCTTCTTGGCACCACTCCTTCATCTGCCATTTCTAGAAACACTTCGTGCTCACAGAAGTGGAGTAAAATGTATGTGACAATGAAAAAATGTGGAAAAAGTGTTATAAACAAAAAATTTAAATTTTTTTTTTTTAATGGGAGAGCTTGCTAGGTAGTTTCACTGTATGAACAGGAATGGAGTTCCTCAGAAAGCTGAAATATTGGTCCCTTTTGGAATGTTAAGTATTAATGTGAAACTGCTGTGGCTCTGATGATGTGGTAACGCTATTTCAACTGGTTCCTAAACATAACAAATAACAGTTTTCTTCAAGGATTTAACTCACAGGAAATCAATTAATAAAATATTTCAGAGAAATAAGTTTTTCTGGGCTATTGCTACAGAGAAGTGTACTTTAAAAAAAATTAAGATAAATAATACCTCTGTAATTCAGTATTTGCATTAAAAATTCTTAAAATTATTTCCTGTGGGTAAAATGACCAAAAGGTGATGCTCTGGAACAGCTGTGCTCCCTTTTAGGCTGTTTTTGATTACTTGAAAGTTGCCTTAAAATTTCAATTGAAACATAAATGATCCTTCTTTATACAAAAGAGCCAAAGATAAGAAAAATACCTCCAGGTAATTGAGATAAGAGTTAATTTTATGGCTTATCTAGCAGTCAAAGGCATTCAAGATCCAATTAGGATGATGGGCAAGAGACTCCTTTGTCACTCCGTGTTTCTGTGAAGGAGCTGGTCCAGTAATTGCTAGGGGAAAAAAAAAAAAAAAGCAAAAGTGCTTTAAAATACCATTAAAATCCATGAGGTGATAGAAATCTTTAGCGATACAGGAGTTGGCATCCCCGACTTCAAATTTACTGGCTCCATTTGCTCCAGAATTAACAGGAAACCCTCACCTTTTTAAACATCTCCACACGCAGCCTGTTACTCTGGATGAGGATCCGCTTCTGTTTCTCTTCTTGTTTCTTTTTAACCTCAGGTAAATTGTCATAAATCCTGTCAGGAATTCAGGAAGAGGAGTTCATGTCATCCCCAGGACTCACAAATAATTAATGTTTTCCTGTAGGGAGTGTTTGCCTTCCATGCAACACTTGTAATGGGCATCTTTAAGTACTCAAGTTTGATTTATGGCACGGGAATGATGAATTATTAACTATCATGGTTTGATACTAAATCTGGCTGGTTTCAAATCTTGTTGAAAATTCTAATTTTGGAATTAAAAAAGTAAAGGAAGAGATGGGATCAGGTGATTTCAATGCAGGAGCTTCTAATGAGCTCAGTGAAGTTGGATTCCATTTCTAGCAACAAAATTCAAACTTTCAAACTGGAATCTGGGCTTTCTTTCTTTTTTTCTTTTTCTTTTTCTTTTTTTTTCTTTTTCTTTTTCTTTCTTTCTTTCTTTTTTTTTTTTTTTTTTTTTTTTTTTTTTTTTTTTTGCCACACAATATCAAGCACTCATTTTCAAGTAATTTTCTAAAATATAAGAAAACTATCATTATAAGTCTGCAAACTGTTTTCATTTTTTCACTGTCATTAGGAACACTTTTTACCGAGGACAACACAATTTTTCCGTTCTAAAAATAGCAGGAGTTGCCATTAAAAAGGTGACTTCTGATTTTTTTTTCCATTAAAATCAGTGATAAATTTCCCAGGATTTAGAAGAGAAATCTGGACAGCCCTGGTTTTGCATGAGCACAAAGCCTGTTTAGTTCTGGGTTCTCCTCAAAATATTTTGCAATTCCAAGTCCTTGAAGCAGCCTGTTTTGGCTGGGGGTTGTATTTTAGAGAAGAGGAATGGGACACATCTGAAACAGGTACAGATTCCTGGTGGCTTTTGCAGCTTCCCCTGCATGAAGTGCCATGCAGTTAAAGATCAGACACCACATTCCTCATCATTTGCTGTCATTCCCATCCTCTGGACCATAATCGGGGCAGGGGGAAGCCAAAGTGACCTCACTGCTTCCATTTCTGGGTGTTCAACATGAGGGACCTGCTGAGGATTTGGTTTTCATGCCATGAGTGCCCCATGCTGTCTGAACCTGCTGGAAAAGGGGTGTTGAAAGGCCAGGGCTGCCCAAATCTGAGCTGATACAGCAGGGAAAAAAAAAATATCCATGGACAAACTCTAAACTAGAGGGATTTGTACCTTTTAGATCTCATGTGCATCTCCTTCTCGGGGATGACTCTTTCCTTTGGTTTGAAGAGGTTATCTGGCAGAGAGAAAATAAAGTTAGTACTGGAGGGATCTGCTTTTACTGAAATCCCAATTGTCATATTCCACAGAGCCCCAGTTTGCCATTTCTGGTTAAAGTTTTGAAGGCTGAAAGCCAGATCCAAATCTCCAAATCTCTCCAGATCTCCCTCACAGGCTCCTGCAGGCAGTTGCACCCTGGCTGCCTCCTCAGTGTGTCAGGAACCTGCCCTGGTACAGTTATTTCTGATTGAATTTACACCAGTTTTGCAGGGCTGTGGATAATTATCTGAGCTTTAGAAGGAGGAAAATCACATTACTCCTTCCTGATCAAGTATGAAGAGATCTGTGTTCATTCCAGAGAGCATTTCCCTGGATACAGGAAAATAATTTCTGATCTGAGCAGAAATTGGTGGTTCTCAGGGGCAGGTGATTTTAACACCTTCCTTGCAAAAATGGGTTCTGAATGAGAAGGGAGAGTGTTTGTACAAGGTAGGGAGCCAGGAAATAAATGAGATTGTTGTTGTACCTCTGGGTAAAATCCATGGAATCACAGAATGGTTTGGGTTGGAAGGGACCACAAAGCTCATCCCATTCCACCCCTGCCATGGGCAGGGACACCTTCCACTGTCCCAGGCTGCTCCAACCTGGCCTTGGGCACTGCCAGGGATCCAGGGGCAGCCACAGCTGCTCTGGGCACCCTGTGCCAGGGCCTCTGAACCCTCCCAGGGAACAATTCCTGCCCAAAATCCCATCTAAATCTCCCCACTGTCAGCTTAAAGCCATTCCCTGTGTCCTGTCCCTCCATCCCTTGTCCCCAGTCCCTCTCCAGCTCTCCTGGAGCCCCTTTAGGCCCTGCAAGGGGCTCTGAGCTCTCCTTTCCAGGCTGAACAATCCCAAATCGCTCAGCCATTCCTCAGAGCAGAGATGATCATCCTTCCAATCAAAAATCAAAGAACAATCAGAAATTCAGAACTGAGTTTCAATTCTGAACTGGTGCAGTTTCCAAAGCACAAATTGTGCAAGGAGAGAGGCTCTGAAGTCTCCTCTGCCTCAGGACTGACTTTCCCCCACTCAGCAGTTGTCTACACTTAATCATCCTTGTTAAATCTTCAGTACACACAAGCCACATGCTCGATTTGCTAGGAAAACATAATTTGTCTTTTATTTATTAGTGTTCTAACACTCCTTTACGTGTTGATTCACTTAAAAAGAATAAACAACTTGGATGCTGCTGCTGTCCAAATAACTCTGAAAGAGCAGGGAGCAGATTGTCTGTGACCCAGAGACACCTTCCATTATCCTAGGTTGCTCCAAGCCCTGTCCAGCCTGGCTTTGAACTCCTCCAGGGATGGGGCATGATGACATATTAATATTCCAGACCTTTGTGTGTAGCCACCAGAAAAGGAAAAACCCATCCAGGGGTTTGCAGACCCACTTCCTATTCCATATACAGTGTGATAAAGGGATAAAATGTATTTTTCCTTCAAGTCCCTAAGTCAGGGTGGCCTCTGTTTTCGATTTCTGGGAAGCACCAGAGAGGCTGGGAGCTGTGCAGGTGCTGGTGCTCCAGAATAATCCTCTCCTGCTGGCACAGAAGGGCATCAGACCCATCACTGCTCTGGAGCAAGAGGTGTGGCAAATCCATCCCTTAGAAGGGTTGGATTCAAAAGAGACTCTGGGGGAAAATCCTCCAAGGAAATAATAAATCCACCTCGGTTATAAAAACGCCCTTTGTGAAGCAGCGTGGAGCCACGAGGTTAATTCTCATGGCCAAACATTCCTGCAGCATCTCCCAGTTTGCTGCTTACCAGGAAAAACCCAAGTGCAAACATCAAGGCTGATCCTTGATGGATTGTAGGATTAGGATTCAAAAGTTATATGAGAAATAAATAAAAAAAATTGGTAGAAATGAGAAAATAAAAGTCGTGTGTGCATTTAAATAGTTGTTCATCCTCGACACTGAGAAGAAAGCACATTTCAAAGGGGAAGGGCAGCAAACACTCAGAGCTGAAATAACCTGCCCAGCTCATCGTGGAGACCTGAATTAAAGCTCTTTCCTGGCAAGCAAAGATCAAATGGGCCATGAGGTGGACAATTCCCCAAGCTGACAGGCTTCTAAATTGTGTTTTAGCTGTTCCTTATCAAAACTCCTTATCAGATTTCACAGCCTTGG
This sequence comes from Zosterops lateralis, assembly GCF_965231275.1. NCBI lineage: Eukaryota > Metazoa > Chordata > Aves > Passeriformes > Zosteropidae > Zosterops > Zosterops lateralis. The sequence goes on from NC_139768.1 coordinate 25,758,608, forward strand.
GTGACTTTTGGAGACAACAGTTGTGAGTGAGGGAAAAGGAGGGATTTCAGAGCAGACCTTCAGCACAGCCAGGGATGCACCACAGTCAAAAGAAGCTTTAGACAGAGAGGACTGAATCACCTCGTTGGTGTTTTATTCACAGCCTGAGAAACTCCTGAGTTTCTGGCTTTTACAAGTGGTCTCACATCTCCACTAAAGCAAACTGTAAATGAATGTAAATGGGTCGTCCCTGTAAAACATTTTAATTAATGCTAAACTGCACCTCCAAGAGGATGAGTAACTCTCCTGCTTGGCAAGTCGGTAAATATTTAGACAGAGAACAGATAAAATGATTGTGTTGGAACCAGCCCCTGACTTCCTATTTAGCACTAAATCACTGGAGCACTTAGAAGAGGAAAACAGTGACAAAATTTATCATAATACACACAATATAGATACATTTTCTTCTAACATGAATGTGAATTCTCAAAGTTTGGTAGGAGCTAAAATATGCTTTGAGGGTGTGTGAAAAGCAAAGCACTGCTGGTGGTGGATCTCTAATTTAAGTGCTCTTTTACTGAATTGAAAAAACAATTCACAAAAAAAACCCACATTTGCCCAGAGAAATCCTGGGATACAGAATATTTTTTTAACATTGGGGGTTTTTAAATCAACAGTCCCCTAAAAAATAAATTAGCCTTTAAGATAGATGTGGAGGTGATGTTGAGTTTGATGCGCTCATGGATTTTCCTGGGAATTCATGCAGAGTATTTAAAGCAGTGCCTACACCCAGGGGTGCTGCCCAAACTCTGCACATCCTCTGGCAGTGACTTCATGCACTGAATTGTATCAGCTGCAGTCAGCACATGAGCTTTTGGTGTTATTGACACAAAATGCAATAACCCATGAGTTAAAGGGTTGAGGGTAAGGCTGCCTGGGCTGCTGCTCACCCCACAGAAATCCTGAAGCTCACAAGTGCTCCTTGCCCCAGGAGCACCCACAGGAATGTGGTTCCCAGGTTTTCCAGCTGTTCAGGTTTCTCTTCCTACTACTGAGACTTCTGAGCTTCCTCAATATTTCAGTCTTTATGGAAAACATTAGTAGTATCTCTAAAAAGCTGTAAAGTTGAGAGATTTATGAAAACATTTTCGTATCAGAATTATTTTGGGGATGTTGCTGGAGATTTCAGATTCAGAAAGTCAGAATCCTTCTGAATTCAGAGATTTCAATCTCTGTTGCTCAGAGATTTCATCTCTATCCAAATGATACTTAAATATTCATGGATTTTATCCAGAAAAACAACAAACAAACAAAAAAAAATTAGCATCTTGCCTGGCCTTCCTAAATCTTTCTAATATAATTAGAGCACATAATCCTAAAAAAGCCATTTTCCCCCTGCAAAATTAGCAGCTTTTGAAGAAGGTGTTGCAGAGTTAATATTAATTTAATTATATCTTCAAAACAGGTCACTCCTATTCCTAATTCCATTTTCTGACTCTAGCTTAGACTTGATTCAGAGCTGCCAGCCAACAAGGCCAAAAGAATGGAAAGCGCTATTAGAAGTTTTAATGAGAAAAGGAGAGTGACCCAAATAGTCACAGCTGAGCACCAATGTGAAGACCACGAGAATACACCTTGGTGGCTGCAGGATTATTGCAAATTCTCTGATTGCCACCTTCTCCTCCCTCAGCCCAAATAAAAACCTCCCTGGCACAGGGCTGCTGGAGAAACCCACCCCTAAAAAACCCAAACAGACAGCAATCCTCACCCTCCAGGCTCCTCCAGTTCCCAAAAAACTTTTGGGGAAGGTTTAGCGGCAGGACTGAGGGGATATAAATTGTATCCAAGGTATCACTGAAGATTGAAGCTTTGGATGCAAATCCAGAGGAGCTCAGCCGGCTTCATGGTGGAGTTGAAGGGTAACCTTCAACTTCCATGGGCAATTCCAAAGAGCAACCTCCCCGTCAAAGGACAGAAAAAGGAAAGGTAGGAAAAACCCCCAACGTGCCCGAGAAATGGCGTTAAACCTCCGAAAATGCCTGTGCACACCAAGATCACAGGGCTGTTCATTATGCAGATTTAAAGGCCTATAAACAGCTGGTAGTCCTGTCACTGCAGTAATTACATTACGGTTTTGGAGATTTAAATGCAGTTATTTGAACATTGTTTCTATTCAGCTCGTCACAGTGGGATCTCTAATTTGTTCGACACAGTCAACAGCAGAGTTGTCTATCTTGGACTAATTAGCACTCTCAGAATTTAGCAGTCCCCATTACCCAGCACAAAGGCGGCCTGAGAGCTGCAGGTTCTGTGCCTTCAAAGAGCTCTTGTGACGATCAGATCTCGTGCAGGATAAACATTTTCCTTTTCCCGAGATTACTTTCAGTGTTTTGTAAAGCCCCGCTCGTGAAGGACAATTAAAGACTGGTAAACAACGCGGGGTTTTGAGGATGGGAAGGTGAATGGGAACTGCACAGATGTTGGCATTTATATGGAAATGATGTTGAATGCCAATTATTTCTTTCTCTTACAAGAAACCGAAGTTGTAACAACACTGTCAAAACACGGGGAAACCCTGCTAGTCAATAAGTTCATGTTATCAATAAAGATGTTTTAGGCTGATAGAATAATCTCTCTGGAAGAGAGAAAAACCTCTGCAGGTCTTTGCTCTGGGTGTAAATTATTTTGTTGGAATAAAAGTTGCAAGACCAGAGGGAAGCACATTTACCAAACTTATTTCAGAGAGAGGTAAGTGCAGCAAACTCCTCAAAACACCTTTGGGCTGCAGTTCAGGCCCCATTTGCACCTAAATAAAGGCAGGAACCCACCTCTCTCCGTCCTGGGCCACCCTCCTGTGTGGGCACATGGGGAACGGGGCAGAGAATGTCCTGTTGAGGTGGAAAATGAGTTGGATAATTGCTGCACAGTCAGTGCTCGAGCCAAGAGTGCTGCATGACCTGCTCCTGCTGCCCGCCTCGGATGGGCTCTAATCCATCCTGGGGTCACTCTGGCAGGTCAGTGGAAATTAAACCCATCAGCCAAGCTGCTCTTGGGGGCAAGACCTCTGGAAAATGCGTGAGGGTGTGCTGGCAGTGAGCACTGGGAACCTCAGAGCCATAAAGAGCTTCAGCTCCACAAATTGTAGGACATCAGGAAAGAGAAAAGAAAACCAAGAAAGGAAGGAAATAATCAAGAAACAACCACAAGATCACAGCCTGACCCCAGAGGTGCCATCAATACAAGCCTGAATGCTTAAGCACGTTTCCAGGTCACCCTTTTACCCTCCAATTCCCAATGTTGTTCCAGAGGGTGTTGCTGTGAAGGAGCAGCCTGATTCCCCAAACCGGGAAAGCTGTGGGAGGGAATCTCTGCATTTGGCACAGATTTCTTTCTTAAGCGAACAGAGAAGCTGTGGCTGCCCCTGGATCCCTGCAAATGTCCAAGGCCAGGTTGGACAGGGCTTGGAACAACCTGGGATAGTGGAAGGTGTCCCTGCCCATGGCAGGGGGTGGAATGAAATTATTTTAAAGGGTTTTTTTTCCCAGCCAAACCATTCCATGAAGACTTTGCCTGGGCCAAAGCTTTCTGGGGATGAAAGACTCTTTCTCCACTAAGAGATTTGCTGCTGGATTCCCTATAAACGGATCCATCAGCAATGGGTCTGTCATCAGCAGAGACATCAAAAGCACAGAGACATCCAGTGCCCCTTCTAGGAACAAAAACTTCCCCACCCTGGGTCTCATTGATAACACCAGTCCTGCTGCACAACAGCATCCACCAGGACAAATCCTAAAATACCAATTTTCAGGACTCAGAGCAAGTTAAATATGCTCAGCAATGTGGCAGAGCCCTCTGTACTGCAGCCTGCAGGGCTGTGCTTTATCCTAGGATTGGATTTCCAGCATTAACTCCAGTTCTGCTTCAATAACAGACACACGACACTTCTGTCATTATAAAAATATTAAGGTCTCACAAACAGAAAACCACACGTGGCTACACAAAGGCAGATGAGTTACAGAAACCAAAGATTCTCTCTAGACAAATTTACCTTTAATGACCAACCACCGAAAGATGGAAATAGTCATTAACTTTTATAATTAATGAATATATTTCAATATTATGATTTTATTACTCATTAAACAAGCATAAAGATTAAAATTTCATTGTAATTTAAGGAGAAATAGATTTAGCCTTTCATATTTTGTTTCATAAATTATTTGCAGAGTGGTTTGGGGGATTTTCAAATATGATCAGCCAGAATTGGGAGATTTTTGCCACTTCTAAGACAGATGACAAACTCCTGGTCTACTGCTGGCAGAGCTGGCAGAGTCATCACACTGCACAGCCCTGAGAGATCTGATTCCAGGTGAATTAACTTGGATAATGGAAACGGTGAATTAATTCTGTTGAGTCTTTAAGATAGAATTCATCCTTTGTGCTGTGTTTCCTTAGGTTTATTTAGCTCTCCCTATAAAAACCCAGCAGGTCTCTGATGTAGGACAGACCACTGGAAGTTGGAATTCTCCAGGAGCCCTGAAATGGAGCTGCACCTACCTCTCCTGCACCCACCCTCATTCCCCAGGGAGCCAAAAACCTGTTTGTGTTTCCTCAGGTTGAGGACATTAAATATTCCCTTTCCTGCATCCTCCAGGTGTCTTTGTTAGTTTGTTTAATCTTTTAAATTAATTTACTTTTCAGTAGAATAATGTATCTTCAAGCAGCCACAGATTTAAAACCAAGATGTAAAAAAGAATACCAGTCAATCAAATAAATCTTTGTTCTTTAGCCAACTGAATTAATTAGCACCCAGATGGCAATTAAAAAAAAAAAAAGGAAAAAGAAAAGAAAGGCAATTTGTTTAACATCTTGAGCTTAGATAACATTTACAGAGGTGCTGTATGGGCTGTGAGGGAGAGAAGAGTTTTCCTCACTGGGGTTTGAAGCTGTTTGCCACAATCTAATCAGTTTCAAATAGGAAATCACAGAGTCTGGATGCCTTGATTTAGCAGGGCTGGGCAGAGCAGAGCTCTTCCCCAGCTCTGGGATTTCTGACAGAAGTGGCAAATCCACACCTGGAGCTGGGGCTCCTATCCCAAATCCCACCTGCCTCCCTACTGTCACCTCTGTCCCCAAACTGATCATTCTGTGAGCTGGGAGCAGATGAAATGTCATTTATTGCCATCACCCCCACAACCAGCAGCAAGTGACAGTGACAAAAAGTCCCCAAGGAGCTGCCAGAGAGTACAGGAAACTCCTCATCCCCACTAACCCATCTCTGAGCTGCTGGGAATTTCTGCAGGAGCATCTGGACAGATGCTGGAGAGTGAACCAGGAACTGCAGCTCTCATGTTTCTTCTCAAATTCAATATGGAAATTTGTCTTGGGTTGTAATGCAAGATCTAACCAAAAGTATGTTTTCTATCACCAGCTGTTAAACCAGCTGGGGCAGTGTTCTGTTCTTTATCCCTTCCAGGCCCCATCCTCCCTCCAGGGGATCTCTGCTGTCCATGGGCCATCCAGGCTCACTGCAGGGCTGATACAATTCCATCAGCCCATGGGGAGATGCTCCACCCAGGGGGAGGAGCCCAGCATTCCCACCTGGATCAAACCTGGCATTTAGAACAGCAGCACAGCCTGTTTGCACTGGATTGCCAGAGGAACACCAGACCCATCTCAGCACCACTGGACCTTCAGAGGAAAACTACACCCTGCTACAGGATCATCTCTGCTCCAACAGAACCACATCTGTCACTGCAGGAGGACTTGACTGGGCTGACACCAACACCCTGATCAACAGGGGGTCAGGTTGTGTTCTGACTCTGTCACTGTTTTCTTTTTTTGTTTGTTTCCTTTTTTTGTACTACTACATTTTTATTTTAATTTTCCTAGTAAAGAACTGTTATTCCTATTCCCATATCTTTGCCTGAGAGCCCCTTACTTTCACAAATATAATAATTTAGAGGGAAGGGGTTTACATTCTCCATTCCAAAGGAGGCTCCTGCCTTCCTTAGACACCTGCATTTCCAAACCAGGACAGAATTCCATCTAGGATTTCTAAGGCAGCCAGGGACCTGCTGCTGGTCACAACTCACCACTGAGAGGGTCAGGGATGGTGAATTGCTTCTTTTTGCTGGGGGTGGACATGGAGAGCTTTCGAGCAAGCACTCGGGGGGTGCCTGGAGGAGCCTCCCTCTGCTGGGCCCTCCTCAGCTGCACCATCAGCTCCAGCCTCTTCAGCCTCTTCTGGGAGCGGGAGATGAACTGAGGGTTGTGGAGCTCCAGGGCTTCCTACAGCAAACACAGAAACTGCTTTATTCTCACATCATTCAAAGGAAGGAAAAGGTGTGATGGGCATCGGACTGAGTTCAGTAAGAGATTATTACAGTGATGAAAATGAGTTTGGGTCTGGGTTGGAAAGGACTTTAAAGCTCATCCCCTTCCCTGCCATGGCAGAGACACCTTCCACTGTCCCAGGCTGCTCCAAGCCCCAGTGTCCAGCCTGGCCTTAGACACTGCCAGGGATCCAGGGGCAGCCACAACTTCTCCAGGCACCCTGTGCCAGGGCCTGCCCACCCTCACAGGGAACAATTCCTTCCTAATATCCAATCTTACCCTGCCCTCTGGCAATGGGAAGCCATTCCCCCTTGTCCTGTCAAGTTTATACATTTCTACGTTTCAAATTACATGTTTTTACATCCAAATTCAAGTTCTTGATGTTTTGCCTGTTTCCTTTTCTCACCCCACCACCAAAGCAACTCGTCACTGACAGTTCACAAACTTTCCTGTTTATTTAGATTGTCAGATCTCTCCATGGCTGATCCAGAAAGAAAACACTTCCCAGTCAAAGGCTGCTTCAACATTTAGGAATGTCTTAGGACAGAGGAAAGGAGCAGAGATGGGTCTGCAACATTTGCTGGAGGAAAAGGCAGGAAAGTCCATGTGCTGCTGGAGCCTGGTACCAACCTGGGCCATGTTCACAGCACAGCTGGTGCTGGAAGCTCCAGGCACTTGGGAAACTGGGAATTTGTAAATTCCCAAACTCTTTACAAGTTCCCCCACAGGAACAGCTGCAGCTCAAAACAGAGAGCCTGGACAACCAAGCAAGTTTTGGCAGTGGATACGAACTTCCAAAACTTCACTGGAAAGGGAAAAACCAAGGAATGTGAACTTCTGCTTTTAACAAGTTCTCAGGAAGCAAACACCATCCATGGGGGAAAAGGGGGGAAAAAAAGAAAAATAAGCAGGAAAAAAGGTGAAAAGGAAAAGAAAAAAAAGATGCTTTACCCGCAACGTCCATGGGGCTGCTGGAGTTTCCTGCAGCTGGGAGCTGGATTCTGGCCAGGTGAGCAGGTTTTTCTCCCAGGCCACAGCTGGAGAGTGGGCCCTGGGCAGTGTCACCATGGACAGTGTCACCCTGGACAGTGTCACCCTCCTGCGTCGCTCCCGCTCCTCCTGTGCCTCAAGCTCCTTTGCTCTGTCCCTCGAACCGGGGAATTCGTAATCACCTTGGAGAGATTTAAAAGTTCGTTAGGAGCGCATGGCTAATTTTTTATTGGGTTCTCCACCTCATTAGACAGAGAGGGCAATTCCTGAAATAAGACAGCCAGGCTGTTATTAATAGGCCTCATTAGGCAGAAGAGATCAGATCTAATGGTGGCTGCCCTGTGACACCCAGAGTGTCTCTCACATTATCCAGACCTCACATGGAAGGAAATCACAATTTAAACTCTCGGACACTCAGCTCTCTTTGCTGGTGCTTCCCAAAGCTTGTGCCATGGAAAGCCAGGGATACCTTGCTGTGACCTGCAGTTGGAGTTCATTCCAATTTATTGCAGAAAACACCAGATTGTTATGGGCTTTAACCAAAAATCATTTCCCTTTCACCACACTGAGTCTTTCATCAGCACCACTTGTTTTTTTCCTTTGTTTTTAATCCAGTTTGCTTTCTGACATTCCTACAGATCCATTTGCCAGTGGAAAGACTCCATTAAAAAAATAATCAACAGGAGGTTGTTGTGCATTATAGGGCATTATTATGAAAGCTGTCAATTCACATTGAGAAAAAGAGATTATTTTCTAGGCTATAATTAAGTTTTAATGCTCACTGACTGATACTCCTTGCACAAATTATGACCAAAAGAGGCTGTGTGCTCAAAGATCAGATTCTCATTCAGAGAACAGAACGAATCCAAAATAACAGAGGAACTTCGGAAAGGCTCCATATGAACTATTTGAAAAGTCACACTGGAGTGCTCCTTCCTTGCCAAATAATTTGATTTCTAGAACTAAATATCTGGGAATAAAGCCCATTACTGTTTTATTTCAATTTTTGGTTACAATAAACTTAAAATATTTTCCTCTTTATGACATATTGTACATATTATATTCTACTTAAAAAACATATTAAAAAGATCTGTGTTGGGTACATTTGCCTTACAAAAGCTTGAGCTGTATTTCCTCCCTAACACAGTTCTCACCAACATTTTGGAATAAACCTCGAAACCTGTGAACACAAAATTAAATTCCTCCCTAAGCCAGGTTTACAGAGGTGTGGATTAAATTGGGCTTTGCCAGATCTCAGTGGATGCTTCACTTTTGTAAAACAAAGCCGCTTCCAGTTAGGGGAATGCCATGATTTAACCTCAGGCACTAAAAACGGCATTTAGGCTTCTAAATGTGTGACATTAAGTGGCTTTATGCTCAATAGTGAGTTTCTGACCTGCCTACCAAAAATTCTCTTCAGAAAAAACAGCTGTAAAGAAAAAAGCTTGTATGATCATTACGACATTTTTAAGGAATAAGTTTCTCACAAACATATTGATACTAAACCCAAATTATTCTCAGATGTCTTCTGCAGAAATACCTGGTGCATGCACACAGCTGCTGGTGTCATCTGCATTTGAGCTGTGAGAATAAATGTTGGAAGTAAGACATCCCAGACACTGCTGCACCCAAAGAAATTATGTTTTACAAGCCGAAATCATGTTAACAATCATAGTTCAGATTGTTGTGTCAAAAAAAAAAGTTGAAGGAGAGAAAGAAAGATATCAGAACAAGATTGTAAATATAACCTCACTACTGGTATTACTTGGTTAGGCAGGGGCTCCTTGACTTTGCAATTTTAATGCTTTTTCAAGATTTTCATGGGAATCTAAGCCTATCTTGGTCATTTTAATCTTGTTTTCTATTAACCATAGCAATGTATACAGTCAGATCAGCTGATTGATCTCTCACCAGATGACTCACACTCAGCACTTAAAGCTGGACAAAAATGGCCTGACTTTCCATTATTTCACTTTTTTTTTCTTTGAGACTGATCTCATCTTATTATTGAAACCATATTCCTGACAACCACAGTAGGATTTGTACCTTACTTTTTAGAAGCTGCTTTTGCCCGTGAACATTTTCTTCCCCAAGGATTCTTGATGACGCCTTTATGTTGCACATGCTCCTGGAGACAGACATTTTTGGTTTCAGGACACCCTGTGCTTGGATCTCTTTGGCTTTGGAGGTGTCTTTGGAGGGATCTGCCCTGTTGGATGAGCCATCAGTAGCAGCAGCAATGGTTTCTCTGGAGGCTGCATCTGGAAGGGGGCCAGGGGCTGTTGTGCTGCTCCTCCTCCTGCTTCCCAACAGCATTGGTGTTCCTGTGTAAAACAGAAAAACAATCCCAGATCCTATAGCATCGGATTTTTTTTTTTTCTCAGCCTTCTAATCCATGTAATTTTTATTGGCATTGCAGGATGCTGAAGTTGTAGGGGCTGAGCAATGCCCTTTCTACCAAAAATTTTTATGGCAAAGCTTTGTACGAGTTGGACCTTTTGGGTCCAGGTGGTTCCTGCTGTGACTTTGTACGGAGCCAGACTGGGGCACTGGAAATGTTGGGGATGGGAGATGCTTCTGAGGCAACCACTGGAGAGGGGTTTAAAACTTGATCTCAAAATTTGTTAGGCCTTGGTTTTCATCACAGCCACCACTGAATCCATAACAATGATTTTGATGAGGTTTAAACACTTTCAAATCCTAGAATCCTGAAGCACTTCCAATTGAAATTTATCTTAAAGCCCATCCTGTTCCACCCCCTGCCATGGCAGGGACACCTCCCACTGTCCCAGGCTGCTCCAAGCCCCAATGTCCAGCCTGGCCTTGGGCACTGCCAGGGATCCAGGGGCAGCCACAGCTGCTCTGGGCACCCTGTGCCAGGGCCTGCCCACCCTCACAGGGAACAATTCCTGCCCAACATCCCATCTAACCCTCCCTCTGGCAGTGGAAAGCCATTCCTCTTGTCCTGTCATTCCTGGCCCTTGTAAAGATTTCTTAGTCTTTCTTGTTGTCTTTTTAAAATGCAGATTTAACACAGTTCTTTCTTGGCTGACTCTTTCCCATGTCTTGGTTGAGGACAGAGTGAAGATCAGAAGTGTTTTTGTCCTTTGAGCCAATTAATGACAAAGAGTGAAATGGCACTGCAGGGATTTAAAGAATTTGTGGATATGGCACTTGGGGACATGGGTTAGTGATGGGCTTGGCAGTGCTGGGGTGATGGTTGTTCTCGATGATCGTGAAGGGTTTTTTCCAACCTAAATGATTCTGTGCTTCTATGATTCTGTGTTTGACACTTTCTTATCTCAAAGTCACTCACAAAAATCAGATCCTGCTGTGTGGGAAGTTTTCAGTTCATTTTCCCAATCCTTAATCCACTCACAATAGATAAGAAAGATTCTTTTTCACAAAATGATAATCTCCTATGCATTTTAGCGACCTGACTGGCTCATGTCTTTTTTTGACTATCCAGTATTTCTGAGGAAATCAGAGGCATTAAGATACAGCATTTACTGTTTTTCCCTTTCCCTGTAGATCAGAGCTTGGAGCACGGAATCACAGAATTGTTTAGGTTGGCAAAGCCCTCTGAGATCATCGACTCCAACCATAACATCTTGAGCTCCTTTCTGTAACTGCCCATACAGTGAGAGGAGTCAGCTCCTCAGGGGATCCTCTAGTGAGGGATCCCTGAAGATCAGCACAAACAGAAAAAAAACCAAACCTTGTTTTTAATTAAATTCATTGAGATGAACCCCATCCAAAGCAATTTCACAGCCTTACAGAAAATCCGGTCAAAGCAAGGAGATGCACGCAGACTTGCCAAACTCTAGGGTAGTATCCAAGCTCTCCTGCTCTCAGACAGAACTTATTTTTCTCTGTGCTTTTCATACATTGCAAATATTTCCCTTATCTTTTGTCACAACCAAGCTCTTTTCTCAGATGGAAATAGTTTTGATGAAAATGCTCTCAAGAAATTGGACAGACTCAATTCTGTGCATCCCCTCAGAGCTCATGCAAGGGACCTGTTCCCTCATTCCCTGACCAATCCCATCTTTGCAGTCACACAAAAATGTCTTATAATACAGAGAGAGGGGGGGAAAACACTGGGACGGATTAATGGGGTCATGGACTCAAAGGGTGGCTGTGGGAGGAGGCAGGAACAAGCAGTGGGGTAGGAGAAGATGAAGAAAGCAGCAGGTAGCACTGAGTAACTGCAGAGCAGCAGGGGAGGAAGTCCTTTCACTCAGACAGCCAAGAAATCAGATGGATAGAGGGGAAAAAAAAGGAAGGGAGCTAAGCCACAGGAAGGACCTGAATGGAAAACAGATTATCTCATTAAATCACCTTTTAAATTAAAATAGTTTACTGGCCAGCAGTAAACAGAGAGGAGAAGAAAGAGGAAAGGAGGAAAGAGTTTCTACTCATCCATGGCAGCATCACAGTGGGAGATAATTTGCCTTCATATCAAGAAATGGTCTGTGCAGCAAATGTGTGTTGTGAAGCCAAACAGCTTCACTGTCAAATTGCTGAAGCCAATGCTGTGTCCCCAGGAGGGACTTTTTGCTGCTGCTGGGCTCCCCAAAATCAGCTGGAGTCATCAAAGGGGTCAAAATGGGCTGTAAGGGAGAAGGGTGGAGACCAGAGTGAGGGAAGGAGAAGGCTCCAAGTCACATCTCCCCTCTCTAACTCAGAATATTGATCTGAACACAAGAAAGAAGAGCTGCCTGGAGTATTCACACTCCATTTGCTCCTAACTACCAGACTAGCTCTCCATGGATATTGGCTTCCAAGTGTAAGTACAGCAACCTTCAAGAATGGACAATTAAGCTCCAGGAAATTTCTTACACGTTGAGCAAATGGAGAAAACCTTCCCTTCTCTATGCACCACTTCCCTGCTAAAAGAAACACCACCAGTGGCATCCTCCCAAGGTCTGGGGGTCCCTGTGAAGATGTGGATTGGGAGAGAAGGAAAAGAAATGCATGAACAAAACTAAGAATGGGGCCTAAAATTAGAAAAAGGGGAGGGGTGCTTCTTAGCATTTTATGATAAAAGGTTGCCTTGAGAAAGAATTAAAACCCCCCATGATTCCTGATGAAATTCAGGAATAAAATCAACACACCCTTCCTGCATGAAGAGTGTCTTCCTTGTGGATCTGGTTCTAATATTCTAACTAAATCTTAATCCTTATTAGATTCACAGTATGATGGGGATTCTTTTTTTTTGGGGGGGTAGTTAATTAAGGCAATAAAAAAGGTGCATCTCGTTCTTGTCTAACACTGAAGGCAATCAGAATAATAACAGAGTCAATTTGCTAAATTCTTTCTTCCAGCTCCCTCTGGAATTAACCTTTCCCTTCCAAAGGTGCACCCAGGTGCAGCCAATCCCCAGGAAAACAGAGCAAAGCAAACCAGACAGGGGCTCTAAAAATCAACTCCCTCATCCTCAAAGCAGCTCTCAGTTACTTTAACGAACACAGATGCAAATGATATTTAGGAATAGAAAAAAAACCACCAAAAAACCAAGAACAAGGGAAAGGTATTTAAAGGTAAGATCACAGTGTTTCACTCTGTACACTCTGGGCCCGTTTTTAATATTCCGTGTGGGGAATTAGGGCTGTTACTCTCATTAAGACTATCTGGAATTGTATATCTAAATCCCTCCACCAACCCAACTTGAAACATATATGCCCCACTGAGAATAGCCAGAATTGCAACTGGATGACCAGAAATAGATGTTTTTTCTATTATCCCAGCTGAGAAAAGGCTTTAAAACTAATGAACAAAGACATGCAAGTGTAATGCTTTGGGAGATATGGGAGAGCAAAACTCAAAGAAACAGAAAGCAGAATGACTCCATTAATAAAATTCAGCCAGTACAGATTGTAGTTGTAGAAGTTCAGCTGCTTATAGAAGCAAATTTAAGGAACAAAATCATAATTACATCTGGAGAAGAGTAATTTCTGCCCTGTGCAAGAAAGATGACAACAGCTCAATTTTTAAATAATGACTTAGTGAAAACCATACGATATTGGAGGAGTTAAAAATATTCTGTAAAACCAAGGGTAGGTTTTCAAAAGCTCCTTAAAAAAAAAGGAATCCTTGATCTTGGAGTAAAATAAGTATATTGTTTTACTGTAAAGTATCTTTTTACATTTCCCCCTCTTTCCCTTCAGGGGGTTTTGCTAACGGGAAGTGACCCTGCATTACAGCAGGTTAAACTTGCCTTTCCTTGAGACACACACAATCCAGGCAAACATCCCCTGCTCCATTGTTACTGCTTCTTTTTTCCCCATTTCACTTTACAGCAGGATAATTCAGCTTTTCATCCTTGCATACAACAGTCTCCCCAGTGTTCCAGTGGGGATTTTTGATGATTTGTGACAAAGTACTTTGAAACTGGCCAAAGTTCATTTTAGCAGAGGCAGGACTGCAAATCCTCCCCGGCCACCAAGTCAGCCCGAGAGGTGGCTGGGGAAGGGACACTCAGAGCTGATTCTCTGTGTGTCTCTAATGAGATCAGACATCAGTACTGGAGATAGCTTTACATTACAGACCACCTGCTGGAGGGTTTGTTTTAATTTAATAAAAGCCCCACATCCTGAGCTGCTGAGCTCTCCCAGACCTCCGTGCTGGGAGCTGATGCTGCCAACACCCCAAGCAGAGAGGAGCAGGAATTAACATTCCTTAAATGTGAGAAACTTCTGCCTCCTTCAAGATTTAGACCCAGTTGTGGAGACCCACATATGCCTCAAGCAGCCATCCATAATCCCAAGCAAGACTCCAGCCTCTGCCTGACAAAGACTGATGGCTCAGCCCTTATCATGAATCAAGGGTTGGCACAGCTAAGCCACGCAATCTTAAGATATGAGCAAACAGAGCACATCATCTCAACAGCCTGGTAACCCAGAGAAATGGAAACACTGAGAGCCATGACAGCGTTATTAGTTATGCCAGGGTTTGTCAAGGGATGCAAGATAGGACGAAGGATTTATTTTTCAGATCGCTGCGGAGGAAAAGGCATCACTTGTAATCAGTCAATGAGCTGCAGTCAGCCAGGGGTGCCACGAAATTCACATGTTTGGACTAAAATTCCTGCTGACCAGCAATGAGACTTTTGTCCCAAACTGCCTCCTGATGCTTCTCAAATTACTCATTTGCAAGAGGCAGCATCAGCTGCTGCTCGGCATTAACATCCATGGAAACTACCTGAATTCCTGGTAATGTAGCTCTGCCCACGCTCTCTGTTCAAAATGTGATGTTTAACAAGGACTTGATTCACCTTTCAGTAAAAACCTGGGGCTGGGCCCTGTCCTCAGCTCCATTTCCAGAACTGTCAAGATCCAAAGTCAAGGTAACTTTGCAGGCTTGAAGAGAGAGGCTCAGCCAGCCCATTCCTCCCAATGCATGTGTCATTGCACCTGTATTAATGCTTCTTCAAACAGCCCTGCCTGGTGGGGCAAAGCTTAATTATCTCAGCTATATCAACACCACCTCAAGCTAAGAGTTTAGATTAAAAAAAATTATCTCTAACAAAAAAGCTGCTCTTTTTTCTAGCTACCTCTTTTGGGTTTGTTGCTTTTTTTTAAACTATGTTGACAGCTGTGGCCACATTTCTCAAAAGGAAGAGGCTTTCTTTCGGCAAAAGCTAATATTTGACTGTAGAAAGTTGTAATCATTTAAAACAGAAAGTGTACCTAAGAGCTGTTAGGCTTCAAACCTATAATCAGTCCTAAGTAGGAAAAGCTTCTTAATGTCAAGAAACAGCTTGTTTACAGAAGGCTTTGGGCAAAATTAGTGCAGTGGCTTCAGAGCAAACAATCCCAAACCCAGCTAATCAGCAGCCCCTAATAATCAGCCTCTCCTTGCTGAAGGCCAATTTATTTTCTCAAAGCACATTGCAAGTAGTTAATTGACCTTCTCCCTTGGTGTTAAACAAGGGAACACCAATTATTCCAGGGAGGGAATGGGGACACACGTGTTGTACCCAGTCTGGCCGCCATGGAGAGCTTTGGTGGAAGAAGGGTTTACAGTGGCTGCACCACAAAATCCTGCAATTTAACAGCCTCCCATTGCACCAGGGTAGGCTGAGGTTGGGCAGCAGGAAAAAATTCTTCACTGACAAGAGTAGTTAACCCCAGAAGAAGCTTCCCAGGTGGAGTCAGCATTCCTGGAAGTGTTCCAAAAAGTAGTAGATGTGGCACTTGGTGACAGGGTTTAGTTGACATGGTGATCTTGGAGGACTTTTTCCAACTTTCTTGACCCTGTGATTCTGTGAGAAGGAGACTTTCCTGCCTGGCACCTGCTGGACATCACTTTGCACTTGGAATCGTGAGAGGGTATAATTGCAGCAGAATATTTTAGTGGGCAGCTAATAACCCACCCACACGATTTGAGGTGACTACTCACACCACTGAGCTCCCAATATCCAGCTGCTCAACTACAGTGTTTGTATATTTTAGTAACATTTTCCCCTTTTTCCTTCCTATGAGCCGGGAGAGGATGAAAAGAAGGAATATTTACTGCTGTACTTTCGAGACATTCCCTGTGATAGCCACGGACACAGAACCTCTGAGTTGGAAATCCATGTTTGCATTTCCAGGATGTCATGCTAGAAGCTATCAGACACTATTGTAGTGACTCAAGGAGTAATCTGATGCAGTGTGACTTGGGGGAAAAAAAAATGTTCAGGATGATTCAGAACATTTAAATGGTGATTTGCAGGGTAAGAAAGGCACGGGCCACTTGGAATTCTCATCATGTCCGAGGCTCCCAGTTCAGCTCTTTCTGATAATTTACCGCAGCCAGGCTGAGCCAAGTATTCATTTCACAGACTGCACAAGAGTCGTTCCTGGTTTAAACCAAGTGTGAATTAGGGGAAAATGAGGCTCTTTACTCCAGTGGCATAATGCAGTCACTGAATCCACAGAGCCCATCTCCTTTAATCATTATTTTAATGATTCTGGTATTCCAGCCGCTGCTGCTTGCCTAGAGTGCTAACGAGTGACTTGTACCCTCCAGTCTTTCACTTCAAATTGTCTCACATTCTTACCAACTCTGACAGCTCAAGATAGAAATGTCACAGAATCACAGAATCATAGAATGGTGGAGGTTGGAAAAGCCCATTAGATCATGGAATCCAAAATGGAAAAGAGTGGAAGACTCAAACCCTCAGTTTTCATATGCTGAACTCTAACTGGGATCTTCAGACAACACGAACATCTTTGGGAGAATCTAATTTAAAAGTGTCACTCATAAAAATGTGTTCTGTATCATCATTAACAAGGCAGTCATCCTTCTGTCTTCTAGAGAAAAAGTGGCCTTTCTACCCAACAGTTTAATTGTTATGTCTCATAACAGAAAATTGAGCCTTTAATCCTCAAAAGACATTTCCTGAAGGAAACTCCAACTCCAGTCAAATTATTTTATGATCATGCCCTTGAACACACAAAACCGAACAAAGACGTCCACAAGAAAATCCCAAAGAAACAAACAAACCCCAAGAAAATCCAACTGCCTCTGGCTCCTCGTTGCCTTAAACCACAGAGAAACTGATAAAGAACAGTTGGTTCCACAGGGGAATTATCTCAGCCAGGGTCACTATGACATCACAGCGTTGTCACTGAAAACCAGCTCTGGCCCCCAGAGCCCTGAGCATCACCCTTCTCCCCTGCTGACATCATTGCCCACAGTCTCCAGGGGTAGCCTTGCCTCCATATGGCAGGACAGAAGGTCGCCACATCTGCCTTCTGATTTAATAAGTAAATAGTTTAAAGGAGTGGAATATCAAAGAATACCCCTCCTGCTGATCCCTTCCTTCTCCCACACCCTTTGTCCCACCAGATGATGGGGAAGGCAGCAGGCCTTTGAGACAGAGAGCAAAGCTGAAGAGCTGGTGCTCAAAAAAAATGCAAAAGGGCCCTCCAGAAAAGAAGAGGCATCCCCTTCATTCAAAAAATTAATTAAAAAGCTCCAAAATAAAGAGAGGCAACTGCTCTGGCCCATCACACAGGCTGGGGTCTGTCTCAAAGGCTGGCACATCTTTCAGAGTCACCTGTAACAGGATTGTCAGTTCCTCACTGGAGTTTTCAACACTTGAAATGATTGAATCCTCATTTTCTGGGGATGCAGCACATGAAGGTCACACCTCAGTGTAACACAGACCCAATGACATAGAATGTCTAGACTAAGGAAAATTGACAGCCTCCTCCATTTTAAATTTATCCCAGATGAAGTGAAACATCAAAGGAGCTCCTTTTAATGGGCTTTTTGGCATGTGGTCCTTTGTTCTTAACAAGTCAGCACCAGCTGCTGTGTCCATAATGCCAAGTCAGTAACGTCCCCAGCCAGATTCCTGGCTGGTGTAAATCAGTGTCACTCCTCTGCAGGCAGAGATTTCAGTTGGTTGACTTCAGCTGAAGATTTGGCTCCTTGTGCTTAGCAGGTGCAAGCTAAAGTAAAATCTCCTGTACTATATTTCATATTTCTCCTGTCTTCACCACCAGTTCTGCTGCACACATTTGCAGGGTGGAGAGTTAATTAGCATCAGCTGGAGCTGCTCAAGTTTCTACACAATAAATTCCATATTGTCAGGAACTGCTTTTCTTTAATTATATCTTGTTCATGTAGATATATATATGTATATATATATTTGTATATACATTTATATTTACACACATACAAATACTGTACTCTGGCTTATTGCATGGTGATTTTCCCATAAACAGAAGATGAAGTGAGAACACTAGATAGGCCACAATCCTTCATCACAGCATTTCAAATATTATTTAATTAAGGAAAGTAAATATTACTTCTAGCCTTCAGATTTCCTAGTTAGCCCATTCTGATTACCAGGCTCATATATTAATTTAAAGATGTCCCATAAGATTTTTTCATACATAAATGCCTCAAATACCAGGAGGTCTTCAGTGTGAATTTAAAACAAAAATATATTTTTACTTTGCAGGTTGCAGCTTATCAAAGTCCCACAGCACCAGCTGTTCTGATTTTACTCCAGTATGAGTAGGAATATACATACATGCATCAAAAAATTAAAATAGATCTTGCAACAAAGTTTAGTTATTTACTCCTTAACAATGTGCTGCTGACTTCAGCACTTGTCAATAAATAAGTTCAAGAAAGAAACAGAAGTTTGTAGTCATCTGAGGCCATTCAACACCCAAAGCCCAGATCCCATCTCAGTTTTCCCCACTCGCTGCCTTGGGTTGTTGTAATTAAGCAAATTATGCTTTCAAGTCACCTGCCACATCCTTTAAGAAAAGGCACAAGAAGCTACATTACCAAGTGTCTGATGTGTCTTGTTCACTGCTGTGACTGTGTCCTTCCCCCCCTGAGCACTTCATCCCTGAATTCTGAAAAAGGAACGTTGGGAGTGTTCCCCTGGATACCCCTGGGCCAGGACAGCTGCCAGGGGCTCAGGCACTGCTGTTTGTGTCACCCACCTCCTGCTGCTGAACCATGGAATCCTTCAGGCTGGAAAACACCTTTATGTTCCTCAGGTCCAACCATTCCACCAGCTCTGCCAAGGCCACCACTGCCCTGTGTCCCCAAGTGCCACACACATGGATTTTGTATCCCTCCAGGGATGGGGACTCCACCACTGCCCTGGGCAGCTGTGCCAGGCCTGGACAACCCTTTCCATGAAGGAATTTTCCCCAATACCCAATGTAAACCTCCCCTGGCCCAGCCTAAGGCTGTTCCCTCTCCTCCTGTCCCTGTTCCCTGGGAGCAGAGCCCGACCCCCCCGGCTGTCCCCTCCTGTCAGGGACTTGTGCAGAGCCACAAGGTCCCCCTGAGCCTCCTTTTCTCCAGGCTCAGCCCCTTTCCAGCTCCCTTAGCCCCTCCTGGGGCTCCAGACCCTTCCCCAGCTGCATTCCCTTCCCTGGACACACTCCAGCCCCTCAATGTCCAAGACTGACCCCAGGATCTGAAGTCCCTCAGCAGCGCCAGCACAGGGATGGTCACTGCCCTGGTCCTTTGGCAGGATGATTATGTTATAACCCTGATGCCCCTAATTTTGGGTGGCTTACATGGGAACGTGATTCAGGATTTTCCTCTTTGTCATCTCCCCCCACACTCCTTGCACACCTGCACCTCAGCTCAGGGCAGTGGGATCCACCCACAATGCAGACTGGATTCACCCTCCACCTCAGTTGTTATTCCTTAGTATGTCTCCACATCAGTTTTGGGTATGACAACAAAACATGAACAAAAGTGTAGAGGTGAGCAGAAAATATTTTGGTTTAGAAAACAGCTGAGATGTGTGAAGGTGCCCAGGCGTGAAGAAGCTTACTCTTATCTAAGCTCAAACAGATAAATTTAGGTGTTGGCATTCATAATCTTCCCTAGAAAAGTGATGGTATTGTTTAATCAAGAGGTCAAAAAGAATTTAAAATTGTCCCATTTTCTTCTTTTTCTCCTTTCTAAGACTTCAGCCTAGAGCCCTGTTGGTAATAGATAGTGAAAGATGGATGGAGAACTAGATATTCATGGGGAATATATTCTTCAGTGAAAGGTAGGTGAGAAATTAAGATTAAAAATGTTCCTGTCTTCAGCAGAAACAAGACTAATCTTTTCATTTCTAACTTACCTTGTATTTATGAGGCATCAGCTGCGGACAGGAAAGGAAATTGCAGCATTGCCTGAAAAGCAGCGTTAGCAAGTTCTGACAGCTTGTTAAAAGCCGTGACCAAAGGCAGGGTGATGCACATCCATCACCCCTGACAGGGACCTCGTGGAGCCTGGCCTGGCCTGGCCCTTGGCCATATCTCTGAGGTGGGTGGCTCATGTGGCCCCCAGTGGGACCCTTCACACATTCCTGCAGCTGCCCAAGGGATGGAAATGTTGGCCAGTCACTAAAAGTAAACACAATTCTGTCCTATGGCTCTGTCCTCCCACGGTTCAAGTCTGACTTCATGTATAACATGGATTTTCCAGCACTTACAACCCAATTTCTTGCCAGATAATGGAAGGAGAGGCCCAAAGCAGTGGAGCCAATAGAAGATACAGTCCACCATGGGGAAATATCATATTCCATCCTTGGGATGCTCTAGCATGAACCATAGCTTTGAACTCTGAGTCCCAGAGATTTAGATTTCCAAGTGCAATTCCCCTCCACGAGCAGAACCCAAGATTTACATTTCATTAATAATCCTAAAGCATCCTTTTCATATGTGGCACATGGTGGAAGTCTGTATCTCTGGAGATTACCTGGCCCAACCTCCTGCTGAAAGAAGGGCCTTAGATTAGGTTATCCAGGTCCATCTATAGCCAAGTCTTGAAAAGTTGGATTTGGACATGAAATAATATGAGTAATACAGTAAGTAGAGTCATCATTACTGCAGTGAAGTCACACAAAAGATTAGGAAAAAGACACTCCGAAGAGGCCATGACTCAAGTGGGCCTATAGGAAACAGCAAACCCAGCCCCAGCACCTGTAAAGCAGAGAAGTATTTGTGTGCTCGTTCCAACTCAGATCCTAATAAAGCAACCTATACATCCTGGAAACTGCATTTACAGATTCCATACAGAGAAGTGTAGCCTTGAAAGTAATTTTTCTTTTCTTTTTTTTCAGCATAGTGATGTTATTACCACTTGTATTTCTGCTGGCAGGAAGCTCTTGCCTACAGCTGCAAACCAATATAAACTCCAACTTTCTGGGTCATCAGAAATGTAATGGACAAAGTGCTCTCCGCAGTTACCTCATCTATAAGATAACTGTGTTAAAGCACGAACGCTGTGGCAAAACCTGTTCACTGTCCCTTCTTTGCTGGTTCTTCCTTCTTTGTAAACACTTCATTTCATAAACATTTCATTGCATAAACATGGAGCAGAACAAAGCTTAATGGGAATGGGTTTGGATCAGTAAACAGCAGAGGAAAAAATATCCAAAATCACTAGGAATCTAGAATGGGATAAAAGTTCTCTTCCAAAAGGGTTGTCCAATCCTAGAGTGATTTTAAAGCCCTTTGGATGTGGCACTCGGGGACATGGGTCAGTGGTGGCCTTGGCAGTGCTAGGGGCTGGTTTGACTGGATGATCTTAGAGGTCTTTTCAAACATAAATGACTCCATGATTGATAATCTTATACTAATACTTCTTCTCACTTCACCCATTCCAGAAGTAAAAAGGACTCAGTTTTTCATTTCTCCCAGGTTAAAATCACACCATTCCCTCTCATTTTAAGGACCAGTGTGGATGTCCCATGCATTTTACCAGGTTTCTCCTGATTTTTCCCATGTAATGGTTGATGGCTGTGCTCATTACTTGGGTGATCCTGCTGAGGAAGGCTGTTGTTTTGGAGCATTATTCTGGTTGTTTATACAAATTTCACACAGGAAAGTTGTAGTAAGCTGATAAACACCTCCTTACACGTTACAAAGGGTCTCAGCAAGAGAAACGTATGTCTTTACATTCTACATTATGGCCCACACAAAAGGTGGAAGCAGTTAAAAAGATAACACTTCCCATGTTTATTTACACCTATAGTCTTGTGTACACAAATGGTGGAAGTCCTTTATCACAAGCCAGTATTTCTCAGCTCCTTACTTCAGTGAGTTCCTCCTTTCAGTAAAACTATGGAACCACGAGCAGCCTCCCAATTCACTTTCTAATTATTTCTAGTAAAAGTGGTTCTTCCATGCCACCATGGCATCACTAAGCCCAGGGAAGGCTCAGTTTTAATTCTGGTTTATCACAGAGAAACCGTAGATGGTGTTGAACAAAGCCTTGAACACATAACACTCCCCGTGGAATGATATTCCCTGATACTTAAAATTAGGATGTCTGCAGTGAAACATTTCATTTACTGGTGCCATCCATTTAGATTTCTATCCCAATCCCCTTAGCACTGGTTGGCATCTTCCCTCTCTTGCTTCCCTCTGTGCCCTCTCCCTTCCAACACCACACAGCCTGGATTACGCTTAGGAAAATAGAGGAATATTTTATCTCAGGTCTGCCCCTGGAGGAACAATCCAAATGATTTTGGAAAAGGGAGAGCAGGAGAGAGTGCAAGGGGTTTGCACCTTGCCCAGCCCTCGGGGCAGTGTGAGGCTTCTCATCTTTCTGTTTCCTTCCACTTGCACACTGGGAGGATGAGGCACAAAGGAGCCTTAGGGAGTGGCTGGTGTTCATGCACTGACCCTTAGATCAAAAAGGCCATCTAAGAAGAGGGTAATTGCAATTAAGTGTAGCCCAAGGCTGCAGGATACAGAGGGGGTGAGTTTAATCTCTGTGCTTTTGGTAAAAAACAGACTCTGCTCATTGACAATCTTCCCATCCACCTTCCCTTCCTGGAAAGGCAATAAACTCAGCCGTGGTTATCCAAGTGTGCTGGAAAATCCCAGTGCAGCAGGAGCTGCACCACTCTGGGCAGGAAGCAATCCCCAGGGCCCCTCTCCCTCCCTCAGGAGCAATTCTGCAAAGAACATTTTATGTCTGTGAGATGCTTGGAAAGGTTGGAAACAAATGTGTTCAAGATTTGCAAACCTTTTACCTGGTTCCATTAGGTATAAAAGCCTGGGCTTATTGCTGTAGCCTTCTAAATAAAAGCTGAAAACAAGATCATTTTTAATTGCAAGGAGCACAAAACCAAGCTCAGTGCAGTCATCTCCTTCTTAATTTCACACCTTGAAATTCAGCCCTTATTCAAAGATAAACCTAATTATTTTCAGGGGATAAGCACTTGCAGGTTGCTGGGAAAATAATAAAAAATACTGTTATAAACGGTTTTAAAAAAGGAGGTTTAATGCAGAAAACACAAGGGGATTTTTCTCTCTCAGCTGATGAGCACCACGCATCACTAGTGTGGCAAATATTCATGGCAGTGCTGGAGCTGGAAACCTCTGGGTTGTGCTCTAACTCCCTGAGCCTCTGCAGAAGCAAGGATTGCTGTTATCTGCTCTCATAGAATCACTGTGGTGGGGCTGCTCCAGCCCGAACCTCTGCTCCACCAGTCTGAGGTTTATGGAAATGACTTACCTGCCTCATTGCTTGAATTAGGAATTTGAAGGGAAAATACAGTGTGGTGTCTGCCAGGCTGCTCATCCTCTTCCTTTACTGCTGCTGCTGCCTTGTGAGGTCCTCTGGGAATATCCACAAATGCTGGAAGTCCCAAGGCAAAGACGCTTTGCAAAGGGTATTTACTACCCAAATGTCCTTCCTTTGTCTTTTCCTTCTTAATTACTTTATTTCCTGTGAAGTCTGCGCTCAGGTGTGCTCTGAGTGGGGCCCCGTTTGCTCCTGGGAGCTTCCTTGGAGCTCTCTCCTCCATGGGCTTTCCATTAGCTATGCCATCTACTCCATCTGCTGTTAATCCGGACAAACTGCACTTCAGGCGCAAGGACAACGTGGATCTGTACATTTTTTGGCATTTCACTCGAGGTTGGTCAATGCACACACTGAGCGACTTGTCTAAATAATAGATGGTGTTGGGACACGGCTGAGACACCTGGAGCTGGACGCGGGAGATGAAGGAAGGTGGCATTTTCTCCCTCCCATCACTGCTTTGAAGACCCATGCCATCCTCCTTGATTCCAGGGTCAAAAAGCTGCTTTGGGGGTTCTTCACCTAATTTTGAGCAAGACTTGGAAACCTTTAAAGGGGGCTGGTTTGCATGGGCTGGGGGAGGCCAGCGCTTGAGGACAGCAGGGACTTTGCTGGACGTGGGGGACACAGTGTTGGGCTCTTGGCCAGCCCCACGTGCCAGGTCTCCAGAGCCCACAGGAACACGCCTGGCTGTGACAGTGATGGAGGCAAAGCCTCTCTGCTGGCTTGGACACTGGTTTGGACTAGAAGAGTGTGATGGTGACATGGTGTTGTCTTCTAAGGATGCCTGAATCTCTAATCGACTGGGAAGCACCAAAAATGTTCTGCTAATGACAACTGACTTGTGGTGAGGCAACGATGGCTTCGTGTGACAAACTCTGGGCTGGGGGATCAGGGCCTGCATAGGCAGAGAGGGCTGGTTTCCTCTGGGTTTATCCTCATCAATCTGTGCAGTGATTCCTGGTGAAATCGATGTTGTGTTTTGGGAAGGCAGAGATTCCTGCAAATGAAAAGATTCCCAGTTATCACCGTACTCTATTATCCAGTGTGCAACTCATCCACCATCTATCACAGCAGACAGTTTTGTTCAAAATCTCTTGTTAACTTTCCATTCATAATAACTTTTTTGTCATTTAAAAATGCACACTCTTGAAATCAGCTCTGAATTGTCTGGGAGGCTTCAATGGAAACTTTATCACTCTTGTGAAGGAAAAAATATTAAAATTTTAAACCTGGATTCCATAGTATTATTTTGAATATTTAACTCATCACCACGGATGGGATTGGTAACTGTTTAAAAATGGATATGGCAAAGACAGTTGCCAGTTTTGGACTATAAACTCCTCTTTCATGATGATCTGCTGGCATTTAAAATGTATTTAAACATATTATGGATCACTGGCCTGTGACATCACATGCAGCAGAGGACATGTGGGTGCCAGGAGCATGACAGCTTTACAACTTCACCAGTTAAAGGCATGAAAACTCCTAAAAAAGTGATACGGTTACTCACAAGGGCTCTGGGCACTATTTTAATTAATTAGTTCCCTCTTTCTTATGATTCCTTGGTGACACCTGCCAGTGATGTACAAACACATTATGTACAAGATTGATTGACAGTGGCCCAGAGACTGACAGTGGCCCAGATTAATTTTTCCATCCATGACAGGAAACATCCATCTTGATAGACCACACCTTACTTCCCTCCAGGTGACAAAGGAGGTTCTTTTATGTTCCAGCTCTCTGAGAAAGAGTAAACCTGAGTTTAAAACCTCCTGCTATTATTATCTACCCCACTGGGCACATAAATCCTATGCAATAAAGCATCTGGCCTAATCTCACTGCTGCTGTAAATTGGCTGATTAGATTGCTCCTGCCCTGTGCTCCCAGATCTCTTGATCCTAATAGAAAAAAAAAAAAAAAAAAAACCAAAAAAAACCAAACAAACCCAAACCCCCAAACACAACACTGAATTAGCATGCAGAATCTGAGGACTAGTCTCCTAAAGAAAGCCCATTGTGTGTTTAGGTGCCATGGACTTCAGTTTGTTGGGAATTCACCCCAGTCCTAGCTGAGTGTCTCTATCAACTGATAATCAATGCCAGGACTCAACAAGGGCTTCACAAAACAAAAAGTTATTCTCCCTCCAGGAGGACTGTGAGGGTGACAATGCCATGACCTCCCTGGTGCCATGGTCACCCTTCCCTGGGCTTGGGTGACACCCCACCGAAGCCCATGGGGAGAGGGTCTTTAAGGACCCTTCCAACTCAAACCATTCCAGGATTCTGAGCTCCTGTGAAACCATCCCTGTGTTCCTCCTCCATGCAGGAAAGCATCACCAGATGCTTCCTTTGTATCTCTTGGGAAGGAGCCTCTTGGGAACCCAAATTGGCAGAGGTAGATCAGGAGTTTATTAACAGGGTGGAATGCCGGATAAATTTTATCAACTCTTTAAACCAGCTGCCTGTGGTTTGGACAATTCAATAATTTCACAGCCTCAGGGAGAGCGTTTTCTCCCTCCTCTGTTTCTTTCATGGTTTGTAACAACATTTGCCTCATATTTTCTTCACTTCATTTACTTCTACCTGCAGGTTTAAGGCCTTTGCATGCCTTCCAAAACTCTCAACTTCGCTCAGATTTCTACAGGGCACCAAAGAAGAATGTTCCTTGAGAGACTTTATTTTGGATGCATCTCTCATGCTCCAGTAGTTAATCTGACATTTATTTCTTTCGTTGAGGGCTGCATAGATGGAGACATCCTGCAAGAGTCCAAAGGCATGTCAGAAACGCTCCTGGTTAGCTACAAACTCATGCACCAATGTTTTAAATAATTTACTTTTCTTTTTTTTTTTTTTTTCCTTTTTTTTTTTTCTTTTTTTTTTTTTTTTTTTTTCAGTTGAAAAATATGTATTATTTCCCAATCTTCAGCAAAGAAATGGATCTTTAAAGTTTGCCCAGCTGATCCTGTGCTCACTGGGAGCTTTCAAGCTTCACTGACTCTTGTGAAAAAAATCCACACACACACAAAGTAATTGTGGTGAGCTGAAAACCTCAGGCTTTATCCTCAGGACATATCAGGCAGAGTGCACTGATATTTGGGATATTGCTTGATTTAGTCTCGTGAGGGTTTTTTTACAACTTCTTTTCCCCAACAATACATGCGATTTTTTTCCCCATCACCAAGAGCACACAGAATCACACTTAACCATCATTTTATTTGGCTTTTCTGCTGCCTAAGCTAAGCTTAGCTAAACAAAACCCAGTCCAAACATACTGCTCAGCAATCAGGGATTGTTTTTTAAACCCTCCTGTATTCTGCTGACTGCTCCCCAAACAGAATTTATTTATTTTACCTTGGTAGGGCTGGATTTTCCCCACACATCACTCTCCCGCTGAAGGCCTGTGCATGTCCTCTGACCATCAGGGCCCCAGCACTTTTGTGTCACCCCTGAGGGAAAACACAGAGAAAAGAACATTATTGTC
Source organism: Zosterops lateralis (assembly GCF_965231275.1). Taxonomy (NCBI): domain Eukaryota; kingdom Metazoa; phylum Chordata; class Aves; order Passeriformes; family Zosteropidae; genus Zosterops; species Zosterops lateralis. The sequence continues at coordinate 25,785,452 of NC_139768.1, forward strand.
AGTGTTCTGGAGGAGATGAGTTAGAAAACGTGCTTTTAAATAGAGTGCAGCAGGAGGGAGAGAGTCCTGGAAATGATCTGGTTGCCCTGGGGTCTGTTTCTCCCCCTCCACAGAAGAGGCTCTTGAAACACCCCTGGGATCCTATGGCAAGGATTTGGACAGTCCCACACTGTGTCCAGGCCTGATCCAAAGCTTCACTAGCTCTGCTTTTGATTTCCATGGCTTCAGGCACGACCATGGAGGGACTGGGGAAGCCAGGAAATGTGGATTTCAACAAACACTCCTTTTGTGCTCTCTGCAGAACGGGGAGCACAGACAGCCCAGCAAAGAGCTGGATTTCACTGGCTCTGAGTCACCTGCACATTTAAAGAGCTGCAGTGATTCCAAACCACATCCACAAATTCTATTACATCACAACATTCCCAGTTTGGTGATAACTGTTCCACCGGCACCTCAACCTCTGCTTTTGTCATGGGTTGTTTTCTGCGAGCACTCTTCTCTCTCTGCAGCTTTTTACATGGAGCTAATTTCCATTTAACACAGTCTGGGCCATTGCACTGATGCATTACGTCTGCTGTCAACTGCTTTGCCAGAAATTACGTTACTTTCTAGTTTGTATTAAGCATCCAAAATTAATTTTCAGAAATTCTCCACTTGGACTAAAATCTCTTGACGTTCCTGGCTGTTGTTTTACAGCAACATGTCACATCACTGGTAAGACCTTTTGTATTATTTTTCTTCCACCTAGGCAGGCTGCCACAGGAGAAAATTTTTTTGCTAAGTGGAATTTCAGTTTATGTGTTACATTATATTAACAAAGGAATATAAATCAGCTCCACTGTAGGCATTGTTTATTAAACCATGCCCATCACAACAGAATTCATCTCCTTGGGCACAGGGGAGGAGGAGGAAGATATCAGATCTATCCCTCAAGAAATCTTTAGTCCCACCACAACATTTAGAGGGTGTTTGATGAGGTTTTTGTTTTAATAAGGTACACTAAAATATATTTTAATGCTTCCCTAGCATAACTCCAAGGTGCCGATGCCACCATGTACATCCACAGCTGGCATGAAGGAAGAGGTTTGTTTTTGTTGTGGTGCATGGTGAGGAGGAGAAGATGAAAGCACAAAATCCTCCTCTGCTGCTGGGGGAGCCTCATGGAAAGGTTATTTTCAGTGTATCAGTGCTGGGGTGAATTACACGTTGGCACCTTCACGATGGAGAGCAGCCACGTGTGTTATTTGTTTTTTAAACAACTAAATAGGGAATAACCTGCAGAGAGGGGTAGAGAAGAAATTATTGGATTGAGTAAGACATTAATAGAAATTTGATAAAAAATGCCATCTAATTAAAACAACAACTTCCACTAATTTATCAATATTTTCCTGAAATGCTTTGAAAAAAGAACCCCCCAGTTGTCTCAGATCAGGGAGATCATCAACTGCTGAATGTCAACTGGTGCACAAGGAAATCCAGAGGCAGGCCAGGGAGAAATCAGATCCAACAGGCTCATTCTTCCATGAATTTCATTCAAATGAATTTCCAGCATCAGAGAAAAACTGAGGACTGCAGGGTCAAAGAAGAACAAGTTGTCAAAGCCCACACTGGAGATTGCACATAACAAGTAAATTATTCTTATCCAAGTAACCTCCCATGATTAGCAATAATCTGTGGGTAGAACCTTCCAACATCCCACAGATGCCTTGGAATAGATTGGCAAATTCTTGCCTGTCTAAAAAGTAGCTGTTTCTGGAGCAGGAGAAGCAGGAAGAATTGAGGTGAGAAGAAGAAGAAAGAATAAGAAGAAAGAAGAAGAAGAAGACGAAGAAAATGAAGATGAAGACGACAAAGAAGAAGACAAAGAAGAAGACGAAGAAGAAGAAGAAGAAGAGGAGGAAATATTTATTTTCTTTGCTAAATCATCCACAGTGGAGATTTGCATTGGCTTTGTACCCTGTCTCATGCAAGGACATTCTCATATTGCTATAGGAATCCTACAGCTGGAAAACACTCAAACTTTTGGCAAGCCATTGAACGTATTTGCTGAGCCAGATTAAATGGCATTCGTGGCAAAAGCACTGGCATTTATCATGGTGTTATTAAATCTATAGTTGGAAGCTTCACATTTGTTAATTCATGTTAAGAGAACAAGCAAAAAAAAAACCCAAAACCTTTAATAAGAGCTTGAATCTGTGTTTGCAGTGAAGGCACTACAGGGAGCAGGAGGCTGAGATGTGTCACACACCGAGCATTCAAACCCTCCCCTCGCTGCTGACACAACACATCGCCCCGGAACCCTTGTTACACAACAAAATGCAAAGTTCACTTTTTCCCTGGTGCGAAAGCATGAAAGAAATGGCATTTCAAATACTTTCTGTCTCTGTGGGGAGCAGGAGAAACTTATTTATCTCCAAGCTGAAATTCTGAGGGTCCGTTTAACCTCCCCAGACCTTCCCACCACCATCCACCTCTCCAGCTCAAAAACGGGAGATGCCATGAGGGACAGAGGAGCAACTGCTGGCCCGTGACCTCTGTCCTGTGAATCTTCACTCTTTTTAATTTTTTCTCCCCTCACAAACGCTGTTTGTTGAACCAAAATCTACGTTCCTTGGCAAGGCCCCTGGACATCCGGCTGCGGCCCAGGGTTTTCCTAATTACGGAGTGCAGCTGGAACTGATTCCCCCGTCTCGAGTGCCTGGATCCCGCCTCGGGCCAGCTGGCAGCGCCTCAGATCATGGCTCACAAAAGATGTGCCTGTAAATCAGCTGCCGAAGGCCGGATCAATGGCAAAGGTGAGGGTGCTGCTGAGGAACCACGGCCCGGGAATGTTTGGCTGGCCCAGGACAGCCCCACACGGAGCCAGATCAGGGTTTGTGCAAAATTTGGGGCTCGTGTGAAAACCGTGGAAAATGCTGGTTTTCCGATGGTTCAGGTGTTTGCCAGGCTGGGGGACACTGATGACAAACCAGCTGTGAGAAGGACATTGAGGGGCTGGAGTGTGGCCAGGGCAGGGAATGGAGCTGGGAAGGAGCTGGAGAATTCCTGAGGGAGCTGGGAAAGGGGCTGAGCCTGGAGAAAAGGAGGCTCAGGGGGACCTTGTGGCTCTGCACAAGTCCCTGACAGGAGGGGACAGCCGGGGGGGTCGGGCTCTGCTCCCAGGGAACAGGGACAGGAGGAGAGGGAACGGCCTCAGGCTGGGCCAGGGGAGCCTCAGAGTGGATACAGGGGAAAATTCCTTCACCAAACGGGTTTTCAAGAGTTGGAACAGGCTGCCTGGGGAAGCAGCAGTGTCACCCAGCCTGGAAGCATTCAGAAATCTTGTGGATGTGGCCCTTGGGGTCGTGGGTTAGGGGTGACATTGGCAGGCAGGGGGAATATTTGGACTCGATGATCTTAGGGAGCTTTTCCAACTTCAAGCACTCTGTGATTGACACCCAGAGTGACACCAGGCAGAGCTGGAGTGACTTTAGACCGCTGGCCCTGGCCTCATCCCCAGTTTTTGTCAGGAAATTTGCATATTTTAGTCACTCACTGTTCACGTGCTGACAAATCTCAAATGCGTGTCAGCACTTCTGATGTCCCCTGTTCTGCTCCAAGCCCTGCTTGCTCTGCACTGATCATGTCCCTTGTCCCCTCAGAGCCACCAGCATCACCTCACAGTGAACTCTGGAACCTCCAGGAACCCCCAATGCTTCCCTGAAAACACCATCAAACAGACATTGCTATGGAAAGAGGAAGATTTCTCCACTTCACAAAAAAATTACTTTAGCTCAACATCCATGAGACTGGTGAGGGCAGTTGGGCTCTCACCCATGTCCATGGCATCAGGATCCCTACAGCACTCAAAAATTCCAAAAAAATTCATCAAATTCCCCACTTAGCACCCGGGAGCTAAAGGACAGGGATGGCTTAGCTGCAGGGTTGGGTATCAGAGCAATCACTCTGCTAAACATAGAACAGTGCTAAACATTTTTTTAAAGGCTTTTTCTTCCTTCTGTGTATTATTCTTAGTGGAGGAAGTAATTTATACTCGACTCTGTTTCAAACATTAGAGCTGTTTCAATTTCCTCGTGGCTTTTTTAAAATTCAAATACCTGCAGAAGCCTCGAGGAAAAAGAAGTATCATCATTAAAGATTCCTCAGCTCAGTAAGGGCTGGGAGAGATCATCGTTTGCTCCTTCAGATCTGAGGTGAGTCATCCAAAAAACCCATCCGGACATTACGGATACATGGGAGATGAAAGCCAAGCTGGAATGAACACCGGAACCAAGCCCATGTCTTCTGGTCTTCTTCATGTGTCATAAAGAAAGGAGAGCATAAAACTGCAGAGCCTGGTGTCATTCAAAATGAAACTGAGCAGCGGAGCTAAAGTTCACATTCCTGGTATGAAAAGTAGAGAAATGAATGCTGAAAATTCCACCTTTCATCAGAGTCCTCGCTGATGTCAAATTGATTTATAGGGAATTTACCAAAAAATGTTGTGGTTAGTTGCTAATGGAGAGTGCTGCATTTCCAGAAAGCCTTGGCACAGGCACATGGAATGGTTTGGGTTGGAGGGGACCTTAAGATCATGGGCAGGGACACCTTCCATGATCCCAGGCTGCTCCAAGCCCCGTCCAACCTGGCCTTGGACACTGCCAGGGATCCAGGGGCAGCCACAGCTTCTCTTGTCCTTCACTGACATTGTCCTGAGTCTCCAGAGTGATGTTAAATTCAAGGAAGGGGGGAGGGGTTACATTGATAATCTCTGCAGGATTTGACAGTTAGCAACCTTGGTGTAAGGCCAGGCAGGAATTTTCACCAGGATACTTAAGGAGAACAGGGAGAGCTCAAGAATACCCCAAACCCACATGGGACGTGCTCGTCAAGAGAGGGGGACAGAAGGACAGTCCCTCAGTCCTCTTAGAGCATCTCTGCTGAATTTACAAGAGCCACCTTCACATCCTGACAACAAAGGTCAAACAGCAACGTGGGCTCAAAGCAAGAGAAAGCAGCTCCAGCTCTTTCCTTGAAATCTTTCTTGTCATGAAAAAAAAACCAAACCAACACAAACAAGCTCTTTGCTACAAAAGAAAGCACTTCAACACAGTGGCACAAAATGATGGTGTTTTAAGGCAGCTTTGTGGGGAAGGCTTTCAAATCAGAGTGAGCCTAACAGCCTGAAATCATTTCAGCCTGAACAGGATTCATTGTGTAAACAAAATAGAAAAGTTTGTGGTTGTTGTTTTTGGGGGTTTTTTGTTGGTTTGTTTTTTTTTGTTTGTTTGTTTTTTTTAAGATGTCAGGAGGGATTTTCTTCTGTGACAAGTGAGATTTGATAAGTGAATTATCTCTCCCTGCTTGCACACCTTGGAGCTGTGCTGGCTGCCTGCAGAGATGATTACAGGATCCACCAAGGAAGGGACAAATGAGTCCTGGTCTGCTATCAAAAAGCCACAAGTCATAAATGTCTCATTATCCGTGCCATTAGAAGCAAGGTGCTCATCAGGGGGCCAGAAAGAGCACAGGAATTAGATCTTCAAACCCACGCATAAGTGGGAAAAAAATGGTGTTTTCATTATGCATTGCTGTTCTTCTTTATCTTCAATTAATAATATAAAGAGAGGGATCATCCTCAGCACATCTGTCACACAGAATAAATTAAGATAATTCTTCACTTTCTCCCTTTTCCCTTTCTCCTCCAAGTTTTCTTTCTTTTTTCCCCTCTTATTTTTTTTTCCTTTCATTTACCATGATATGCTGTTGGGCAATCAGATATTATCCACACATGGCACCCTTCAGTGTGGCAGGGATCCCAGGGAGGGGTTTTGCCCTGGAGCCGAGGTTTGGGATCATGTGGGAACAGGAAGATCAGTGAGAACCAGCTGGAGAGGAGAGGCTGAAAGGCTCTGGAAGTGTCACTGGCCTGGCATGGGAAGCAAGAGAGGGGAAAAACCAAGAGTAAGGCACTCACTGGAGGCTGTTTTATGTAAGAAATCTGTAGCACTGACTTTTGGGTTAGACCAGCCTGATTAAATATATTCAATATTTCAGTATGAACATTGGCTGTGCCAGAAGTTTGTACAGAAAATAAAGTAACCAGGAGACAGAGACAAAGAAAGAAGGTGAGTCCAGGCAACATGAGCACCTAAATTTTTCAAATTTTAGAGAATTTTGAAGACAATTCCTGGTTCAGAGCCTTGCACTGAGACTGTTTACTACCTGTTGTCACATTATTTGGTTTATTGACCATTGAGCACCCAATATCCTCTCAAAATAAAGACGTAATTAACAGAAACATTCCATAAAGAGCTGATGAAAGGTTTCCTTCACCCCTCTCAGAGTCCCCTTCCCAACCTGGCATTAAAACAACCCCATTTTAGAGACCACATCCATTTCTGGAAGTCCAGGAATGCTTGAGACAGCCAGAAAATTCTTAAGTGACGGTAAACATGACAAATACAATGCATAAGCAAACAAAGGCAAAGCAGTTTTGCAGCCAAAAAAATTCTATTTATGAAGAGTGATTTTAGTGTTATTATGAGTATTTATGTAAAGGTCATAACATGCACAGAATTTGATGGCACAAATGGATTCTGTAAATAAAAATTCCACCCGTGTTGCTCAGAACTGGTAGCAATTACAAAATGTACACATTTGCCCAGAGCTGCTTGTGCATAATAAGAGCTCGAGGTTTCTGTGTGGCCTCCCAATTCAGTATTTCTTATATTTACCTGCTTTTGCAAGAGAAGAAACTCAGAGAGGACAAGTGCACTGCCTGTTATGCATTTCATGACTCAATATATATCCTGCTGCAGGGAGTTTTTTGAGATGCTTTGGCTTAACAATGGTATTTATTGATTTATTTTTTTTCCTTTTAATACTCTTAATACAGCGGTGATTCCAGAAAATGATGTGCGCTGTGGGTACAGATGTTATTGTGGAGGTATCAAAGGAGTGATTCCAACCCACATCTCCATCACTCCCATTTTGTTTCCAAAACAAAGATATGGGATGTTCAGGAGCCAAATTTGACACTGAATGATTTGTACAACAAAACGAAACTTGCTGGAGCTCCAGCCATGCCAGATTGAATACAGACTTTTCATGTTACTTTGGTACAATAGAAGCATTCATTTTTTTGTGTAATACTTGGGATTATTCTTCCTTTCTGGGAAGTCTTTCACATTAACTGCTGTGATTACAGCCATCACAAACTGCTTGATAATAGGGGATGCAGGAGGCTAAACCAAGATAAAGAAAAATCAGCTTTCACAGGATAAAAACACAATAGCTAAGATTTAAATAACTATGAGGCCTCAAAAGTTCAGTTTCTAAGTCGCTGGTGTGATCACAAATAGTTTTGTTTTGCATTATTTAAGAATATTTTGCAGCTCCCTCTAATTTATTTAAATTGCCATGGACTTGCCTCTCTTCTAAGTCTAACAGCTGAACTTTGCAGTTCAGTTCCACCACATAAAACTTTTCAGTTGGTGAATTATTACCCAAACTTCCCTTTGGAAGGGAAAGCAGAAAACCAAATTTCTATTCATAACGTGCTTTTACTATGCACTCACACTTTGTTCAATCTTGAAATTACCCTTTTTGGATTCCATTGCAACAGGTGGAGAAACGCAGACAAGGATTAAATAATAGAGATTAAACCAAAAATGTTGGCATATGACCACAAAACAGGGCCTGGAGGGTGTTGGTTTTATCACCAGATTCAGCAGAAGACAATTGGCCATTGCCTTTTTTATTTTCTTTTTTTTATCACTCAGGCTTTCAGCTCTGAAATGGTGCAGAAAAGTCTGGAATCGAGGATCAAATGTGAAAGCCCTCAAACCTGTAACCCCAGGCAGCTTTTTGGGATGAAAAGTGGAGCTCTCTCCAGCTTTCTTTTGGCTGTGGATGTCACCTGGATGGGAGGGAGCAGGGCTGGGGCTGTCAGCCCTGCCTGCTTTTCCAAGAAGGAATCAGCTGCTGCCTAGCAACCATCCAAACCTGGTGGCTGTTTGTGTGTTCCAGTTCTTGTGCAAAACTCAGCTCAGATCCCAAATTATTGCATTCAACAATAATTGCATTCAACATCAGAGCTACAACAGATGAATAAGAAAGCATGTTTTCTTTCAATCCTCATTCTCCAAGGCTGTGTTTGTAAAATACACACCTTCCCCCCCCCCCCCCCCCGCCCCCCCCAACAAATTCAATGCCAGGCCAATCAGAAAAATATTTCAATATATGAGTGGTTATTTTTCATAACAGTTGTCCTTTAAGAGCTACTTCCATGAATAAAGTCATTCAAATACCTTTACGTTTTAATGATGATGTCACTAAGAGTGATAGAGGAACAAACTTAAAGGGCCGTGTTCTCTTGGGCACAGCACAAATCTCCCTGCAAAAAAAGTTGTCTCTGTGGTTTAGAAGTCTTGAATTTTTTTCGTAATTATTATTTATTGCATGTGAAACAAGTAAGGAGAAAAAAAAACCCCGAACAACAAAAAACCCAACAATGCTTTTGCACTGTGCCCTCTACATGGATCACATTTTTAGCCTTATGTCCAAAAGGAATTTGATTTATGCCCTATCCTTCTTTATGCACAACCTGGGCCTTTTGAGGTTGTGGCCTCTTTCAAGGAACTTGACAGAAGGGTCGATAGCTGATCTGCCAACAAGCTGACCATGAAAATCAATGGATTTGTGGGAATGAGAGGCTGCCACAGACAGAAGTTCACCAGGTCATCCCTGTTTGATCTAAGGACACATTTCCCAGTCAGGCAGGACGCATCCCTGGGAGGAGGCACAGGGGGCAGATGGACAAGGGGAAGGGAAAGGAAACATGGGGAGGAGTGAGGAACAGTATTTGGGTCTGGGCTCATGGGCTGTGGCAGCTCTCATGGAATGGCCTCTTGCTTGTCAGCCTGGATTTTCCAGTTCACAGTTTTGTTTTCATTTTCTGAAAAAATATGGAAATCTCATGTAAGATTATGGAAATTGAGGGGCTCAGATGATGCCTTGGGAAGGCTGACCTGGAACAGAGACTGGACAGAGCTGAAGAATAAAGTAGATATTTATTAAAAGGCCTTTAAGTAGATATTTATTAAAAGTCCTTTGAGCAGGACAAGAGCCTGACCAGGGCTACACCCAAGGTGGACACAAAATGGACACAAAATGGACGGCTGGTCACGAGGTCTCACACTTTTATAAGTTTTGGTCCATTTGCATATTGGGGTTTAATTGTCCAATTACAGCTTCAGATTATGAAGTCCCATCATTCTTGTTTGTCTCTTTAGCCCACCCTTGTTTGTGCTTTTGGGCCTGAAAACTTTTAACAGTTGTCCTTGGTCTTCAGCAGGAAAAGGATTTGTTTTGTCTCCCTGCTCTGTGAAGAGAGCTGACTAACACTTAATATGAGATTCAGAACTACACCCCTAGGCAGCACAGAATCTGAAAAACATGAAAGCTAAAACTTAAGGCATCACAGAGAAAATCTAAAATTGCCACAGCTGCTTGACCCTGGCAGTGGGGTAACTTAGACATAACCATGTGCAACATCTGTCCTGTTTGAAGTCACAGAGCAAAGCACTGCTGGAGCAGTCACCCTCCTAAATGTGACAGACTCAGCATCAGATTCCCAGATTTTACTGCAGAGAATGCTTGGAATAATTCCACGTGAAGTGATAACTGAGAGCTCAGAACAACCAAATGCTGAAACAATTCTCTCTCCAAGGCAAATGAGGTGGCTGGGGACGGTTGCCACCAGCACCACTTTGTTTGTCCTGCAGTTGTTCCTTTCCACGACAATCTCTGATCCAGAGCCAAGGCACAAACCATTAAATAACTCAGCTGCACTCTTCCCCCAGCCAAATCCTGGTCCTTCCACGTCCAGCCTTTCCACTGGGTGCTTTGGGATGGGAATTGATCCCAGATGTCTCTTCAGGGTCACCAGCTCCAGGACACAGACATTGCTGAATGTGCTTTCAGAAACCTCTTGGGTCACTATTGATATTCCCTGTTCCACCAGCTGCCATCAAACGCTGGGAATGACCTGCAGGATGTGGCTGAGCCTTTTCAGGCTCAACAAGGAGCACTCTGAGCTCCCAACCCTGTGCTGGTGACACCGAGGCTCAGGCAGGATATGACTGGGTCAGGATCTGCACAAAGCCAAGGGCAGCAAAGCTCAGGTGGAATGTTCAGGTCTTTTGGTAAAGCTGCAGCTGGAAATGTGGATATGAAACTCTCCAGCCAAATCCACATGGCTGCAGCCCTCTCTCCTGCACTCTTTCTCCTCCTTTCTGCACCCATATCTTCTTTTCATCTCTATTTTCTTGGGCCAATAGGCTGAGGTAGATATCTCTGTTGGATTAGTTCCAGTTACTTTGGTTAATTTGCAATTTTTGTTTGATGGGCTTTTTGGTTTATGTGTTTTTGGGGTTTTTTTTTAAGGATGAGATGTGGGTTTGCCTGTTTAGTTTGCTTGGTTTTTTCGGTTTGTAATGGACCTTTTTTTGTATTCACTCCAAAAAAGCACCTTGGTGGCTCTTATACCCAAAGGGAAAATGGAGAAAAGCCTGGTCTTTGCTAGGACAAGTAAAAATCTGTGCTGGGAGCACTCCAGAAGCTGAGTGCTGAGGAAGTGCTGAGGCCTGAGGAAGAAAACAGGCCAGTTTTATTTCAAACCCTGCACCGTGGAGCTCCATGATCCTGAATTTTCTCTCCCCAAACACATCCATGCAATCTGGATGGTGGGAATGCTAAACAGATGTGGACACAGAGGGATTGAATCTAGAGACCACTGCATTATTCAAGGGAATTGAGGCAAAAAGACCAATATTTACAACAGGAGTATTTACTGTAAATTAAATCCAACCAACAGCAGCCAACTGGAGAGACAAACACTGCAGAGATACCTGCAAGGGCATTGGGTTAAAGTTTTGTCCTCTTTAAACAGATTAAAACCCAGACTTTTTAATTTTTTCCCCTTTTAAAGAGCAAAAAGATTTAAAATACACTCAGAATTACATGCACTTTTTGGTGCTTAGTGGGATAAAGGTCATCTATGATGTAAAAAAAATTTAAAATCCCCAAAATTCCAGCAAGTCATTATTATTTTAAATAAAAAGGCAAAAATATTTCTCATAACCTAAACTGAAAGTGTGATTTTGGAGGATGTATCTGGTCTATGTCATATTGATTTAAAACCATCTTATTACTCTAAATGTAGCACTGCCTTAGTTAGAAGAATGTGGGGATTAACACCTTGGCCAGAAATTTAATGCTGATAGATGTATAAATGTAGATTTATATACTTAATTCAACAGTTAAGGAAAGTTTATTAACTCAGAATTAAGTGAATTTCTCTAATTTATAATGGTCTTTTTATATTTAAATAAAATACTGAAATGAGCATAAGATGTTTCTGTACTTTGGGTGTACATTGGTGTTTCTGGCTGTGTGTTGTGATAACATTAGGATTTTCCCAGGATTTCCAAGGTTGAGAGTGGGGGGGGGGGGGCGGTTTACTGGGTTTTTGGGTTTTTTTGGTGTTTTGGGATTTTTGTCCCCAAGAGAGCAGTTCCCTGTTGCCTTTTAAAGAGCAGTAGCTAAATCGAGGTGTTACTGATTTCCTTGCAAATGGACAACTAAAAGTTCCACCAGCTCCAAACCTTATTCTTCCCAACCCTCTCCTTTCCTAACAAAGCTTCCAGATCATGGTTACCCATTGGCAGAGCTTAAAATCTGGTAAATGTTCAATCCAAATTATTATAACATCACTCCCAGATTCCTGGAAAAAATCTCCTTTTGGGACACAACTCCAAGGCTAGGTTAAGACTAGCACAGAAAGAAGCAGAGAAAGGAACGTATCTGGTGTGAAGTAATGCTGTAATAAAATCCAACATTTCCCTGAAGGAGGAGTTTGCAATACCTGCACCTAGAGCAGGTTATGATAACAGCCTCTGCTTTGTGGGGAGAAATAAACAGCTTTATGTTCCTGACCTCCAGCACACACAGCCATGAAATCAGAGTGCAATTGGAGTTATTTGCTGCTTTTTAGATATTCATTTCTCTTCCCTGGTGCTGAAAGGGCCTGGCTGAAGGCAGCTTATACTAGATTAGGCTTCCAACACCTTCATGCATTATGGACTCCAAAGACATTTTTTTTCACTGCTCTCAGAAGGTGAAAGTGTTGAGTCATTTCTTTTAAAGACCTGATGGAAGTTATTGCTCATTAAATGAAAGAGCTGCTACTCCAGCCTGGGCTCAGGGATGCTCTCCCAGGCTGGGCTCAGGGATGCCGCTCCAGGCTGGGCTCAGGGATGCTCTCCCAGGCCGGGCTCAGGGATGCTGCTCCAGGCTGGGCTCAGGGATGCTCTCCCAGGCTGGGCTCAGGGATGCTCTCCCAGGCTGGGCTCAGGGATGCTGCTCCAGCCTGGGCTCAGGGATGCTCTCCCAGGCTGGGCTCAGGGATGCTGCTGCTCCAGCCTGGGCTCAGGGATGCTCTCCCAGGCTGGGCTCAGGGATGCTGTTCCAGGCTGGGCTCAGGGATGCTGCTCCAGGCTGGGCTCAGGGATGCTGTTCCAGGCTGGGCTCAGGGATGCTGCTCCAGCCTGGGCTCAGGGATGCTCTCCCAGGCTGGGCTCAGGGATGCTCTCCCAGGCTGGGCTCAGGGATGCTGTTCCAGGCTGGGCTCAGGGATGCTCTCCCAGGCTGGGCTCAGGGATGCTGCTGCTCCAGGCTGGGCTCAGGGATGCTCTCCCAGCCTGGGCTCAGGGATGCTCTCCCAGGCTGGGCTCAGGGATGCTCTCCCAGGCTGGGCTCAGGGATGCTCTCCCAGGCTGGGCTCAGGGATGCTGCTCCAGCCTGGGCTCAGGGATGCTCTCCCAGGCTGGGCTCAGGGATGCTCTCCCAGCCTGGGCTCAGGGATGCTGCTCCAGGCTGGGCTCAGGGATGCTCTCCCAGGCTGGGCTCAGGGATGCTCTCCCAGGCTGGGCTCAGGGATGCTGCTCCAGCCTGGGCTCAGGGATGCTGCTCCAGCCTGGGCTCAGGGATTCTCTGTGTCCAGCTACAGCCTCCACGTCCCCTCAGGACTCAGCTCCTGGCTTCCCTCTGCTGCTCTGCTCACCCTTCCCTGGCTTAACTGAGCCAGGCCCCAGCAGCTTATCCAAGATTCTAACGGGGATTACCAGGAGCTCATCGGATGCAGCCCTGTGCCAGCAACAATTAGGGTTTCAAATACGCTGGGAAGGGATTGTCATTTGTGGAGCCAGTCCCTTTAATGGAGAAACAACCCCCCGTGCTACAGGAGAGGATAATTTGGCAGTTGCAGTCCCAGTGGCTCAGAGACATAAAATCCAGCCTCATCAATGTGTAAGATTAGAAGCAATTAGCCCCTATATGGTAAAGTCATCGCTTAGGAACTCGGCGCCGTCTGGGGACTTGGTGTAACGATGCCTCGGGGACGAGTAAGATGGGACCTTTGACTTCAGCGATTTGGAAGGGGCTGGGATCTAATTAAATCTGCAAAGATGCTGTAACTGCATTAAAAGGGATTTTTAAATATGAGCCATATTCCCTTTCACTAAACAAACTAGGTGTATTCCACCCTGGAACAGGGAGAGAATTAATCAAGGGACAGCGAGCCAACAGCTGCTGTGCGGCTGCCAAAGAGAAGATGATACAGGATTATAGAGAATTGAAGAACATTTCGTAAGAATTGAGGGATATTTACAAGAACTGAAGAATATTTAACAGGTTTGTTTGAAGGATGAGGTTTTATTCAGCTCTGATGAAAACCAAGCACATAAACCTCATTGTAAATCCAAGAGAATGTGGAGTTTTTAAAAGCTGTTTCTCCAAATGTTTAACTTATCATAAACACGGATTCCCTTACATAAATAAAAGCTCTCCTTTTTTTTTGTAAAAAATAATATACTATTCACTTTTTCACTCATTAAAAAAACCAATTTGCAGCTTTTCAAAGAGGGTACACAGAGCTATTACATTTCTGCTACTGAGCTCCACACAGCACTTCCCATCTTCCTTTTCCTTAAGAAAGCTTGGCACTTTGTACTGGAGAAAGGAAAAAATTTAAGTTCTCTTCTCAGCAATGATTGCCTCATTTATATGATCTATCTTCTCTCAAGGATAAAAAAAAAATCACTATATGATATTAATGTTTTTCTAGCATAACTCAGCCTTTTGTCAGAGCAGAGCTGGATCCTCTGAGCCTGGAAGGTGAGTGGAAAAGAACTTTAAGGGCATGAACTCAGAGTGGGATAACAGAAACATCCTGATGGCAAAGAGAAAAGAGCACTGGGATGACACAGGGAAGTTCAGACACTTCATCATTAATTAAAAAAGATTAATTAAAACAGCACCGAAGTCATGGGTAGGCAGGTCAATGCTGAGAGAAATCACCCCTTAGCCAAAAATCTTCCGTATTATATTTCTAAAGTCTTAAAAGCAATTTGATCTTTGCATTTATGAGGGTGGTAGGACTATAGTTACATCTTTTACAAAAGAAACATCTTCAGGCATTCCTGAATGAATTCAGGGTTATTTATAATGAAATTATCCATTGTTATTTTACTGAAAATATTTTATACTGAAGTTATCCATTGTTTGGGCTACCTATAAACCTGTGAACTCAGTAATCTTTATTTGAGCCAAACTTGGTGAAGAAACCTATAAATATATTATCTCATAGAATACATTGACAGCCTATAGGACAACTAAAGTATCTTATTGTTATTAGCACGACCCCAAAAATTATTCACCCAACAAAGGTGACCCCTTACAGACCAGCCCCCAAAACAAAGAGGTCACCTGTGACCTCCCTGGGGATGTGGCTCTGAGTTAATCATACAGAGATTATGATCATGGAATGGTTTGGGTTGGAAGGGACCTAAATCCCATCCCATTCCATCCCTGCCATGGGCACTTTCCACCATCTCAGGCTGCTCCACGCCCCATCCAACCTGGCCTTGGATAGTTAATTAATCCCTCATCATAATCACATAAATGGATTCATGCTCTCCCTTTTATTACAACAGGTACATGGAATGGTTTCTCCTCTGCCCCATTTGGGCAGATCCAGCTGTCATTGCTGGAGATATCCATCCCTGAATAATGCAGCTCCAGCAGCAGCTGTGTGGAAAAGCTCTGTGTTCTCCTTCTTTACAAGGACAGAAAATTTAACCACTGCTGTATTTTCAGTAGAGAAGCTTGATGAGCTTGATGGCTCCTCAATCACCATGAGAAAAATCAACAGCAATCAAAGTGCTCTGGTATTTCAAACCTTCAAGTGACCTTTCAAAAGGATTTCAGTTTGAAAATACAATATGAGGAAACTCTATGGATTTGGGAATTCATCTTATAGCCAAAGCCTTTGCTAAATGTCTCCTGCTAGGAATAAACAGCAGTGGAGATCAAAGGTAGGGGAAAAAAACAAAGAAAAGGTGGGTGGTGATCTGCTGGTAACCTGGGTCAAGCACATATGTAATTATTTGTCTTCAATTCTGGATATTAGAAATGTCCCTCAGCTTTCAGAAAGAGAGCAATCCCAGTTAGACAAACTGAGAAACACGAGAGGGGGACACAGGAAACAAAAGAAAAACCCTCACATGAAAAATAGTCCCACTCTAATGGCACAGGAAAAGACACTGGAGAGAAGGAAAACAGGGAATTTTATTGGCAAAACCCTGGGGGCTGAGCAGGAGGCTGCAAAGAAAGCCTGGCTCCATCCACCCCCAGAACAGAACAGCAATTAGTGTTTTTAATGTTGAGAGAGTTTTCATGGATTTTTTTTTTAAAAAGGTTTGGGTTTTTTTCCCTCCCCAGCTAAAAGCTGAAGAAAAGTTGGTTATAAAAGCTTCTGTATTTTTGGACAGAGAAAATTTCAGGTTAAAAAAATAAAATAATTGCAAAGAACAATGAAGACAAGGAGAGCTGCATTTGTACTTGGAGCTTAAAAATAGCAACTGGAGCAATACAAAGTGTGTGAGCTTGAATATGAACACACAGCACAGAAGTGCTGAGTAATCCAGAATGCTGCTTAATTTAAAAAAGGGATCTTGATATCACAGGCATCTCAAAATTAGGATGGGATTAAGATAAATCAGAGAATAATATGAAAAAAAATAAACCCAGTTTAAATTGCCTTGACAAGACTGAAGACCAGGGTGACGAAGGAGCAGAGCCAGAAATCAAAGAAAATATAAATAAATAAAATAGAGCAGTGCCTCCACATCTCTCTAAATAAGCAGAAGTATTCTAGGAACTGATATTTCCCAAGAACGGCCCAGAAAGGGGAACATTACTGGAAAATATTGACACTAAAGAAGTTGGCAGTCATCAGCAAGTCAAAAGAAGTAATAGGGTAGAGATGCAGTAAAATCACAAAATTCAGAAGATGCATAGGAAGAGGTATGAGGAGATGTGAAGCTTCTGGGTACATTAAAACAGAATTTTTCTGCACAAAGTGTAATTAAATCTTGAATCTCAATGACCATTATCAGGATAATGAAGTAACCGATGATCTACAACAAAATCCTACCCTTCCCAAAGAGTAAATTGATCAAATCACTCCATTACACCATTATTTTAGCATGTATAAACTGCAAAAACCACAACAGAAGGAGTTCAGAGCTGCAGCTCTCTTTGTCATATTTTTATAGAGAAATTTTCTAAATGAACAAAACAGAAACAAGTTTCTTTAAGCCAAACCAACATGCACTGGTGTGAGGAGGAAAGCTCTGCTCTAAAATAAAAATCAAGTTGTTTATCGAAACACAAAGCAGCAGATTCAAGGCTTTTGCTCATCCCATGTTATAGGAGGATATTTTAGAGGGAAAGGTCAAACTCAAGTTTCGCACTCCTTATTGATGCTGGGAAACAATGACAGATTTATTGTAGAGATTTGTCAGCAGCAGCAGTGAGGTCACTGTGCCCCAGTAAAGAGAGAATGTTCATTTACCTGTAACCCCACCTCAGTTAAACCCTTCCTTACCCAACCCTTTGGCTGGACAAAACATGTATTTACCTTATAAAGCTCGAATTCTGCATCAATATCCAGCTAATTGGAGGTTTGCTGTCGTTAATTTAGATAATATACATTCATCTCACATAAATAGCTTCTAGCAGCTTCTTTAATTTAACCTTTCTTTTGGCCTCCTTTTTTCACTGTCACACAACCAGCAATTGAGAGCTCACAAATGACCTCCTGTGCCACAGCCCTGCCATAACAATCCATGGGAGGAATTTCATAAAACAGATTAAATTCTGCAGTGTTGGCTTTGATGAATTAGTGGAATTTGTTCCCTGCAGCTGCTCGGAGTTAATCTTTGATTTTTAGCTGAGTGTTGGAAAGAGTAAACCAGGGACATGCTGTAGTTTTGACACCTTCGTGGCTGAAATGGAAATAGAGCCTCAGCATCCACAGGAGCAAAACTTTTAAAGATTTTTGCCTTTTATCTCTCTCATCTCACTGCTTAAAACAATACCTGAGGAGGGACTTCCCATGACAAAGTGTTTCTGTATCAATTCTGAGATTATTACAATTATTCTATAATTATTCCTTCCTGCCTGGTGTCACATCACAATGAAGCAGAGCTGAGGATCATTTTCTCACAAAGCCTCAAAGGTGGCAAATAATCTCAAGGTAAAAAATGAGCTCCAGCACAGCAAATCACCCAAAATGTTTTGTTCAACATTAAATTATTATTCACTATTTAAATTAAGGATTGCAAGGGAGATTCATTCTGAGCCTTTTCCATTTCCCTCATACTCACAATATGGCTAATGAACCAAGAAAGCAATTAGTGAAACATCTCAATTTATAGCAGGTTGAGGTAATCTTTAGCCAGGGCACAGTTAAAACTCCTGCACTGTGAAAAGGAGACTTTTCATCTCCTGAAGCAGCTCTGGGGAGTTAATGAGCCCTCCTAACACAGAGCACCAGTGATGGCACAATTTGTCATTTCTGGCTGCCCCTGGATCCCTGGCAGTGCCCAAGGCCAGGTTGGAGCAGCCTGGGACAGTGGAAGGTGTTCCTGCCCATGGCAGGGGTGGCACTGGATGGGATTTAAGGTCCCTTCCCCAAACTATGGCAGCACAGCAGGGATTTCAACAAGATATGGAATTTTTTGAGGCATTTCTCCCATGCAGCTCAGTTAAACACTTCCACACAACCTTTGGGAGCAGCCCAGCCAAGATCCCACAGCACTGTGGTGTGCAGTTCCCAGTTCCCCAGATTTAGAGGGATTTCATTCCTGTGGGAGAGCACTCCCATGGATGATCCTGTGCTGATCCTTCTGTGCCATCTGAGGGTGTGGGCCTGATGTTTCTGGGTCTGAGAGGTTTTAGCCTGCTAGCAGCTGCTAACTTTTTCCCAAGGAAAAAATTCTCAAGAAAGCTTCTTCTCAAAACAATCTGGGCAAACAACTCTCCTTTCTCAAAACAATCTCTCTCCAGGTGGTGCTTTGCTGTTTCTCTGGTTTAACCAGTGGCATTAGAGAGGTGTCATTCCTATTCACCAACCACGTTAAGTCTGTATCACAACACCTTATAAAAGGTAGTAAGAATTAGACAATGAAGCCTTTTTTCTATGCTCTTTTCCTTCTGAAATATTTGGAGTCTCTCATCTTTCTTTTGTGTTCTACAATGACACCGGGGGAAAAGGGGAGAAGGAGAAGGAGAGGAGCACTTCCATGGGAAGTGGAGCCTGCCTGACTCATGCAGAGTTGATTAACGAGCTCCAGAATAGGACACAATTCAGGAATTGTACATGGACATGCTCAGATCACTACAAAAATGCAAGAAATAATTCAATGTACTCAATTACTGAGCTGCAATCAACAGATCACTCCCAAAAGAAAGCAGGAGTTGTGAACAGCTTAATGCAAACAACTTTACAGCACAAAGAAACAGGGAATAAGGAAAACAAGGCTACATAAGGAGCAGAAAACATTATGGAAAATACAGTGGCAATAACAGAACTTACTGGTGTGCTGCAGTATTTTGCCCAGTAATGATTTGTGTCCGTAAAATTTTCAGGGGACCTGAGTTGATGAGGTAGGTTTGTTATTTTAGGATTTTATGATAGATTCTCCTATAACAAGGACAATAAACATAGAATGTGATTTTGTTTGTTTGTTTTAAAATTCAGTGCATCCATAACCACATCTTGGCTAAAAAAAGAAATACCTAGTTCCAATTCAACCAAAAGTTCCCCCTGAGGCTTGGACTCAATTGGATGCTGGGTGGTAAAATCAGCCTCTCCCTTTTCCTTAGAATAGCAAAGAGAAAGGAGAATGAGCTTGACTTTATTTACAGCAATGGTGATCTTAGGAGAAGCATGGGACTGGGTAATTGAGTCAGGAACAGGAGTGGAAGTCTCCTGTGACAGCCTGTAATTGTCAGAGCTGCAGTTAAACGCAGCAGACACGGATTCAATTCATATTTTCAATGCCTGGATCAAACCTGGCCTCCAGACCTCTGGAGAGCTGCTTCTCACAGCAGCTTGGTCCTTCCACTCTGATACAGAGAACATTAACCAGGAAACTACACAGGTAATTTTGCACTTGGTGCTGAAAATATTTCATTTAGAGCCGCATCAAAAAAAAATCCTTTCCCTTAGCAACTGGGAGATTCCTGCTCGGAGCAGCCATGGGGAAGATGGGGCTCTGGGAATGTTCGAGGCAGGTGAGGATTCTGTGGGTGTGAAATTGTTGGCAATTATGTCTGAGCACTGGCTGCACATGTTTTTTGCTGAATGTGTTCAGATTTGCTGGAGGAATTGGCCTGAAGTATTTACTGAATTCTGGGAGGCCTGATTAAAAAAAACTGTGTTCAAGACACTTGTGCTGTACAGAGACTCCGGAGTCCAGGGAGAGCTCTGGACATGTCAGACACCAAAACAACAACAAATTAAAGAAAGGAACTGGCTCAGGAAATATTACTGCTGGTACCTGAAAACAAGCTAAAATGCAGTTGCTACCTGAGGAGCACAAAGGGAAAGAGAAAGAACATGAGAAGCAATAAAGTGGAATTTGGATGTGGCAGAGCAGCTCGCTGCAGATCCACACAGGAAATGAGCACAGGTAATCAAATTTTTCCATGGTGTCCTGCCATTCCCATCCAGGCTGGAAGGCTTGGAAAGGCAGTTCTGGGATGAGGGAAAATGCCCCTTCCTCCCTCTTCCCTCAGCTGCCAGACCCAGGGCAAGGCTCCCTTTACTGGAAATGCAGACAGCAGCACAGCTTTCCTTGCAGCTCAGTGCTCAGGTTTCTCCCCTCTGAATCTCTCTGACCTTTCTGATGGAAGGAGCCACCAAAACAGCTCTTTGACTCTGCACGAGCCACCAATCCCACATCCATCCCTCTTCCCTTGGAGGCTTCCATCAGCCTTCCCAGAGCTGGGCATTTGGTCATGGGGAGGTTTGTCAGTTTAGGAGGGGGACTATTCCCAACCAGGCACTGTGAGAATCACAGAATCTTCAAATGGTTTGGGTTGGAGAGGACCTTAAAAGCCACCTGATTCCACCTCCTGCCATGGGCAGGGACCTTCCCTAGTGCAGCTGTCCAGGAGCTGTGATTCCACCCCGCTGGATCCCCTCCTCCCTGTGCCAACCTCACAGGGGCAGAGCAGCAGCAGCAACATGAGTGGGACCCTTCTCACAGCCCCCCAGTGAGCCCTGAGCAAGAGAGGATCCCCTGGCTTCATGCAAGAGGGCTCAGAGATCCATTTCCAAGCCCTTTTATCTTCCCACCTGCAGGAGAACAGGACCTGCAGTGGTGTTTGGCTCCTGCATCCTCCTCCCACGTCCAGCAACCAAGTCAGCCCACGTTTCCCACAGGACAGAAGGAGGAGAGAGCTGTTTGTGATCACTCAGCTGCTGGGGGAAGGTGTGTGTGCTGCTCAGGGAGGGTTTGGCTCTGAGAAGCACAGCAGGGCACAAATTGCCATCAGCCATGCAGAGGAATCCAGTATCCCCTGCTCTGCTGCCTCCACAGAGGATGCAGAAAGAAGATGAAACCTTTCTTAATGATCTCCTGGTGTCACTGTGAGTGTGGGCAGCAAGGAGACAACAGGAATGTGGCTGTGGTGGGGATGATTCCCCAGGCCACAGTTGACTTTCGTGTTTAAGGCAAAGCTGCAGCACTTTGGATGAAGAGCAGGTCATTTACCCAAACATAAAAACACTTCTTTGAGCACAGAAGCATCTTTCTGCTACCTTACACATAAACTCCAGATTAATCTGCTGTTCTAAAGTGTTTATAGGTAATATCATGAGAGTTTCCTCTTAAAGAGTTTTGTTTTATAGCTACATTGCCAGCTTGTGTTCCAAAATCTCAGCTATGAGGTTCCACAGATTTTGGGGGAGTCTGCAGGATTAATGTGCTCAATTTCTGCCTCTCAGACTCTACTATCTGCTTTTTTCAGTCATCCTGCATTTCTCCAGGAAGGTGATTTTCCTTCCTGTCCACCATCTCTCTGGCAGAAAAGTGCATTTTAGTGAACTAATTAAATAGAGTTGGATTGTACATGAAATATCAGTAATAATACCAGGCACTAACGTTCTGGCTGCTGTGAGAACAGGTTGCAATACACATTGTACCTGTAATACATCACTGGGATAATGATTTGATGCATCTGTGCTGGTAAATCCACCCTTGGCAGAGTGACCAGCAAGCAAAAAGCTCTGGAAAATATTTCTGGGAAAGAGGATGCTGGAATGGTGGAGGGAAGGATACTCCACCCTGTGCTGTCCTTCCCTGGATTTCTCCTCCCAGCCACATTCCCAGGCTTGTGTGAGGCTGTATCCCCAATTTTCTCTTCCTTTTCTGACCCTCCAGAGTATGAGCAGCTCTCTTTTTCTGTATTCTACTTATTAATTATTATTAATTAAACTCCTGGTTAATTAAAATATAGTGTATCCCAGAAAAACCTGAGCTAAACCAGCTTATGTTTTTTAATATGCTTTTTTTTCCCCCTCCCAAAGGATTCCTGAGTCCTTCACAAGCTACAACCAGAGAATGATTAAAATTAAAGCTTTTCTTGAGTTCAGTTTTAATTCTGTGAGAGTTAATTTAATTGAGTGGAAGACACATTGATAACTTGCCCTCACTTCCCATTTCTGTGGGACAAAAAGAGGGAGATCTTAGCTAAGGAAAATAATATCCCCTGGGAGGGGAAATTCTTGAGATGCTCAGAATGCAGCACCTGTAGCCAGTGTTTCTTCTCAGGTGAAGAGAGGTAAAAAAGGATATTTTTGGGAGAACAAAGTTCACAGAACCCTTTTGGAGAATGCTAAACCTAATTTCTCGTTCATCAAGCGGTGATGTCCCCCAGATCCAGAACACTGAGTTTGCAGTGACCCACTCATCCTCTAATGTCCATAACTCCCCAAAAACAGCCATGAAAAGAAGCAAAAAGTATTAAGTATCATAATGAAAATATAAATTGCCATTGCCCTGGCTCATTTGGGCACTGGGGGATGGAAGCACGAGGCTCACATCCATCTCCATTAATATTTTCAGCCAAAGGTTAAAGAACAGTAAAACGAACTAAGCTGTCAGAGAAAATACATATTAGCATTTAGATTAACAGTTATTATCTCCATTTCCCATCAGCAGACAACACTGAAATACGTGATGATGGCTTCAGATATTTTTTCGGAAAGGTTAAGGGGTCCCTGGATTGAAAGGGCTGGGAAAGACTGGCCTGGGAGATAAATGGCCTGGCCCTGGCATGTGCTGTGCATCCTCAATACATCTGGACTCTGGCTGGAATTAAAATTCATATTGCAGCAGCAATTAAAAGACAGAAGTAGGTCAGGAGCTGTTGTTCAAGGCAATGTGAAAGAAAGGAAAAAAACTCGAAGCAAGCGGCGTTTGCCTGCAAGAAAATCCAGCCTTGAGCAACTCAGGATAAGGCAACAATGAGAGGATAACACAGGGAAAGGAGAGTTGGGTGGTTCAGTTCTGGGCTCAGCAGGCAAAGGCTGCTCCCAGTGGCTGCTCTCAGGCTGCACAGTGACATCCACTCTTTATTTATCCATGGATAAAAAAGTCTTTTATTGTCCATGGAAAGGGTTGTCCCAGAGATGCTCCCACAGTGCCCTCCCTGGTGTGTCACCCGATGGGACAATGCCCATTGTGAGGGCCACAACCAGCTCCAGGCATGGAAAATGGGAATGAACCCACATTGTTCAACTGCTGTTTGAAAACTGCAGGAGTTTGGTGCAGTTCACCTGCAGGCTGGCACAGACCCTCCCTGCAGGCTGCTCCTGTGCTTGTGCAATGCTGCACAATTCCTGCAGGTGAGGGATTGCATGGGCAGCTCACTTCTAGTCCCTCAGCCACATCACATTGAGCAAAGTGAGACCCAGCCACCTTATGTTGATTAAACCTTGCTTTCAGTATAATCTGTCATTAAGAGTGTCTGTTAATCGAAACAACACAAAAAAAAAAAAAAAAAAAAAAAAAGTTCGCTCATTCTGTAGGAATTTGCATGGGAACTTTGCCTGTTAAAGTTTGGTTTTATCCAGAAAGGGAATTTAAAAGTAATTTTAAATGCCCCAAAGAGCAGCAGTTGATCCCAGAAGAGGCAGAAGCTCTCCATGTGTGGCCCTGGGCTCTGCCTTGCCCTGCTTCTCATGGGAATTTCCAAGCCAAGCCCTGCCAGGTATGTCCCCAACCTGCCCAGCTGTTTGTGCTCAGCCTCCCAAATCCATTTTCCATGTTGGCAGCTCCAAGTGGCACGAGGAATCCAGAGCAAGAGAAGCAGAAAACTAAATACAATCAATTAAACCCAAACAGATTTGAAACCCAATCCCAAAGGTGTCCCAGAGCACCCACAGAAACTGTGGCCAGAGTTACCTACTGCTGCTAAAACACTTCTTTTCTTCTATATATTTATCCTACAGACAAAAGGGAAAATTCTCTTGACTCCATTCTTCTTCCAAAACACAGCCAAAATAACTGTCAATATCTGATTTCGTCACTGGTTATTGTGTTTTCTGCACTATTTTGTTCTCTGCCCCTCATAAATCCTGCACTGATGGGCTTTAATCACCAGCAAAGGTTTCTATACCTCATCCCACCTCCTGCCATGGGCAGGAAAGACACTTTGAGTTGTGATACAAGCCTATGCAGGACCCTAATAATTATTAGTGGTAACACACCATCAACAAGTGGGGCTAGAACACTTTGAGCTGTTGATACTTAGCAGGGAGGGGAAGAAAGAGAATCCCTTTCCACAGGGAGTGGTCAGGTCTTATTCCTCACAGGAGCTCGCCCAGCTTGTCCCAGTTGCTCAGAGGATTTCCAGGTTGTTGGACCCCTGGGCACTGAGAATTTGAGACTTTCTGTGCTGACAGGCACTGCTCCCCAGGCAAACACTGCATTTGACCTGAGGCTGTGGAAAAGGCTTCCAAAATTGAGTGACAGCACTGGGATTGTGGGTGTGGAGTTTGAATAGAAGTGTGTGATATCACAGAGTAGAAAACTCAGAGTTTAAGGGTTTAGAATATAGTAATATAGATATAAAGCAAGATGGAGGATTTAGGGTGGAGGCTGAGTCCTTTTTCACCTTCTTCATGGGTCTGGGTGGTGTTTTGTAATTGGGTAGAAAAATCCACATTGTGGGTCATGGGTGGTTGGTTATTGGGTTAAAAGTAAAAATCATTTAGGTGTCATTTCGTAATTGGACAGTTTGTGCTTAAAAGGCCTTGTAGAGAGACAAAGCCATTTTCTACATTGTTAGCTAGAACTCACAGCTTGTGAGACTGTAACAGAGATAAGAATTAATAAACATCTGAGTCCAAACATGAACTGTGTCTCTCGAGCATTTAATCTCAGCTCTAACAGTAGGAAAGAAGATAAAAACCCAAACCCACACCAGGTGTGTGACTGAGGTGTTGCAGCATCGCCCAATTAACGCGGTGATTAATGCACAGCACTGATGGCAATCTGGGACCACACACAGAGGTGGGAGTGTGGCTGTCCTGTGCTCAGCTCTCCCTCCCCAGGGATGCAGAAACGTCTCATGAAACAAGAGCAGCGTTGTATAAAGGAAGAACACCCTTGAAAATGCCCTGGGGGGGATATTGGGGCTGGGCTGGACCACAAACAGAGCAAGGAGTGTTGGGAACTCTGCTCCTCCAGGCCTGGCTGCTCCCAGGCTGGGATTTGCAGCACAGGAACTCATGGAGGACAAGGGAAAAGCTTCATTTTAAAAATATGCATTGCAGTTTTATCTGTCTGTAGTTATACATTAAATACAATATGTACACTGACACCACCTCAGCTTTCCCATTTAAAATCACAAGATCATGGAATAATTGAGGTTGGAAAGCACCTCCAAGTCACAGGATCACAGCATCATTAAGGCTGGAAATGACCTCCAAGATCATCAAGTCCAACCTTTGACCAAATACCAGCCATGACAATGAGAGACCTAAGAATGACACATCAACAATCACAGAAAATACCTTTTCCATACACAATTTGCACAAAAAACCCCCCCAAACCTAGCCATTCTACATCACTGCACACACAGGTTGAACCATTCCAGAGCACGCTTTGGCCAAGTTTGAAAAACTTTACAACAAATTTGCTTGAACAGCCACCTTTAAATTCTCAAAAAGTAATAAAAACTAAACCTGGCACTTGACCTGTGCCCAATGCCAGAAGGAGATCCTCAATAAAAACTGCTGCATGTGTGGTTTGGATTTTTATAGCTATAATTCAATAAAGAGGACCAGATGTAAAAAATGTACCTTCAAATTTTATAAAGTTCAAATTAACGTGCAGCCAGTGCTTGTGGGGTTATCCAAGGATTAGGAACACTCCATGGGCAGGGCTCAGGGACTGAAAGGGACTTCCCTGGAGAGAATTGGTGCTCCTGCTGGGACTCTGCAGGGAGTTAGAGAAGGGAAATACTGCCCAGGGCCACTGCAGCCTCCTCCTGGCAGCAGCTGCCACTTTGCCCCTCCAGCCCTTGGCACTGGGGTCATTTTATGGCTTCCAGCTGCCCATGCTGATGTAACCTCAGCATAAAACTGCTTCTGTAGCAAATAAATGCTGATAATCCACTAAACCTCCTGTTTAAATTAAAACCACCATGGAAGAAAACTGATGGAGGAAAATCAGCTCATTCTTGACTGCTCAATGCAATGACAAGAAGCCAATGGAGACTTAATGCCAACGTCACTAAGAGTGACTTTTTAATGCCATCTAGAATCATCATCCAGTGCATTTTTACTGTAACTTTTTCTGTTTTGCCCCATTTCTGGGTGCTCAGAGGAGAGTTTCTCCTCTACAGGAAGCATTTTACCAGAGCAGTGACTGCAAAGGGTAACTGCCCTCCACCCCACCACTGCTGGCAGCAGCACAAACACAGAGCACCAGGAGCAGTTCATGACTATTTATACTTCACAGCCCCATCCTGCTGAAAGCTTTTAAGTAATTAGTTTTCCTCATTAACAGATGCACTGCCTGGGGAAGGGCATGCAGGTGCTCCTAAGCCCCATCCTGGATTACAGGGCAGCACCACACGGGCTGGCAGGGCAAAGCTCAGAAATGCTGAGCTGGGCTGGTGGAAAGGGCAAAACCACCACATTTATATAAAAATGTGTCATTCCTGCAAGATCACAGAACGTAACAGCAATAAAAAATGTTCCCAGGGCATTACCACAGTCCCCTTGTATTTAAATCAGATGGACAATATTTATTTACATCACTTTTAGGGAGACTCAAATATACTTCAAGGGATATCAGAGTCTTTTGGTGCTAAAGCTGCATCCTGTCCTAAAAAAAAGAGCAAATTTTATACATCCCATGGACCAAGAAGTGATTTACAAACACAGGGAACAGGGAGAGCCAATAAAACACGTGGGGTTTGTACCTTCTCCCTGCCACATCTCATCCATTATCCCATTCTTCTCTTTCACACTTTCACAGGCAAAACGGACATCAGGTAAAGCCTAATTTAACATTATCACTAATGCATTCAAACCCATCACCAAGAGCTGGGTTGCTAAAAATGCACTGCAGGAAAAAAAAAAAAAAAAAAAAAAAAAAAAAACACCAACCCAACAGGTAATTTTTTTTTCTCCAGGTAAAACATTGTTATCTCCTTGGAAAAGCTGGGCCTGGTGCTCCAGCACTCACTGATGTCTATTGAAAGCACCAGGATTATTTTCCTGAATATGGATTACTCCCATGATTAAGGAGGGCAGCATTACATCCATTCTTTGCATATCTCCTGCTGTTTACATATCCCTGTTTTCACCTCTTGGTTTTTTGTTGGGGTTTTTTTAACATGGGGCATTTAATTACTGCTAGCACCAGATATCATTGTGCTGGACTTGTATCCCTTCGAAATTTGGCTGGGTTTTGGATGCCAAATAAGA
Organism: Zosterops lateralis; assembly: GCF_965231275.1. Taxonomy (NCBI): domain Eukaryota; kingdom Metazoa; phylum Chordata; class Aves; order Passeriformes; family Zosteropidae; genus Zosterops; species Zosterops lateralis. The sequence continues at coordinate 25,812,849 of NC_139768.1, forward strand.
AATGCTTTTGTGATCCAAACAAAGGAAATAAAGCAGAAGCAGCAGAATCTGGACTATGCAATTAAAAACAAATAAAAAGAGAGGGAACTTGTTCTCCACAATCAAGGCTTATTCACGATTCATCTCACATCCCTGCTCCTGCCCATGGCCTCTGCTCTCGGGAGCTGATTGTTCTTGTATCAATTTTTTAACTGTGCCAAGGACTGAGTTACCTGAGAGCTTCCAGGCACTGCTGACAGGATCACTGCTGGAAAATAACAGCGCTCAGACAGTTGGAACAAATATCATGGGTAGGCTTGCTGTTAATGATTAATAAATAAAAACACTTTGATGCTTTTCACCTTGTACAGAAGGGGTGAGAGTTGCTTTAGTTCGTCACTGCCGTGTGCTTTACATATAAAATATATCTCCTTCCTATCCTTAGGAAAACAAAGTTACTTTTCCACTACTTTATGGTAAAATAGAACATTTAATGCAGAGTTATTAATTAAGAACTTAATGCAGGTCTCGGGTCATGTTCTCAACCCAAGGAGAAATGTGTGTAACTGAATAAAAAACAACACAAGTTAAACTTCCAACAGGGAACCAACTTTTTTTTTTTTTTTTTTTTTTTTTTTTTTTTTTTTTTTTTTTTTTTTTGTAATGGAAAACAAAACTCCTTTCAGGTCCTCACATTTGACAGCGAATTACATTAATCTCAGTTTAGAAAAATCATAAAGAGAACATAAATATCTTTAGTTTTAGTAGCGTGCCTCGGGGGGTTGACAACTTAAATAGCAGCAGATAATTCCAGACGGCTGGATCACAACTTCAGTGCCCTTCTGCAGGCACTGTTTACACATTTCCCAGAGTTAAAAAGAAAGGTACTTCCTGCCTTTTTAGGAATCACTTCAAACTCAAAAAGGAGTATTTTTTTTAGCGAGAGCGGCACGAAATAGAAAGCAGCTCATCAAGGACGCTCAGAACCCCCCAAAGTTCCCCAAACTCACCCGGAGGCCGCGTTTCCCGGCGGGCGGAGCCGCTCCCGGTGCGGGTGACCAAGGGCTGAGTGTCCCGGGTGCCCAAGGGCCGGCTGTCCCGGGTGCCCAAGGGCTGAGTGTCCCGGGTGCCCAAGGGCCGGCTGTCCCAGGTGACCAAGGGCTGAGTGTCCCGGCTGTCCCGGCTGTCCCGGCAGCGCTGGGGTGGCGCTGGGGCCGCTCCCCGGGGCATCCCCCGCCGCCCGGGATGCGCTGCCCGCCGCCGGTGACAGGGACAGCCCCGAGCTGCCAGAGCATCAATTATTCACCCGCCAGCGCCCGCAGCTGCCGCCGCTCCGGCAGCCAAGCCACAGCCTCTCACTGGGGGCTTTGTGTCCCGGGAAAGATGGCTTTGGAGCACTTGGTGATGGGAAAAGCTGGGCGCGCCGGTGGGGATGGTTTGTGTCCCTTCGTGTTTGGGTGTAAAGGCGTTGTGTGAACAGTTCTCTCCATTTAAATACTGGAGTTGTCTCCCTGTCTCTCAGTGCTCCGGAGCAAAGTTAAGAGGAAATGTCCAAATATGCTGCTCGCACATATCCCTGTAACGAGCTCCTGGAATTTTAAGTAGCCGACACCTGTTTGCCAAAAGGTTCCTGTTCTAGCCATGGGAGGGGGGGAAAAAAGCCCAGCAAATTCCTAATTGACTTAAAATTCCATTGCAGTGTTAGTTTTGAAATTATGCTATGAAGGTGATATTTTTCACTGAGATGTTTTAATTTTTATTGCAAGTTTTTTTAAAATAATCAGTGGTAGCACCATTCTTCTCCTCGATTTTTGCCATGTAGAAATCATTGATAACTGAATAAAATACCAATTTTATAATCATCCTGCTGATAACTGATCACGACACTAATGATGGAACACAATGAAGGATTTTTAATAATTTAACTGTGTAGTTATATAATGCCTTAAGGGGGGTAAACAAAGATGGAAATGATTTCCTCTAATACTGCTGAGCACTGGAATATTGCAATAATTTTGGTATCCATATTCCAAATAGAACTATAGAAAAACACTGCTCAGAAATTATTTTAACTTACTAAAGAAAATTAAAAATACGTGATCCAGCCTGGTTTGCTGTCCAAAAGGATACTGAGAGTTCATTTGATTACAGTGCACCAAGGGTTTTTCAAGGAGAAAATACCTCGAAGTACTTCTGAGGTAGATATTTCATTGGAGACAGTGATTACTTCCTACAAAAATGTTCTGAGTACACCAGTGACCTCTGCATTTCTTAGATACCTTCCTAGAAAATATCCTTTTCCCAAACAAACAACAAAATTCACAGAACACAAAGTGCAGGGAACAGAAGAGGAGATTCCTTTAAATCCTTTTAGAATTGCATTGTGCTCGTGTTGTTCATTGAACCTCCATTACCTTCCCATCAGCTGCATGTGGTGATTTTAGCAATCTCTAAATCCAAAAAAAAAAAAAAAAAAAAAAAAAAAAAAAAAAAAAATTGCAATGATTTCAGGATTTCACCCAGAGAACCACGGCATTGTAATGCAAATGAGGCTGATGAATGTTTCATGGCAGACTTCAAAATGTTTGCTGCTGAGCTTTTCTAGAGCAGCCCAGGTGGATGCACTTTTCCTCCCACCTTTTTCTCATTATTCCAGTTAGGATAAGAAAGAAAAACAACTTGGGGTACAGGGACATGAAATAATTTGATTTTCCTTAAGAATTATAAACAAAGCTTATTTCTGCCTCTAATATTCTCCAGACAGGTTTAAACTGAGAAAAACACAACTTTATTCAGTGTTTGATGTAGGTGGGATTGAATGACTTCTAAGACTTTGATCACCAGCTTAAAACTGCAGCAGGGACAGAAGGGTTTGTGATTATCTGCTGGATTCTGGCACAAACCAGGATCTGCTGTTCCTTCCAGATTGCAGGTGCACTTTTGGAGGTGGTGATTACAGAGATCACTGCTGAGGTCACCCCCTCCTATGGCGGGCTTGTGACAACGGCCAAAAAAAGATGTATTTTCACCTGAGCTGAATGCTGGAAATGTCCTTTAGGATGTGAGCAGTGTGAAAGGAAAGGTTAAGCTGCGAGGAAGAAGATAGCCAGACAGATATTGGCCAAGTCAGCCCTTGGAAGCGTTTCCCAGCAGGATGCACTGAGCCCAAATCCACTCCTCATTCGGAGCATTCAATGCTATCTCTGGCTGCAGCTGGCATGGGGATTATGCAGGTCCAGATCAGCTCCAGCCCCAGAGCTGGCACATCCTGCCACCCCTCCAGAGTTCTCCAGGTGGATGGTGAACAGCAGAAAGTGCAAGGGGCATGGAGGAGGGAAAGGGAATTGCTGTCTGTTGGTGCTACACAAGTTTTGTCTGGGGGGAAAAAAAATAAAAATGATTGACAGAGTTGTAGCTCTGAGTCCCTGTTCAGACAGTGTCACATATGCAAGTCAGTGACAAATTATGCTTGACTGTGCTTGAAAGCTGCAGAAATGTTGAGTAGCGTGAGCAGGGAGATGGGGTTCCTATCCATTGCCATCAAAATATCATCTTTTAGTGCTGTTGACAGTTTAATAGCTACTTCTGGATGGTGGAGAGTGTTGTGAAGTGCTGCCACTGTATTATTAACCCGGGCTGGAGCTTCCCTGCAAATCAGAGAGAAAATCCACACAAATGGAAGTTCTGAAACAGTTTTAGATTAAAGGTATGCTGGTCACAACAGGACACAACAGAATCTCTCTGTCTGCACCTCAGGGGGATCCAATAACTCTTTAACCTCTGATTACATTACCATATATTTTCTGAGCTCACAGAATCATTAATGTTGGAAAAGACTCCAAAACTATCAAGTCCAACCATTAACCCAGCACTGCCACGTCCATCACTAAACCACATCCCAGGGACAAACTCCATTCCATTTTCATAATCCAGATGATGGAATTCTGCTCAAATCAAACATTTTTCATTCCATTTGTCTCCTCAAGCCAGCTGAAGTGGGATGTAGATCTGGAGCAGCCACACCGACCTGCAGGATTCGGTGTGTGAATCTCCACTGCTCATGAGAAAATGTGACTGTGCAAAAGTGGCATCCATGGGTGGAACTGCCTGAAATCATTCCTGGGATACACAAAGCTGTGCCACACCTTGGAAATGGTTTGCAGGGCCCCAGTCTGTCACAGTTCAGGGCAGATTTGTGTCATATCACACAGCCTCAGCCCATCCTGCAGCTGGGGAGGGATGGTGATGGTGTGACCACAGAAAAGGTTTGGGATTCTGACCACAGAAAAGGAGATTGGAGTGTGACTGTCTATTGATACCTTTAAATTAGCTATCACTGTAGTATCTGCTTTCTGTCAAGGTGCTGCAGGAAATCAGTGAGATGCATCTTGGAGGGGAGGGAATCAATTCCCTGCTCTGCCTGGGGACTGACCCTTCCCTGTTGGCTGTTTCCCAGCTTGTCACCTTACTTATTTCCCTTTTTTTCCCCATTGTTCCTTGGCACCATTGGCAGGGAATGTGTTCCCTGCTGGGACACCTGTGTAGAGCTGCCATCTCCCCAAGGTGACACCTGCCCAAGGTGGCCAAGCTGACTTTGGGATGAGATTCTCAGGATTTTCCCTCTGTACTCAGCAGTGGTGAGGAGCAGCTTGAATCCTGTCCCCAGTTATGAGTTCCTCACTCAAGAAAGGACATTGAGGGGCTGGACTGTGTCTAGGGAAGGGAATGGAGCTGGGAAGGGGCTGGAGAATTCCTGAGGGAGCTGGGGAAGGGGCTGAGCCTGGAGAAAAGGAGGCTCAGGGGGGACCTTGTGGCTCTGCACAAGTCCCTGACAGGAGGGGACAGCCGGGGGGGTCGGGCTCTGCTCCCAGGGAACAGGGACAGGAGGAGAGGGAACGGCCTCAGGCTGGGCCAGGGGAGCCTCAGGGTGGACATCACAAGGAATTTCTTCATGGGAAGAAATGGAACACACTGTTCAAGGAGGTGGTGGGATCCCCACCCCTGGAGGTGTCCAAGGAATTCCTGGATGTGGCACTCAGTGCTCCAGCCTGGGGACAAACTGGGGATTGGGCATGGCTTTGACTGGATGATCTTGGAGGTCTTTTCCACCCAAAATAATCCTGGAATCCTGAAACACCAAGTGTGCCTCTTCTGGCACGTGGTACCAAGAGGGGCAACACTCCAGGACAAGGCCAGTGAGGCTCCCGGGGAGCTGTGGCAGAACTGCCAAAACATGTTCTGCTGGCACATTGTTCCCCATCTGTTTTTTTTTTTGTTTTGTTTTGTTTTTTGGTGTTTTTTTGGGTTTTTTTGGTTTTTTTAAGTCTCAGAAAAACAGAGCATTACAAAAACGTCAAGCTGTGAGAAGAAAAGTCAAAAGGCAGAAAATTCCAAGTAAATGCTGACTCCTTAATTCACATCATTAACTCGGAGGCACGGCTGAAGTCTGGGCAGCAGCCTGAGCTGAACTCTGCTGGGCTGTGGAACAGGCTGAGGATTTGCACATCCAAGGGAGCACAGATTCATGTGTGGATACAGGAGGGGAACTGCGACAGGCTGAGTGAAGGGGCTGGATGTCACTAGAATGGGGAATAAAACCAAACAAGGGCGATCAAGAGGCAGATTTCCTGAAAAATTAGGTGGGGGAAGGGAGGTGAGAGAAGAGAGAAGCTCTTCTCAGAGAATAAAAATATTAAGGATACTGGCAAATGAGGGAGCCAAGACATGAATTAAAAGGTGGGCAGGGAAAGGCAGATAAAACAGGAAACCATTAATGGTTAAACAGGAAAAATTGGGATAATTGTGACAAAGGCAAAAGGAACAGGGAGTGAGAGGAGAGCAACTTGGACGGGGATCTGGGCTGGATCTGGCACAGAGCTGGGGACTGCAGTGAAAGGAGAAGGAGAACAAAGATCTCTCAGAGAGGGAGAAATGCAATTAGGGCTGGGAGAGACTGAAGGAGAAAAACCAAGAGGAAAAAAGGCTCAGGTTTGGTGGGCAGAAGAGTCAGGGCATTTTGGACTCTCTCCTCTTTGGAGGCAGGGCAGGACTGGAGCTCCCATCCCTCTCTCTGCCCAATGCTCACTGCATATTGATGGTGCAAGCTGAGCCCTGGCCTTCATCTCTGCTTATTATTTCCAAAAATTCAAATTACACATGAGAAATAGAGACTAAAACAATCATTAGGGCTGCAAATGAAACATCTCAAAGTAAGGAAATTCGAAGAAAAATGAGGAGGGAAGGGTTTTGCAAACCCTGTGATACATAAATACATATATTTCTCTTCTGCTGAAGATCTTAGAGGATTTTGGCTCTTTGAAAATACACACAGCTGGATACTTACATTTAATTAAATAGTTTTTAAGATAATGACTACAGCAGTTTTGGCATAATTCACAAGTAAAAGCAATCAAACCCCAAATTCAAAACTGCTTTTGTTCAAATATCCAGCATCAGTAACAGCCTCCACAGTTTTCGATGGAATGGGAGCCATAAAACTCCATTCCAGAGTTTACAGTTGCAATAAGAACAGATTTATGGGCAATAAGAAGTGTCTGTGTGCACCTTCTTGTGCCTCTCCTCCATTAGGCTAAAGCTGAGCCATCCCCAAAAATGTCTTTAATTATCTTAAGCACTTCATTTAACCAAACAAGCAGTTTAGAACAAATACAAACCACTATTCTCCAGCCACCACGTGCAGGAAGCAACTATTATTTGTGCAAGATTAATAAAGTCACAGGTGATTTTAGAACAACATAATTAAAACATGATTTAAACCTAAGAGCAAATGGGTTCTTTGCATCAGCACTGGATCAAGGAAAAGAAAGTATTATGTTAATAAATGTTATGTTAATAAATATTATGTTAATAAATATCCTGGTTTTGTCTAATTCCTCTGTGTTGAGAGTGGGCATGAAGACACTTTGGAAAGGAAGTTGCTTTGCTTGTAAAGACATGCAATAAAAGCACTTGTGGGATTTTTCCCTTGACTAAACCAGAACTTCTTTTCTGTCCCATCATGGAATCCATGCATTAAAGAAGAACAGTGCAACGATGAGGGGATAACTGAAGTTAAAAACTCAGGGAAAAACCTGACCGGGGGCACAGTTTGCTGTCTCACATTTCAGATGTTTGACATGAAGTGACTAAATATCTGTAGAGAGCATATCTGAATAGAAAATTAACATTTTTCCCCCCTATAGCAGAACACAGCATTAAGAATACCAAGCACATTCAGCTACACCAAAATCAGAGAGAAAAGCAGAGCCCCAGCATTGTTTTCAACACATATCAGAGCACTTTTGGCTGCAGGCCAGTGTTGAATCTCATCAAAAGCTCCTTTTGTCACGGGCAGGGGTTTTCCAGAGATGAATTCCCACCAGGGGACCCAGTTGAGGATCCTAAATTCCAAACCCTTTTGCAGCCACAGGATGGTTTGGGTTGGAAATGACCTGAAAGACCATGGGCAGGGATACCTCCCACCAAAGCAGGTGGCTGAAATTTCTTTAACTTCTCGATAAACAATGCAAAAATTGGATTTGTGGCAAAGAAGGGAACAGCATTGCAGTTTTTGCAAAATCACCCAGAAAATGTGGGTGGTGAATGTCTCCCTGATAAACATTCCCACAGACACAGTGAGAGGAACTGTCTTACAATTCTTTTTCCCACAATGTTTTTTTCTCATTGTTATTCGTCGTTGAGCTGCTTCTCCAAACTTCATTTAGAAGTCCTGTGAAATGGTGCTGTGAAAACCATTATTTTAAGAACATAAATAGCCATTGGTAGCTTCAGACACTTTTACTGCAGGTGAAGGTTACTTTCCCAAATGTCTGCTACAACACCTGATTTTGTTGTTAGAGCAGGGATTTTAATGAAGATCTGTCTGTATTGCCCAGCCTTATTGGCTCCTCTGTACCTCAGCTCCATCCACCTCTTAAAGATCCACTTTGTGGCCAATTTGCACCAAGAAAAAGCTTTTGCTTTCTTCCCTCATTTTTTGTTTCTCCCAAGGAAGAGATTAATAAAGCAATATGCCAAGAGAAAGTGCCTCTAATAGCCTCTTTTTTCTCCAATATTTATTTCCTAAATATTTTTCAGATTTAAACATCAGCTATGTAATTGCTAATAAGCCATTTGGTATTAATTGGGTTCAAGGAGTAACACAGAGATGGATTCCATGCCTGGCTGTGCTGTCCATGGGTCCTGATTAGTAATACTGGGATTGTATCCTCAGTATTGTCTCACCAACAGTTTATCCCAAATATTTTAATGGGAATAAAGAGAGGGAGGTGAAGTTATGATCTCTTAGATAGATGCAACAATTTAACAGCGCCTTTGCTTCCCAGAACCTGTGTTATCTGGATTTATCACAGAATGGTTTGGGTTGGAAGGGACCTCAAAGACCATCTCATTCCAACCCCCAAAGATGAGAGAGGTCCTACCACCTTTTATTTCATTTGATGTAAGTTCTTCTGGAGTGACAGCAAATTCTGTGCTTTTTACCCTGCACATTTCTAAGGTCCTTCTTAGGCAAGTTTTGCCTTTTAACTGCACATTGCAAAGTGCTCATCTTGATCTTGGTTAACCTCTGTGCTGGGCTGTTAGAAATCTCTCTCTGACCCTGACAAATCCCAAACCTCCTCACTGACAGCCATCCTTCTCACAGATCATTTTCCTGGCTCCTTGCTCCAGCAGAATCCCTTTCCTGCCTGCAGCCCTGCTCTTCCCTCTTCCTTCCAACACAAACCATCCCCGAGAGGCTGATCCCAGCCCTGCTCCCATCCTGGCCCAGCCCTGGCTGCTGCCAGCTCACCCCTCCCTGTTTGGGATTGCATTCCATGCCAGGCTTAATGGATTGCAACAATTCCCCTCTCAGAGGCTAAAAGGAGACCTGATTTTCCTCTTTGGAGCCTTCACTCAGGGGTCACCTCTGCTGCCACTCCTGCAGAGAATCAAACATCAAACACCTCAATAATGGTGAGGGAGTTGAAGTCCTGGGACAGCTCTGGTGATCCTCACAGTGACTTTGTACTTCCCTCAAAGAAAATGTACATTTTCTTTGGGACAAAGCTTTTGTGAGAGTCACCCATGTTTTCCCAGCTTTTACTTCAGCCATAAATTCCCTGGCACTGCTCCATTGCAGTCTCTGTTCAGTGCCTGCCCCGATGAGCTGGGAAGCCTGGCCAGTGCTGCAGGACAGATGGGACTGTGCCTCTCACTTTGGCAGCCACAGCAAAATAAATAGATCATTTCAGACAGGAGAGATTTGTTGTTTTCCCTTTCACGTTCTCATGGATTCATTCAGGGCTCACAGAGGTCAGAACCCCACCCCACCCCCCCCATGAATTGTTGAATGAAGGGTGAACATGAATTAATAGCAAAGCTTTATAATATCTATAAAATAGTTCACAATGCCTATAATACAGGATCCCAAGGTTCCCCAGTGGGAAGGGACTTGAGAGGATTCAGATTCAACCTCTACACACTGGCTCAGGATTTTCCCTCAGCAGACCTTGAAATCCCAAGGATGGGGATGGCAAAAGCTGCCAGGCAGCTCCTGTGCCCTCCATCCTGGTAAATCTACAGATCCAGCTGGTTTGCTCAGAAATCCTCAGTTTTGCAGCATGAGAGGCTGCACTGAACTCTAACACAAATCTGTATGATTTTATTAAAAAAGAAGAGCTAAAATGTGCTGTTTGCCCACTAGAACTTTGGAATTGCCTAGGTAATGGAATAGCACTGAATCACAACCTTAGAATTACCTGTGCTGTTCAGTTCTCCCTCTACAACCTAAACCCAGAAACGATGATTCTTTTTTTCAAATAAGATCATGAAAATGCAGATGCTGCCATGAAGCCTCAGAGCAAGCCCAGGACTACACCCTGCACTCTCCCCGCTGATCACAATTTCCTGCTGCTAAACTCTTTTTTTTGGGTCTGTTTTAGACAGAACCTCCTCAGAGCCATCCTGGGTGCACCCTTGGCCTGAGTGGAGCAGATGTGAGGTACTGACCTTGTATCATCTCTGCTTTTCCATGTAAATTGCTCAGGCTCCCAAGGTTTTGATTACTTCGCCCTCTGCAGCAACTGGATCTTGTATAAAAGAAATTTCCAAGCACAATAACCTGCCTGACCTGAAACAAGGAGCAACAAGAAGCAATTTCATTGTGTCGTGTGTGTGGGGTTTCACATCTTCCCTTTGGCCATTTCCCAGTCCAAGGCAGTAAATTAATTCCCAGACACAAACCTACAAAAGGCTCTCTTCACTTCTTCGTGTCTTGTTGCCTGATTTTCTAAGAAATTCATGACCTCAGTAAATAATTCAAGAGGGAAGAGGGAGCTGGGAGGCCGCAGAAGTTTATCTGGCTGCAGAGGGGAGGGTGTTGTTTCTGAAGAGGTGACAGCGAGGGCAGGTCTCTAGAAGATCCAAACTTAAGCAGGTCGATGAGGTTGATGGCTGTGGTTATGAGATGGAATTTGGGAAAACACAGCAGTGATAAGGAAAACACAAATGCAATTTCCATCTCTAAGCTGTAGGTGACTGCATTTGAATTTTTGTCTCACAATGAAGCCTGAAAATACCTGGTGCAGGAATTAAAGGCAGAAGGATCTGTAGTTCTATCTTAAAATCCTGATGCACTTAAAAGGGGAAAATTAAATGGCAGGCAAAGAAGGAATCCATATTTCACAGGAGCTGCTCTACAGATTGTGTCCACTTGGATCAATATGGGAAAACACTTTTGTTCTAGAAGCCTGTCAGGTGATCTCCCAGATATGCACATTTGTATTGAAGGTTTTCAATGTACATTTACTTTAGGGCAAAGTTCATGCCAGGTTGTCACAGGAAAGGCTGATGGACATTTCAAGAGGGAAATTTACCTTGGAGGGCTAAATGTAAGATATATTATATTTACATATAAAAATTATAACATATATAATTACAATATGGAGTTATTAAAATATATATCTATACAAATGATTATATTAAATGTATATTTATACATTAAATATATTGTATATAAAATTTGAAATACATATTTTATATGTATATATAAATATATACATATATTTATAGGTAAATATTTTTATATTTACATATATATGTATATATAAAGTATATGTATATGTATATATATCTCTATTATAAATATATATATACATATACACACACACACACATATATACACACACACACAAAAGAGAGTATCTATCACACACACAAGAGAGTATCTATAGAGATCTCAATCACACAAGTTCTGAACATTTCAGGGTAATTAAATATCTTAATTCCATACCAACAAAATAACTTCCAGCCTTGGGGAAATCTGGCTGCAAGCTCCTGTCTGTGGGATGCAAACCTGCTCTGGGTGCACACAGGGCTGGGGAACTGAAGAAGGATCAGACCTGGGTCACAGTGGAACATCTTCCACTGGATCATGGAGGCACAAAGGCAAAGGAAAAGTTCCTCATCACTCTGTAAAAGCTCAGTTTGTTGCAGGAGCAGCCCAGGCTGCAGCAGTGTTGTCACAGCTCTTTAATGAAGTGCTTCTCCTGGCTGCTCTGTCTCAGCTGCTGCTGCTGCTGTCGAGCAGCGCCTTCCAAAAGAAGCAATCACAGCCTGCGAGCTGGGTTTACTCAGCTGTGGCACTTCTGAGCTGATTTAAGCGCTCTGTCAAAATGGAGTGAAATTAATTAATTCACTGGAGAGCTTTGCCTTCTCCAAACTTAAGGAAAAGGGAATGCAAACGAGTAGTAATCAGACCCACATTTTTTCAGGCAGAGTGTTTGAATAATGTCGAAAGATATTCTGTTTCTGCACAAATCCAGAGAAGGACAAACCCAGGCCTCTCCCACTGGAATAAATTTCCTCCTCAGTGGCAGCTCCAGCGGTTTGGGTGTTTGGCTGCACCCCACAGACCACATTTAACTCCTCAAACTGTTGCAGGGCTGTGAAGGCACTGGAAGGATGAAATAAAAGACAATTGGAGCTGAATGACTTCCACTTCCAACTGTCGGAGATGCTGAAGCAGACAATTGCCTTCTGCTTCTTACTGAGGCTTTTTTGGGGTTTAAGTACTCGTCGATAGCTTGGTACACAATTAGAGGTGGATTAGAGAAAGTGGTAATAGGGTATTTTTGGTCTAATCTGCTGTCAGTTGTTAATATTAATGAAAAGAGTTCTTCCTCTTTGTTACACAATAAACATGAGCCACTCTTTAAAATGAGTATTTTAACTTCCTTGCTGCTTAGTGCTGCTTCTTTTCAACTATTTTTTTTTTCTGTCTTTATTTTAATCTTTTTTCCCAGCAGAAGCCATGGCAGGAGGCTGGCACACATCACAATTTGGGTGAGGATCATCTGATCCTCGACTTCATCACATTCAGAACTGCCTGCAACACCTAAACCCTTGAGTTGTTTTTTCCTTAATACAACTGTCAAACCCTCACACAAAGAAAGAGCAGAAATAATACAAAATAATGAAGGCATTTCAGCCAGAAACTGGGAAGAAGAGAAATGCAGGGCTGTAGTTCCAGCGAATACCTGGGATAGTGGAAGGTGTCCCTGCCCATGGCAAGGGGTGGGACTGGATGAGCTTGAAGGTCTCTTCCAACCCAAACCAATCTGGGATTGTATGAAATTCAAGAAAGAAGCACTAAAACCCTTCTGCTCTCATTAGGGGCTCACCTGTAACAAGGTGCAATGATCAGGTACCAAATCTGAGAGATTATTCCTGCCAGTTGGATTAACTCTGGTGATGCCATTAGCTGAAAAATGAACCCCACATTCTCGTCTAGAAAAATAACCCAGGGAGCTGTGTCAGTAATCCATGGGCAGCAGCCTCCCTGCACACACAGGGGCAAAGAGTTCTGAGGCCTCTTTGGGAGGGAAAGAAAGACAAAAACAGGGAGAAACAGCAAGAAAAGGCAGCAAAGAGGCATCACCCAGGGCACAGAAAAGACAGAGGGAAAAAAACATTCCTGGTACTGAGCACTGAGTCAGGGGGGTGAGGAAGCTCCTACAACCCCAGCCCTGCTCTGCCCAGGGAAATGGGAACATTCCCTGGGAACAAACAGGGGCTCATCAGAGGGTGACACAACTCCATCAGCACTGCCTGTTCCTAATGGGAACAGCCTGCAGGACGCCAAACACTGGGAACAGGAGGAGAACACACTTATCAGGCACTGCCATGCCTTCAGCTCACAGGGGGCTTTTGCTCTGATTGCTTCCCAACCACGTTTTTGATTTCTGATGCATCAGGCTGGGGAGAAGAAGTGAATGCTGTAACTGGTGAGAAAATAGCTGGGGTCATCACATCCACGAGAAAAGAAAGGGAAAATAAGCTGTACATGCACCACGGGCATGTAATAAGCAATAAATTGGCAATAAATCCATCAGAGGATTAAATGGTAGGGCAGAGGTTCCAGAGTACAGTTTATAGTAGTATAATTTATATTTACAAAATGTTATGTCCATTATAAACTTCAACAACATATATCTATAGATATAGATGTATAGATACAGTAATCAACTATGTAAAGCAAGGAAAAGAGTCTTGGAGAGACCATTGCAATGAGTTTGGATTTAATTCCTGAACAGGTAAAATAAGAAGTATAGAACAAACCCAGGACATTTCTGCCCTCTAACCACTTCCAGGTCACCTGCTCAAGTCCCATTTTTCAGAGGAAAACTGCAAACCCAGCAGGTTTAGTCAGAGAAAAGGGAGAAAACCTGCCCCAGGCTCGGACTGTGCTGGTGCTGGAGCTGGGGCTGACACCCAGGAGCAGCAGATCCAATCTGAGCCTCCCCAGCATCGCCTTTCAGAGGTGGGGTGGATGCTCTTACACCGCTCTCGTGTTAGAGCTCCCATTTCCTTTATCTCGGACTGCATTTCGAGCTCCTTCTGCTGATAACAGCGTCTCAAGGACTCGGACTATTAAAGTTATCTGAAAGTGATAATCGCTGTCTCCGCAGGGAGTCCGTGATCCACTTCCCCTCCTTCTCTCCTCTTTGCTGATGCCTCTCCATCTATCTCTGCGGTTTTATGGCAGCTCTGTCTCCAATCCCCTCTTCCTGTGCATGTTAATTTTTAAAGGCACCTATCTTTGTCCATCAGTTCACCTCTATCTGCAGCATCCCCTCATTTCACTGTAGGCTTGCCATAAAATCATCCACTAATGCCTGTTTGCTGTCCAAACACCTGCTGTGTGTTCCCAGCCCAGGCAAGCTGCATTTTGCTCTGCCTCTCTCATTCTGTCCCTCCCCTGCTTCGTGTGCTGGCACTTTTTCCCTAATTATTTTATTTACCCGGATACCTTTTCCACTTGGGGCTCCCATCTTCACAAATCCCTGTCACGGATTCACCACTTCAAACTTCACTTCAAATGCATTTAATGAGGTCCCGAATATCTGCCTGTTTCTGGGTGTAAATAGGGTGGCAGGATGTGCTACCCGGTTTGTATAGACAGAAGCCTTTTTAATCTAAGATCACTAATGTGAGTCCACTGCTGCAGTTGCAATTAAATGCAAAATTAAATGAGGACAATTTGTCAGTTTTTGAAGGAAAATTTGAGGAATCAAATGACTCAGAATAACCTGTGTTTGTGCTTTGCTGTGTGAGGGCCTCCAGGTCTGATGCTGGACACCTTTGAGCACAGTTTTGCTTCTGGTTCACATCCCTCTGCTCCCACAGCACAGTGTGAAACCAGTGTGAAACTGGTCAAAATGCAAAATCATCCCCAGTTCTCAAAGAAAATAAACCTGGTGAAACACACAGTAAAAAATCCCCACTCTCCTTTCTCCTCCAAGACTGTGGCTCCACATCTGTGTCCTTTATGGCCCAGGGAAAGCTGAAACCATCCATGAACCTGTGGGTGCAGCATCTTCCCTGGAATGCAGGGATGCCCGGAGCAGCAGCAGCTGCCTGGGCTCCCCCTTCACCAGCAGCCTCTTGTAGAGGTCTTGAGAAGTGATTTCCTCCTGAATAAGTTGGGAATGAAGCTTGCAGCAGGTCCCAAACCTGCTGTTTCCAGGTGTGCCACCTGTGGAAGCTCAGCAGGAGCCAGGAGAACCTGCCCTTGGAGTGAGGCAGTGCTGCTGGAGCTCGGTCTGAAGGATCTGGATAAATGTGTGCCTGGAATGTAAACTCCAAGCTCCAAGGAATGCATTTTCAGCCTAGATTTATCTGCAGGCCACTCTAAATTAGGGCAGGGAGCTCTCCCTTCACCTTCCCGTTGGTGGTGGGGCAGAGGTGCCTGGTGTGGCAGCCACTCTCTGTCCCTCCTGCCATGGGGACAGCCAGGATGTTACCCCTCCTGCCAGCAGGGTCTGTGCTCCCCCCTCAGCTGTGACCCCGGGGGGAACTCTGCCCTGAAACTCCTGAATTGTGGCTCTTCTGTTCCTGCAGTTCCTCTCTGGATCAAGGTTTCCACCAGGCGTAAGAGCAGCTCTGGTTCCTTCTGTCTTTTCTTCCACTTCTTGACTTCCAGCTGAGCAGCCTAAAATTTTCTAAGCTGTTTCTTTCCCAGATAAAATCCTCTCTTGGTTCTCCAGAGCCATTTCTGAGTTCCCCTGGAAGGAGGTTGTGTGTGAGGGGCAGCCTGAGGGCAGGATGTTTTCTTCAGAGGGAAGAGAGTCTAGCACATGTGGATTATCAATCTCAACTTCCTTGGAAGAGTTCTTAGGACCAGAGGATGGAGAAAACCGAAGTTAGGTGAGGGAGGTCACTCCAAACAATCTCAGGTGCGTTCTCTTGATATGCACCAGTGCAGCAGCCTTGGAGAAATCTCCTTTCTCCCTCCACCTCTCTCCATGGGATATGTGCTCTCTCCATGGGATGTGTGCTCTCTCCATGGGATATGTGCCAGGAAATCCCAAGTAGCCACAGACCAACCTTCCACAGGGAATGTGAAAGCCTTGATATCCTGCATGGCTAAAAGCAGAGGTGACAAAGCTCTAAACCAAAGTGGAAAAGCCCCCAATCCCACCACAGAGCAATCCTGTGTTTTGACAAGCTGCTATCCCAATTCTCTGATTACACCTCTCCATTAATGGAGTGCAACAGCCAGCAGCTGTTCTAGGAATCATTTTTTCTTCTCCCTCAGAATTATTTCTCATCAGTTAAACACACTGATGGAAGGATTGAGAATTTTTTTCAGAAGAGATTTTTTTTTTTTTTTCCAAAAGAAAAAAAAGACGCAACTCAGGTTCACCTGAGCTCAGCCCTCACATGCCTGGTAACATGTCTGCACTCTGGCTTGTTCCTGAATGTCAAAATAAAGACTCTGAGCTTGAGCTTAATAATTTCCCTGGAGCACCATTGTCCTGCCGTTTGCCTTTCAGCCCTACACTGCTGCCAAGGGAGAGGTGAGGGAAGTGAACCACTTTATTTATTGAGTCGGTTGCTGTAACAATTTAAAGTGAGCTCAGTGTGGCTGGCTGCTGCTTTGGGGTGGGTTCCTGGAATGAGGAGGTTTTCCTTCAGATCTGCATAGGGGAATCTCTCTGCTTTTATTGCACAGCTTTGTCCCGGCTTCAAATACATCTCCTGACCTGAGAGAGGATTACAGCACCTTTGATACCCCAATTAAAATGGATCAGGAGGGGGAAGGAGCGATTGATCCTTCAGGCCCCGTGCTGGTCTGCTGGAAGTGCTGACTTGTGCCCATGAGCACAAACACTGAATCACAGGGATCAATAAACAGAGCTGGAGTGCTGCAGCTGCTGCGGGCAGCCTTGCACTGGCAATTACAGAATCTGGGTTGGCTTTACAACCATCTCAACAAATGCCCTCTAACCCCCATCCTTCCCATCCAAAAAACACCATTAGCTGCCCTTCGAATTACCAAAATGGCACATTCAAAGGGAAAAATACCTCGATTGCCTGGGAAGTGCTTATAGCTCTGTGTTATAAACCTTCTCGTTGTAAACTTATGGGTATTAGGAAAGTTGTTCTTAAATCTACAAAGCTTGGATGTGCTGTGGAGAGAAGGTTTATAAATGAATAAATGATTCATCTTTTTTTGCTTTCTGATGCTGCAGGCAGGCAATTAAGTGGGATTGAAGTTGATAGTTTAGGGGGGTTTGGAAGTTCTTAATATAAAAGATCACAACTACAAAATACTTATGAATTATAGAAGAGGCCAAGGGACAGAATGCTATAGATTTTAATGGCACTTGAAAAAAAGTGCCTAGAGGAGACAATAATGTGGTTTTCTTAGCTGTGACCTCACTAAAAAGGATCTGAAGACTAAAAGGGCAAGGAAAAGTGGAGGAGGACGTGTTACATTTTGAGTGTGTTGCCCTGTGGACAGTGAACACATCCTCAAACTTCCTTAATCTGCATTTTTCCCATTGCAAAAATCCAAGGACTGGGCAATGATGTGGGGAATTGCGGCATTTGTTGACTGTAAAATAGACAAAGTATCTTCCTCATCCCCAACTCAGCTTCGCAGGTCAATATTTACATCCCTCTGCAAGAGTCAATACCAAATATTTGGGATGAGTATTTCATAGGTAAATATCAATACCAAATATTTGGTTCAAACATCTCAGCATCCCAGATATTTGGGGAAAGCCCAATTCTACTGCCTGCAGCACGGAATAGAGTTATTAAATGTTTTAAAAATAACCTTTAATTTTTCATGTGCAGTTTTGAGATGAAAGAAAACAAGCAAGTTGTCGCTTATACCTCCTGCTTGAAACTCCAAATTTTCAACCCATTCCAGCTCTTTAAGAACTGAATTAAATTTTTAATCAGATATTTTACCCAATAAGCTACGTCAGCTCTTTCTCTGTGTAGGAATTTTATCTGTTGGCTTTAGAATACAAGGAAAACTGAATATGAAGTCAGGATCCATTGAGTCACTGAGGGGAATCTCTTCATCTGATAACCCAGCTTTGGTCTTTCAAAGGGTTTTTCATCCCTTTTTTCAACTTTCACATAATTTTCATTTATTTCCCGAAAATATTGCCATGAAGACTTCAGAACACCCCCCCCAAATGGAGAGTTTTAAGAGCTGGGTATTGAACTCTATGAATTCCACTACTTGCAGCTCATTCTGTTGATTTTTCCCAGGACAGGAGGTTATGTGGTTTTAATGGAATATTAGTAGTGTGGCTACATTAAATGCCATTTAAAACCTCTTTCAAAGTGGTATTGACTGTGTTGAAATGAGACTATGGAGACATCCCAGTGACTGGAGATAGGTGTGAATATTGTATTTTCATCACAGAATTTCCAAACTGATGCAGAAACCCCTGATATATTAAAAAACCCCAAACCTATTAAAAATTATCATATTGTTCTGAGTGGATTTGCCTTTCTATACAAAAGAGCTAAAAATAGACTCGCTGATATATTAACAACAAGGAAAAATATTCCAAGTAATTATCAGCACTCCCCACGTGTTGAAAGCCCATTTTGTCCCGTAGCTGTTTCAATCAATACACTATTTATTTTCAAATAACCATGCACTAAGGATCATTTGGACACAGAGCCCATAAATACACATTACCTCATTATCGACCCTCTCTGGCCACTGCTGCATTATTAACATTTCACTAGGAGAAGCAATCAAGCTGTAAACAGAAGAATTTCTGGAGTTATTCTTCCCCCAAATATTTTTGTAGGGAGGATCAAGCCTGGGATTTTGCCCCCCAAGGATTACTTTTCTCTGATATTCTTTACAGAGAAACAAATGTACCCAGTAGGCAGTGAAAAGAGAAGAAATACAATATTTGCAAAGAGGGAATGTACACAAGACACTCAAACTCCATTTTTTATCTAGGATTATCACTTGCCCATTCATGAGAACACTGAATTTGTTTTCCAAAACACCCTATTGTTTTAATCCCATAAATCCAATTTTTGCAGTGGCTCAGTAGGCTGGAAAAGGCACCAATGAAGAGCTGGGAGCAGAGTCCCTTTGCTCTGGGTAGGACAGCAGTGTGCAGTGCCATCTTCATGCAGCTCATGCAGGGAAATTCTCCTCCTCGGGTGCTGTGGGATGACTGATGGTTTCCCATAAAACATGAGCTGCTGGGGGCAAGAGCAGAGGCTGCCGTGGCCAGTTGCCAAAAGCTGGAGGGCTGCACCTCGTTTGCATGGAAATTTACATCAGTTTTAAAGTGCACTGGTAGTACTTGGATATTTCTTGATAGGTTTGGCAGCACGGTGTGATGTCCAGAGATAAAAACCTGGCTGTGAGCAGCCTGCTCACCCTCCATGCCTTTGGGGCCACGCCCTGACCCCACTTTGTCCTGATCCCACTGATCTTGGCAGAGGGTGCTCAGCACCCCCAGCACCCCAAAGACCTCCAAGGTTCAAGCCCTGCTGCCACCACCTTCACCCCAGTGCTGGTTGCCATGGTTTCCCTGTCCATCACTGCAGCAGGAGCCATGTCCATCACAGACCTGCCCAGATCCATGCCCAGATCCCACCCTCAGGCCAGGCCTCAACCAGCCCCACTGGTACCACAGGGATAAAATGATTGGGGTACAGACACCGTATTACTCCTGAGTTGGTAAGACATACCTCCATGCTTATGAGCAGTAAGAATATAATGAGTTTGTGGTAGGTTTAGGTGGGATATTGGGAAGGAATTGTTCCCTGGGAGGGACATGAGGGTGCCCAGAGAAGCTGTGGCTGCCCCTGGATCACTGGAAGTGTCCAAGGCCAGGCTGGACAGGGTTTGGAGCCACCTGGGACAGTGGACGGTGTCCCAGGGTATGCAATGAGATGAGTTTTAAGGTCCTTCCCAACCCAAAGCAGCCTGGTGGAGTTCTGTGACGTGTCTGCATTCCTCCATCCGTGTGCTGGCACAGGGATGCGGCTCAGGAAGGATTAAACCCATTTTGCATAAAACCAATTGCAACAAGTGAGGGAGAAGGTGTGTAGGGGTGCAAAGTGGAAAATTACTGAGGGAAGGAAAAGAAGATTGAGAGGACAGAGGCAGCTCCGTGTGCCAGCTCTCTGCAGAGGAAGAAAACGGGAGGGATGAATTCAAATCTTTGGATTTCAGATTTGGACTGAGGCTGGGGATAATGCAGAAGCTTCCTGGCAGATTGGGCATCTGACGGCAGGAGCTGCAGTCAAGGTGATCTTCTGGGCAGCTGCTGTATTCACTTTATTTCCAAAGCTTGCATTCATGCTCCTGCTGTCAATAAAAATCCCTGCCTGAATAGATAAGCCAGAGCCCCGTATCTCATTAAGCCTGAGAATTCAATCCTCTGCTTCAAGCTCTGTGCTCCTATGCTGCTTTATATCATTAAGAAATATTGCCCAAGCTGATCCCCTAAATCCTTGTATTAGCCAGCACAATTAAATCTAATATGGATGGGAAAATGGGAGCCACTGGGACTTCTCCATGGTGTGCACTCCAGGTGCATCCCCGTGTGTGTGACTGAGGAGTGGACAAGCAACAAGTTAGAAATGAGACACTTATAAGCCCTAAGTCATTCCATTTTAAATAGCTTAAGAAAACGCTGAGACTTTCTCAGGATGGATTGTAGAATACCTTGAAGTGAGACCACAAATCCCTATGCTGTCACTCTTTTTCTCCGAGGAGTTATTAAGTGAAGCATCCAAAATAAAAAGTCAGGCTGTCGAGCTCCTGGGGTTTTGTTTCTCTGTCAGACAGGAAACTTGGCGACTTCTGAGTTTTAAAACAATGGCCTAAACATGCCAGCCATTAGCAGCGGTACTTAATGAGATTCTCAGATAACCCTTTAACAGACTATGTAGTGATTAAGTCAATTTAAATGATTCATCTCCACTGCAGCCTGTGAGACTTGTACATAACAGCCATTTGCATAGCAATAAAAATCTCCATTTCTCCACATAGGACAGGTTTATAAGGATCTTTCCAACCTCAATAATGTCTGCTCGGAAGTTTTTTTTCACTCCTCCTTTTCGCCAGCTGCTTCTCCTGACTGTGGAAGATCCCAGGGCTAAGCATCTCCCCCTGCGGTGCCACAGAGGAGTCACGGAGCATCCCCAGGCTGGCTGTGAGGAGGCTCTGGGGGGATTTTGGTGCTGTGACATTGCTGGGATTGGCGTGTGGCCAGAGCATCCCCAGGCTGGCTGTGTGTTGTGGTTTGAAAGCAAAATGAATGAGAGGCTCCAAGTCAGAGATATAATTTAATAAGAAGAAAGGTAAAAAGGTAAAAGTAAAATAAAATAAATGCAATAACACAAAGGATCACTGACAGAGTCAGAATACAACCTGAGCAGGATGGTGGGAGCAGTCCAGGTGAAGTGCTCTTCCTGAAGCAGTGATCCTGTAGAAAGGTCTGGTAGTTCTGGTCCTCTGGGAATCCAGTGGATAAGTGCTCTTGCACTGTCCCACATACCAGCTTATATCCAGGTGGGAATGCTTGGCTCCTCCCCCTGGGTGGAACATCTCACAATGGGATGATGAGTTGTGAAGTGGCTCCTTGATGGCCCATTAATCAGAGATAACCCCTGGAGGGAGTTACCTGTGAGTCATGGGCAAGGCGTTAATGGGCCATTAGCAGAAGACATCCGAAGGCCATTAACAGAAGAGGCAGGAGGCTTGAGAAAACACTAGCCCACCTGGTTTCAACAGTTCATGAGGATGGTGATAGAATAAATACTTTGTGTACATCCTACACTGCAACCCAGGACACTGTGAGGAGGCTCCGGGGGGATTTTGGTGCTGTGACATTGCTGGGATTGGTGTGTGGCCAGAGCATGCCCAGCAGCACTGCGCCCCCACACACACAGAGAGCAGCCCTAATGAGCCTGGCCCAATCACTGCCAGCCCCAATTAACGGGGCCTGGGGCTCGGGCCAAGGGAATTGCTAAACTCCCTCCGACTTCCAAAGGTGCGGGATCAGATCCTGGCAGGTCGGAGATAAATCCAAGGGGAAGGCTCTGCCAAGCGAATCCCTGGCAAGGCTGAGTTTTTCTGGAAGATCCTGGAGCAGGCTGGCCAAGGGAGGTGACAGTGCAGGGTTGTGTAACACCCACCTCGCTGCTCCCCCAGCCCAGGCAATTCATCACTAATTGAAATCGCTTCTCCCCAGCTGACCCAGAGCCACACGGATTAAACCAGATTTCGGAATGCTAATTACGCGACATCATTTTCCCAATTATTCTTAAAATTGGATTATGTGCCAGGAGATGGGGGTGTTTGAAGCTGCCACTAATGAGCAAATCATGCATGAGAAAACTGGTTTGTTATGTTGGTGATTGAACAAAATAAGGTTGCAGGCGTGAAGTCGTGTCCAAATAAACAAAAGAAACCAAAGACATTCCAAGAGTAGCACCAGGCTGGAATTTAGGGAGCTTCAAAAGCCATGGCAAAGCCAGAGAATGGGTTTTTCTTCCTTTTTCTCCCATTGTCCAGTGATGGCTAAAGCTATTTCTGGGTTATTGGGTGTTTCAGGGTATTTTCCCAAGAAATTTTGATGTTATCTGAGTGACCAAGTTACTTATAATCCATTTTCCAATGTTTCTGTGGAGCTTAAGAACATAAATCTGATTATCAAAGAGACTCCACTATTGCATTTTCCTGGGCTTGCCCCACCTTTCTGATGTAATCGAGAGTGACACAGAAATTTAATTGCTCCAAGTAGTCTCTACATTGCAGCAACCAGAACTCTTTAGGTGCCCTGCACAAATATTTTAACTCTAGTTTTAGTCCCTTTGTACTTCTCTGGCTAAACAATTTTGCTGTGATTCCAGAGCTGTTCAGGAGAATATTCCAAATGGGTTTCCAATCCCTAAAACAATCTGAAGATTTATCAATCTACACTAGTCTGTCTGTCTATCCACCATCACACTGCCTGAAAACATTCATTGCTAATTTATCCTCAATATTCTTATAATTCAATTTCACAGCCAATTTCAATCCTAGAGGTTTTTTCCCCTTATGGACTGAAGACAATTATTGCTTAAAAAATAATCAAAAAACCCCAACAGAAATCAAGTCATGTACACAGTGTGAAAAAACCCAAAGTTTTCAGGGTACTTGCTCCAAAGATTCAAATTTAAGTCTACAAATAGGAAATAATTCTCCCTTCTCAACAATCCAGAATATTTAAGTTAAAATGAGCTTGGCTTTAAATTTAATTTTTTTGGGTATCATTCCTAACAGAGAAACTCTGAGCTCCTTGAAATAACCCTTTTTTTCCTCTTCAAAGGACATAAATTAAAACCAAATTTTCAAAAACTCAGGATATTTTTACTCCCTGGACTGATAAAACCAGTGAGTTGTGCATTTCACAATTCTCTTTACCATTTTCTAGGTCTCTCTTGCCCACAATTAAGAAAAACCCCTCATATAATTATGAGATAATTATTTTCTGATGTAAAAATGCTAAGGTTTTTTTTTTTAAATCCTAACTTAAAATTCTATTCTGATATTAAAAAAAAGATACATAGCAAGAAATAAATGACTTCACAATGCACCTTGTAGCAACAATCAATATCTTTGAGTCAATCTCCCATTTACATTTTTAAACTCTTTTCTCTGGTAAACCTTAAGACAAGACTTCCATAGCAACAGAGGCAAGGTCTGGCTCAAGGAATCCTAACAAAAATGTAGTAAGAAAAGAACAGAGGAGGATTATTTATTTTTAAGTTATTTGAATGACGCACATTAACCTCAAAGAAAAAAAAACCCAGTGTTTTTCTTCAGCCCAGCCATCAATCAAAACAAAATAACATATTTTGTTAATTGCTCTCTGTTATTCTCACAGGAGTGAGAATTATTCTCATGGGAGTGCAGGGGTAGAGGGAAATTCTTGTTTGGTTTAGGGTGTTTTTTAAACTGAGATAGAAATCCTGACCTCTCTGAAACAGCAAAAGGGAAGTCAAAGAGTTTTCTGCTACCAACTTGTGTGCCCAAGGTTTGACCCAGAAGATGCATTTGTGTCCTCACCTCATCTCCTGGGTTCTGGCACCCAGAGTGAGTGCCCAGGAATGAATCCAGAAGGCAGCAGCACCCCAGCAGATTTCCTCCTGGATGTATTAAGGGAAATTACTTGGCCCCAAGAGCAGCAAGGACAGCAATGTGCAAAGCCAGAGCCCTTTCCAGGTCAGTGGCTCCATCTTTGAGCCATGTCCTGCTGCAGCCAGGGCAGCCAGCACAGCTCCTGAGGCTGGGGCTGAATTCCCAACAGGATTTCCCCTGATCTTTGTGCTTTTCTGGAGGTTCAGCAGCAGATCTGGGTGCTGGCAGTTGAGTTTTTATCAACCTGGGCTACAAAAGTGTTCCTGTCCATGGCAGGGGTGGGACAAGATGAGCTTTAAGGTCCCTTCCAGCCCAAACCATTCCATGACTCTGTGGTGACATTCCTTTAACTCTTGTGCCTGGCAGTGCTGGTTGCCTTTGGCAGTGAGTTTTGGAGAAGAGCAAAGCTGTCCCAGCAATTAAACACCTCTAATAAAAATTTTAATGGTCATTTTTTCTCATTGATAATTTCTGTTTCCATAGTTCCAGGTTAAGTGAAACCTCTTTAGGGTTTTCAGGCTGCTGTAGGTGTGGGAGGAAGGGGCTCACCAGACCATCAGTGGGAGTTCTGTCAGATCCCCACCATGTGTTTTCTCACAGGATTTGCTTTTTCCTGCACTGGTGACTTCCATGGAGCTCAGTCCTGAGGATTTCTCTGAGACAAATGAGATGAAGAAGGTGGCAGAGCATTGGCTTCAGTGCCAACATTTTGCATCCACTTAAAGGTCTGTCTCAGTTTTGCTGTTTGTTTTCTCCTTGTTTCTGTCTGATATTCCCCCTCTTTGCTTCCTGGTTGCTTTTTAAATTATATCCTCAATAACTGCATATGCAAACCCTATAAATGGGGTTTTTTTCCCTTTACATTTCCCCTTCTAGATAACACAACATTGCTTTTCTTGTTTTTTTGGGAAAACTTTAAAAAAAACCACCCCACTGTTTGAGGCAATTCACAGTTCCTGAAACCCTTAAAAAGGAACAAAGCCAGAAAACCTATTGCTACCTGCAGCTCCCTCCCTGCACATAACCTCTCTGGCCCTAATCTGCTCCTTTCTGAACCTCTGGGCTCAGAACTTGGCAAAGCCAGGCCCAGCAGAGCTGGAGGTGTGGGAGCAGGGGCCCTACAAAGGCAGAAACTCCCCCGGCAGCAGCAGGGAGGGATTGTTGCTGTAACAAGGAGTTGCATAACTCTCTTCTGTTGTGTGTATTTTTCCATGGTCCTTGGAGGCTCGGTGAGGGCACGGTGAGGGAGATGTCAGGCAGAGAGCAGGAGAGATTAGTTTAGAGTGGAATAAGGGCTGTCTGCAAAAACAACCTTTCCATCCCATCAGGGAAGTCACTGCCTGCCAGAGGAAATGCAGAATTGTTTGGGTTGGAAAGGAGCTTCAAAATTATCCACTTCCAACATCCTACCATGCACCTTCCACTGTCCCAGGTTGCTCCAAGCCCTGTCCATTCTGGCCTTGGGCACTTCCAGGGATCCAGGGGCAGTCACAGCTGCTCTGGGCACTCTGTGCCAGGGCCTGCCCACCCTCACAGCCAAGAATTCCTGCCCAAAATCCCATCTAAATCTCCCCCCTTTCCATTTAAAGCCATTCCCTGTGTCCTGTCCCTCCATCCCTTGTCCCCAGTCCCTCTCCAGCTCTCCCGGAACCCCTTTGGGCTCTGGAAGGGGCTCTGAACTCTCCCTGGAACTTTTCCTTCTCCAGGTGAGCCCCCCCAGCTCTCCCAGCCTGGCTCTAGTCCTTGGAGCAGCTCCGTGGCCTCCTCTGTCATTTGGACAATTTCTCAAATCCTCAGCAGTTTGAGGTGAAAGCTCCATACAAAGAACACACTCTGCCTCTGTGGTTGTTACACACCCTGTGCCTCTTATTTAGCTCTTATTTAACCTCATAGCAAAATGTGACCAAGCCTTGGAGAAGCTGTCCCACAGAGATGACACTGGTCCCATCCCACCCCAATTCCCAACAGAACTGGATTTGCCAACAATTGTCACAGAATGGACATTACCTGCCCTTTAACTCTCACTTGTGCCACTGTATTTCACTGATGCCACTGAGCTGCCACAGTTATTTTTTTAAAGTGGTTTGCAAGAAAAGATTGTCATCAATATTTAAAATTAGTATTTTCTATGAAATTTTAATTGTGTGCTATGGTGGTTTTAATCTAATCTAGTCAGCAATCTTCAGATAGTCCCAAAAGGCAGCAACAGCATCCCAAGTGACCAATTTTTCCTTGCATTTTCTTTGCTTGGAACTACTTTATCATTTAAAAATGTTTTGTTTAGAAACCCAGATTTACTTTCTGCCTCATCATTGCCATTCCATTATGCTCTTTATGTGTAAACAGAGTGTACTTCAAAGAGCATATATCATTATTAATAGTTAATAAAAGAAATGGAAATAAAAGCTCCACAAGCTGGTCCTGTAGCTGGGAAGCAATTCCCTGCACTTTATGGGAAAGGCTTTCCTTCCTGTTAGATGTCCTTGATAACTCTTGCAGGGACATAAAAACAACCCCCTATTATTGCACTTACTGGATATATAATCTTCAAATAATGAGCAACAGGATGAAAACAACTCAGGGAAGTCTCCTGGAGCATTTTCCCCCTGTCTCACCAAGGCCAGCAGTTTTCCTTGATGAAGGGTTAGAGGATCAGAGTCCCAATAAGCAGTTAGCTGTGGAATTGAATCCATGACACATTCTTCTCCTCTCCCCTGAGCTAACTCTGCCACCAAATGAACCTGGGATATTGATGACTTCAAAGGAACTGCAGAAATGAAGCAACAAGCCACAATCAGCCAACATTCCTAAATACTCTGTGACAGAACTACCTTCAGAGGGGGAAGATTTTGGGTCTGTAGTATTTTACTACGAAGTGTAATGAAGCCTGCAGGATCCTGTGCCCACCATGCCCCAAGCAGCTGCACGGGAGAGGTGAAATCCAATTTATTCCCATTTTTGTGGACAGTTCTTAGCTCAGCAGGACATGCTGTGGGTCATTTATAATCCAGTCCCCATGAATCATAGGACTTGTGTGGTTTCCATGAATCCCAGCAGCTCCTTGAGGTCCTGCTGGGAATGGGTCTGCTGGTGCTGGACAGTCCCCAAACATTTATATATATATGATATTTTTGAGGCTGAATTTCCCAGTGCATTGCATGCACACCCTCATTGCCATTCCGTGGGTACAGCCAACCAGGAGCTGTCTGTTATCCCATTGGGAATTGAGCAGGAGTCCTTGATCAAAGGACAAATACCTTTATATTCAGTGATCCCCAAACCATGCTCTTGAAAAGCTTTACCACACCAGCAGATGTTTTTGGTGATGGGATATTTATTTAGCTGCCCATATTGCTCTCCTCTCATCAATGACAGGCTCATTTTCCTTCTACTTAATTAAGACTACCTTCAAAGAGACCCTTTTATAAACAAATTAGGGTTATCTGACTCAGAGTTTAAAATGGAGAAGTGTTTGATCAATAGAATCGATCGAAGAGATCTAAACTCATCTCTGGGATACTCTGTTCCTGTCTTGGAAAGTTTTTAATGCCTCTCTGAAGCAGAGGTTAAAGTGTGTGGCAGGCTCTGGCCTCTTACAGCATTAACTGGGCGCTTTTAAATGAGGCAAATAGCACTGGAAAACATTCCAGTGGAACCATTCCCTTTATAAAAACGCTGTGTGGAATGGAGGTGGGAAGCCTGGAATGCTTTTAAAGGATCAGGGATCATGGAGGAGATGATGCTGATGACAAGATAAACACTTGTGTATTTTTAGCCTCCAAAGGATGTGGTTTGGCATTAAAAGAAAAATCATAGACTAGAAAGAAAATCACAGATAAAAAGGAAATCAAGGAACCCTTCAACCATCCATCCATCCATCCATCCATCCATCCATCCATCATCCAACCCTACCTTAACACCAAGACTGAACTGGAAACACCTTTAATTTATTTTTCTTGTCACAGCAGGAAACTGAGATCAAGCATGGGAAGATCTATGGAGATTCAGATCCAATGGAGAAGATACACTAATAATTTTAATTTCTTGCATGGAATGCAGTCTTGGAGCCATGAATCTCGTTTGGGATGCTTAGATATAAAACTTTAAAGGTTTGTCCTCATTAAAAAATATACAGATTGCAATGTAACAGTGAATTTAAAGAAATTTTAAATATCTCCTCCAGAAATTCTTCTCCAGTTGGTATATTCTGCATATTTTACCTGTGTGTGTGAACTTCCTAACCAGGGAATCTGCATTCCTGCACACATCCCTTATATCCATTTCAAGATGCAGACAACACTGCACTGCACAGACTTTAATAAAAAGGACCTAATTACACTGCAAACCTACGAGCAAAATCAGCTTAAAGAAGGAGCAGAAGAAGGCAGCAAAAACAAAGTACCTGAAGAATTACCAGACACACAGAAATTACATCCCTGTCTCACTAATTCAATACTGCCACCTAATTCCTGACAGTAACTAACAATTTCATGATAGCTGTCCACCAGCTCACCAGGAAAGTCTCTTATTCTGGAGAAAAAAAATAGTCAGCTACTCCTGAGTAGGCTCAGAAAAACACTCACCGTGTCTGTGCATCTCTAGTCTCTTGTTTCTCTTTTTTGTTCAGTATTAAATGTTCTTTTTGCTAAAGAAAAAATAGAGTTTATGGATAGAATTCCTGCATTTCCAACATTTGGGAATAAGATTCTGCTTCAGGCTGCACTGGGATCCATTTCTACCCCATGCCAGTAATCATTTCAACGTGATATTGATACCATACATTTTTGGATGGTTAATTTAGTTCAACTTTATCTGTGCCAAGATATCAAGCTGATAATTGATCTCCAGCTTTGTTCTGCAGCATTAATTAAGTTTTAGAAAGGCTTACAGATCAATTTATTTGAGTTAATGCAAATCTTCACCTAGAACAACACGACTCAGATATTTATCACTCTGTTGTCAGTCCCTTCTCATGCCTCAGCAATTCAGGTTTACATCTGGTTCAAGTTTCTCTAATCTAAAATAAACCAGCATGAAAAAGCATTTGATTTCTCATTTAGATTCCCGATAGCCTTTTATTGCAGAGATAACATCCCTTGTCTGATTTGAAATGGTGAAATTGTTGGGTCAAAAATAATGAATAAAAATAGTTTTGCAACTAACCTAAATTTTATTGGTCTTTAAAAAATTAAAAGCAAATTGGGGTTCTTTTCCACATAGGAGATAATATAGCATTATTTAAGTCGTGCTACAATTGTGATTAATTTCTATGCCCTGAAAATAATAACTTCAAAGGGATTGGAAGGTTGATGTGAAAAGCTCCTCAGTGTGAGGACCTGACTTGGCTTTGCTCTTGCACAGCCCCTCAGGTGTGGATGGAGATAAAACCAGCTCAGGCCAAATCAAATCAGCTACAGCAGCACCAGGTTTATTTATCTTTTCTCAAAATGCAAAGGATGGCTGGTTTCAGGTGGATTTATTGGAGAATGGTTTGGGATGGAAAGGATTTTAAAGTCCATCCAGTGCCACCCAGAGACACCATCACCTATCCCAGGCTGCTCCAAGCCCCAGTGTCCAACCTGGCCTTGGGCACTGCCAGGGATCCAGGGGCAGCCACAGCTGCTCTGGGAATTCCATCCCAGCCCCTCCCCACCCTCAGAGGGAACAATTCCTGCCCAATCTCCCATCCAGCCCTGCCCTCTGGCACTGGGAAGCCATTCCCTGGGTCCAGCCCTTGTCCCCAGTCCCTCTCCAGCTCTCCTGGAGCTCCTTTAGGCCCTGGCAGGGGCTCTGAGCTCTCCCTGGAGCTTCTCCTCTCCAGGCTGAACAATCCCAGCTCTCTCAATGTGCCCTTATAGCAGGATGTGGATGCTGCTCATGGATCTGTGCTTTACAGAGGCTTTTTGTTTTATTTTTGAGTTGAAACAAAGCTTCCATTTTCTTCAATCATGTCCAGGTGCTAAAGAGTTACATCCCCAAAACATCCCTCCATTTTCCCACAACCCTTTTTTTGCAGAGTCACGGTTTTCTCAATTTTGTTTCAGAGCATTTAAACACGTTTAAAGCTGAGCTGGCCACAATGACCTTTCAGCAGAGCATGCAGAAAACTCTGAATCTGGTAACTCTGTTTTTACTGACTGTTGCACATTTCCCAAGTACTCAGGTCAATACTTTGCAGGATTTCTCTAACAACAAATCTGCAATATAGGGATGAAAACATTTGCCCGCCTCAATTTTTTTGCTGGAGGCAACTTGGACTTTCCTTAACCTGTATCTGGTATGATTTTCTATCAAGCAGGATAAAAGGGAGGATAAAAAAGAGTTTGTAAAACAAGAGCTCTCTGTATTTTTCATGAGATGATTTTTATGTACATTGTGTTAGGTCAATGAGGTGTGAATTTTTACCTAATTAACAGAGCAGGATACCACTAATTAATCAGATGAGATACATGCCAGTAGGGCCTCCTTTTCAGAAGCAAAGAAAATGGCTTTAGGAATTTTAAAATCTTAAAATCTGGAGTTTTCATAATGTGAGATGGCTCTGCCAAGCCCTTGCTGGGTAACTCCCCATAGCCAGGACTGCCTTCAGCAGCAAAGAGTTAAAGGGTGAGAGTTTTCTTGAAGAAATTGGTGAGATCCAACCTTTCTATTTCTCTACTTGCCCTTTCCTGAACATTTCAGTGGGTTTTTTTCCCCTAATACAGCTCCCTCATCCAAACCTCCATGTAGATCCTGCTCTGTATTGATTGTGTTCATTGTACAAAATGCTGACTGAAGGAATAGGATAAAACTCCACTCCTCCTGGCTTTTCCCAACATCCATTGGTTCAGGAAGGTCAGAGGAAAATGCCCAACTCTCCAAACGAGCATTGCTTGGGAACTGGAGATGGTTCCGATTGTGACAAACATCATCAGCTGCTGCTCAAACAGCTCCACAGCTCGAGAGATTGGCAAGACCAGCAAAATCAGGGCTTGGTCATTGATTTTTTGGTTTTCCTCTTTGTGATAGTTTTAATCTGGATGTGGGAGTGTATCCCAAATGCTTCCTTTGTTTATCTAGGAAAATCAATTATCATGGAATCACAGAATGGTTTGGATTGGAAGAGACCTCAAAACCCATCCAGTCCCTGCACAGGGACACCATCACCTGTCCCAGGCTGCTCCAAGCCCCAGTGTCCAACCTGGCCTTGGGCACTGCCAGGGATCCAGGGACAGCCACAGCTGCTCTGGGCAACCTGTGCCAGGGCCTGCTCACCCTCACAGGGAACAATTCCTGCCCAATATCAAATCTAAATCAATCCTCCTTCATCTTAAAGCCATTCCACCTTCTCCTGTCCCTCCAGCTCCTTGTAAATTGTCTCTCTCCATTCTTCCTGTAGGCTCCCTTCAGGTCCTGGAAGACCATAATGACATCACCCCAGAGCTGGAGGCAGAACAGAAAATCTTCATTTCAGGGTGTACCAGTGCCTGCAAAGCACCTCAGCTCCTTTAGCTCTCAGCTGGTGGAGTGAGTGAGTGGGTGAGAAAATAGCAACACTAGACATCACTTCAATCTCCGTGAATTAAGCTGCAATTTGTATATCCTACCTGGAATTGGAGTTGGATATTTATTCTCCCAAATTAGTTTAGCCACGGTAGTGGCACAGATTCCCATTCCTATATTTGATGGGGGTTTTTAGCATGCAGCTTGAAAACTGGGAATAAGAGAGCTAAAAGAAAGAAAGAAAAAAAATCACTCCAGCTTCCTCTGGCTGCAATACCTAAGGCAAAAGACCCTCTTTGAAGCAATAAAATGTTTCAGCACAGTGTGGAAGGCTGGATGTGCTGAGGGAGGTGCTGCAAACATCCTCTGTTCCTCCTCAGCTACTCCCAAAATGAGGCACCGACAGAAGGAAGAGCCTGAGCTGCTCCCTCTGGAGCAAGTTTGGCATGAAAGCACCTTTTATACCAAAAGAGACAACTCTTGCTCTTCATCCTCCTAAATTATAATTTTTCTCCTAGGAAAGGAAAACTTGGTTTTCCAAGAGACCATCCAAGAGACATGGATGGTCTTTAAGGTCCCTTCCAACCCAAACCATTCTGGGATTGATCCTATGATTCTTGGTTTCTAGTACAAAACACTCTGTGATGCTTTTTGCATGAATGACTGCAAAATGTTCTATTCTTCAGCTTTTACGGACAATTTTCTCCCTCTGGAACAAAAGATTAATTTATATTTTCCTATTAACAGGCACATTTTTACAGTGCCTGCACCACTGTAGAAAAGGGGCAGCACAGCATTATTTTTCTGTCTGCTTACTCAATTATTGTGGGAGAAATAAGCTATTTTAGAGATGTCTTCTTAAGTAGGTCAGGACAGAATGAGAGAAGAAGTCTGTGAGTACCTTTCCAAAAATAAGTGATATCTCCTGATCTGAGGCAGGCTCTGTGTGTCTGAAAACCTCATTGGCTACAGCACTGTTAATTAGGAGTGAAAAATTAATTACCTTCCACTGCTTGCTCTGGGGCTGGAGATGCTGCTGGCAGATGGGCAGTGCTGCAGCAGCACCCGTGGTGGCAAAGGTGATTGAGTTTAAACTAGTCTATGTTTCTGATTTTCCTCTTTTTGGGTTGTTTTGGATCATTTAGGGAAGTATCTTCCTTAGCCAGGGCAGTCTGTTGATGAAGCTACCAAGTGGGATGCTGAAAGATTATAATAAGATATTGACTGAGGTGGGTTTTTTTTTTGTGGGGTTGGTGTTTTTTCTTTCAAACTTGGGAGTCTCTCTGGGCTTTTTAAGATCTCAACAGATCTTAGCCTTGGTTTCTCTCTGCTTCAGTTCCCTGCCTGAAAAACAGATTAATCACATTTCCCCATCTCACAGGAGCATTGTGTAAATGAATCCATAAAAAGATTGCTAGCTGTCCCTATATCATTTAACGGGAAAATACGGGTACCTAAAATAAACATCCCAAAGCCTTCCTGGCCAGGGCAGAGAAATACAAAGAATATTTTTCCATGCCAGCAGCCAGCAAGTAATTTTGAGTGTGAATAATTCTTCCCTTCAGAGGCAAGCACCAAACACACGCACTGAGCTGTGGATTTAACTGGAAATGTGGAGTTATCAAGTGTTCCACCAAGCCGTAGGCTGATCTTGCTCATTAATCCAGAATTTGGCATAGAGGGGATCAGGAAATAGCTTGTTTAATTGTTTTTTTACTCTGCTTCCTTCCAAGTCCATATTTTTTTCCATTAATGAGAGTCCCCAAAGCATTTGGAATCAGGCAGACACCAGGAATTAATTCCCCTGATAACGTGGATTGCTGGCACTGGTGTGGTGTTGCCAAAGCATCACTGCAGGTCTGTTCCTCACACTGTGCTCCTAAAAGTGAGTGGCTGCACTCTGGCCTTTGCTTTCCTGCATTTTATTTATTTTATTTTATTTTATTTTATTTCATTTCATTTCATTTCATTTCACTTTAATTTTTTTTGCTTTATGATGAAACTGCTCCAAGCCCCAGCAGTTGCATCTGAGCTTCCAGGTTTTGTGAGTAGATTGCATCCCACACACTCAAACTCTAGAGAGTAATTAATAAGGCTTCATTTATTAAGTATCTGCACACATATAATTATCTTAACTCTGCAATTTTGGAGTCAATAATTTTTTGGTTGACCTGATGGTGATTTTAATGGAATTACTGCTCCTGACCTGCACTTCACTGCAAATAGAGGGAAAACAAGGAATTTCCTCTCCTCAGTTGGACAGCCCAAATGTACCAGCTAAAATATTTATATTTCTGCAAACCTAAACTAAGAATTTTGTGTGTCCAACAATTCATAGAGGGGTTTTTTTTGGGAAGTATTTTGTAATTTTTTTTTTTTTTTTTTTTTTTTTTTTTTTTTTTTTTTTTTTTGTGTTGGAGCAACACAAAGGAGTTCAAGGTCCTGGAAGTCTGAGTGAGCCTTGGTTAAGCTGAAAAGCTCCTTGCTGGAATTGCTGTTGTCTTGTCCACATGAGGATTTAGCCAGTGACACCCTGGCACTGTGGCTTTTGAGAGGTTCCTTTACTATAAAGCAGAATTATCTGACTCACAATTATCAGACTTCTTCAGAGTTTTTGTCAAGTTTTAGCTCATTTTGAGCATTTCTGTTCAATTATCAGCAAAAGCTCAACTTTCCAATATTCTAAAGACTTGTGGAAAAGCCATTTACTCTCATGCTCCCTCCCCAGCTCCTCAACTCCTCTCCAGTTCCTCCTGGCTGGGATGAAAGCAGGAACCAGAAGAGGGCTCAGCTTGGGGATGTTTTGTGGCAAACCCTTCCTTACCTTGTCAAGTGAAATGATCATTGCACTGTCGAGCAAATGTCACCTCCAGTCTCAGCCCTGCAGCTGATTTATTTACCAGAGGATTTGTGTAATCCAGCAAACTCCTGCTCTGCTCACATTCACCAGCCCTCACATGCTGGGAGAACATCCCAAAAAGTGCTGCTTTTCCTTCCCCGAGAAGCCTTTTTTTCCTAGCCTTGACTTTGAGTAAGGAGAAGACTTTAAATAAACCTTCAGATTTCCTTTAGATTCGCTTCTTTCAAAAGAAAAATCTACAAATCCTCACCTTTAGAGTACAGCATCCCTTTTGCTTTTTTCATTTTGCTGCCAAATAAGGGCAAAGGAGCATTTTTTTTTTTGCACACACACACACACACACACCAAAAAAAAAAAAAAAAGTATGCATGCAATTTCAATCCCTTTTATCAGCAAAGCAAGACATGGCTTTATTACTTTGCAGCCCTATCAGACATGATTTTAGCAAAAGCTGCCGTTGCACAGGTACTTGGGAAAAGCTTCCAACTTTCCAACTTAGGAAAAGCTTCCAACATCCTCGTTGTGGATTTGATGCATGGGGATACTCAGGGCTTGAGTGGAGCCCCAAATTGAGGCGTTTAAGGACCTCTTTCTTTTCTTCAAATAGTCTTAACCTGAGATAAACACCCCAAATGATTTATCTTTGAAGAGTTTGGCCACTTATTGTGATCTTTTGTCATTTAAATTTGCAGTAATTCCTGCAGTCGGTGGATTAGGAGTGATCTCCTCCTGAACAGTGCAATAAACCCATGTCTTCCACCCCAACCGCTTTCAACTATTATCAAAACCACTTGAAAACCTTTAATTCTCTGACAGCGAGAAGAAAATTTATGACAAGGCTGAATTCTAAAGAAAGGTGGTTTGTACATCCCGGAGCAAGTCCCTCCCCAGTGGAGCCCCCCCAGCTCTCCCAGAGACAGGGAAGGTCTTGGAGCCCTGTCACCTCTGGAAATAATAGCATCAGTATGCGCGGAGGTGAATGCCTCACAAAGGAGCGGCAATCTGCATATTACATTTATCAAAAGACGTGTAAATGAGCCGTATAGGAGTCTCCTACAATGCCCTGCATAATTTATTCCGTGTACAATGAAGAGCTGATCAGATTTCACGCATGTTTACTTTGGGAGAGATAACTGCCGGAGCCTGAGCCAGCCCTGGAATACAAATACAGCTCAAAGTAATGTGTTTATCTACCTGACATTTTAATCTTGAAAACTTTCTTATTGCCATTGTTTTGACAAAGAGGTTCCCTTTTGTGAGAATAATCTCTGCCCAACACGAGAGGACTTGCTTTGTTGGAGACACACAATCTATCTGGAGTTTATTAGATATGCACAAGTGAAACAAAAGGCCCAGAGTAGCGCCATTTATATTCCTGATATGATTTATTTTCTTTCTCGAACTTTGAAGGAGAGGGAAATTAATTGAACCTGAAGTTTTAGAAGTATAGAAATCCTGGTTTCATAACTCAGAGGCAAAGTGCAGCGCCTGCTCCTTGAACAACATCCTTGACCAGTCAGGTTGGGCCCTTGTACATCCATTTGCCTCTCCCAATTCTAACAGCTCACATCTGTCCTCTCAGTGTGAGCATTAGCTAAGAGAAACATGCAATTGAAACTTTTCATACTTCAATTTAAAATTTTTATACTTCAAATTCACATTGTTCAGGCATCAGTTAGTGACCAACCTCCCCCGTAATTAAATATTCTGATTTCGACAGCTGGACATTTTTGCCACAATTCTGAATTTACCCTCCTCTTTACCTTGGATTTGCTGGCTGGTTATGTCTGTGCTCTCCAGGGTCTGGCAGGTGCAGATGAAGCTTTTTCCCTCTCTCAGTCCCTTCCCAAAGGCTTTGTCCTCAGCACAGGAGCTGTAGATCCCGCGGGAGAGGATGGGAGCCGCTGTGCGCTGAGCTCACCTCCAGCATCCCCCCAGGACTCTTCCCTGCAGGGGCTGCGTGTCCCACCTCCTCCATGCCGGAGGGAACCCTGCCGCTGTCGGGGAGCTCAGCACAGGAACAGACCCGTCTTTGTTCTCGGCTCAGGTGCTGCTGAAGGCCCTTTGGAGCTGCTGTTAAAGTCCCTCTTTACCCTCCCCGCCCAATTCCTTTCAATCCATGGGATCAGGTTCTCAAGCCCGCTGGATCTAAGGCTCCGGAGAGAGATTTTGGCGTGCAAAAGCCTCATCCCCAGCAGGACAGTGCCCTACCAAGTCCTCGGGAGCGGGGCTTGGCTCTTTTCCCCGCTGTTTGCGGGGCTGCTCCAGCATCCCACGGGGCTCGGGTGTCCCCCACCGCCCCATCCCACACCGAGTTACTGCAAACCGGGGATTGCATTGCAAAACAAACAGCTGTGCTTCTCAGCCTCCCAACTCTGCCTTTAAATAATTCTCAAACCTCTCCTAAAAAGTCTGCAGAGCGCTGGAGTTTTGCAGGACTCTCCCAAAGTTTTTTCCCCCCTTGACACGATTGAGAAGTGAATGTGCATATAGATATTTAACACAACAAAACTGCTTTCATAATTTACATTATCGTGCTATTTTGTCATCTTCAGGAGGCTCTGGCTACTCTGTTGTGCCAAAGCAAACAGTGACAGTTTCAACAGAGCAACAAACCCAAGGGGATTGCTGTGGTGAGGAAGGTGTGGGAAACAAACCAGGCACTGCTTTTTAGCAGGGGCTGTTGTGACAGGAAAAGGCGCAATGGCCCTAAATGGAAGGAGAGGCAATTTGGATGGGATGTCAGGAAAAATCCTTCTCTGAGAAGGTGGGGAGGAGCTGGGATGGAATTCCCAGAGCAGCTGTGGCTGCCCCTGGATTCCTGGCAGTGCCCAAGGCCAGGTTGGACATTGGGGCTTGGAGCAGCCTGGGACAGTGGGAGGTGTCCCTGCCATGGCTGGGGTGGCACTGGGTAGGATTTAAGGTCTTTCCCAACCCAAACCAGTCTGGGATTCTCTGACTGCACAAAGAAAGGCCCCAGCAGCAAAAGGCAGATGAAACCTTGGTTAATACTGTGCTGCTGAAGGGAAGAGTGCAGGGATAAATCCAGGCAGATTCACTTAAGTACACGAGAGACAACCAAACAGACTTCATTTGAAGTGTCTGTTAAAAACAACAATAACAACAACAACAACACATTAAAGAACCAACCAAAAATCCACTCCTTCCACTGCAGCCTCGAGTGAGTCAGTGTTTGCCCATCCCAGCCTTCATCGGATGGAACTGGCTCTCCCCAAGGACAGCCAGCACCTCCTTTGCCCAGATCTCCTCATTCTCTCAAGTTTTTCACCTTTTCTTTTCCAGCAGTCATGACAATTGGGGTATAAATAGAATTTCTTCATCAGTTCACAAATGCTCCCCATTAAATGTGCCCAGTAACATGGCTTGGAAAATGCCAGTCACTCCTGTCAGACAGATTTATGCTGCAACATGAATATGTCAGTAATTCTTCATTTTAAAAAAAATACCCTTTTTTTTTTTGGTCGAGAGGGAGATTTCATGCGGGGGAATAGAAGGACCTGAACAAGCAACCATAGAAACCACACAGAGATAATGCTGTCCCAGGAGACAAATTTCCTTGCCATATAAATTTAGATGGCCTGTATAGGTTTGCACCTCCCTCCTCCAGGCTGCTCCAGCGGGAGATGATCCTCGCTGCTTATTCACCGACTTGGAGATGAGACTGAACGTGTATTATATACATTAAAAAAGAAAGCCCTGTTGAAGCAGGAGCCCTGAACACACTTGCCTTTTATGTGGGAAAACTGCTACAACAGTGTTTTATTCCGGGAGCCCAATTGCCTCTGTGTGAGTCATCCGAGGAGTTAAGTCAGCGAAAACATTTGTGATAATACAATGAACCAGCAGAACGGGTTTTGCCACAATGAATGTATTAAAAAAAAAAGAAAAAAAAGAAAAAAAAAAAAAAAAAAAGGCCCTGTGCTTACACACAGCATACTCTGGGTTTACTCACAGCCTGCTGCAAGGTTTGGGGCAGGTGTAGGTCTTGGTTCAGGTACTTTTTGGGATATTTTGGGCTATTTTCAGTGCTAAAGTTGAAACCAGGCTGGGAAAAGCAAACAAACAGATGAAAAATGTAACTTAGCAGCAACAAGTCCTGTGAATGGAGAAATGCATTCATTCTGTCCCATAATGTCAGTAAGTTGGGAGTGTTAAAACTCTGGGATTTCAGTGCTGGAATCACTCAGGGGGCCCAGGGGAGGAGAGAGGGTCACTGGAGTGCAGGGGGTTTGGAGCTTTTGTCTACCCATGAAAATCTCTTCTTTCTGTCAAAAATTTTAATTTAGAAACATAATTTTGGTAATGGCCCTGTACTTGGGTCTGTCAGGAATGATGTGGCCTGTTCCTGAGCTGAAGCTGGGGCCCTGATTTATTTCAAAAGTGTGTCCAGGGAAAACACAAAGACTTTTCCTGCCCCTTGGGAGCTGATCATGCTCTGACCCCTTTGCTTTTTACGCACTGAATTTCCAGGGCTGGCAGCTCCATGTGATCCTTTCCCCTCCCTGATGATGGAAAGGCTTTCCATGGGAGCTGTGAAATGCAGGATTTTGTTCTGGTTTAATTCTGTTCTGGATGGTGGGTGGTGTTTCCAGGTATTTTCTGGATGCACCAGCAGCCAGGTGATGTGGGGTGCCCATCAACCACTACTTTATTTTTTACTCCTCAACAACTGCCCTGGGCAAGAAAATATTTGGACCATTCCTTAATTCTCCCCGTGAAAGAAGAACATACTAAGTTACCTTTTAGTGTAAAAAATCCATGTATTTTAGCTCCAGTGCTCAGGGATTAACCTGGTCTTGTTCTCTTGCAATGCAGTAGTAGCTGCAGTATTTAATATGCATTTAAACATTTCAGTAATAAATTATTTTTAAAAAGTAAAATAGCTCCAGGTGCTCTATGCCAAATATTTATGACATTGAATTCTTAATCTGTTTTAAGGATGATTTTTAAATCTATTTTATGAGAGTAACATTCATTCTCATGAAAGACCTTCCACTGGAGGTGATGCAGCATTTCTGTGCTTAAACCTCAGGATTAGTCTGGATTCATGAACTGAGAATTTAGTTTCTTTTGAAATGCTGATATTGTGTATTTTTTTTACTTGTAGGTACATCACGGGCATAGTCAGATACGTGGTTTTGTACAGTTTGAATGTTATTTACAGTTGTTTAATTGCTCCCTCAGCCAGAAGTATCATCAAGCCTCCCCAAACCCACTGGGAAACAACAATTCCTTGTTTTTCCCAAGAATCACGATGTGCATCAGCATTTTTTGACACTGTGGGATTCAAGGTGGGTGTTGAAAGCTGAGAGACAGAGAGAAGGGAGAGATCATAATTTCCATGGGAGAGCATGAACTAATTCCTCTTTGGGTTGTTGAATTCTCCAGGACTGAAATCCTGATGCATTCCCTAAGGAACAGTACTGGCTCCTTGTCACTAAATACCTTGTGAACAGTTCCAGGGTTCATTATGATTACCATAATAAAATCACAGTCACTTCCTATTTTTTTGTATATAATTATCATAAAATCACAGTCACTTCCTATTTTTTCCTGCTTGTGTTTGTCTATTAAAGCACCAAAATATTTTAAAACTTCTAATGCTTTTAGAAAGCATCAGCCCTAAATACTTGAAGCACCAAGTGCTCTGAAACAAAGAGAGAAGAAGAGTTTTACTCTCACTGCTCTGGTGTTAAGCTTCAAGTGAACTCAGCAATTATTTGATTTAGGAGTTTTTCTGTCCAACTTTTTGTCTGAAAACACTTTCCTTCTGCATCTCTCACAAGGATTTTCCTTGAAAGACTCTATAAAGCACTAAAATCCTTGGAGGAGAAAAAAAAATATAAAATCCTGTTTAGAATCTCTGAAAAAGTTTTCTCTTCCCAAAACAATTGTGAGCATTTTCCAAATCCCAGTGTGATAAAATGAGTCTATGTTTTTCCTTTTGGGACAAAGGCAGCTCTGTCCCCAGGAAGGAGCCAGTTGTGCAGATGGGGTGGCAGAGGGTGACTCCTCCTTTCCCAAAAGTGGGGTGGGGATCACAGCTCCTCTTGTGCTGGGAAAACAACGGCTGCAAAAATTCCCATCCAGCTGCCCTTGGGGGCTTTTGTTTACTCTGAATTAAAATTATGTTGTAATGGGTTTGGGTTTGGATTTGGGAGGAGCCAAATTTGATGTTGGAGCTGCCCAGCCACAAAATATCCTTCTTGTTGTCCCATCAAAGCATCTCATTGAATCCCAGAACTGGCCACAGCCCTCCTCCACATGAAAACAATGAAATTATTTATTTGCTATTAATGAGTTATAAATAATCCATAAACCCACTATATTTTTTGGTTATTTTAATCAAATTTTTGGTTCAAAGAGGAGAAGGAACTCTTTATTATCACTCATTGATTTAATTTTGTAAACTGCTGGTCTGAGTGTCTTTACAGTGTTGTCTTGGGTTGCAATGCAGGATGTAACCAGCAGTCTGTATTCTATCACCAGCTGTTCAAACCATGTGGGGAAGGGTTTCTTTATCCCTTCCAGGCCCCATCCTCCCTCCAGGGGATCTCTGCTGTCCATGGGCCATCCAGGCTCACTGCAGGGCTGATACCATTCCATCAGCCCATGGGGAGATGCTCCACCCAGGGGGAGGAGCTCAGCATTCCCACCTGGATCAAACCTGGCATTGAGAACAGCAGCACAGCCTGTTTGCACTGGATTGCCAGAGGAACACCAGACCCATCTCAGCACCACTGGAGCCTTCTACAGGATCATCTCTGCTCCAACAGAACCACATCTGTCACTGCAGGAGGACTTGACTGGGCTGACACCAACACCCTGAGCAACAGGGGGTCAGGCTGTGTTCTGAGTCTGTCACTGTTTTCTTTTTTTGTTTATTTGTTTTT
Organism: Zosterops lateralis; assembly: GCF_965231275.1. Classification (NCBI taxonomy): domain Eukaryota; kingdom Metazoa; phylum Chordata; class Aves; order Passeriformes; family Zosteropidae; genus Zosterops; species Zosterops lateralis. The sequence goes on from NC_139768.1 coordinate 25,854,058, forward strand.
TTTTTGTACTACTACATCTTTATTTTTAATTTTCCTAATAAAGAACTGTTATTCCTATTCCCATATCTTTGCCTGAGAGCCCCTTAATTCAAAATTACAATAATTCAGAGGAAGGGGTTTACATTCTCCATTTCAAGGGAGGCTCCTGCCTTCCTTAGCAGACAGCTGTCTTTCCAAACCTGGTCAAATGTGCACAAATACACCAAAAATGTCAGGCAGCCTCAGGTGTACAAACTGTTTCTTGCCAAGAATAAAGCTTGACACAGAGGGACATTACAGCATGAAAGGGAAGAAGAGAGAACCCCACCGTTCCCAGATCTTCACTATTCCACCTCTCAAGAAAGAAAAAGGGCACCATCCTTCTTTGGGCCACACAAGGATGACTGCCAGGGCCCATGGTGGCCAAGCATTCCCAGGGACATTTGAAATGGGACCTCTCTGGTCTTTCCTTTGGTGGAGATAATCTCCTTGTAGAGAAAAATCAAGGATAAAACCCATCAGAATGATGTTTGTACACAGCTGTGAAATTAGAGCACACAGGTGAGTTGAGAGCACTGCCCTGAGCTCCACTGTTATTTATATAGAAATAAAATCTAACATCAACCCTTGCATCACATTAAATTTTGTTTTCTTTCAGATAACGGATGATAAAAATATAGATTTATCAATATACAGCAAGATATACCTCAGCAAAGCAGGTATGGATTTAGGCATTAAGGTCAATGGCCAATCGAAGGGAAGATCAGTGTTTAAGGAGCATTAAAATGATCATTTTAATAAAAAAAAAAGCAGGGGAAAAAGCAGATTAAGGCTCAGGAAACTGGTGGAGTTCTGTTCCCTTTATAACTACACTTCAGTATTTGCTTGAGGAGAATGAGGGGTACCTTGAAGCATGAATGTAAAATCACTTATTTGGACTGGTAAATTCTAGGGTCAAAAATCAGATTTTTCTTTTTTTATCTGTTACAAATTCCTAGCCTTATTGTCCAAAGGAAAATTTTTACATTGCTTTGAGAGAATTTTACAATCAAGGGTGCAGGGCTGTGGTAATGAAATCACAGAATCATGGAATGCTTTGGGTGGGAAGGGACCTTAAAGCCCATCCAGGGACACCTTCCACTATCCAAGGGTGCTCCAAGCCCCATCCTTGGACACTTCCAGGGATCCAGGGGCAGCCACAGCTATTTAAGAACTTCTGTAATTAACTTAAAATTCTTCCTCACATGTCTTTGAACTCAATTCTTATACTCAAAGCCTCATATATATTTATACTTTATAATATGTACACGCTTATATACATTTATATCTATGAAATTTATATGTACATTTCCCTAAATATTCAGTATTTAAGACCTGAATCAGAGGATAATAACAACTGATGTGGTAAAAGGATGAGGACCAAACTTACCTATTGATCTGCTGGGGATGAGTAAAGTCAAAGCATTGTACCAAAGAAAGGAGAGCATTTTTATACATCCCCATCCTGTTTGTACCAGTTTCCTTAAGCATAATGCACTTTCTCACAAATTGATTTTTTTGGAAGTAGCTATGATGAAAAATTACCCATCTTCCTCTCCATGGACTATTTCATTCCCATAACTTCCTTTGAAAACATTCCTTGCATCAAAACAAGCACTTAAAATACCTGACTAACACTGGGGCTCCCAGCAGTGACTTTGGAGTGCACTCATGTTTTATTGGCAGTGCACTCACTGATTTCAGCAGGGCTTTGGGTACCTTGGAGTGGTATTTGGTCACGAACCCCCCAAAATAAGAGGAGTAGAATGATGTAACTCTGACTATGTGCCAGTACACATTTCCCTTAGACTATCATCTAACAAAGGAATTTTACAATACTACTGATCCCTAAACTTTATTTTTTGGTTGATTGACAGGTAAGGTTGCATTGCTGAAGGCAAACAAAATAAGATATGAACATGATACCTGATGATGGTACATGATACCCCATTTAACTTCATGCCTTTTCTTTGGTTATTTTTTGATTTAAGGCACTTTCTTTTTCATTCTTAATTTTTAAGCAAATCTTTCAGGATATTCCTTTTTTGGGTTTTTTCCCAATTTGTTCTGGGACCAACCAAATATAGGGCACTAAAATATTTTGTTCACATTCAACTCTGCAAATTTGAATTTCTTTTGATTCTCTCAAAAATTCTCTCCTGCATTCCTCCCTAAGAATAGGAAGAAGGGGGCTGTATTCTTCTTTGTGACCCACTGCAACTAAAACTAAAACAACTAAAAGTTCAATGGCTTTGTACTTTGGGATTCTAAATCATAACATGATGTTCACCACACTTGTGGTGCCCATGCCTGTGTGTGACCCTTGCACCTGGGTTCATGTTATTCCCTACTTGGCAGCCTCCAGTCACTAAAGAAATAATAATTCCTTTCTTGGACAGCTAATCCCAGGGTTTAACCTTTCTTAAGTGTCCCAAATGAGTTTGTTTACAACCCAGTTATCCCATTTCTGCTGTCATTAGAGATTTCATTCCTCAGCCACCCCAATAAAGGTCCCTGTGCCAGAGCTGCTGTGATGGAGCAGCACCAGAGGCTGTGAGAGCAGCACTGAGTGATTCTGTGCTCAAGGGCTGCTGCTCATCTGCCAGAGTGGCAATCAGTCCCCAGCCAGGCCTGCCGTGGAAATCACTTCTATTTTGGAAACGTTTCCTTTGTGCTCTGCACAGAATTCTAAAAGCTCGTTATGGAAATGAAAAATTAACACGCACTTAATTCCACGCCTTTTGGACCAGAGCTGTGCCCCACCAGGGACAGCACAGGGCACAGGCAGCAACAGCAGCAGCTTTTTGGGATCCTGGCACACGGATGGAGCCGTGGGAGGAATATCTTCCCTGGATCATCACTTTGCTCTAAGTGCCGTGACAACAATATGGGAAGCCACCAGAGGTCCAAAGCTGAGACAACAGACCTGAACTGGTTCCTTGGGATTGGGCTTGGACAGTGGGGAAATGTCTACAGAATGTGCAGTGTGGAGTTTTTAAACCTTAGGAAAAACCTGGTTTGGTTATAAGTTCCATCTGATCACACACCTGCTTTTCCTTGGTGTGTCAGCCACTGTTTATTTTGCCTATGGCATTTTCTTAATGACCTCTAATGATAGTTGAATTTGACCTTCATTTGGTGCTGAGACCAGACATATCTGCAATTTTCTTTTCCTCCTTTTAACATTTCTGGAGCTCTCATTCCTCTGTTGTGCCTCACCAAAGCACCCCTTACCCAAACCCATGTTCTCATCCAGCTGCAAGGATGTACTTTTGAGAAAAGAGAAGAAATTGGAATTATCTGCAGAAATTAAAGAGAGAAACTCAGTCTATCAGATAAGCTCACAAAAGCCAGCCATGCATTCAAAATCTTCATGGGTCGTTTAATAATTAACTGGATTCCCAAATGCTGGTTGATGTTTTTTATCTCAAGAACTTGTGCTTATTATAGGCACAGTCCAGCATGTTTGTCTCTGCAGAGGAGAACACAAGAACACAACCTGGAGTTTTTATTCTCTGTGCAATGAAAAATCATGGAATTATTAAGGTTGGAAGAGACCTCCAGTGGCCACTGCCCTGGGGAGACTGTTCAGTGCCCAACCACCCTCTGGGGGAAGAATATTTTCCTCATAAAATTTATTTATAGATAAAGATATGTATTTATAGATATATATTTAAAAAATTAGTAACTGGAGTAAAAAGAAATTCCAGCTTTTTTTTTTTCACTTTTTTTTCTTTAAACATGGATGTCCCTATTTGTTAAAAGAACCACAAACCATTAAATGTCAAGGAGGAAGAACTCAGACAATATGTTAAGCTGGCTGATGAATTACACTTAAAACCCTTCTCTTAGATCCTGAGCTAGATTTCTGATCTCTGTGCGCTTAATCTATGGTCCATAGCCTATCCCTTGAAGAAAGGTTTCTTTCACCATAATTAGCACTATTGTGAAAGACAAAAAGTGCAAATGAGAAGTAGCTGAGGAAAAAAAAATTTGCTTTGTAAAAACCCATTTCAGGGAGACCTTCCCTGGCTGTTCTTGGTGAGAGAGGAGCCCATCCCTTCACTCAGCAGGGGCACAGAAAACCACCATGCATGGGACCGGCTCCAAAACTGAAATATTTGCTCCAAAATCATTCTTTCCTCATCTTCCTGTGCCTTGCAGGAATCACTTTCCAGTTGCCCAATTTCCCATTGCAGAAGCATTTAATTCTCTGGGCGCCCAGGAGGAGAAGGTAATCTGCAAATTTCTATTCTTATGGACAGCCCAGAAATCCAACTGCACATCCTGGAAACTCCATTTCCCCACTGGAAACACAGAGAGACAGCACAGGGAGACAGGTTTGAATGAGTTCTGCCATTCCAGCTTGGGTCCTCAGCTTTGCCTGGGAATTCAATGGAATTTATTAGTGCAGTCCACACTCCCTGCACCTCTCCACATGTCTGTGCCTGCCAGAGGAGCATGGAATGGTTTGAGTCGGAAAAGAGCTTAAAATTCATCCAGTGCCACCCCTGCCATGGCAGGGACACCTCCCACTGTCCCAGGCTGCTCCAAGCCCCAGTGTCCAACCTGGCCTTGGACACTGCCAGGGATCCAGGGGCAGCCACAGCTGCTCTGGGCACCCTGTGCCAGGGCCTGCCCACCCTCACAGGGAACAATTCCTGCCCAAGATCCCATCCAGCCCTGTCCTCTGGCAGTGGGAGCCATTCCCTGTGTCCTGTCCCTCCATCCCTTGTCCCCAGTCCTTCTCCAGCTCTCCTGGAGCCCCTTTAGGCCCTGGCAGGGGCTCTGAGCTCTCCCTGGAGCTTCTCCTCTCCAGGTGAGCACCCCCAGCTCTCCCAGCCTGTCCCAGAGGGGCTCCAGCCCTTGGAGCATCTCCATGGCCTCCTCTGGAATCTCTCCAGCAGCTCCCTGTCCTTCCCATGCTGAGGACCCCAGAGCTGAATTCAGAGCTCCAGGTGGGGTTTCACAAGAGCAGAGTAGAGGTGGAGAACCACCTCTCTAATCCTGATTAAATATATATGATATAAAGCTTTGTAGGTCAAATAATTTACAATTTTAAGCTTGCTCTTTGGATTTTGCAAAAAAGGGGGAGAAAATCTACAATTCTAAACACCTAAGTCTACACTCCATGAAGACTTAATGGTTTAATTTTTCTCCTATATATCTTTCATAAACTCTCCTCTGAGAGGGGCTCCCTGCCAGATCTCAACAAGACCCTGTGCTGTTCCTCTGGCCCTAAACATGACAGTGCCAGCAGCACCTGTGCTTGCCATGGGCTGCACTGGGAAAAGGGCTCGGAAATATCCTGCTGTCACAAGGAATTGTGCAGTGTGTGTGCCGGGGCAAAATGAGTGACAGCAAGATGTGATTTGGAAGTGTCAGGCTTGATGGGAAATGATGGAATGAGTGTGTTTCCTCAGAAGAACTTGTCACAGCCACGGGTGAGGAAGTGATGAACTGTGCTTTGAAGAAGTCTCATCCCCTCTCTTTTGAATGAATGTGAAAAGGAAAAAAAAAAAAAATCCTCCCAGAGATCATTCCCTCCCCAGAAGCTGTTTACATAAGAGAGATGCATCAGGAATGAAATTCCAAGGGAACTTTTTATTCCAGTGGGGATTTTTCTTCTAGTTTAGAAGGCAGGAAGAAATATATATATATGTAATATGCAGAATTTGTACAAACAGTGGCTGAAATGAAGAGGGATGCCTCCAGAAGCCCCTAATTGAATCTCACACTTAATTGCACCATCACTGAACGTTGGGCTCAGGGTTTGCTTCCCTGCATCCATGAGAGCTTGGCCTCTCCAGGCCTGGGAATTCCAAATCATCCCACACTCACAAGGACCAGCCTGAGAGCAAAAACCCCAAAACCTTTACCTTGCTCTTGTTTCCCATCTTTTCTCTGGAATGCTGCACCTGATTCTCATGCTGAGCAGGAAACCCATCCCTGGTCAAGTTTTGTGCTCCAGCACACAGTTTGGTGTTTTCAGATATTCTTAATATGGAAAATATGAGGGAAAAAAGAGATTACAGGAAAGTTGGACAGGGACTTTGGACAAGGGATGGAGGGACAGCACAAGGGGAAATGGCTTCAAACTGACAGAGAGCAGATTTAGGTTGGATATTGGGAAGGAATTCCTCCCTGTGAGGGTGGGGAGGAGCTGGGATGGAATTCCCAGAGCAGCTGTGGCTGCCCCTGGATCCCTGGCAGTGCCCAAGGCCAGGTTGGACATTGGGGCTTGGAGCAGCCTGGGACAGTGGGAGGTGTCCCTGCCATGGCACTGGATGAGTTTTAATCTCCTTTCCAACCCAAAGCAGTCTGAGATTCCATGAAAAGCAGTTGCATTGTCCCCAACAAATAATTTAATGGTTTTGGGGTTTTCTTCCATATAGTGGGTTTTGTCTGAAGCTCTGGAATACTCACTCCAAGGTGGAAAAAAATGAAAAAACCCTGCAATTATTTAAGTGAATAATATGGTGAATGAGGAATATTTGGGTCTATCAACATTTTAGTTTATTCTTATAGACAGTTGTATATTTGCTACCTCATACATATGCTCATGTTTCACTCTAAAAACTGTCCTTTGCTGGATTTTCCCAGTATTCTGTCACTTCCAGCAGTCACCTCTCAGTTCAGCAAATATGATTTTATTTTAGGATATTTTTTGGTTTGTAGTTTATATCCTTTAAATCTACAATGTGAATAGTGTGTAGTAGTATTTATAGACATTGTATATATATATATACATGTACTCAATTTATCTCCTGGGAACTTCCCTGAGAATTCCAGGAGATCCCTTTACTCCATATGCTCACGAAGAGAGCAAAATATTGCACATCAGGCAAAAATACCATCAGGAGAAGTTTCTTTTAAAACACAGTTCTCTAAAACTTCAGATTTGTAACTTCGTTCCACTTTCCCAAGTAATAAAACAAAAATAATAAAAAAAGAGTATTTTAAGGTTCTATCATTCAACACCAGGGGAATAGAGAGGATACAGAGCAAAAGTTATGATCTTTTTTCTTTGGTGTCCCAGATAATGTACTTTCATATTGCTGACAATTTTTACCAGACTTTTCTTCCTTCTTTCTTGGGAATGGGCAGAGGCACATCACAGACTGAGGAAGGGCTCCATCATCATCTTCCCCTCCTTCCAGCTCTTTCTTTGTTCCCTGTCTCATTGTGTAACAAACCCACTGCAAAATTAGTCTGGGCCTTCAGGCTGCCTCTCTCTGTTTTAGCCATTAGGAGAAGCTCAGAGAGCCCAATACATCTCATTTTATGAGAAACACTCAAAGCTTTTCTTTTTGTTTTTCGCTACCTCCACAACCATTTTATTTTCCTGAGCATCAATTGAAGGAGATAAGGCAGAGTGGAATTGCAAAGGGACATAAAAATGATTTGTTTTTCTCTCTGTGCAGCCAATATTGAGAGGTCTGGGTGTGGGGGACCCTTCCCACTGGGTTTAGGGAATGTGATCCTCATCCCACTTTGTGCCGGTTTTGGCTGGGATGGAGGGAGTTATGCCAAGCACACGCTGGAATTTTGGAGTCAAGGACTTTTCAGTGTCCTAAACTCTGCCAGTGAGGAGCTGCCCAAAAATTTGGGAGGAGCATGGCCAGGACAGGTGACCTGAAGTGACCAAAGGGACATTCCACACCTTACACTGCCCAGTTTATAAACTGGGAGCCCCCCATCACTGCTGGGGGAAAGGTGCTGAGCAACTGTTTGGGCATCACTGCTCTGCCTTTGGCTTTATTCCCACCCCCTCTTCTCTCTTCTTTATTATTATTAAACCATGACACTCTGCAAAATATTTCTGGTTACTTTCAGTGAAGTATCTAAAAGTTATTTTAGCTTTTGTCCTTTAAAATAAATTTTTTAGAGCCTCCGACGTCAGTCAAGCACAGGAATAGTCCCAGTCCTTGCTCACAGTTGATAAGAGCTGAAGCCTGATGCCTTGAGCACGTACATTAGAGATTCTCCAGCAATTTTATCACTCATTTATCTTTCATTCAGCAGAGTTTGGGCTGCCTGTTCCCCTCCCTGGAAACAGGAAGGAAAAACAGAGCCACCTTAATCACCAAGGTAAGGGGAAATGAATTCTTTATGAGTTGCCCTCCATATTTTCTAAGAAGTAAATTATTTCTTACGTCTCAAGCTAAGATAAAAGTTGGCTGAGGGAGGAGAGTTGGCAGAACTTTGGCATTTCCTCCGGAGTTCCTTTGCTGGATTTACATCTGCAGCCTTTGAGCACTGGCCCATGGAATTCCCATGTTTTCAAGGGAATTCATGGATGCTCCCAGCCTTGCCAGCTGGCAGCAACACAGCAACCAAGCATAAACAGCCCCCATGCAGCCAAGATTTCCAGTATCAGTCCCCATCCCCATGCCTTGGAGCAGTTTTAAACCACTCCTGGAGCAGATCAGGGAAAAGGTTCCACTTCCAGCACATTTATCCATCAGGGATGCACAGCCAGTCTTTTTTGTGGTTGGATACATCCAGTGGTTCCAAATTACTGTGGACAGGTCTTGTCTTCATGATGGGAAGGTTCTAGGATCTTCTGGACAAAGCCACTGGGCAGGTACTGAGGGAAGGAGTCAGGGAGAAATCCATGATGGAAAGCCCATGGCAGATATTCCCATAGTTAATATTTGGTGCAATGAATTACAATTTCTGCAATTTCTACCATTTTTCCAGGAAAAAAAAAACAACAACAAAACAAAACAAAAAAACCACTTCATTTTCCCACCTGAATGCAAGAGAGAAAATTATGTTATTGTTAAAGGAAAGCATGAAATCAAGAGAAAGGAGCTGAAGGCACAATTATAGACAAGTTCAATAGATTCAATGCCACAAGAGATTAATTCTATAGAGAGGAAAATAGAGATCTGATGGGTGATGTTGCTCATTGTTCCAGTGGTTCATTGCTGCTGTTGGATTTTGCCAGAAGAAATTCAATGTGGTTTTTGCAATTCATTTGTAATGCCTTCCCTTAGTTACAGACTTCAGGATAAGACCTAAATTTGCAAATATTATTTATAGATCTGATTTCACGAGGTGTTTTGCTCTGAATTTGGGTTTAGATGGAGACAATATATAATAAATGTAGAATCTAAAGTAGCAAAACCCTTTTGTGGTGTCACTGATTCCAGTATTTTATTGCATATGAGCTGGATCCCTGAAGGAGAGGAGGGATCCAAACTTTCTGGGAACCCAGTTCATCCCTTTGGAAGGGCTTTAAGAGGAAAAGGGACTGCAAACTTTTCAGAAATGCTGATTGCATTTGATAAAAAAAAAAAAAAAAAAAAAAAAAAAAAAAAAAAAAAAACCAAAAAAAAAAACCAAAAAAACACCAAAACAAAAAACCAAAAATCCCAAAAAACCCAGAAGAGAGATTTTTCCTCTCTTAATCCCTTCAAGTGAGAAGCAATCTTCACAATAATAAAAAAAAAAAAAGGCACATTGCTCTCCACGTGATACCCGAAAACATCTGCCATCTCCTGGGGGCTTGAAGAGAAAGAGAAAAGGAGCTCATGAAATATAAAATGACCCTGGAATCCATATTAATGACTGCAGATTGTTTCCAGTGGCTCCAGTGTCCCCCTCACCCCACAGCACTGCTCGGCTCCCCTGCCCTCGGGGCAGCCCAGGAGCTGCTGAGGGGCAGCACAGCTCTCCCTCCTTCATTCCTGGGGAAATCAGCAGCCAGGGAGCACTGGCAGGAATTCTGATTTCCTGCAGCAGGCAAGGAAGGAGTTCCTCCCTGGAAAGGTGGTTTTCCAGACCTGCACTCTGCTCCTGTGAAACCCCAGCTGGAGCTTGGAATCCAGCCCTGGGGTCCTCAGCATGGGAAGGACAGGGAGCTGCTGGAGAGATTCCAGAGGAGATGCTCCAAGGGCTGGAGCCCCTCTGGGACAGGCTGGGAGAACAGGGAATGTTCACCTGGAGAGGAGAAGCTCCAGGGAGAACTCAGAGCCCCTTCCAGGGCCTAAAGGGGCTCCAGGAGAGCTGGAGAGGGACTGGGGACAAGGGATGGAGGGACAGGACACAGGGAATGGCTTCCCACTGCCAGAGGGGATATTAGGGATAAATTCTTCCCTGTGAGGGTGGGCAGGCCCTGGCACAGGGTGCCCAGAGCAGCTGTGGCTGCCCCTGGATCCCTGGCAGTGTCCAAGGCCAGGCTGGACACTGGGGCTTGGAGCAGCCTGGGACAGTGGGAGATGTCCCTGCCATGGCTTTAAGATGAGCTTTAAGGTCCCTTCCAACCCAACCATCCTGGAGCTTTATGACTAAGGGTGGAGACATTCAACAAACCAAGTTGGTTTGGATTGGATTGGACTGGATTGGTCTGGATTGGATTGGGTTGGATTGGATTGGACTGAATTTGAGACCCTCCAGCACAGGAGCCAAAACAGCAACATCCTCCTTGATTTCCAGTTCTTGTGCCAGCCCCAGCCCTCCCCAAATCCCAGTGTCCCACCAAGGAAGCTGTAGGTGCAGATGTGCTGTCCCATTTTCCCACCTGGGAGGTGGAATTGTTTCCCAGTTGTCTGAAACCTCAGGGAAGTTCCTTGTCCCTGAAGGTCCAACCAAACCCAAAGGAACTGAAAGAATTTCCCTCTCATTTAATCTTATTTTGCTGAACCAGCCACAGATGTGGAGCTGGGTGTCCTAAATAGCACATCTATCATTCTGCTTTTGCTTGGGTAAAGTTTGCCCTTAGGGACTCCCAGGAAATCTGTCTTAAAATTCCCAATCCTCTGCCATCTGAAATGATGCAGCCTGTGAGTTCCAAATGAGGAAGAAGCTTCAGTTTCCTTCTTGTTTTGCTCCAATTTAGCCAAGGATAAGGAAGATGCTTTGAAAATATTCAGATTAATTTTCTTACCCATTTGGGCCAAATCTACTTCCACTCATAAAATCATGGAATTACAGAGTTTAGAAAAGACCTGTAAGATCTTTGAGTCCAACCATGAGCTCAGCACTGTCGAGGCCACCATTTAACCATGTCCCCAAGTGCCACATCTCATGGCTTTTAAATCCCTCCAGAAATCCTGAACTTCCCTGGGAAGCCTGTTCTAGCCTGACAGCCCTTCCTGTGAAGATTTTTTTTCCTCATATCAGATTTTTGGATGTCCATGCAGGAGCAACAGTGTCTTTCCTTGTCTGTGTCTGGATTTTTGTGCCTCACAGCCCCAGTGTCCCCTGGGAAGAGGGGCAGATCTGGGGGCTGATCTGGGCTGTGGGAGGGCTCCTTCCAAGTCCAGTTTTGGAAAAGTATTCCCTCATATTTCACTGGAAAATTGATCTCTACCTGCCTTGTCTTAATTGACCAAAAATTATATTCATAACACTTCACAAAGAATATAATCTGAAATAGAAAAGATAAGAACATATAAAACCAGTGCTGATTAAACAAAAAGAGAAAAAATCCTAAAATTTTTCTGCCTTCCACTCCACCTGTTATTGATACCACTCTGAATAATTTATATGTTTAAGATGCAGGCCTAAGGATGATTCCTGGTCCACAGGAGTCCTTCCACCTGACAGATCTTTGTCCAATAATGTCATACAATACGAATAAAGGCATCAGTTGTGCTGCTGAACAGCCCCAGACTCCATCACCTGTGCTGGGTGAGAACCAGGAGGAAGAAAAGATGGAGAATTACAAGGGCCAGGAGTAGGAAGATGATTTTCAGGGAATAGCACAATTCGACCCTGCTGAAATTTGATAGATTTATGACTTAATTCCAACTGACCAGGACAAGGATGCTCATACCAAAGGTCAAAGGGAGGCAGGGCCACGGTACAGGAAAAATACAACCAACAGCCACAGTTTGGCTTGAAGGAAGGAAAAGGGAAAATAAATTCTACCAGAGAAATGATCTCCTCACATGCCCAAAAGCCACAACTAAAATAAGAGCAGAGAGCATAATACAATTAAAAATATGTTTGTTATGACATGGTGACCGAACCCAGGCCTTAGGAAGCAAACTCCTGAAGGACCAACCCCTAAATTTCTTTCCATTTTTGAGTACTTAGTGATTGATGCATTCAGTGTTCAAAATGCAGTTTTAATTTATTCAAATGTCAGAGAAACCACAGAAAATCCAGCCACTGACCTAGATTTCTCCATTCCCATGCCTGAAATTTGGCTTTCACTGATAAAAGATAAAAAGCAATTTACTGTTTCTTGAGCTTGGCCATATATAATAATAACAGATGATTAATTATTTGAAAAAGCATTAAGTTTAAGCACCTTTTCATTCCCCCTGCAGGTCATGAAGGCTGTCTGTTATGTTGGTGATAGGATACAGAACAAGATACATAAAAACCTCCCTGGCAAAATCACCCTGGGGTTCCTTTCTTTCCAGCTGGAGCTTCTTTCTTTTCCTAAATTGAAAACCCAAAATTAACAGTTGTTTCCCGTTCATTGACACAGGCTATTTGGGGATTTTTTTTGATTTATTTTTTTATTTTAATTTATTTAAACAAGTTCCTGTGGATCTCTGCTGAAATATCAGCAAGAGTAAGCACAGATTTTTAGGTTTTTCTAAAGGATAATAAGCCAATTTACATGGAATAACAGCATTACAGAGTTGGTTCTGTCGCTGAACTGGAGGCACAATATTGCCCACGGGAGCAGATAAAGCTCAAGGATTTTCTGGGAAGATCCAGGGTCATCAGCTGGAGTAAGGACAGGCTTTGACATCTGTGGCTGGTACCCCCCAAACCATAGAACACAGGGACCACATCAGGAAATAACAACCCACTTTACAGTTCTGGAGACAATCCTTTCCAGCGCTGCTCCTGTGGCACTAAATGGGGAAGTTCCAGCAGTTTCATGTCACCGAAAATTGGAAGGGATCAGGGAACTTTGTCGCGGCAGGCAATCCTGAGTATCGCAACATTCCTTGTCTGAAAAGGGTCTTGAATTCTTGACTGATGTGGATGGATACTCCCTGTACACTGCTCACCCACTGAGCTGGATTTCCATGGATCCATTAACTGTAGCTGTCCAGGGTGTTGGATGGGGATTGGAGCAACCTGGGATAGCAGAAGGTGTCCCATGGCAGGGGGTGGAACTGGGTGGGCTTTAAGGTCCATCCCAACCCAATGTCTTGGGTTACAATGCAGGATGTAACCAGCAGTCTGTTTTCTATCACCAGCTGTTAAAACCAGGTGAGGCAGTGTTCCGTTCTTTACCCCATCCAGGGCCCATCCTCCCTCCAGGGGATCTCTGCTGTCCATGGGCCATCCAGGCTCACTGCAGGGCTGATACAATTCCATCAGCCCATGGGGAGATGCTCCACCCAGGGGGAGGAGCCCAGCATTCCCACCTGGATCAAACCTGGCATTGAGAACAGCAGCACAGCCTGTTTGCACTGGATTGCCAGAGGAACACCAGACCCATCTCAGCACCACTGGAGCCTTCTACAGGATCATCTCTGCTCCAACAGAACCACATCTGTCACTGCAGGAGGACTTGACTGGGCTGACACCAACACCCTGAGCAACAGGGGGTCAGGTTGTGTTCTGACTCTGTCACTGTTTACTTTTTTGGTTTATTTGCTATTTTTGTACTAACATCTTTATTTTTAATATTCCTAATAAAGAACTGTTATTCCTATTCCCATATCTTTGCCTGAGAGCCCCTTAATTTCAAAATTATAATAATTTGGAGGGAGAGAGTTTACATTCTCCATTTCAAGGGAGGCTCCTGCCTTCCTTAGCAGACAGCTGTCTTTCCAAACCAGGACACCCAAACCACTCTGTGCTTCTTTAAATCTGCAGATAAAGAATTGTTATTTTCCTTAGAGGCAAGGGAGAGTAGTTGCAGATGGATGGCATAGGTGGAATCCCTCTTTAAAAGGGAAAGGGAAGCGAGTCAGGCAAGCATGTAAAATAGATTCTTAGAACATCTGTGCATCAAATATATTTATCCAAACTGCTACAGTCAATCTTTTCCAGCTGAGTGTTCAGCAGTTCAAATCTCTACAAAACCACAGCAAGTGTTCCAGGGAACAAGGGAAATATTCTGTAGTCAAATGGAAGGAAACTCCAAATCTTACGGGGAAAAACTCCCTCTCCAGGTAGCACAAACTCACCAATGGAACAAAGACATGAACTGAATTTCTTTCAACGTTTTAATGGCTTAATTGGAACTCCAATATTTCTTACAACTTGTGATGATTTGATGTGTCTGTGGTTTTATATCCACACTCCCATCCCTGATAAATTTTGCTAATTATTGGCCTAAATGGGACTGACTGGCTTGGGGGATGGATGTGTTCAGTGTCACTAGAATAATGAAAAGCTGATAAGAATATCTGAGCTGCTCTGCCCGGCAACTTCAGCTAAATATAGAGGAGTGGGAATGGAATGGAAGCCTGCAAGGGACCAGATCTGTGTTCAGCAGTTCCTGGAACTCCACAAACCCAGCCAGGTCTCCTGGACCTTCCCCTGGCATTGCAGCCATGCCAACGAACCTTAATTGACGCATCTCTAATTGTACCTAATTACTGACACTGAATTATTTAGTGTAGCAAGAGGGAGCATAAGCAGAAGTAATGGGATTAAATTAAGACAGGGAAAAATTAGGTTGAATATAAGGGAAAATTCGCTGGCAATGAGATTCATTAGGATGGCTCCCAAGGGAAATGTTGGGCACTGCTTTGCTGCAGACACAGAAAATTAAGTTAAACCCATATTCAGGAAAATTACCTCGATAATTTGGTACATCTTTTCCACTTTTAAATTATTGAACTCTTCAGGAACTCAAGTGCTGCACAAGTTTTTGCAGGCAGTTCAGGTGCCAGCCCATCCTAACAGCTGATGTCTCTGAGGAGATGATTGCCCTCAAAGCGCTTCCAGGAGAGCAGACCCTGTACTTATTCAAAGCAAGTTGTACTTAAACTTTACTGCAAAGCCAGCAACGCTTAACATGTGGTTAAGTAGTGCTTAAACGCTCCCCAGGGTGGCAGTGAGGAGGCAGACAGTTATTTTCCCACTCTGAGATTATAATTATCTCCTGCTCTCCCCAGTAGAAATGAGCGATGGCAGGACATGGGGAGATAGGAGAACCCTTTCAGAGGAGGCATCCTCAGCACCTGCTCTTTCATCTCTTTTTATCATTTGACCCAGGAGAAGTTAACTGCAACAAGCTCCAGAAGGAGCTGTGAGCACAGTGAGACATGTGCAGAGCCAGCTTTTATTGTGACATGATTAATGATGTTTGAGAAGGCCGTGAGTGGCAGGGGAGAGAAGGAATCCAAACCAGGGAGGGAAGACTCATCCCTGCTGCTTACACTGTGTAATGCCACCTCAAGGCAGGCAGGGAGCCGTAAACCTTTACAGGCTTGTTCCCTATAAATCCTAAACATGATTCCTTTGGAATTGCCTGAAAACTTCAGTGTGATGACCGGACTCAGAAGACAGAAAAAGCCCAACTGTGCGGCCACTGGTGCTTGCTGGGTCTATTTATCTTCATCTGTTTAACAGCTGATGAGGTTTATTTGAGCCTTTCTGGTGTTTAAATTGTACACCAGCAGTCTCAGCAGAAACTGGGGGGGATTTTGGGGGGAGCTCAGCCAGCCCTCACTGGCAGCAGGATCCCAGCCTCCTCTCAGCTGGTCCCAGGCTGGAGATGAGATGATGCTCACTCCAGGAATTACCAACATCCCAAAACAGCCTTCCCACCCCACAGCACACAGGCTGCTTCCAGAGTTCATGGAATCATGGAGACTGCACCCTGGAATTAAACTGTGATATCCTGCACAGCTGAAAGTAAAGGGAAACTGCCCCTGTTTGGAATAAAACAGGAAGGAACACACACTCAAACCCAAACAGAGCAAACCTCCCTGGGTTTGTGTTCTGCAATGCTGGGAGAAGGCACAATGCAATGCTGTCACACAGACACTGCTGCAGAATAAACACCATTATTCTCTGTTAATCTAAAGGTAGGGAGTGTCAGCAAACGAAAGCAATCCTAAACCCTTGTGCATTATTTTGCATCTCGTAATCTCTACAAAAATGAAAGAAAACATCTCGATTGTTGCTGTACACTGCACGAGTTACCATTTCCTCCTCTTGAGTCACTGACTTCTGCCTCTCTGGAAGCTGACATCCATCAAGGTGAGTCAGTTTTCCAGAGATATTCTGAATACCTCTTCATTTACAAAGACAGCCAGGATTTTTCAAGGTCCAGACTGTGCTCACAGACCTCAGCTGCTCCAACCCTTTGCTATCTTTTCTCAGAACTGCTCCTGATCAATTAGAAAGCTAATTTAAAGAGCCTTTTTTAAACCTTTATTGATGAACTTGAGCATGTCTCTGTAATTTATAGCAGCACACTCTCCCAGTTAATCCCCAGTAACTCATTTTTCAGCCCCCACCACCAACGTTGCAAAGTTCAGTGATCTATGTCTGTTTCCAGAAGTTATTATTCATTTTACCTCGTACAGCACTGAGGGCCACGTTACCCCTTAACCAGTAACACCATGTCCTGTGATTTAATTGCAGTTACGTGGGGTTGGATGCACTTCCAGAGATCTGCTCTCACCACTGAATGACTCTGCCTTTCATCTCCTCTGAACACGGAGTTCTGAACTTCCATCCTCAAATTCCCGATGGGCTGCAGCAGGAAAGATGAGTGGAACATAAAAAGCTTCAAAGACAGCTACTTCAAACTCTTGCAAACTTGCATCTCTCCCTTCCTCACCCATTTTCTCTCACTCTTTCTGTGTAACTCTTGGTTTATGTTTAGATTTCCAGCTCATTTTTTTCCCCCCTCACTGGTAGAGGAGACCAAGAGTTTTCTGACTCTGCAGTAGGTTCCCTTGTGGTCATGTGGGCAAAATCCAAGGAATAAAATAGGTTAATAATAGGTTAATAACTCTGTACAGCACCTTATGTTGCCTGACAGCTCTAGGTGGGCACTTTCCAAATATCACTGGGTTCTTCAATCCCAGCACTGATCAGATCATATGGGAATGGTGAAATTCAACCAAACCCAGCTTCCTGCAGCTTCGATTTCTGTTTTTGCTTCCCACTGTGCTCTGGAGGCTGAAAAAGGTGAGGAATGATATCTCACGGCACTGGTTTCCATGGCTGAGAAGGTCCCCTTTGGTGACACAGAAATCAGTGGGAAGATTCCCACCGGATTCAAACTGCCAGAGGGCAGGGTTGGATGGGATATTGGGAAAGAATTCCTCCCTGCGAGGGTGGGGAGGGGCTGGGATAGAATTCCCAGAGCAGCTGTGGCTGCCCCTGGATCTCTGGCAGTGCCCAAGGCCAGGTTAAACAGGGCTTGGAGCAGCCTGGGACAGTGGGAGGTGTCCCTGCCATGGCAGAGGTGACACTGGATGAGTTTTAAGCTCCCTTCCCACTCAAACCATTCCATGATTCTGTGAAATTATGGTTGTGATACTGAGAGCTTTTTCCAAGGGCTGCTCCATGGATCTTTGGGAAATCTCAGGGAGAGATTCCCACTGGCACCAGTGAAACCAGAGCCCACTCTTGTTCCTCAGCTCCACTAAAGTCTATTTAAACAGAGGCAATAAATTGCATCTCTCCTGGTAGCCTCTAAAAGAAACTCTGAGTTCAGGTTTAAATTAACTCCATAATTAGAGCGACAACAATTAAAGAGTGCAAATCCTTATTTATTTGCCCAGCTGTGACCAGCAGTGCTCAACATGGAGAGTTACAGAAATCTTTTAACTTCATCTGGGTTTGTTTGAACAACATTCTGACTAAACAGTAACAAAGCTGGCAAAGTGTGACATCATCCTGTGTCATACCTGCAGTGTGTGGGAGAGAGACAAGGGAAATTTGGGAATCCAAAGCCCACAGACTCCACTGATGATGAGGGGATTTGTTCCTTCCATAAGTCAGAATATCACAAAAGAGCAACGTAATATGATGCAGTTACTCTCAATAAACATTTATAACGAATTTAAAGATCCTATTCCAAAATATAGATAATTATCCCTCAGAAGGAGGCATCCAGGATTTGACAGAGTTAATTTCCCACAGCTGATTACTCAAATTGACTTTACTTTTACTTTGTACACAATCACTCTCCCTTCCATTTTCTCTTTCTCTCCTTCCTGCTGGAAACCAGGGAATGTACTGGGGTCCTAATGGAACCTTCAGAAAAACTGATGCACTTTTTAAACCCTTCACTATGTTAAAGCTTCTAAAGGGTGCACGAGGGGGGGTGTGTGGTGTGTGACACCACTGGTGACCTTTAGGGACAACCACCACATTCCCAGTGGCCCCACAGTCTGGTGGCATCAGAAGAAGCCCCTGATGCTCCCAGACCTGCCACATGAAGGGGTTTTTTTCAGGAGCAAAAGAAAATTCTGGACTGTGCTGGCCTGGTGCAGGATGTGAGCGCTGAGATGGAACCCAAGGAACGGATCTCTCATATCTCTCACCTGAAGTTCAAAATGGACTCAGCTGTTATTAGCCCACAATAATTGCACCAGCCAAAAAGATGGGTGAGGAAAGATAAAAAGAGCTCTGCACAAAGTTACAGTTTTCAAATAAAAGAATGTGCTTAAGCACCATTTTTCTGCACACCAGTAAGTCTCTGCTTTGAAGGATCTGTTTAATTATCTCCTTTGTTTAAACCCTTGAGGGTGCCAATTGAAGAGCATTTTAGGGAAGAGCACTCCCAGAAAAATCAAAAACTTCTGGCAAAAAGTCAATTCCACTTGTGTTTTTAAAATACGACTCTCAAAAGGCTAGTACTGGGTTTTGGTTCCCATCAAAACATCCATCCCGAAGGGGAATGGAGCGGGGTGAAAACATCACCTCCAGGGGCATTATTGGGATTTCAGCTCCGCAAAGAGCATGGGGCAGGGCAGGAACCCTGTCAGCAATTAAGGAATAATGAATCTACCAGAATAATGGATATTGATTAGGGACATTTATTTCTGATAAAACGAGGAGAGTCAGCAAAAGGCAGAGATGCTCAAACTAATTATAGTATGAGCTGAAACAAAGTCAAAGCAGTCACTTGGGTGAAGTAAGCTTGGGACAAAAAGGAGCAGCACCCACGGCATCCAGGGACACTCAGAGGAATTCCAGGGCAGAGGAAAGTTCTGTTGAACCGGAATTTTGTCATGGCAAAGATGGCTGCATCAGTTCACAGACTCATCCTGCCTTCCCTCCTTCCCCACCAGGCTGAACCCACAAAGTGGGGGACACTGAGCTCCTGTCCTTGAACACTTGGGGGTTTTTTGGGTTTTTTTAAAGTAAAAAACAACCTGGAAATTAAGGCTGGAATGTGCAGGCCAGTTTTGCTGTGGAGATTTTGGAAGAATGAGCTGAATCCCAGAGAGTAAAAGGGGTCCCTGCAATGGGAGACTCCTCTGCCCCTGGCAGAAAAGGAGAAGTGATGGATGGAAGTGGAAACTACTGATCCTGAGCAGAGGCAGAGTGAGGGCACAGTGAGCTGCCCTGCCCAGGTGTGCTGGGGAACAAGGGATCCTCAACCAAGAGCAGAGAAAATGAAAAAAGAAGGGAACACTGTGGTTGTACTCCCTGGGAGCCTTGTGTGACCTTGGGCTCTATCCCTTGCCCCAGATTATATTCAGTCATCTAAAATCTAATCCTGAAATTACTATTCCTGAGTATAGGGTGGAATATTCCTTGCGATGTTTTCTTTTACCGTTTTTATAACCAGATCTGCTGTGGGATGGGCAGGCCGTGGCACAGGGTGCCCAGAGCAGCTGTGGCTGCCCCTGGATCCCTGGCAGTGCCCAAGGCCAGGCTGGACATTGGGGCTTGGAGCAGCCTGGGACAGTGGGAGATGTCCCTGCCCATGGCAGGGGGTGGAATGGGATGGGCTTGAAGGTCCCTTCCAACCCAAACCATTCCATAATTCCATAATTCTATGAAAATCCCAAATACAGTATTCTGGAGATTGTTATTCATATTTTTCCTGTTCTAATCAGACTTATCAAATACATAAAATACAAAAAAAAAAAAAAAAAAAAATTCCACACTAGCAAATTGTCTTATTTTACACATGGAAAGATATAAAGGCTGTAAGTCTGAAAGGATATTAACCTTGTAGAAAAGAAAAAATGATTATTACAGTGCATAGTAGTAGAATTTCTTGCATGTTCAATAATAATAACAATACATGTTGAATTACATGCAGTGCTGCAATATTTTATTAGTATATTTTTATTTTTATATATTTTAATTCTCTATTTTTAAAATTTTTCTGTGGTCCCAAGTAGAGTAATCAAAACACAGAGAAGCTTTTAAAAGGGAAAGCCCTCAAAGAGTGAACCTGGAGAGGGGGAATGTCTGTCCTGGGTGATTTCCATCAGTAAACAACCACCAGCTCATTTCATTTGTTCCTTGTAATTCCTCCAAACTATCCTGTATTGGAGCCTCCAGGGGACAGAGATCTCCTCTCTCCTCCATGGCACAAGGCTCTGTTATCTTATTTTCAGTGAAATCTCACCAGAGAAACAATTTGAACAATTTCAGCACAGAAACCCCCCTGGGAAGGTGCCCGTGACACTCCAGTTTCTCAGCTGATGATAAGTTTTTTATTTTCAAATTGCAACTGCTCCACAAGGCTTTGTCACAGGCTCTGAAATCAGAGATGTTGGTGCTTGCCATTAACCACGTCACCAGACCTTGTAATTCCTTCCCTGCTACAGGGAAGGAACGTTCAGGAAACTCTGATTTATTCCCAAAAGGTTCCCTTTTGTACGTGGGCAGGAACAATCTTCCACTTCAGAATTAATGCTTCTGATATCTTTGAAGTTCCAGCTAATTCTCTACAGATACTTTCTGAGGCGTTTTTTGGGATGTACTTGCTGGTGGTGAGAGCCCCCATGGGATAAAGAGACATTAGGAGAAATATTAAAGGCACAAAATATATATATAAAATAATACTTTTAAGATGAAGTAAGTTGAACAAGGAAAAGAATGAGCCTGTTATCCTTGGAAAGAATCAAGATGCTTTTTCAAACATTTAATCCCCTGTACTTCCATGAAAAAGATACCAAGGCTAAAACAAAGAACTGTGATTTTGACCCAAAAAGGCAAAAAAAATAAATCCCCTATTTTGCCAGTAGGCACCTTGTGGCTTTTTGAGGTTAACAAGGACCCTGAAACAATTTAACTGCATTACAGTTCTGCATATTCATAAAGATATGCTGAGCAGATAACAGAGCAAATGATTTAATTGAAAAATCAGCCAGTGTGAATATTTTTTTCCTGTGAATCATGGAAATGCGACAAGATCTGTTAATTAACATAATCTCATTTATTTGACATTATTCTTGTCACCTAATATAATCTTCCTACGAAGAGGGAAAAATGGAAATTACCAAGGGGGAAAAAAATGCAAAGAGAAAAATATAAATGGGGAAAAGGAGAATAGAGAGAATGCCCCTGGAAAATGGAAAAGGATGTAGGTTACATTCACTACTAATAGGGAAAAAGAAATGGAATGAGTAAGAAAAAAAGCAAAGGGAAGGCAGAGATAAAGAGAAAATGGAGAGAAAAAAAAAAAAAAACCCAGAAGATTGAGAAAGTGCTTAGGACTTGTAAGAGTGAGGAAGAAGATGGAGAGAGGCTCTTTGGGACCAGATCTGGCCCCAACAAGGAGAAATCCAGCAAAGAGAGGAACTTGAGCCCTGCTTTCTTCTGCTCTGGCAGGAAATTCCCATGGCTCTGCTCTAGGCTGCACTTGGGTGATTAAAAAGGGTGGTTATGGAAATCTGGGAGTATGGAAGAACCCAATCCATATAATTTATCATTTATCCTTTACCTCCAGGAATTTGTTCTATTTACCACCATTTTTTCCCTTCACTTCCAGGGAACAAAGGACAGGACAAGAGGAAGTGGCCTCAAGTTGCACCAGGAGAGGTTCACATTGGGTATTTGGGAAAACTCCTTCACCAAAGGGTTGTCCACCTGAACTTGTGGTGCTGCATAAATAACAAAAAAGGAAATAATGCAATTTATCCAATGCTCAAGGCTGCAAACTCATTTAGTCCTCAATTACTTCTGTTACTATGACCACAGATATTTAAATGGGAGATAAATTCTTATAAAGCCAGTTGTTAATAGACACGATTAAGTAAAATTTCTACTCGTAATTGTAGATATTATTAAGTGTGGGAACTGATAAAAAAAGAGAAGCCTAATTGGAAAATGGAGATTAATTTCATTAAAAGGAATGTGTTGATAGAACATGTTTGGCTTCTCCAAATAAATGGACTTTAAGTTGTTTAAATGTTTAAGTTATTTAAATGTTTTCCTCACAGGTCAGGAAAAGAAATCCCCTGGAATTCAGGAGGAATACAGATCTAGAAATCCCATTTCTAGTGCCATTGGAAGGAGAGAGGGATGGATGATGGATGGACGGAGATGTTTTCGAATTGTATAGGAAAATAAGTCTAAAAACCTTAGCTGAATTAAAGAAAACTAAAGAAAAATGAAATAAAATCTCTGCATGACAGCAGGGCAAACAGACTCCTCTGAAAGCACTAAACAAACCTGAATTCCCTGATTTATTTTACAAATACTTGTTAGTACAACTGATCAGGATATATAATTTTTCACGGTTGTTTATGACGATAAAATGTTCTTTTAAAATCCACACGAGCAACGTGCAACAAACAAACTGTGAGAGCTTTATGGCTGCTCCCTGCAAAGCCCCATTTATCACCAAGACTGAAGAGTAATAGCTTGAAGAGTGATATCAGAATGAACAGGCAGGGAAAAAAAAAAAAAAGAATTATTTCTTTATTTTGTTATTTTCCCAAGCAGAGAGGGAAAAAAAAAAATCAGGAAATGCTTACAATATTTGCTCTGTCGTTGACAAAATCCTCATAAAAGCAAACAGTAACCCACAGGATAAACTGCAGAGCTTTTTATTTTGCAGTATTTTCACTCCATTGAAAGAGATGCTTGTAAATGTATGTTCTATTCTTACCAGATTAAAACCTAATTTCAATAAGGACTGCTTGGAAACTGCTTTCATAGTCCCAGTGTTAAGTCCTTTTACTTTCTTTATTTTATGACTATGACTCCACCATTCACCTTTTATATTCTCCCTATGAGACCACCACACATGAAATAGGATTAAAGAGTGAATTTTGGGAAGTCTTGTTGAAACAGAGCCTTCTCCAGCCTGGCCACTGATGCAAGAGAACATCTCAGTGCTGCATTTCATCATCCAAAGGGATGAGAGAGAGCTTTTATAGAGATGTAAAACCTTATTTTTAGCAAATTAGCAAAGTGTCCACTTTTCAGGTTCATTACTCACAACTGTGACAATGCATTGCTCAGTGCTGGTGGCTGCTTGATCTAGAAATAAAAATGAAGAATACAGGCACATTAAAGCTCCTTATGCTCCTGATTATGGAATAGTGAGGCAGTGAAATCATTTAAATCCCAGCAATGGCAACATCCACCTGTGTGAGTCAGCTCAGGCCTCTCTCTGCAGTTTCCCAGCCCAGGCAGCCTCAGCTGTGGGCAGCTGGAACTGATTTACACTCCTGGGAATCAGCTCCCCATCCTAAAAGTTTTCCATCAGCCTGCATTACTGGAGTGAAATATATTCATGGGATTGATTGGAATATTCTGGTTAAATGCTCTTCTTTTAGATACAGAAAACATTCTCAGCTGGAAGGCTTTTTTCTGCCAGTTTACTACTGGTGGAAAAAAAAATTACCAGGTTAGAGGGGACATCAAGGATCATCTGGTCCAAACTGCCTCAGCAAAAGCCTGGGAAAGATTTACCCATGAGGAAAAAAAAGTATCTTTTTATTTCATAAAAAAAGTTTTAACTGATTTCTGAAGTTTGATGAGTAAAGTCTACTTGAAGTCCAGTGTCCTTCCCTACCCTAGAGAAGGGGAGAATGGATGTGCAGGTAGGACAAAAAATGTAAGAAAAAAACAACGCAGGATGTGCCAGTGGTTATAAACTTACTTGTAAATAAACCAGAGCTGAGGTGGGTAACAGAACTGTCAGGTTTGAAGACCTGCCCACAGTTTGGCACAGCTGGCCAGGTTTTATTTGGCAGAAGAAGAGGGGTTTTCTGGTTCTACCAACATGGCCTATTCTGCACATGTTTAAAAATGAGCTGTGTTATCCTCCCTCCACTGATTGCTGAGGGACACTGGATGAAAACACAGACTAAATATTCACCACTGGAGCTATTTTAGGTGGATGAGCTACATCATGGCCAAACTGTCCTGACAGACACGGGGAGAACGCTCCTGGCCCTTCCTCTCCAATCAGAGGTGCTCTCACAAAGGCTGATAAATTCCCCCAAAGGAATTCTCTGATAAAATTCCCCTGAAGGATCAAATTTAGCCCTTGGAGCAGAATGTAGGATCTAAAATCCACACCCCATCCCAATACTGGTTGCAGAATTTCTTTTTCCCTATTATAACTGATGGAGCTCTTGGATAAACACCCCCCCAGTTTCTGTGCTGCAATGCCTGAGGAATAAGAAAGAGCTGCTGCTTCAATTTCATCTATTTATATATTCCAGAGAGCTGACTTGGGCTTTTTTACATCCCACCTTGCTCATCTAAACACGCTGCATTGGCAGAGCCAAACCCACCACCTCTGCACCTGTGGAAAGCAAAGCGGGATAAAGGGGAAACAGGGACACAACCCCAAATTGCAGCAATCTGCCCTCCCTTTTCAGGGCTGGGACTAAACACAGAAGGTGAATTTGGGAAATGGGCCAATTATTCCTCTCACCCCAGCCTGTGGCTTCCTTGATGTGTGATCCAAGCTCGTGTTTTACTCAGATTTGTGCCTCACAGGGAAGGCAATTGCGCAGCTCACATAGGGACTTCAATTTATTTGTCCTTTTAGCAAGGGAATTTCCTTCTCCTCATGATTAAGGCCATAGGTCACTGGTGGCCTTGGCAGGGCTGGGTAAATGACCTCAGAGGTTTTTTCCAACCTAAATGATTCTGGAATTCCCAGCATCCAGCCACCAGAGATATGCCTGGTCAGAAAATGCTGTGCTCTGTGGGTTACTGCTGCTCTGCCATGGGCAACTGGAATGGTTTAATTGGTGTTTTCACAGGTGAGCTCTGGGTGAACAGCCCCAAAAGGTGAACAGCCTTGCACAGGAGGTGATGTTGGGTGCTGAAATCCGTCTGCAAATGTTTCTCTGTGGGGCAGAGAAATAATTCTGACTGGGGTAAGCTCCAGATGCGTTTGTGGTGAGAGCTACGCTGCTCATTTCTGCTGCCCACCACACCTTCAGGCAGACAGGAACAAAGGAAAGAATATTCCTCTAACTCCCTGAATCCTCAGCTCTGCCAGGTACACAACCCCACAAAGCAAGTTAAATTGTTTCTGCAACATTATCCCCACAAACCTCCTTCCTGGGGGTGTAGTGAAATCCCAATAATGTCCTGCGTGGGCCCAGGATTGCACTCCCCTGTCGATCATTACTCCTCAGAACATTCTTTAGCCAATTACTCGGGCTCATAATTGCATTTCTGCCTAATCCACTTGGATTCATTTGTCAAACACAATTTTGAGGCACGCCGTGTCGAATGCTTTAGTAAATTCTAGATGCTTTCGTGCGCTGCCTCGCCTTCTCCCACTAATTTAGGGTTTAATTAAAAAAGGGAGTCATCTTTGCCTGACAGGATTTGTTCTTTACATACCCACGTAAGTGATACTATTTCAAAAATTAAATACAACTCTGAACCTTACAGAACCTCCCGTTTTCTCTGAGGATTCACGACATCTCAGTCAACAGGATTTGCCTGGAGAGGAAGAAAACTTTAGATCCTGAAAGGCTCACAGTGTTCTGTCTATTTTTGGGCTTTCCTGCTGTATTTCTATCACACAGCTCATATCTGAAGCCAAAGAGCAAAATGGTTATTATGACATAGTTTTTATATAGTTTAGATTTTTACTCTCTATGCCCCTGATATGCACAAATCTATAAAGAGTGAGATCAGACTTCTTTTTTTTTTAATCATGAGGGAATATCTGGTTTATTAAGTATGACAAGCCCGTGGTTTGTCTGAAAGTATCTGAAAATGGGATAATTATCAAGGTGAATTGGATCCACATGGCGATGTCTGTATAATATTTAATATTCCAGCACCAAACTTTAACACCTTCTTGCCATTTTTGTCCAGAAATTAAAACATTAGCATACAATGTGCCACCAAAGAGATTCTTTATGCAGAGTTTCACCAACTTCTGTCAAAATAACTGGCAGTAAATACTCAAAAACTCACAGAATGAAAAAAAAAAATACATGTTATTTGTTCAAAGAGGAGAATCAATAGCATGTAGCAATGGAAGGCCTGGTAAATCATTTCCTGCACACCACTTCATATTTACTCATAATTATAATTCACAGGAGTGCATTCCTGCAATCAAGAGACAGGGGTGCACAGCATGAAGAAACATTTAGCACCGAGCAGACTGCATGAATAATTGCCTGTCAGAGTGGCTTATTAAAGGGAAACTACAATTTTACAAGACAATTCTTGTATCTGCTTGTCTAATCTAAAGACAGAGGGCTGTATAAATGCAGAGAGTTCAAGGAAGAAATATTTCTCGCTCCGCAGCCGAGCTAAAAGTTGAGTTTTTAAAGCACTGAAAGAACAATCAAAGTGTGACAGCTTTGAGATGCACGAGCTCAGACCTCTCTAAATTGGAAAGTGAATCCTTTGTGTTTAAGGTGGCAGTGCAGGCAGGGAGATGGAGGGGATGGGAGTGTGGCCATGGAAACCACACTCCCTCCTGTAAGCAGAGGTGATGTCATCCATGGAATGTCCTTGGAAATGTCCCAGCAGATGGACCCAGAGGGTGAGAGCAATCCAAAAACCCTCCAGGAGCTGCTGCCTTCCCCAGCAGCCACCCACAGGGAACACTGGGATGACTGGAGCCTTGCAAAGTGACATTTTCCCTCTGAATGCTTTGGCAGGTTTGGGAAGCTCCAAGGAGCACCTTGTGTCCCCCGTCCCCGCTGTGTGGAGGGCAGGGACAGCTCTCAGCATCCCCCAAAGCTCCAAATCCTGGAAGGAATCCTTCCGCTTTCTTCACCCAATTAAGGAGTTTCACTTCTCCTTCTCTGACCGAATGCAGAAGTTCTCAGACAACAGACTGAATTTACACAGAATTAAGTTTAAAACAGGATAATGCTACAGGGGAAGATTCAAAAATTAACTTAAAGCCCCTCCCCAACAACCAAAATCAAGGAAAGGTGTCCTAAATGAACTCATGGCTTTTGGTGAAAATCCAGCTTCATGCAGCTACTTTGGCTCTTAAAAACCATCCTGGCATTCTTTTTCTAACGGCTTTGAGTTGATTGAGGTGCACACCTGGCAAGTGGAAGAAAATAATACTTCATTAATAAAGAGCATTGAGAAACAAAGGAAAAAGTGACATTATGAGCCTCAGGAAAAGCACCTGCAGCCCTGTGGAATTCAGGAATATTTTGTCAGGCTTGCTTGAATGCTTGTGATTGAGAGGTCTAAAACCTGAAACCTGCTCACTAAAGAGCTGGGCCAGAGCTAAATCCCACCAAAATCAACGTGAGCCTTGCCATTGATTTCAGGGAGCTTGGACCAAGGCCAGGGGCCAGAGGACAAAGGCAGCAGCTTTAAAAATGCTGCACAAAAATATCTTGCCCTTTGTTCCAACAACCACTGCTGAGACTTTAAAGCCATGTCCTGGTCCCTGCCTGGGTGCTGAGGCTGTCCTGGGTTTCATAATGGTCATAATTTGGATTTTCCATCATTTTTTATTTTGTGAAATACACCCAGGCAATTTATGTTAATAACTCACAGTAAAAATCATCACATGGAAACATCCTGCAGTCACTGAAAGAAAACTTTGCTCCTTTCCAAGTAATACACTTGATAATGTTTCACTTGCAAAAAAAATCAACCTAATAACTTTTTTAATAACAATCTGAGGGAACTTTCAGCTGAGGGCTCTCCCAGAGAACACTCAGACTCCAAGAATAGGGGGCTTGGGTTAGAAAAATTATTGCCAGAGTTGAACATTATAAAACTGACATAGTTTCCAGAAAAGGTTGTAAACAAATTTATTAGGACCTTTTCTTCCGAGAAATACATTAAAAACAATCAAAGTAAAAAAAATTAAGTTGGCCACTGAGAAATGTGTCTAGACAAAGCTTCCATTATATGATTTAACAATCCCTGGCAAATGCTGCTTAAAGATAAAATTGGATTCCCGTCCAGAATATTAATACTTTTATAGCAGAAATATGTGTATTTTAGAGATAAAAGCACATATTCATAGATAGATAGATGATGAACATTGAAAATGGCCTGGAACACGGTTTATTTTATCAGTGTTTCTCTCTCTGTCAAACAAGTAAATCATTGTTTTTCAGGTGGAGGCTTCTGATGAAGAGGAAGATTTTCTCATTTTCAGACAAGGGCTTCTGTATTTCCATTTCAACCACTGTCAACAGACATTGGTGAGTAGTTCTTGTGGCTGACACAAACAACTTTTGATTACAGAATCAGGAACAACACTCACAACTTTCCATTTCCAAACAACTCCACATAAATAGTTTGTAAGCTGAAGTTTGGGCAGAGCCAGAGCAAGCTCAGGAATACAGATATCAGCTTTATTATGTTTGACTCATCTCAGTGCAGGAGCCTGCTGGAAATAAAAATGTGACATTTTTCCAACATGACAGGAGAGAATTTTGAGATGTTTTCCTAAGCCAGACAAAAGGAAGGCACTAGAGCATTAGATCAGCTCCCGTCTTTCTTCCAAGGAGGAACGAGGCGCTGTTTCATGTTTGGCAGCCAACTCCAAACAGCTCCGTGCTCCACGTGGAAACTGAGCCTCGTGCAAAGCACAGCAAATACCTGTCCTCACTTTCCAGGAATCCTGGATCTTGTGTGAGGGGAAGAAAAAATTCACCTGGTTTCATAGAAACATAGAAGGGTTTGGGTTGGAAGGAGCTTAAAGCTCATCCAGTTCCATCTGCTATCATGGGCAGGGACACCTTCCACTGTCCCAGGCTGCTCCAAGCCCCAATGTCCAACTTGGC
Source organism: Zosterops lateralis (assembly GCF_965231275.1). NCBI lineage: Eukaryota > Metazoa > Chordata > Aves > Passeriformes > Zosteropidae > Zosterops > Zosterops lateralis. The sequence goes on from NC_139768.1 coordinate 25,883,151, forward strand.
CTTGGACACTGCCAGGGATCCAGGGGCAGCCACAGCTTCCAGGGCCTCTCCACTGTCACAGAGAAGGATTTACAGAAGATCAAACAAGTGGCTGAGTTCCTGGCTTGCTCTTTGTTGCCAGGTGAAGATCACACCTCACTTTGGAGAAGCCAGTTTGAGCTACTTCAGTCATTTGTGAGCTACAAGGTTAAACAAAATTATTTGGGATTTTCCAAAAGGAACTGGACCTGCCATGGCAACCCAGATGGAAGGTGTGGAGTTGCCACCCCATCATCTCCCCTGAGAGTGGCTGAACTGAAGTCTCATCCAAAGGCAGAGGAGAGCAAAGGCTTTTTCCTAAGGCATGGCTGATAAAGTCTTTTAAAAGACTCTTTAGGAAGCCAATCCTACTCGATAGGAAAGCCTATCAGAGTTTGTAGTGAGAAATCCATTTAGAGACACAGTTTTGGAGAGCAGCCAGGGAGAGATAATGGTACCACTTGCCCCCAGACCCCGTCAGTGCTGCACAATTCCCTGAGCAGGGTTTGCCAACTGCTTTGGATCAATCCGTTGTCAAAAGCCATGTCAGCTTCTTGCACTACATGCATCCTCCTAGGCATCCTCCCATCTCTTCCTAACTTGGTCTTCCAAGGGCTCAGATGGATAAAATTTGGGCAGAGAGTCGATGTGATGTTTTTGTTTTTCCTTCAGAAATTAACATTTTATACGTGGAGGCCATTTCTGTAAATCCCGCCCGGTTCTTTGTTCCCACAAACTCATTTTCCTCGTTGCTTCAAACACTCCATATTCCAGTAATCAGTTTTTCAAACCTTCTAACAGGTGCTGGTACATCATGTTCCCTCTCTGTCATTTCTCATTGTCATCTCATATCGTTCATCAAAGCATGAGAGGGAACATTGTCTGCAGGCCGAGGAAATCATCCAGTCTAACCCTGCCCCAGCTAACGTGTCACTTTTGGCCTCAGGAAAATCACAGCATCAGGAGGTGACACAAGTGGCCTGGCATTCTGAGTTCCTCAATTTCTGAATGCCTGTCACACTTTAAAAAGCTGGCCTTATAGTTCAGCTGCCTCCCCCTCACAAATGGAGATCCTGAAAGCTCCCTGGATCACAAGAGAGAGTTAATATTTGTTCAGTGCTTTCAAAATGTTAAGTGCAACATGAGTGCTGAGCCTTATTACCAGAAATAATGGATGTTTGCAACTCCAGCCTGCACTCTTCTGTGTAATCATTATTTGGCTTCTAATAAGTAACAGCTTTACCAGAATACAGTCCCAGAAAACATCTTTGAAAAGGCTCTTAATTTTTACTGTGAGCTTGAACACAGATTTAAAATCACAGATCTGTTGGAGTTGATATAGTTAAACTTCACTGACTCTCTGGGAATGATTCATCCCCGACTTGTTACATCCAGCTCTTTGTTTCACCAGTTATACTTGAATTTGTCAGAGACTTGTAAATGGAGTACATAATCTCATTTTGAGTGTAGATATCAAATATATAAAAAATGTACCAGTAAACACCAACAGAAAAAAACCCACAACCACATAAACCCTTGCATAGTTGGTTATTCACAGGTTTTGCAAAGAGGAACAGGTTGCCACAACAGTGAACTCTAAGTTGATTTGTATTTTAGATTAATTTGTACAACCCCTTCCCTTAAATGCTTTGGGCTTGACTGCAAAATCTGCAAAGATATTCCTGAGTCTGTTGCTGTTTGTAAGAATTAAAGGCCAGTTTGTGCAAGGAACTGCTAAAAAATTAACTTCTGTGTGCTTTTAGAGTTAACAGTGTAACACTCACATGAGTGAAGGTATCTTCCTCCTGTTAGTAAGTACTTCAGCTGGGAATAAAAAAAGTTTATTTAGATTTGGTGAAATTTCTGGCTGCAGAGAGTTGGAGAAACCTGCAATTGCCAAGAGGACTTCAGCTGCCTCAGTCCTGCAGGAATGAACATCTTGGGAAGGGTAAGGGGTATAAATAATCCTATAGGGAAAGAGCTTGTGAGCCAATGTCCAAGACATCACATAAAATGTCCTTAAGGTGATGCCTGAGATAGTTTTGACAAAAGATCTGCTCTTTATGTAAATGGTATTTATTCAGAGCACATGGTGATAGCACTGACCCACCATAAAATCTCACTGCACTTTCTCCCTGAAGAATGTAAAACCTCACACCCTGGCATGGTCAGAAATCAGATTTCCCCCTTTTGTAGACATGAAGCTGCTCTCATTTATTGTGGCATTGTAAACCACTATTTATTACAGAGCACAAGATGAAATACCAGGGTATAAACAAATGAAGCTGTATCCATATTAATCCCAACCCTTCCAAAACCACAAGACTTTGGGAATCCCTGTGCATTTGTTAAGAGTACCTGGGAGATGTTCACACATTTGCCTCTAAACATCCAACCCCTCTGAAGATTCCTTGTTCATTCTATCACTTTCAGCAGCACAGTCTGAAGGAACGTAATTTAGGAAATGATCCCTTTCATTACAGCCCCATTTTTTAGGCTAAAACATAAACAGTTTAATAAAATAATATTACTTAATAAATTAGTATCTGCAGCTTCTTTCTGGACTTCTCTCTGAAAGAAATAATTAAGCACCCTCTAAACCCCTAATAGCCTCATAATCTCTGAATATAAAAATTCAAATGCAAGAAGGCAGAAACTGCTGATGGAGCCAGCAGGATGGAGGGAGAGATGTTCTCTTTACCCTTCTCAAAGACCCTAGACCAGTGCAATGACTGCAATGTCCATCCCAGGAGCTAAATAAATTCAAATGTTGCCTTTGAACACTTCTGCTGGCAAATGAAGCCTTGCATGCAGCATGTTGGGCAGCCCAAATGTCATCCTGAAGACACAGCCAGAGATAACCAAAATGCTTCTATGAAAGTGAGAGGAAGAGGAAAGATTACTGAGCACCCTTCAAAAACAGGACTTTTCTCCAGCTCTTGTCAAACTGTGCAGGTTTGTAAAGGCCACACCTTGGCTGACAGGAGCCAACAGGAATATCAAAGGAAATGCAGTTTTGGCTTCTTAATTCTCCCTGAAATTGGTCCACGTTCATCTGCAAGAGACCCCCAGGTTAATCAGACACATATCAGCTATCTGTAAAGCCAAGGCTGAAGTCATTTTTGTAACAAAAATTCCAATTTATTTCCATTCTGATTCACTGCAATACATTGTAAACCAGAGCATTTATTAAAAGCCTCTTCCCACCAGGTGTAAAAACCTCTTTATTTTGTGTATACCAAACATAGAACATGCAGCCAGTCACAGACACAGAGGTCATTCACCCCTCATGGAAATTACAGCAAAAATAGATGATCAGCAGCTGGAATGGAAGCCATAACATTTCCAACAGAATATCTTTAGTGCAAACAGAAAAGCCAAAAAGTGATTACATTATTTTTTTGTAAGTCCACCCATCTCCTCCTGGGAGGAATATTTCCAAGAAGAATTTCCACTGTGGGTGTACAAGAACTACTTCTGTGTTTTTTTCTGAAAATGCTGAATTTACCTACAAGGCCTGTCAATGAAAAGAAGTTACTACAAAAACTTGTGATATTTAACTGAGATGGAACAAACATTCCCCTGGTGTAGTCATCTGCAATAACCATGAAACAAATCTTGATTATATCTGTACATTTATGGAATACCTCTTTTTTTATTGTAAATCTGTCTGAAGCAGGGCAGCAGCTCTGTTTCCCATTCATCCTTTTGAAAAGATGCTGTGACAAGAATTTCAAACATCACTCATGGCCAAATGCTGCATTTGGATTTCTTGGAACTAAGAAATGAAAAGGAATGTTCCTTTGCTCCAAGAGAAGTGTCTCCAGTTCTGTGTGATGCATTAAAGAAATCAGATGAGAACCCCAAGAGCTGACATAAGGATGTGATAAAACTTTCAGGTTTTATGGAAAGAAGCATTTTTCAGTTTCCTCTTAATAAATGAAAACCACACATGCACAGTGCGAAGAAATATATTATGCCTAAGCATGTAAAATATGTCAGCTTGAACATTTTACAGTTTAATGAAAAATGCTTTTTTTCAGGACAGTTTATATTACGTTTGCTGGAGAAAAAAATAAAAATCCTTTATTTTCTCCATGACACAGTCCAAAAATTACCATTTTTTCCTAGCTGTAAAACCCCAGCATTGGGATATTTATGCATTGTGAATTAGAAGTATTTTTTACTGGCTATCAAAAATTTAATAGCATTAGCTCCACTTGTAACACGTTTCCATTAACATGAGAATGTGGAAAGCAGTAAAATGAATATAGACCCTCATCAGTAGCAGTGAGGCTTTATGGTGGTTATGGGATCAGCTGTGTTATATTCATTACAGATCATGATCAGACAACAGGACAAAACTCTTCCACTGGCATCAACATAAATTGTGCTATTGAATGGATTTAATACGTAGAAGTTATAAGTAATTCTTTAACTTTCATTTTATTGAACCTGGTGCTTCCTGCCTTAGGCTTGTACTTGATCTTTAGTGTCCATATAATTCCCATTTAGTGCAGATATAGAGGTAAGCTGGGACTAAGGAGTGCCAAGTTTTGGGAGAATTTAATTTAACTCTTGGTTAACACCTGAAGAAAGCTTGGCAGCAGCACATTTCTCTTCATGAAGGGAAACACGAGTGCTCCCTTGGCCTCCCTCAAAACAGAAAGAAACACATTTCAGCTTTGAACCTTGAGGCCCAGAAAGGACAGACTGCAGCAATAACTCATTTATTAAGTAATTACAGGTTTAAATTAACATCAGTGTCCTGCTTTGTGTCCCCTGCTCACACCCTAGACCTGCAAAACCACCACGGTTCCACCAAAGTGATTCCTGGTTATCACTGATGTAAATGAAAAGTCAATCAGCTTCCAGATTTACAGATTGTTCCAGTCACAGCCTCCAAAACCCCTAAAGCACCTGAGGCCTGAGCAGCTCTGGCAGTTCTGCTGCATATATTTAAAAATAACACACCAGCTGTGTAACATCCATAGCTGGAAATAAATATTATTGCTTTTCACTTTCCCTGGTGTGGAAAACCAAAGGTGACTACAGGCACAGAGTGAGCACATGCAGTATTTCAGTCAATTCACTTTGATTTCCCTTATGAAAATAAAGGTGTTAAATCAAAGAGCTCCCTTGTAAGTTGTCTTTGGGAAGGCTCTAAATCATTGATCCATTAGTGCAGGATAACGAGGACAAACCACGACTTTGAAAACCTTTTGATGTCCTCACTCCTGGGCAGAATGAACAAAGGTGCAGGAGCTGGCTCCATCACAGTCCCTTGGGATTCTGCAGGACAGCTACAATAAAATCTACATCAGTTTGAACATGTTGGTGATGTCCTGGGAAACCAATCCCAAGGGTAGGAAAAGGGAAGGTACATGGAAAGAGGAGCAGACTCATTCAGGGGTCTGAGTACTTGATCTGAAAACCTGGCAGCAAAAATGCTGTTGCAGAAATTGGTCTTTTGCCATCCACACAATGCAAGAAAATAAGGAGAAAAAGGATTCAATCCTGGATGTATTTTAATCCTTAAATTTGTGCTACAGGGCTTCCCCTTTGGCAGAGGGCTAATCCTACCAAATGACAACCAGTCAGTCATTTCACTTCTCTTTATTCCTTTCAAGTGTTATCCGTCTGCTGTTTCTTGACTTTTACCCACTTTATCTTCTGTTTCCTAAAGACTTTAATTTTTTTTTTTTTTAAATCACCATCCTGGAAGCCTCCAAGACTATAAGGATTGGGAACAGGAAGTTAATTTCCCTTGCTTGTTCTGTAACCATTTATTCAACACTTAATTAGCCAGGAGATGCTAGATTCGGACAAGATTTTGGATTTCGGTCTAGAAATCAGGTTTATGATCTTTATACTCCAAGTCCTGTCCAGCCTGGCCTTGGGCACTGCCAGGGATCCAGGGGCAGCCACAGCTGCTCTGGGCACCCTGTGCCAGGGCCTGCCCACCCTCACAGGGAACAATTCCTGCCCAATATCCCATCCAGCCCTGCCCTCTGGCAGTGGGAAGCCATTCCCTGTGTCCTGTCCCTCCATCCCTTGTCCCCAGTCCCTCTCCAGCTCTCCTGGAGCCCCTTTAGGCCCTGGCAGGGGCTCTGAGCTCTCCCTGGAGCTTCTCCTCTCCAGGTGAGCACCCCCAGCTCTCCCATCCTGTCCCAGAGGGGCTCCAGCCCTTGGGGAGTCTCCATGGCCTGTTCAGGACTGGCTCCGGCAGCTCCACGTCCTTCCCATGTTGGATCCCAGGGCTGGAGGCAGCTCGGCAGGTGGGGCCTCCCCTGAGCGGGGCAGGAGGACCGAATTCCCCTCTCGTACTGCCCATGGTGATGTGGGATCAGTCCAGGACTCGAGGTTATTTCCCCACACGGCCGGGGCACGTCCAGCTCTGACCGCCAGGCCCCGAGCCCTTCTCCCAGGGCGGCTCCACCAGCTCATCCCAGCCCGGGTCGGTACCGGGGGTTTCCCATCCGGCAACAACACTCGGCCTTGTTTAACCTGTAATATTGTTACAGCCCCGCTTCTGCCTGTCCAGCTCCGCACGGCAACCTCCATACAGGAATCTCGCTCCAACTATTAAACATTCGCAAAAAAACTGTTTGTTTTTAAGCCGCATCTCCGGGGAGGAGGCAGCCAGAAACTTCCCGGCGGAGCACAGCCGGGTCTACCTGGGACACAACCGGGGAGAGGCGGAGAGACACCGGGGACACGGCCGGGTGCACCTGGGGCACAATGGGAGACACCGGGGACACGGCCGGGTGCACCTGGGGCACACAGGGGAGACACCGGGGACACGGCCGGGTGCACCTGGGGCACAATGGGAGACACCGGGGACACGGCCGGGTGCACCTGGGGCACACAGGGGGACAGGCGGGGGTGCCCAGGGAATAAGGCCGGGAGAAGGAGGCCGCAGCCTTTGTGTGGAGCCCTTCCCGCGGGCAGTAGCAGCGGCGGGCCCGGCCGGGCGGAGGGGAGCTGAGGGGCGGCGGGCCGGGCTGGCTCCGCCCGCACCACATGACTCCGCGGCCGGGAGAAACTTTTCCCGTCCCGCGGTCGGAAAATGGCGGCGTAGGGAGCGGGGTCCGGCATCCCGGCGGCTCCCGGCGCCATGACCCGCTGGGTGCCCACCAAAAGGGAGGAGAAGTACGGCGTAGGTGAGGACGCGCCCGCCCCGCTCCCGCCTGTTGCGCACGGGGCTCCCCCGGCCGCGGCCTGCCCGTCCCCGCTCCGCTCCTCGGCCGCTCGGGATGGAGCGCCGTGTTCCCCGGCTGCCCCGAGCCCCCTCCGCTCCCCGCCTCCCCCGCCCGGCTCCTCCTGCCTCCCGGGGAGCTGAGGAGTTGTCTGGGAGCGCCGTGCCCCGCTGGGAGAAGTTGCCTTTCTCCCTGTCGCTCCCGGAGCGCTGCGCGGAGTGAAGGAGCTCCGAGTTGTTTTCTCCTCGGCTCTTTCTCCCGGCGCTGGCGGAGCGGGATGCGCTCCCGGGGCGGCTCCCTTGGGAGCCCAGCCCGTGTCCGTGTGCTGTGCCCCCGCGGGAGGTGTGAGGAGCCGGGCTCTGGCTCTGCGGGGAGTGTGATGCTCATACAGATGAGCCTTTCCCTGCGCGGGGATCCATTTCCTACTCCGCTCCTCCCGTGCCCCTGGAACAGAGGGGGATTGTTCCCAGCTGGAGGCTCAAACATCCCCGCTGGGACTGAGGGACCGAGCCCCGGCGAGGTTTGGGCAGGGATGTGCCGAGAGGGCCCGGCAGGAGTTCAGAGATGCTGCGTTTGCAGCACAAGGGTTTATTGCGGGGCTGCGGCGCAGGAGGCTTTATTGGCATGAATGAGCGTTTGTCTGGGGGAAGGAAATAATAAATCCGACTATTCAAATTGGAAACATGAAGTTCAATGCCCACCACAGTTCTTGGGCTGGATTGATTGTGAAGAAGAACTTTTCATAGAAACCCACGGCTAAACCTCCTGAACAAAGCGAGCAGGAAGGAGGGAGTTTCTGAGGTCGAGTAAAACCTAAGCAAATGATAGAATTAATTCTAAACTCTGTGTGCATGTGCCTAGAAAACCTTAGCTTGACTTTTAAAAGTTGTTTAAAATCCGAGGTACACCGTGTGAGACCTGTGGGTAATTCCAGCTATGAAGATGCAGGACGAACACAGGGAAGCAGCAATGCCACTCACTGATGGCACTCGCTCGTTCAGTTGCCAAATTACCTCCCTGATGGTCTGGGATGGGTATTTTGGAGTGACTGAATTGTCACGTAGTGTGAGCTGATGTTACAGCCCAGTGACACTGGAAAGCAAGTTCCTCTTTTGCAGGAACCCGGTGTCTGCTGCTGTGCTGGGCCCGGCTTTCCAGGAATGTCTTGAATTTGATTTGAAAATGACATGGGAGAAAACAACCTGCGTGAAATAGACTGGTTGTTTTATAACTTAGTTTAAGTGTACTTGCATCTCCAGTGTGGGGGACTGCCTGTGCAGTAAGAAAACTGGATTTAAATATAATTTAAGAATAAAAGAAACACTTCCGAGTTTGAAAAAGCACACGACAATGTGCTTAATTGGTATTTCTTGTGTCCACTGCTCTGCAGAGAAGTTTGTAATGGTTCTTTATTAGGTGTGTGTTTCTCTGATAGTTTGTTTTCTTTTTCCTGCAAGGAGGCTGAGATCCTCACCAAACTGGGGGATTTCTCTGCTGAATGACAGGGATGTGAGGGTTGAAAATGGATGAAGTGTCGCAGAGAGATAAATCAGATTCAGAGCTGATTGACCATTGGATTCACTGGCCTGTGCCATTCTGTTACAGGCTGCTTTGGGAGGGATAGCTTCTTTTCGGTGTCCTCCTAAAGAAGATGAATATTCAGTTTGGTTCTGTGTGTTTTATGGACCTTTATGGTGTTAAGAAAGGGTATTGTGAGTCTTCTGATGTTTTATTTTTTGCTGCTTGTGAACACTGGAGGTTGTGTAGTCCAAACGGAATTGGAGACAGCACTGTTAACCTGAAAACTCAGACTTGAGACTATTTTTCTTCCTGTTGCCCTGCCCAGGCTGATGTTGACTCAGTATTGTCTGACAGGGAGAAAGTCCTTAATAGGAATGCTAATGGCACTTAGTGAAATATAATGATGTAGGAAGCTTTGGGTGTCTCATCAAGCCATGCAGATATCTCCAAAAGGATGGTGCCAGGCTCATTCCAGAGGCTCAATGACAGGATGAGGAGCAGTGGTCATGAACTGAGCCCGGAGAAGTTCCACCTCCAGGTGAGGGAGAAATTCTTTCCATGAAGTGTATCAGAGCCCTGGAACAGCTGCCCAGGGAGGGTGTGGATTCTCCCCCTCTGGAGACATCCCAACCCACCTGGATGTGTTCCTGTGTCACCTGCTCCAGGTACAGCTGGGATGGACTGGATAATCTCCAGAGGTGCCTTCCAACCCCAAATATTTTGGGATTCTGTGTGCAGGCTTCCCCAAAGCAGAAATCTCAGGAAGGTGGGTTGTTGTGGTTATGTTTATGTCACAGCGGTGGGAGCTCAGAAATGTACATATGTCTATATATAGAGATGTGTATATATAAAATACACACATTTATATAATACATTTATATCCATTTTCCCCCTCCTCTGGTGTATCCCTGTGCACAACAGAGTTTTCTTAACATCTCAAGGCCTGAAGATTTGCTGGCTGTGATGCAGCTGGAGCAAATTATGCCGAGAAGGCTGTAGTGCCAGCTGGTAGGACACAGGTGTGTTAAGGAGCATTCCCCCATGGCACAGTGGGATTTGGGGATACCTGCTGGATGCTCTGCGCTCGAGTAAAGTGAATTTGCTGCCCCGAGCCTGTGTGCAGAGGAATTATCTCAGCAGGCAGTTGAGAGAGTGACTCAGCTCCGCTTCCTGAGAGAGTTCGGAGAGGCTGCAGGAGGAATGGGTGTGGATCTAATGGGATAACACGGATATTAGATTAACATATGGGGAGCCACGTGAACCAGGGAAAAGGATCAGCTTCACTGGAGAAGCTTTTCCCTGCTCCCAGTGCTGTGGATCCTTGTCCTTCATCTCAATCCTGCCTTTCATCCCTTGCCCTGAGCTGGTGGGGAGGAGTGTGGTTGTGTGGAGGGCACCACGTGGGTGTGTGGCTTCCTCCACGGGGGCATCAGAGCCTTCCAGAGAGTCCTGAGAGCTGTTGATGTCCCCTTGGTGTCACACAGTGGCTGTGGAGTGTGGGTGCTCAGTCTCCCATTCCCTGCTCTTAGCGTCATGTGAAATTTGTAATTTTGGTGGTTTTCCTTCTGCTGGGGAAAAGAGATGTAAAGAGCTGCTTTGGGAGGTCTGGGAGCCTGACCAACACCTCTGAGATAGTGCACAAAGGCTGTGGTAGCTTCCAAATCCTCAATTCTGCTCTTTGCCCCTTTTCCTTTCTGCTGAGAACTGCAGTGAGAGGTAGAGCTGGTGCTACTGTGGTTAAAAAATACTGTAGTTAAAATGCCTCTGTGTCCAAAGGTTTGTGTTCATATGGAGTAATTAGGCCACTACTGTGGTAGTTTAATCCCTTTGCTTTTTAAAATTGAATAAATGATGAAAATTAGTGCCACGTGCCCTTGGATAGTCAGATGTAAGAGGACAACTTGAACTTCCCAGTTACAGAGCTTGAGTTTCCATCCCTGAAGATGTCCAAGGAAGGACTGGATGTGGCACTCAGTGCTCTGGGCTGGCTGACAAGGTGGGGATTGGACTTGGCCTTGATGGCTCTGCAGGTAATTTCCAAATTCAGTGAGTTTCAGTATTTTTGTTTGTTCCTGGTGAGTTTTTGTTGAGTGTCACAACTTGGCAAATAATAATGAGCCTAATTTTAGATGGGGACATTGGCCACAGTTCGTGGTCAAGGTGTTTTAGTGCCTCTTTGAGACTGGGATAGCTTTCCAAAGGGGTTTATGGAAGTACTTTCAAACCAGGTACATAGAAATATATATTTTATTATTAGGAGATGGCTTTAAGGAGTTGGTGGACTAAGAGGTGATACAGGGATCATGATTTAAATATTTTGCAGCTGAGTTCTGCTCTTTTAATGTCTCTTTGAATGGGGGGATAAGAATTTTTCAAGAGGAAAGCTGGTGAAAGCACAGGAAATCCTACAGCCAAGCACTGCTGCTTCTCTTCTTCTGCTTCAGGGAGGGCTGTGGTGCTTTGGGATAGATTTAAGGCTTTTGTAGAGGCCTGGAGTTGCGGTCCAGGCTCTGGGGAGCTGTGGTGGCATGTGGAGACCCTTGTCTAAGGTGATGATCTTGTGCATATTTCTGCCTTAGAGCAGGAAAGGAAACATTTTAAGGAAATTGAAAAGGATGGATCTTAGAAACGCATCTTAGTGATTTTAGTGCTGCTGTACTGTGAGGTTTAGAGCTGCCTGGCAGGACAGGACAGGTGACTGCTGTTAGTTACAGCAGGGCTGTGCTGTGGCACATCCCAAAGCCGTGGAGTAAAAGTGGAAGTGTAAAATGTCCATGGAAGATTTGCTGCTGCATTGATCAGTTTATTGGGGTGAGCACATACAAGTTTGGTTTCCTAGAGCAAACATATCCCATGGACACCCAGATTAGGAGTTTGTTTGGTTGGTTGGTTTGGTATATCCAAATGCTGTGAGGAAAGGCTGAGAGAATTGGGATTGTTCAGCCTGGTTTGGAGTGACCTCAGTGTGGACCTACAGTGCCTGAAGGAACTGACAAGAAGGATGGAGAGAGACTCTGTACAAGGGCTGGAGAGACAGGAGAAGGTGAGATGGCTTTAAAAAGACAGAGAATAGGTTTACATGGGATATTTGAAGTGAATTGTTCCCTGCGAGGGTGGGGAGGAGCTGGGATGGAATTCCCAGAGGAGCTGTGGCTGCCCCTGGATCCCTGACAGTGCCCAAGGCCAGGTTGGACACTGGGGCTTGGAGCAGCCTGGGACAGTGGGAGGTGTCCCTGCCATGGCAGGGGTGGCACTGGATGATCTTTATCATCCCTTCCACCCCAAACCATCCCATGGCTCTATTTTACAATAGCCTTTAATTCTGCTTGCTGAGGGGATGCATTTCTGTGCTGCCCCCCATCTCTGGCATCTCCTGAGGCAGAGGGAAGGGGCTGGCAGGTGTCCCACACCTCTTTCTACAGCAGTGACCTGAGTTTGACTGCAGGCATGTGCTCAGTTCCTCCCCGTTTACTCAGCAGCCACTATTGTTCTCTGTCAATAAACACTTGTTGCAAACAGCAGATTGGAGAGGGATAACGATACCAGATAAGTGGAAGGGACTGTGGGCTCCTGTTTGTTTTCATCCAGGCCAGCAGCAACATTACAGGCTGGGATTGTTCTGAGAAATGACACCTGATGGGATTTTCCAGGAATTATTGCTTTTTTTCCTCTCATGGAGCACAAACTGACTTCAGCAGGTAGCCAGCTGCCTATGGCCACAATACAGAGCTTTTATTTAACTTTGCAAAGGCAATTTTCAGTCAGTTTAGGGAATTTGCAGCTAGTGATTTTAGACTTTATCTTAGAAAATAAAAGAGGAGGTAGAAAAGTGAAATTTTACACTTTACGTGGTCTGCAGGAATGGCAGTGACAGCAGTCAGGGGACTGTTTGAAGGTGTTTGAGTTGGTATTTCCATCCCTGGAAGTGTCCAAGACCAGGTTGGATGGGGTTGGAGCACCCTGGGATAGTGGAAGGTGTCCCAGCCCATGGCAGAGGGTGGAAATGGATGAGCTTGAAGGTCCCTTCAACCCAAACCATTCTGGGATTCTCTTGATTTCAAGTAGCACCTTGGTGGGTTTTGTAATTATCCCTTTATCTCTTCTATTGGAAATGCCTGACTTAGGTGCAGTCAGACAATGTGAATTTTGGGCTGTTTGCCACGCTTGGCACAGATTTCTCTGTGTTACAAAGGCGTTTTCCTTTCTGCAAAAGCAAAGCTTTCAGGGAAGGGGAAAAAAACTGGAGGCAACTTAAAGTCAAACCTTCTCCAGAAAACCCCTCTGTCAGCTTGCAGCTACAGGAGTAAGGGTTGGGATCATTTTTCCTTTAAATATTGGTGTTTCTGGCTGTGGAGCACAGGGAGGATCCTTTGCTTTGTCTAATCCTTCAGTGTGGTCCTGCAGGGCTGAAATCCAACACCTCTTGTTAAACACCTGTGGATGTGTCCAGCTGTAGATAAATAGCTTTGCTGACTGCTGCTGAGGAGTGGAAGCTCCAGCAAGGAACTGCCTCACATCCAGTTTTCAAGTATTTATTTCTTCAAAGGTGTCAGTTTTTCCTCTCTTTGACTTCCTGTAAGTCCAAAACTTCCTCAAAATACTCAGTGGAGCTGCTCCTCCTTATGGGTCTTCTTTGGCAGGGTGGTGGATCACTGACAAGTCAGATTTTTTTTTTTTTATTAAATTTAAAAGCATTTTTAATTCTGTTTTCTAGCCTGTGGTGGCCCCCAAGGCTGTTCTGACAATAGTAATTTTCTGAATAAGGCTTTAATGAATTCCTTGATGAGTTATTGGATTACTTTCCTCCTTTAGCTTGTGGGGGGGGGGGAGGGAAAATTGAAATCATGCCCTGTCTGAACAAAAAAAAAATATTCAATAAGAGATAATTCCTGTAATTCTGAAACTTTCTCTCCCTTTCCAGACTGTAGTTGTGCAAACATTTATATATTTATAGATTATCTGCCCGTGTTTATGTAATTTGTGCATTAAATCTGATTTCTGATGTAAAGATTTGTAACACAAGAAGCAGCAGTTGCTGCATTTCAGTTTCATCAGCAGAAATATGAAATATCTCTGGAAATATTTCTCTGCTCCATATAGCTTTGTAACTAAACTGAAATAATTGCATTGAGAACTATTATGTGTAATCATGTCCCATATACGTAACAAAACAAACAGATGGATGAAGAACTGAAGCAACCATTGGCTGCCACACATGAATTTGGGGGTTTTTATATGATGTTTTTTAGCACTGCTGCCTGATTTTGAGTGCTGTTTGTATTATTTCAGCACAACCCTTTCTAGAATGTGTTTGCAGGCGGTTTTGGTGGCTGATTTTGCCTGAGGGTGTTGGAGTAGCAAAAATGTCTTTGTGTTCCCCAGTAGAAAATACCAACAAGTGAGTGGAACAGGATTTGCTGTGTAATTTGTGAACGGGAATGGCAGCGAAATTGTACATAATCAATGTTTGTGCTTGTAGGCACTCGGGTTTTTGAGGCACATCCCTGCTCTTGTAGTAGCTGTGCCACTTTTATGGATGTGCTGCACAAATTATTGAATATTGAGGTGGAAAACCTGCTGGAGTAGCTGCCTGGCTGAGCAGGTGTGGTGCTTTTGGGAAAATCTTGTTATCCCTGAGGAGTCCCAGGTGGGGAGGGCATCAGGAATTACCTTCCTTGAGGAGGAACCTCCTGGCTTGACCTGGAGAGTTCCTGGCTGGTTCTGGCAGAGCTTCCTGTAGCATTTGGAAAATTTAGCAGTGCAGGGTGGGCACTTGGAGAGAGCCCAGAGCCTCTGAAATACCTGAGAGCCTCTTCAGGCACGCAGATGCCTCCTGGAAGTGCAGCCTTAGGTGTTTGTGTTTGCTCTGCCTTCCTTCTCCTGCTTATCCAAACAAAGCACGGAAGTGCCGGCGTCACTGGGCTGGGATGGAATAAAATAGCGTCTGCAGAGGGAATGGGGCCTGAGTGTCCTGGGAGGACAAGGAACGGATGAGGCCACACCATACCCAAACCTAAGATCTTCAGCTGTGCTGTGCTAGGAGGGTTTTTCCCATTTTCATACATGGAATAAAAAGGAAAAAAACAGAATTAAGGGAGAACATGGCAAAACTCCCGGTGCCTCTGGGAGTACAGGATTATGGAAAGCTCCACTCTTACCTGTCTCCAGCAGCTTCCCTGCCTCCCAGCTGCTGCTTTAGCCTTGAGCATCCTCCTAACAGTGCCAGCTGGTCTGCAGGAAAAAAATGTTGGCAGCAGGGAATGTTCAGGGCGTGGAGTTGGGTGCTTTTATTGAGGAGTTGCTTCATGCAGCGTGTGCAGTGTCTGTATCAGAAATGAAGTGGAAGCAACTGGTAATAGAAAAAAATGCTCCTGTAGTAGACCCCGAGACAGGAAATCTCTCAGTGCTGAGCCAGATGGAAGCTGCTGATGAGAATTGGAGTTTCTGAGTCTTGAGGCAGATGGTGAACGATTGAAAAGGACGCTTTGCTTTCAGAAAAATCTGCTGTGCATATGACTCCAGCGAGCAATCCCTGCCCCTGCCACGGCTGGGGATTATCCAGGCAGTGCCTTGCAATGCCCTGTAAATGCTGTCCTCTGAAGGAGGGCTTGCACTGCAGTTCCATGGCTGTGCAGAGATCTGGTGAAATGTGGCACTTGGGCCAGGAAAGTTTGAGATAAGAGCCTGTGGGAATGTTTCTGTTGATAAATATGAGGTTAATCTCTCAAAGTGGCAGCCCTATGAGTGA
The DNA here is from genome assembly GCF_965231275.1 of Zosterops lateralis. Taxonomy (NCBI): domain Eukaryota; kingdom Metazoa; phylum Chordata; class Aves; order Passeriformes; family Zosteropidae; genus Zosterops; species Zosterops lateralis. Next base: position 25,898,637 of record NC_139768.1, read on the forward strand.
AAACTAACAACAGCATGCCAAGAAATCTTTGACTTTAATTACTGTTTTTTAAGTAATGGGAAGAGCTAAAAGAGGATGTGTCCAGAAGCTCTTGTTTGGTTGACTTTGACTTTTTCCTGCTGCTTTGGAGTGCTGTGGGAGAATTACTGTTCCTTTGCATCAATCTATGGCTCATTTGTGGCTTTAATATAGAAAATAAAGCTCACACTCAAGCCTTTAGTATGCTCTGTCTAACCTGAGGTGGTGCTGATGTTACCTGGTATCCAGCCTCTTTTTTTGCTCTTACAGCTCTTCTTTTGCCCTTACACACAAATTCCCACCAATTTTATGCAGGCATCACCTTGTCATCCCTGCAGGAATTCCTTCCTTCCTGCTCACCCTTTTTGCCATTATTAAACTGCCTCAATCTTGTTACGTTTTTCTTGCCGTGACTGGTAGGTGTTGGTGTTTCCATTAATCCATCATTTTCCTTGACCAAGGATCTTAGGTGGAGAAGACTTGAGAGCCTGTTTTATTTCCTTCTGTCTGAGCTTGGCGTATCTTGTGGGTTTGCTTTTTGTTTTTTGGTGGTTTTGTTCCCTTCTGTGGACTGATCTCTGAAGTTTCCAGTGTAAATGGTATGACTCAAACTGGTTGTAAAAAAAAAAAAAGTGGTTTGTGCCATTTTTAATTTTTTTTAAAAAAATTGGAGGTGTTTTGGCTTCTGTTTCATATCAGAGTTGATCTGTAGAAGGTTTGTGTTTGCTGTGGCAGGATCCAGCTCTGTCCTTCCCTGCCAGCCTGTCAGCAACGCCTCTGCAGCTGCTGGCAGTCTGTGTCCCACCTCTCTGTCACCTCCACTGGGCTGTTCTGCACTTTTTTGGTTCTGCCCACTGACATTTGGGCATAAAGGAGCCAAACTTTTTGTCCAGGCCAGGGCAGGAGTGTGCACAGGACCAGCTCAGAATTCCTGGAGCGCTGGGACTACCTCATGAACATTGATTCCTTTTTAAAATTAATTTGGTGACATGTGACAAAGCGGTGGATAAAGGTCCCTTTTCCAGAGATTTCAGTCATTGAGCTTTTTTGGTGAGAGACCAGTTGTCCTTGCAGTGAAGTGGCTGGAGATGGGAACTTTTTTTTTTTTTTTTTTTTTTTTTTTTTTTTTTTTTTTTTTGTGGTGCAGAGATATTTCTTGGCCAGAAGTTTCCATAGTGTGTGAGTCAAACGGGACAAAATGCCAACCTCAAACTTCTTGATACAGAGCCAGATATTCTTTTGGGATTTATTACTCTACACTTTGTTTGTTTGTATTTGTTGGTTGTGTTAACTTGAGCGTTTGACTGGAACTAAGACTCTAAAAGGATTAAAAAAGCACATTAGATGTTTATCTGGGTAATAGGGGCATCTGCAGTTAGATGGGATTGCTTGAATGCTGAGCATTGCTGTCCTGAAGAGCTCAGGACGTGCTCGTGGGTGAGGCAGTTTTTTAGAAGGTCTTGATCTGTCTCTAAAGGGTTGATTATGGGAACTGGACTTGGGATTCTGTCTGGTCCCTCTCCTGCTGAATTCCAGTTTTGGGATGTTGATGGAGGTGGTGCTTATGCAAGATTATGGCAAAGGGTTGGTTAAACCAGTGCAGCCACAAACTGAGAGTGGGGTCTCTTTAGGTGGTGCAGTCCCCATCCCTGGAAGTGTCCAAAACATGGATGTGGCATTTGAGGACATGGTTTGGTAGTGACCGTGGTGCTGCTGCTGGGTTGGCTGTTGGGCTGGATCATCTTGGCATCATTAAGGTTGGAAAGGACCTTTAAGATTAGCAAAGTGATTTTGGGAAAAAAATATCCCGAACCTTCTTTAAGAATCAGTTGAGTCTTCAAGGAGTGACTGAAGTGTCTTGCTTTGTGCTCTGTGGGGTGGGAATTCTTATTCCCAAAAAATAAAGACTGGATATAGCCAGATAAGCACATTTTAGTAAAGCCTTGAGAGAATGACTCAGTTATGATGCAGCTGACATTGTCGGAAGTTTTGTGTGGGTTCAGCTTGGGTTTGATTTTCTAGTTGAATGTATTCCTGAAGTGATTTATTAAGAGATTTTTATCAATCAGTTGTGCTGCAGAGGCCTCTGTTTATTTACTGGGCTGTGATGAGTGATGGAACTGGTTCAGATTTTTGCCTTAAACACAGAAAGTACAGTTTGGGTTTCCTGCAACAGCTGCAGTTTCCACAGTTAGAGCACACAAAGGTGAACGTGTTCTTGGCTGAAAACCAGGAGTTTTAATACTTTTAGGGCCTGAATATTTAAAATACTGGCGTAACTGCAGGCTTTTACAGTCTGGGTGTGATACCATCTATAACACAGCATGCTTAAATCAAGATATAAACTTCTAAGACCAGGAGTTAATATATTATATATGTAAAGTGCTGTCTGGATGCTTCCATAACACTTAAATAAAAAGTTTGGAAAATAGAAGATAATTTTGTGGAGGGGAACTAAAATAAATGTGTGCCAGCTTGGGTTTTCAGGAGATAGGTAGTGACAGTTTGTGAAATGCCTGGGTTAACTTAATGAAAAGTAAAATATTGGTGATCATTAATGAAATCTTGAGTTCTGCAATTGTTTCCCCTCTTGGTGCATCTGCACATGACAGAGTTTGTGTTGTTACCTTTGCATCAGCAGCTTCCTCTTGCTCGTGGGCCATTCACGGAGCAAGAAATGTTTTGAAAATTTAAATTGTTTTTCTCCAGAGCACTGAAGGCTGCTTAGCAAGAGGGACTGAGTTAGATTCCTCCAGGAAAATGGCACAAATAGTGTCCCCACCTCTTCCAACATAGGTCGCTGAGTGCTCCTGGTGTCTCAAAGGATGCTTTCACCAAATGTAGCCAGGGCAAACCTGTGATTGGTATATCCAAACCAGGCTGGTTTGCTGGATATGAATTGAGTGCTGGCTGTCGTTAATTTGGTTTTTTAATAGTTCTGTTTCGAGGCAGAGGTGCTGCAAGTGGAGGTGAGTTGAATAGTTCAGAAATAAGCACCAATTTTAGATGGATGCAGTATTTTTTCAGTAAGGGAATCAAGCATTTTAAGGTGCAAGTTACCACTGTCCAGTCTAGCCCAAACTTCTGCTGCCTGTTGGAGCTTTCCAAACAGAGACATGGAAGCAGATTTTGGGAATCATGGCAGGGAAATCACCCTTAAGCTGTTGTTTGCAGCAGAGCAGTGCTAGGAACAGCACAGATCTGCTCCTTGGCCAGAGCTGGCTCTGCCCCGGCTGCCAGCGGGCATGTGCTGGGTGCTAATGCCTCACCCCTTTTCAGGGAATTCTCCGAGTGATGCTGGGAAAATAACCTGCCAAAAAGGGGGAAAGAATAATCAGAATACTCCCTTTCTTACAGCAGAGGATTAATATTATTTTATTAGTGACTTACTGCTGGGTTAGTGGCACCTTAATCACCATCCTAGCATTAATATGTGACCATCAGGGTGGTTTTAAAATACATTTTGCTTGGATGATTATGCTTGGGAAGGAAGGAGCTGTGGCTGTGAGCTATTCTGAATTATCAAGGGCAATTTTGAGGCTCAGGGCAGTGAGGGAAGTAGGTACAAGGGTTATTTTTGATGTGTTTCAGTAGGCTGAGGGGTGGGGAGCCAAGTTCTCACCTGGGAATTCCTGTCTACATCTGGGATTGATTACTGGGCTACACCAACTTTAATATATTAATCTATTTGACAATATAAATGTTAAAAATCATTGATAAATTTTAATAATAATAATAAATAGTTGGACTTGATTCTCATAGATCCCTTCCAACTCAGAATATTCTGTGATTAGGCTAGAAAAGGCTCTAGAATTATTAAATCAACTCATGGGAAAGTGAATGGTTGTGAAAATACAGGTGAGTTCTCATTGTGCCAAAATTGTGGAGCTCAGTGTCTGGAAGCAGAGATTTAGAGTGTTCCTCTACTCTGGTTTTCCCCCCTTTCCAGAATTTGTGGAGTAAAACATGATGCTGAGTCTTTGATGAATAGTGGGGTCGTATCAGTTACTTATTTCTTCCAGAATGAATGCAAAAATCGGTGTGGGTGCACAGGAGTGCCCTGAGGTGGGAAAAATGGAATTATAGGAATATGAAATCTCTCTGAGAGCTGCCCCAGTGCTGGTGGAAGGGGCTGGTGCAGAGAGGGAGCTGGACAGTGACCCTTTGTTAGGGCCAGTGGCCGAGCCAAGTCCGCTGGAAGCTGCCCGGAGCATGTGATTGCCCCTGGTTTGGAGAAAAACAATTTTTCCCTGTTTTTTTTTTTGGTTTTTTTTTTTTTTTTTTTTTTTTTCAAAATGCTGCTCTTATCTTTTAATGCATTCAGAGCTGTTTGAGTCGCTCCCATGGTGACGTTTTCCCCCCTCATTCTGGTGTGAGGGACAAATTCAGGAGAAGTGTGGCTGGTTTCCCATCGCTGCCATAGCCTGGCTGTTGTGGGAGAGAGGGGGAAAGTGTTGGTGGGTCAAACTGGGGCTCTCAGCAGCTCATTCCTCTCTTTTGGGGAAAGAAGAACAAGTTCTTCAGGGTTTATTTGTCTTGGGGTCTGTACTCTTGCTGTTGGAGACAGCCTGATGAGGTGATGGCAAAGTAAAAGAAATTGGGTAAGGTTTGATGTGTAAAAAGCCTCAAACTCCTTCATCTTTTTTTCTCTCATTCCAGAGGCTTTCCTGAGAAAGGAACAGAGGAATTTTGATTTTGTTTGCCCTTGTAGAAATACTGAGGAGGAAGAACAGTAGGAAATGAAAGCATCTTCCCATCACCTCATTTCCTCCTTGCTTTAGGCTTTTTGCTCTGCATCATCAGCTTGGTGTTGCAATGAATTGTGTCTTTTTTTTTTCTGTTTGCACAGCAGTGCAAGAGGACTTTCAGTGTGTTGGACTTCATTTTTATAATCATTGAAATGCCTATTAAAATACAGCTAAAATATATAAAAATGATAGTGTCATTAAGCTCACTGCTGTAGTAATGCTTAGTGGGAGGCACTCTCTTAGCACAATTCTGCTCAGTGCAACAGGAATTTCCTGCCATGGCAAGGGAGAGGCCTGAAGAATTAGGGGCTGATGCCTCAGGGATGTTCTCAGGGAGCTCTGTGGCCTCCTGGAGCACCAAACTGGGGGAGCTTTGGCATCATTTGTGTGGGTTTAGCCTGGAGCTCTGTGTTGGGAAGGACTTCAGGGTTTCTAAAGTCCCTTTCACTCTCTGGATTTAAGAGTGAGCTGGTGACATTTGGATGTTGCACCCGTGTGTGTTTGTGGACACAAACTAAAACATGAGATGTTTCACCTCAAATGAGGAAGTCCTTTCCATGAGGATGGCAGAGCACTGGAGCAGCTGCCAGGGAGGGCCTGGAGTGCCCTTCTCTGAGGGACACATTCCAAACCCACCTGGAGGGGTTCCTGTGTCCCCTGCTCTGGGTGGCCCTGCCTTGGTGGGGGGATGGACTGGATGATCTCCAGAGGTCCCATCCAACCCCGGGTTTGGGATTCTGTGGCAGAATTTGGGAGTTCTCCTGGGGCTGTCCTTGCTGTTGATGGAGTTTTTGGGGTTGTGTGTCTGGATTTGGGACTGCTTGCTGTTGGAGTTGCTGCTGTCCGTGAGGTGCTGAGCAGGCTGGCCCTGGGGCAGCACTGGCTGAGATTGGGGTGGGTGCAGTGCAGGGATGGAGGCCCAGCAGGCAGGAGTGGGTGTGGAGCTGCAGCTCTGCCAGTTCTGGTCACTTCTCATCTCCTGGGGAAGCTCAGCTGGAGCATCTGGCCTGACTCACCACCAGCCCAGGCACATTTGATGCTCTGCCAGCACTGACCATAAGCTGCACAAGTTTCTCCTCCCCTCCAGCCTTTAACTCTTGTCCTTCTCCTGCCCAGACCCCTGGGGGCTGTGTCTACATAGCAGAGTTGAAGCTTTTGCTAATTCTCTAATAACCACGTGGGTTTGAGTTTTGCTTAATCCCAAGCACTGAGGCACTTTCTTGAGGCACAGATCCTTTCCTGGGTGAGCACAGCTAATGCTCAAATGCTGTCCTTGCCTTCCTGGAGGATGGTGGCAGAGCAAGAGCCAAGTTACAGCTCCTTAGTGGCCCCCAGGAGAATGTAAGAGGTCTGAGGGAACATCAAAACTGACTGACTTTGTGATTCTGAGTTACCACAAGACAGATGCCAAAACATCTGCCTCTGGATAATGTTTTGTGTTAGTCTAAATCAGCATCTTGCTTTTTCTGCAAGAGCCAGCGTTGAGAGCTCGGGGTGATGTGATTACTCTTTGCATCCAGGGTGTTTCATTTAATGGACTTCTTAATATTAAAAATCAATTTGGATGTTCTTGATTGTGCTTCTTGTTAGCTGTGCATTATGGCACATTAATAATGCTGTTAGAGTCAATAACAATGTATATATATATATATATTTAGCACTAGTTTTGGCTTTATACCTTCAGTACTTGGTGGTGAAGTCCTCTGAATACAGATTAGCCAGAAGGAGGGGGGAGAGCTATTAAAAAGGTGACTGAGCATCTCACTTCATTAGCTCCCTAAAAATGAAGTGTCTGGCTTGAAAGGGGGGAGGAAGGAAAGCAAGAAACTGAACTTGTTTCTTGGAAATCTTGGCTTCGTCCAGAACTCTTCCATTTCACAGAATCCCAGATTTATTCAGGTTGGAATAGAGCACCAAGATCTTAAAGTCCAAGCTGTGTCTGATCCCCAGCTTGTCCCCAGCCCAGAGCACTGAGTGCCCGCTCCAGCCCTTCCTTGGACACCTGCAGGGATGGGGACTCAAACTTCCCTGGGCAGCTTGTATGAAAGGTTGGATCTCTTAAGATACCATAAAGATGTTACAGAGTAATATTCTCTGGTATTACTTTGCTTTCAAGGCTGTATTAATCATTCCAAACTCAATGAAACAAACCAAACTACAGTTAACACGTTTCCAGCTTTATTTTACACTGGCTTTTAAAAAAGAAGTCCTAAGTCATAACTGGGCTTTTTCAATAAAAGCAGACAAATTGCAGAGGTGAAAGCAAAGCCTTTTGTAAATCCTCTGGTATTAAAAGTCATCTGAAGGTTTTCCTATTTTCCCTAAAATGAAATTGCTTGATTTGAGTATTCAGGCAGATTCCTTAGTCCTCTGCTACTCACCCAGTGGAGTTTTTCATTTCTACACCAGAGGCTAATGGAGAAGCAAAAGGGAGAAAACAGTGTTTGAGTCAGGAGCTGCACCTGAGAACTGTTAAAGACAATTATTTCATGTGTGCATGAACCAAGGGTAGATCCTCTTGTCTTGTCTGTGTTCTGGGAGCAGAGCCTGACCCCAACCTGGCTGTCCCCTCCTGTCAGGGATTTGTGCAGAGCCAGAAGGTCGCCCCTGAACCTCCTTTTCTCCAGGGTTTATTTCTTTCTGTATTTTTTAATTAGTGCAGAAAGGACAAGTGAGCATCTTATTTTGTCCTACTTGAGCTCAGCTGGGTGGCTGCACTTTGGGAAGGCACCATGCCTTGAGTTTGGCATTGTTCTGGATTTCTCAGGTCTCCTCAATGTAATTAATTCACATTGGGCAGTGAGTGATGAGACACCAGATGTGATGCAGAACATGTTGCTGCCCTTGCCATCTGCTGGGAAACCTGAGGTGTCTGTGCTTAAAGAAGCTTAGTGGCCCTTCCCTCTTTGTGCCCTCACTTTGGGAGAGGGGAGGCAGGCTGGCGTTGTAGGGATTTCTGAGCCTGCTTTAGGGTTCTCTCACCCTCAACAGATACCCTGTGTGGTCATGGAGGAGTTTCCAGGTGAACCATTATGTGTTCCAGGAATTTGGCTGCTCACAGAGAGGAGGAGTGAAAGGGACTATCTCACCTTTGTAAGGGAAAGTGATGATAAATCCTTTCTATCTACTTGAACTTGTGGGATTTAGGCTAATCCTGTGATAAAAGTCACGTTGGTGGATTTAATCAATAAGATTAGAGCATCACTGGACAGGAGGAACCTCAAGCTGGATTTTCTCCTTTAGCTTCGTGGTAACTGTTCAGGTCTGAGAATTTCTCCAGGATTTTTCTCTCTTGAGGAAATCAATTTTTCAGGAATGTTTGGATAACAGAATAATTAAAATACTGAGAAGGAGCTCTGAATCAAGCTTGGGGAGACAAAACCCAAGGTGAGGGCAAGAGGAACCAATTCATGTTGGTTAATGCACACATGAAATAATTGTCTTTTAACAGTTCTCAGGTGCAGCTCCTGACTCAAACACTGCTTTCTCCCTTTAGCTTCTCCATTAGCCTCTGGTGTAGAAATGAAAAACTCCACTGGGTGAGTAGCAGAGGACTAAGGAATCTGCCTGAATACTCAAATCAAGCAATTTCATTTTAGAGAAAATAGGAAAAGCTTCAGATGTCTTTTAATACCAGAGGATTTACAAAAGGCTTTGCTTTCACCTCTGCAATTTGTCTGCTTTTATTGAAAAAGCCAGTTATGATTTAGGGATTTTTTTTTTTAAAAGCCAGTGTAGAATGAAGCTGGTAATGTGTTAACTGTAGTTTGGTTTGTTTCATTGAGTTTGGAATGATTAATACAGCCTTGAAAGCAAAGTAATACCAGAGAATATTACTCTGTAACATCTTTATGGTATCTTAAGAGACCTCACCTTTCCTACAGTTAGAACAAAGCTTTTTCAGTATAAGTTGATGTTACCTTTGTATGTTTTTTCCTTTTTTCCCACCTCAAGTTCTTCTAGTGTTGACCTCCTCCTTTTTCTGACGTGTGCAGATTAAGGTGTGCAGCTCACTGAGGAGTTTATTTTATGTTCTTGAGCAGTAAGTGGGAGTTTGGTGCAATTCCTACAATGCCCTGCTCATTGTTCCTTACTGTATCAACTTTTAGAGTGTAAAAAATGCCTCTTTCTGTGCCCACACTTAATCCTTTGCTTTTAGCGCTTTGGGACTCTCGTGTGGCTGTTGGATTTTATTAAATTAAGGAAAACACACTTCAGTTCAAAACAAAAACAACAAACTTAATCAAAAGTTATACCTTGGGCTTTTAAATATTTTACACGATAGCTCAGGATACAGTTGATGAGACAAAATGCAAACATAGCAGTTTCATGCTTTACTCCTCCAAATTTTGTCCTTTTCCTTTAATTAAAGCCTTGGCATTTGCTCCAATCAAACATTTTCTGTCACAACATCTTTTGATGTCACTGTACAAAAAATAAGAACTCCTGTGAGCAGGAGTTATATGCTTGCAGGGGAGTTCGTGGTGTAGTTCAAGCCTTGCTTTGTCATCACAGGGGTGGAATGCACTTTATAGTTATTTTGGTTGCTTGCTTCACGATCCGTCAATGCTGCTGGAAGCCAGAAATGTGATTTATTTTCTCTTGCAGACATATTTTTCACATTTATATATATTTTTAAAGATAAATCACCCCTCCCTGGCTCCTCAGTCAGTTGAGGTCAGTGGGAGCTGTCGTGGGCAGTAATTACCATTTGATGGCTGTTTGTCATCTCCTGTCACAAGAATTGGTCGTTACACTGCAGCTCCTGGTGCCTGACCTTCCTTGTTGTGACAGACACCAGTTTTTAGCACTCTTGGGCATAAATTTTAGTGCCTTTTATTCCTGGCTGCCTTTGATCCGGAGTGTTATTGCACTGAAATGTCGGAGAAATGCTCAGCTGAAGTGTGAATTGAGTACAGGACTGGTTTTTAATCTGTTATAATGCAGATTTTTCCTGGCTGGGGTGTCTGCTGTGAGTCAGTGGAGTTGCTTGTCAGGGTCCTGGAGGTGGGAGACTGTCCTTGGATTCATTTTTGGATGTGTGAACATCCCTTGATTGAGCTGTGAGCTTTGAAGGGATCTGAGTAAACACCCCGGTGATTGTTGGGGATTTTTTGTGTTGCGCTCCAGCCACACGAGTTTGGAGGAGCTAGAGCTGTGGAACTTTGTGTTCCCTGCTATGCACAGAGCTGAAATGAGGATATTTCTGGGGATTGTTTGCAAGCAGCCTGTCCCATGTGCTTTGTGTTCACCACTGCCATCATCCCTCTGCTCAGAGCAGTTTGAAATGCTCATTTTTGTTAATGTGGTTCTCAGAACCTCCTTCTCCTGCAGGGCAGCATTTATGGCTTTCAGATATCCCAGATACCTGGGAGGGAGGGTTTATCTGGCCTTAATAATGACAAAATTAAGGAAGACATTAATACACCAATAGCTTGCCTTGTTTTGATGTCAATAGAAACTTACTTTCTAAAGCCTTCATTTAAATCCTGGTGATATTGGTCTCTGCAGTGCACCTGACCTTTATTCTTTTTACCCTGTTGTGTATTTTTATTCCATTAATGATCTTCCACCTTATATATTGTTTTCCAAACTGCTTTTCCATAGGTTTTTTTTCCACTTGTGAACTCAGATTTATTCATTTATTTACCTCCTAACTCTAAAGTCTGTCAAGCCAGAGGAGTTTTGTAGAGACAAGGACCCAGCCAATAATCCTGGGTGGATTATTGAGATGATCCAATGGATTATGGATTTATTTATTGGTGATCTGGTTGTGAGCTGGAATTCCCAGAGTTCTGGAGAGAACAAACAGGAATTATATAATAACATATAATTATTAATACTACTATTGATAATAATATTACAATATATAATCAATAATATTATAAAATTATAATAATATATAATAGTCTAGATATATTATTAACGTAATAATTATATTAATAATTATAAAAATGACAATGATAATATTTATTGTTATTAATAATAAAATTTGAAAAATTAGAGGCTGGAACTGGAGGCAGAAGTGCTCTGTGCCCCATCCTCATGCTGAGATCAGACCTCCCCTCGTGCCCACTGGGATGTTCCCAGTGTGTGAACTCAGGGCTAAACCCATTCTCAGATTTGGGGTCAGAGCAGTGGTTTTTGTGCAGTTCCCTGTTCTTCCAGATGGAGTTTGTGGTGTTGATGTCCTGTGTGGTGCAAGAGATCTGCTGCTCAGGACTGCTGGGGGAGGAGGGAGCTGGCCAGGCAAGGCAGGTGTTTGCTGGATTTGTAACTCTGCCAGAGGTTTTGGATTTGAGGGTTTTTTTGGAAGTGCTTTGTTACCTGTAATGAGTGTGGAGTGTGTTGTGGATGCTCTGTGAGCTCCTGGTCTGCAAATTTCCTGTGAGAGCCTCATGTCACTTCTCCAGGTCTTTCTGTTCCAATAAAACATCCCTGAGTCCTTGGGCAGAAGGAAAAGCAGTGGTGCTAATCTGAGGGGTGGTAGGAATTTGGGAGGTAATTATGATGTTCTAAAAATGATTTTGTTTCCTGAAGAGTTACAACAAATAGTGAGAAATTCTGATTTTCAGGTGTTATTGATCCTCCTTGGAGGGAGTAGCTGCAGTTGTAAATTGAGGAATCAACTTCTCTGGGTCCACCTTGACTAAAGTTCTTTAATTTCAATCTTGTGAAATATTTCAGTCTCTGCCTTCAATCCTCCTTGGTATTGGAAGATTTTTTTTCTCTTACAGAGTATTTACTCCATATAAAACTTAAAAAAAAATTGGCTTTTGGGGTTGTACTGTTTTGTTTTTCAAATCATGATGGCTTTTTTCCTAACCAAGCCTGGTTTGGAGCATTCTTTATCAGATGAATTTGTGGCCATTGCCAATCTCAGTGCTCCAGAAGTGCCCAGATTTTCTTTTGGGAGTGGCAGGGAGGAGTGATCTTTGAGTTACTGTTGGATTTATTGTAGTTTATTGTACAGTGCATTGCTGCAGTTGCCTCTGGCACTCAGAAATTCTGAAATCATATTTTTTCAACATCCTGTGCTTGCAGTAAATGACTGAAGTGGCTGAGAAATCATCCTTTAATGTTAGCCTGGCAATTTGAGTTTTCTAAAGACGCTTTGAAAGTTTTCTGTGTGTTGAGCTGACAGGGGAAGACAGAGCAGTTCTTTGTAGAACTGCCTGAAATTGACACAAAGTGCTGTGGAAAGCTGGCAAATACAACAAAAATTGAGTGTATTGCCATGAAGAAGCAAAGCATTAGAAACAGAGTGAGGGACAGCTTTAGCAAGAGAAATTGTGTTGGGTGGTTTTTTTTGTTACAAAGGGAAATATTGATGAATTTAAGAACTTGGCTGAATTTTTAAAGATTTTTTAAATTTTTTTTTGTGAGTTTGTTATCTTCTTTTTTATTAGAGCTGGGATTAAATGCTCAAGAGATGCAATTCGTGTTTGGACTCAGATGTTTATTAATTCCCATCTATAGTGCAGTCTCACAGGTTGTGAGTTCTACCTAACAAAGTGAAAAATGGCTCTATCTCTCTACAAGGTCTTTTAAGCACAGATTGTCCAATTATGAAATGACACCTAAATTATTTTTACTTTTAACCCAATAACCAACTACCCACAATGCGGATTTTTCTACCCGATTGCAAAACACCACCCAGACCCATGAAGAAGGAGTGGACTATGCCCTAAAACCACCATCTTGCTTTATATATATTACAATATTTTAAAACCTTAAACTCTAAGTTTTTCACCATGTGATATTAGACACTTCTATTCAAACCACACACCTATAATCCCAGTGCTGTCACTCAATTTTGGAAGCCTTTTCCAAGGCCTCAGGTCAAATGCAGTATTTGCCTGGGGTCAGTGCCTGTCAGCACAGAAAACCTGAACTTCTCAGTGCCCAGGGTTCCAACAATTTTTTACAAAAAGATTTTAAATGGGAGTAATGAGTAATAAAAGCAGTGATGTGGGGAAACAGCTGGAGTTGTGTTGCCTTGCCTGCACTAACAGCAGTGTTCCCTCTGTCCAGCTCTCTACAACTATGATGCCAGGGGACCAGATGAACTTTCCCTACAGATCGGTGACACCGTGCACATCCTGGAAACCTATGAGGGTAAGATGGCAAAAATTGAATTGAAAAATTGGATTTGTGGGGGGGAATTCCTTTTCTGTTTGTGACTTTAATATTGCTGTCAAAATGATGAAGTGGAAGTTGGAGCAAATGGGGCCATGTATGGTTGATGAGCTGAGGTGAATAAGCACTGGGTTTTCTGGGGAGGAAGAATTTTCACACAGCTGGGTTTGTATGGATCAGTTGTAGCATCTCCCCCACATTAGAGGAATGAGAGATGCTTTTTGGGTACCCTTGGGTAGTGCAAAAAATCCTGGTGCTGCAGGAAATTTAATCTGAATTTGAAAGTCACCTGGGTCCTAAATTACTGATGTGTCTCTTCTGAGATGGGTGCCTTTGTTAGTGCTGTACATGGATTTCAGGCTTTTCCGGGGACCCCTTTTGATCTGTATGTTCTACAAACATCACCTGCACCAAAACCTTCCCTCCCTGATCCTTGTACAAGGGAATTTCAGTGCTGAGTTTGATTATCAACACGGTGTGGAAATTGTCACAACATTTTCCGCTCTTAATCCAAGCAAAATAAAACTCTTCCATTATATCCTTGAGTTGAAATTTTATGGCGTGCTGCAGTTTAGAAAGGTGTGCGGAACACAGAACTAAATTGTGTGTTTAAAACAGTGTAGCACTGTTTGTCTTGTGGAAACCTGATTTAGATATTTATATGTAAACTATAATATATAAAAATAGATATTAATATTAGTTTATTATTATAAATATATTTATAGAATATATAATAATATATAAATATATGATATATAATATAATATCACATAGAAATATGTATTATATAAATATATTTAATAAATAATATATGTAAATACATATGATATATTTTTATAATTTAGATAATGATTTAATTTGCTTCTCTAGACATGGATCTTTTGGTTGATCTGGGTGGTAAATTAATTTTAGTTATTGGCTTAATTGATTTTTAAAAATATTTACTGAAACAAACAATGCTATTTCAACAAGAGCTGATCATCACTTGAAGTGGAATTTTTGAGTTTTCTCATTATTCCTGGGGTGGGCTTTTCTTGGAGCTCAGTTTTGGTGCTGCAATGCCAAGTTTGACTCTGAGCAAAGCAACCTTTCTACTATCTGATAATGTTTTAATTAATAAACCCCTAATAATGCAAATACTTTAATTGCAAACAGAGCAATTCAAACATTGCACAGCTTTGTGCTTTTATATAAAACAATGAATGTGGCAGAAACTGAGCAGGGAATGTGAAACCCTATCAAATTAAATCCTATCAGATGCTGAAACCCTCTCCAATGCTGACTGCCCCCAAATAAGTGGGACAATATGGATGAGCCACTTTTCCCCTGGACTGAAATATTAGGAAAACCTTCACCTTCTCAAGGTTTGGAGCACATGGGATGAGTTCATGGTAAAAGAAATGCAAGTTCCTGTTCTCCCAAGCCCTGATTGCTCATTCCTGACCTGCTGAGATGGGGATTTAGATGCTGGAACTCTTGTTCAGGATTAGGGGATTGAGTTATCTCCTGGTTTCCCTGGATGAAATTGGTGTGGATTGTGCCCCTGGGAGGTTTTGTACCTGACAGATTCCAGGTCTGTGCCTGGGACTCTCCTGCCTGGGCCAGGCTGAGCTGGGAATGGGCCCATCCAAAGGAAACTCTCTGATTAAATAATCCTGGGGCAGAAACGTTGGTGGAAGAGTCAGTAAAAACCTTTTTGCTGACGATTTGGGATTTTGCCTTTCCTACCCCTTTTCCCTGTGCACTTTTTTCATGGATACCTGCTGGAGTCTACATTCTGCTCTTCCCATCCTGCTGTAGATTTGATACTATTTAAAATTAGTTTTCTGTAATAAGTCCTAAATTGAGAGTAGTTTTGAGGATTGGTTGGTGTCTGTGGGCTTTGAAGTGGTAGAAGTGGTTTTTTTTGGTTTTTTGTCCCTCTGAATCTGCCTTGCCAAGAGAAATTCTTGGATTTTCTTCGATTTTGTATGGGAAATCCTTGCTCAGGTGTGTCTCTGCAGAAGACAGATGAGGAGTTGGAAGGGCTCACTTCTCACGTCCATACTCTGGAAGATCTGGTTTTAGGACAGATGTAGGATATCTATTGCTGCCATGCTACTGGAATTAATTTCTGAGTTGCACTTTCCCTTGAGTTTAAAATAATGTTCACTTTTGTTGCCTGTGAGTAGAATTTATTTTGGAATTTGTGTTTATTATTTTAAAAATCGATATTTTAAATTCTAAATGTGAAAACATTTTTTTCCTCTGAAATGCAAAAAAAAATTGTGTAGAAAGAATTCAATGTATGGATCCTGTAAAGTTTCAGTCTTGGTGAAAACATCCCCTATTTTTATGGGAGTGAGGAGATTGGAAATGAATGTGCACATCTCAGTATTAAATACAAAATTTGTGTTCTTCCAGGAACTAATGTAAAGATGAAGCTACATTTTAGACTAATTAATGTTGAAAATGAAATTAATCTTTTTCTTTTAGGAAGTATTTTAGTTTATTTTTCAATTAGAAGACTTTCTCTGTCCTTCTAATCTGAACCTTAGAGGAAAAGCCAAACAGGAAAGCCATAGGAATTCCTAAATATCCTGCTCTGCAGGAGAGGAGGGTTGCATTTTCTAGCAGATACCCTAAACCCCAAATATTTGCAACATTCTGGATTAGTAATTTCCAGATTTTTATTGTCTTAATTCTGTTTCTTGACATTATTTGATGGAATGGGCAAATGGAACCATGTGATGAATAAATGTGTCCTCATTAGGGGGGATTGCTGGGAAATGTAACAGAAAATCAACCTCAAAACCAAGATTAACTGTTGGAGCATAAATCAGTTTTCAGTGCTGCCGTGAGGAGGGAGTTTGGATTCTCAGATAAGGATTTTTACAGAAGTTATTCTTTATACTATGGGAAAGTTTAGGTTTTGTTGCAGTTTTGTTTATTTGTTTGTTTCTGAATGCAGTGTAACTGTGTCAGAAATGGATGCATTGTTTGAGGGTAACCACAGCAAATTCTTGAGCTTTGAAAAACAGAAATATTTCATTGGTGTCTTCTTAGCTGAGCATTTCCTTGGGTGCACATTTCCAGCTGTTTGGTCTCAGATTTCTTAAGGGCAAGGTCTGGTCTTGAACAGGTTCAGGGATGAGGAGTCCACAGCCTGTGCCAGGGCATCCCCTCCTTCCCAATGAGGGAATTCCTGGAATCCCCCAATGTTTTGGGCTGGAAAGACCTTAAAGCTCATCCAGTGCCATGGGCAGGGACACCTCCCACTGTCCCAGGCTGCTCCAAGCCCCAATGTCCAGCCTGGCCTTGGGCACTGCCAGGGATCCAGGGGCAGCCACAGCTGCTCTGGGCACCCTGTGCCAGGGCCTGCCCACCCTCCCAGGGAACAATTCCCGCCCAAAATCCCATCTAAAGCTACCCACTGTCAGCTTAAAGCCATTCCCTGTGTCCTGTCTCTCCATCCCTTGTCCCCAGTCCCTCTCCAGCTCTCCTGGAGCCCCTTTAGGCCCTGGCAGGGGCTCTGAGCTCTCCCTGGAGCTTCTCCTCTCCAGATGAGCACCTCCCAGCAGCTCTCCCATGTTTTTGGGGAGTTTTTAGAGATGATTTTATGTGTGTAAGTGATCCTGCCCTCATCTCAGCACATTCCTGGCCAGACCCAGCACCTCCAGTTGAACCAGTGAGAGCTGCAGGTGCAAAGTGGGCTCCTGCACAGCTCCAGGCTGGACACCAGCACCAGCAGGGAGGAGCCTGGTTGGACCTGCCTGGCCACATCAGCACCTCTGCAAGGAGCAGCAGTGCAGCCAGTTCTCCAAGGCAGGTTTTGGCTGCTCTCTTCTCCACAATCCTGGCAGCTCTGGCTGCAAAAACTTCAAGCAGCAGGAGTTCATCCATGGGGAGCTGTCTTTGCCACGGGGCTTTTATTCCACAGGTGCACTGGGGTGTCCTGAGGCAGCACAGGAGCTCGGCTGGGAGAAGAAATGTTGGTTGCTTGTTCTTCAGTTTGTGCAGTGCATCTGATGAGAGTTGTGTTGTTCAGCAGTTTAAACTCCAGGATGACAAAATGTTTGCTCATCTAAAACTGTGGGAATAGAGGTTTTTATTAGGACTGGAGTCTGTGCACGGATTTCAGGCAGTGGAGTGAGCAGAGGCAGGAATGCTTTGCCTCCTTTGCAGCTGAGCAAGGCTGGGAGTGCTGATTTCAGCAGCAGTTTGATGTTCCTCTGGCAGCAATGGGAACGTGGGATGTGAGGCAGTGGCTGCCTCTGTCTGGAGGTGCAGTGTGGTGGTTACAGACCCCAGATTTTTGAGGTGGCGCTAAACCAGCCCCAAGTGCTGCAGGGAGAAGGTGATGAATCAATCCCTTGGGCTCTTGCAGGAGAGCAGACTGTGAAATCCCCTGTGCTTGAGTCTTTAATTTGGATTTCTGGTCCCAGAGTGTGCATAATGAATTTATCAGCATGTGTTGATTTCATGTAACTTTCTCCTTGTTCTCAGGACTGGGACTGCAGTTTTTACTCCAAATCTGCTTTTTGACCTCCCCGTACTCCCTTAGACATCCTCCCCTTTGCTGTACAAGCCCTCCTTTGCCAGGCTGGAGGGGTGGATGATGCACCCCGACTCAGTTTTCCAGAAGGGCTCCATGCTTTTGCATTTTGATGTGACCCCTAAATTCCAAAGTATTCCTGTGCCCTGGTGAGATGGCTAGCAGCTGAAAATGTGGATTTATGGAATTTAAGTGGGTTTTGAAATGGAAGTGGTCTATCAATAAATTTTTGTAAAGTTAATGCTCTTAAGTTGGTTTTGTTTGTGTTGATAAATTAATAATTAAAATTAAATGCACAGCAATTAAACACATCATGTAAACCACCATCTCTGTCCTGTACTTCTCTCCATTATCACTCTGATTTTATACCTTCCAGATGACTTATTTTATCCAGCATATGTGGAAAATGGAAATTCAGGTGGGCTGTGCAGGGCTGAAGCAGGATCAGAAACCACCTTACAGTGCTGTTGAGCTGGGAAGGAGCAGCTGGGAGGTGCCATAAATGAACTTTTTAATGCTTTTTCCCCCTTTTCTCTCCTAGGTTGGTACAGGGGTTACACACTGCGGAAGAAGTCCAAGAAGGTGAGTGTGTCCAGAGTGTGGTCCTCATGGATTTTGGCTCTGGGTGTGTGTGTTTGGTGGAGCTGGATCCCAGGTGTGCACTGGTATCTGCTGCTCTGTGTCCTCAGCCTCTGCTCAGTGGGAATTTGTCAAGTTAATAAAAACTGACTTTAGCAAGGCCTAGGAGATGAGTGGGATATCCAGCTCTGGGGTCCAAAGCAAAGATGTGGAGCTGCTGGAGAGAGCCCAGAGCAGACACCAGCATGAGCAGAGAATGGAGCAGCTCTGCTGGGAGGGCTGGGATTGTTCAGCCTGGAGAGGAAAAGCTTTGGGGTGACATCATTGTGGCCTTCCAGGACCTGAAGGAGCTACAGAAAATACGGGGAGAGACACTTTGGACAAGGGATAGAGGGACAGGACAAGGGGAAATGGCTTTTAGCTGAAGGAGGGGAGATTTAGATGAGATATTGGGAAGAAATTCTTCCCTGTGAGAGTGAGGAGGGGCTGGGATAGAATTCCCAGAGCAGCTGTGGCTGCCCCTGGATCCCTGGCAGTGCCCAAGGCCAGGCTGGAGCAGCCTGGGACAGTGGAAGGTGTCCCTGACCATGGCAGAAGTGGAACTGAATGAGCTTTAAGGTCCCTTCCAAGCCAGGTTATTTTATATTTCTGTGATCCCAGTCTTTGCAATTTAAAGGTAAATCAGTCACTAGATCTTGACATGCATCATCTTTTTTTTGTGCAGTAACTGCTGCACCAAACCTTTCCTCAGTAAAACGTTCAGACCTTGATGCTCTCCTTGGTCTGAAGAGGCTGACACTGCTGCTGTTAAAAGCTGCATTCCTGCTGAAATGCAGCCTGCAGCAGTTGCAGTTGGTGAAATGCAGTTGCAAATGGAGCCTGACCTTGGGAATTTTCAGTGGTTGCCTTTGGAGAGAGGAGGAGGAGGCTCCTCCTGCAGTGGAATTTCAGCGTGCACCAAGGGCTGCATTTACAGCAGCTTTGCTGAAATGAGAAGAGAGGAAACCACACAAATACTGGTTGGAGCATCGTGTTCTTATTTTTTGAGCCTTTTACTTCATAGTAGTAATTAAACAAAATTAAACTTCAGGCTTTGCTGCTATTTTTTTCACTGGAACAGTGCAAATGCCACGTTTGCTTCCAGAGGTGTGTTTTTAGTTGTTTCCATGTCTAAAAGGAGAGAGTTAGGTGGTTCATCCTACCCGTTTCTTTACCAGGCCTGAGTTTTTATTCTATTTTTGTACTTTCCTTTTTTTTTTTTTTTTTTTGTGTGTGTGTGTGTGAACACATTGAATTTCTTACAAACCATATTTCATGAACGTGCTTTTTACAGTCTGAGAAGCAATTTGACATTTTTCTTGCCTTAAATTAATTCCACGTGTTGCTGCATTTGTCTGACTGCCACTAAATTTAGTGATTTTTAAATATTTTTCTAAACTTGGGTGAAAATGCCCATGCACTATTTCCCCCAGTGGCTTCCCAAGAATTTCTGTTATTGCATTCCCAGATGATCAGAAAACTGAACTCCTACCTTGAAGGGTGAGATGGTGGAATTTGCTTTATCAGCTTGGCTTGGATTATTTTAAAAATGCTGTTTTATTTCTGGCCTCTTGATTAATTTAGAATATTTTTTCAGAGAAGCTGTACAATAACATCTTTAAAGAACAGGCAATGCACAAATTCAATATATATTAAAAAAGTCCCAAACACAACTCTTCTGATGTGAATGGCTCTGCACACCCAGCAGTGTTTTTGGCACATTTTAGGTAATAAACACAACATATTATATGCAAATGATTATATAACACTTTTTTTTCCTCTCCAAGGGCATATTCCCTGCCTCCTATATCCATCTTAAGGAAGCAATCGTTGAAGGCAAAGGGTAAGTTGGATTTGAAAAGAACAAAACTCCTTTTTCCTGTTTTATCCACATCATTTCAGTGCATTGCCAGGTAACTTACACTTGTTTCCAGGTCATTTCCTGCCTCACTGAGAAGTTACTTTGTTCCTTTCCCCATGTGTGCAATAGTTTGAGCTGTATTTATTGTTCAGCAGCTCTTCAGATCCTTATGTATCAAATCAGCTTTGCTGGACATCCAGGTAAATTCTCTAAGATGAGTATAAAAGTTGAGTTAAAAACCAGGAAGAAAAACCCAACCATATCCCAAAGGAAAAAGGAGGTGGACTGAAATTAATAAATCATTACCCAGGTATGAAATGGAGTGAAACAGGATTAAAATATTTTATTCCTTTGTGCCTGATTTATTTTTATACTCTGTTAAATATGTAAATGATCAAACTACTAATCATGAGATTGCTGCATAATGACATCTTCCTTGCTGATTGCAAAACTGCCTTTAAGTACCCCACTTCTGCAATATTCAAAGATCTGGCTGGTGTTTGTTACTTTCATGGCACCTCATCTTAAATCATACAGAAACTTTGTGGTAAGGAATTGAATCTTAATTTTTCGTTGCAAGACCAATATTTTGAAAAAAAGAACAATTAAAGAGGAGTGTGGTGGTATTGAAGTTGGGCACATCTGGTGTTTTATCTTAGTTGTTTCTCATAAAATAAATAAGTAATGAATGTTACAGTGAAGTGTGCATTGGTATCCTTGAGGGAGTAGAAATGAGGAGAGGATGGGAAAAATTTTTAAGGGTATGGAGGGATAGGATAAGAGGGGATGGCATTAAATTGAAGGAGGGCAGGGCTGGATGGGATTTTGGGCAGGAATTGTTCCCTGGGAGGGTGGGCAGGCCCTGGCACAGGGTGCCCAGAGCAGCTGTGGCTGCCCCTGGATCCCTGGCAGTGCCCAAGGCCAGGTTGGAGCAGCCTGGGACAGTGGGAGGTGTCCCTGGGTGGCAGGAGGTGGAAAAAGATCATCTCTGATCCATTTCAACCTAAACCATTCCATGATTCCATAATCTGAGCACATCAAAGCACCTTTTATGTAGTGTGGCTTTACTGGTGTCCAGGGCTTCAATATCTGATAACGTCTTATTTCTGCTTATAAATTTATAACAAGTGATGCTGATTCCAGCCCAGTTCTATTCAGTTCCCTTTGGAAATGAGCAGTTCTTCCTTAGGAATCATTCTCTAGGTCAGGTGATTTAGATTAGATATCAGCATAAAAAATTCCCCAGAGGAGGCTGCTCTGTGCACTGGTGGTGTCACCATTCCTGGAATTGCTCAGAAATTGTGTGGATGTGGCACTTGGGGACATGGCTTAATGGTGACCATGGTGGTGCTGGTCACACTCGATTACCTTAAAGCTCCTTCCAAACCTTAACAATTCCGTGGTTCTTCATTCTCACTGAAGCTGCTGCTTAATTCAGCCTCTTTTTTAACTCTTCCTCTTCAGCCAACACGAGACTGTGATCCCCAACGAGCTGCCCCTGATCCAGGAGGTTACCACCACGCTGAGGGAATGGTCCATCATCTGGAGACAGCTCTATGTGGTGAGGACAGCTCAGGAAAACCTTCACACTGGGGGAGTTCTGTGGGAAAAGGGGTGCTGGGAAAGGGACAGGGAGAAATAGGAAGGAACTGCTATTTATGAAGGAGCTCTTAATGAATTTCCCCTTCTGTTGTTGTTTCTAAAGGCTGCTTTCAGTGCTGAACGTTCATGTGGCATCATCTCTGTTAAAGCACAAATCTCAGTAGCTTTTTTGTGCTTGTTGAAGTACAAATCTCTTACCTGTTTCCTCAAATCTCTTGATTTTCTTGTGCAGAATCAGTTTTTTTAGAGTGTTACCTCGATCTAGCAATAATTTGTTGAGTAGTTACAATCCCCTTTTTGTGTAGGTTTTATCATAGAAAATGTTTGATTTTTAAAGTGTATACAGATTTGGAGTAATTTAACATGTAATTTTATTAAAGGAATTAAAGAAATGGTTTTTAGGCTGTTTCTTAAGGCTGTTGGTCTCTGTTATGAAATAACTGAGTATTTAATGTTGAATTTGTGGGTGTAAACTGAAAGCTTTGTAAAATTACCAGTGTAGGCCTTTAACCTCTCAGTATTCCTTTACATAAAGTTGATTGTTCCCAAATTTTGACACCTTAACTTGCATACTTGTTTCTATTGATACACTGAGGTTTCAACCACAGAAGAACATATTCTTAGTAATTTGTAGTGATAATTATTGATATAACAATTATTGATACTCTCAGATGGGAAGATATGAAAACAGAGGGGAAAGTGCACATGAATAGGATCAGGAGTTCAAAGTTACATTTAAATAAGTGCAGTTCAGATAAAAAGTAAATTTAAATAAGTTCAGTAAAGCAAGGCCTGCTGTGGGATTTAAGATACCTGGCCCACACTTGCGATGCTCTCATTGTGCAAGGTCACTGTAACAAGATAATGGGAACACGAAATCCCTTTATTTAAAGCAGGGTTTAATGCAGTCTCTGTTTCCCATAAATATGTTTGAAATCTTGTATCATAAAAGTGCAAGCTGTGTAATGAAGACACCGAGTGGTAATGAAGACATTTGTGCTGACTAATGTGGCTTTTAATCACACCCATGAAAATAAAGATTAGGAGTAAGAGTGTAATGGAAATGATGTAGGGTGGCAATATAGAAGATGAAGGATAATATCTCCTATGAAAAGAAACAGATAATGTATTAAAGAGAAAGCTTTAAGGAGTTGGAGTAGCAGGGAGTTTGTGTGCTGAGGAGCAGACAGGCAGAAATAAAGGAGGAGGAACAGAATCTCATGAGGGCACTGGGAATAGCTTTGCCCTTGGCTCCCTTGCTGTGGAATCCCAGAATGGTGTGGGATGGGAGGGACCTTAAATCCCACCCAGTGCTACCCTCTGCCATGGGCAGGGACAAATTTCACTATCCCAGGCTGTGCCAAGCCCCAGACCCATTTCCCACCCTGGCAGTGTCCAAGGCCAGGCTGGACAGGGTTTGGAGCACCCTAGGATAGTGGAAAGTGTCCCTACCCATGGGCTGGGGTTGGGATTTAAGGTCCCTCCCACCCCAAACCATTCTGGGATTCGCCAGCAATGGAGCCAAGGGCAAAGCTGTTCCCAGTGCCCCCATGAGATTCTGTTCCTCCTCCTTTATTTCTGCCTGTCTGCTCCTTCTCTGCTCCTCAGCACACAAACTCCCTGCTACTCCAACTCCTTAAAGCTCTCTCTTTAATACATTATCTGTTTCTTTTCATAGAAGATATCATACATACAGTTAAACAATACTTGAGTGCTTGGCTAATAATTTTGGGAGGTTTGGTTTACTGGCGGTAACTGGCTTCAGACTGGGCAGTCTGCAGACTTGAGGGATATTCCATGCTGTCCCTGTATTGAATATCGAACCCCATTAAAAGGCCACATTTATGCCTTGATTCAGTTTGTAATTTGTGTTTGAATCTTGAATGGATATTGAGTTTTTGTTTGCAGAGAGGAGAGCAGGGGATGTGGAATGGTTCCCATCTCTCTGGTTTATGGTTGCCTGCAGCCTCAAAAATCGGGAACCTCTTCCCCATTTGGATTTGTCTGTATTTAGCTCCCAGCCATATGTGCCTGGTGTGTCTTTCTCTGCTACATTAAAGAGCTTTTAATAATGGGTGTTTTCTCTCTGTGAAGGTTCTCCCACTATAATCAAGACAGCTTTTGGATAATCTGAACAGACTGAAGTCTTTAAGTTTCACAGTTAGATATCCTTTTCCCAGAGTCTTGGAGTCATTATGTTCGTTTCTTGCATCTTCTGCAGTTTTTCCTTGTTTGTTTCTTTTTTTTTTTAAGTGGAGAATTTTATTGTAATTAATTAATTATTCCTAGCATAGCTGAGTGTTGCCAAGGAAAGTTTGCATATGCTGGGGGCAGTATTTAATATCCACAGTTGCAGCCTTTATAAACAGCTGAGGTATTTAACTTCCTATCAAGTTTAGGTCTTTCCTGTTATTTCACTGTCCTTTAAAAGTTACCTGTGGACTTGTATGGCACTCCAGTGAGGATTTTCAAGTGTTATTGTGGAGGTTTAACCAGAGAGAGAGAGGATTCTCCCATCTGTTGCATGACTTAAGCCTCTTGCTGTTCAAGTGCAGCATTTTCAGTCCTGTTCTGCTCAGTGCAGAGGGTCACTGAACAAAGCTACCCTGGAGATCAATAAAAGGACTTTTTCCCCTTGAATGCCTGGAAACAGCATGACCCAGGTTATAAGATAACATAAACTCAAGCTTTTACACTGATTTAGCTCCTTAGAGCTGAGTGCAGCACTCTGAATATTCTGTGCTGTAGGAAGTTAGATTCCTGTTTCAGAGCTGCTGTAGACTTACCCTTTGAATTCCTATTTACAATTGCAATTTATCCTGTGTGTTCCCAAGCCTTCAAACCTGATTTCTCCTCCTTTTTTTGCCCCCCAACTACAGCAGGACAACAGGGAAATGTTCCGCAGCGTCCGGCACATGATTTACGACCTGATCGAGTGGAGATCCCAAATCCTCTCCGGGACCCTGCCCCAAGATGAGCTCAAGGAGCTGAAAAAGAAAGTGACTGCCAAAATTGATTATGGCAACAGGTTTGTGAACAGCATTTTCCATGTTTTTCTGCCTGAAACCAGATCACCCTGTGTAAGACACATCAGCTGTCAGTGAATTCTTGGAGGATTCTTTTTTTTCCTTGTAGTTGTAGATGAAATATTTGTAAATTCACTCTTCTGTTACAGCAAGATAAAGATTGAAGTTGAGGCAGCATCTTTAAAGTATAATATGTAAAGTGGAACCCATCTCTCTCTCTTGATGGTATCATCAATTTGATCATGGCATGAAGCTGTAATTTTTTAAGGCCAATTCAAAAGTACAAGTACTGCCTGCCTTGAAAATAGAATTTTCAACTCCAGTTGCTTCTGTGGCACAAACAGTTGTCGCCCTCTGAGCACCACCAGCTGCCTGTGCCCTCGAGTCACTCAGCTGTAATGTGATGTTGAAGGATTTGGCTCAGAAGCACCATTTAGCTCTTGGTTCCTCTCCTTCCACAGGGTCCAGCTGGGTAGCACAAGATGAGCAGGGAGATTTCATAAAAGAAAGGAGATATTTAGCACAAGAGAGTGGAACTTGGGAAGGAGATATTGTCCTCAAAAAGCAGTGCAGGTTGCATGTGTTGGATATTTTAGGGATTCAGATGTATTTTCTCCCCAAATGGTTAGCTGAGTTTAAAGAGAAATTTTGTAAACACAAGTTTTAGATTATATTTAGATTATCTTAATTATTTTAGATTATTTTATTGTTTTAGATGATTTTATTATTTTAGACTGTTATATTTAGATTTTGCATTTTGATCAAAAATGAGAAATCAAATCTCACTCTTCATCATTTCAAGCAGTGTTTTGAATACTGAGAGACAATGTTGTTGTTCTCCCTTCAGTTCTGCCCATTTTGTGGGATTCTGTTGTCCTCCACACCTGGGGAGTGAAAGAGTTTTCACCAACCCAGTCTTTAAATGCTTTGTGATGCAAATATCTCACTATATTTCAGTTATTTGTGTTTAATTCCTTCGGAACTGCCAAAATTGCAGTATTTCTGCTGGTGTACTTTATCAGCAAAAGCTGTGATTAATAAAAAAGAAATTAAAAAAAATAATCAGTAACTGCATTTGGTCAGTAATTATAATTTGTAATCTGAGATATGGACAGTGGTACCTCCGCAGACAATTAACCAGATGTTGGGATTATTTGTTTGGCTACTGGATTTTCACCATCTGCCCAAGGGCTTGGTAAAAGTTGCTCTGAATAACCTCCAGATGCTCAGCCTTCAAATCCAGTGGAACATCTTGTGCTATGCTTTGTATTTGTAATGTTCTGATGGGCTAATTAAGTGATCAGAATGTTCTCTGGGGAGTGCAGGAGGGAGGTGAATGTGAACTTCTGAGTAAATCCTCACCACTGAAAGATAACATATGTTCCTAATAAAACCCTACATTCACTTGTGCCTAAAAGGAGCATGAATGGGGATTTTAGGATCCAGACAGAATGAATTCATTATCTGCTTTGTAAATACTGGGTGATCTTTGAGGTCCCAACCCAAATAATTCTCAGTGTTTTCTGTCCTAATCATATCCTGACTTTTCCTGGCTGGTGAAATGCTGATTTGGAAATAATTTTTTTTTCCTTCTATAAATACAGATAGAAGTTTGGCAGCATAATGTCAGAATAACTGAGGAAGCAAAAATGGCTTTAGGAATCTGTATTTTTAATATCTTTCTGAAATTGGGTCAGGTAATTTTCTTGTGAAAATGCTGCCTTTTTTTTTTTTTTTTTTTTTTTTTTTTTTTTTTGTTCAGTTGCAAATATCTGTAACTGGGACACTTAGGAAAAAAAAAAAATCAGATTTTTTTTTCCCCCAAGCATCATTTGCAAGATAAAGGCTAAAACAAAGGAATTGAATCAAAGGAGGGCTTGCTTCAAGTCCTTTGACAGCCTGTGCAAACATTGGTGTGTTGTAGTCTGGGTTATGAGAGCTTCCCTGAATTTCTGAGCTTTTCCCCTGGCCCAGGCAGTTTCTCCCATGGAAGGACTCAGACAGTTCCAGTGCTCTGGGTGTTTCTCCTGCTGTGGCTGCTGTCCAGGGAGCAGTAGGAGGGAGGAAAAAAATCAGCTTTGGCTGCTTTTCTGTTTGGTTTCAGTGCTGAAACCATTTTCTCACCAGAAAATTCATCTGGGAGTGTGATGTTCTGGGGATGCTGGAGAGGTTTGTGGTGCCTGGGTCCAGCTCCAGAGCAGAGCTTAAAAATCTGCTGCCTTCACTCTGCAGCTTGAGTGATCTTTGTGTCCCCTGCAATTAATGCAGTGCAGTTATTTGAGGGGGGTTTGGTGTTGACCCCTCTCAAGGGTTTAACACTTCCAGGAGTGGGAGGAGTGAGGAGGAATCCTCCAAGTCCATGGAAATGTTTTGTGTGCCACAGCTCCTGCTTCCAAGTCCTGGCAGGTTCTGCCCAGGGGGAATTTACTTTCAGATAAATCATGAACCCCCTGTGTGACTTACCAGACACAGCAAATTTGGTTTAAGCTCATTGATCAAACATATTTCAATTCTAAAGTTAGAGCTCTCCACTGGGAGAGCTGAGCATGGAGTTAGAAGGAAATAGGGACACTTTTATTGGAGTGGAGGTGACAAGGACAGTCCTAGGGAAGGGACCTGTTTTTTAACCCTTGGTGTACTGCTGCCAGCACTGTGGAAAAATGTGAAAGGTTTTTCCTGAGGCTGGATTGGATTATGGCAGAAAGTTTCCTCTCTGCAGAAGGTAATTATGGATGTTAACACTCTGCTGACAGAGATCTGGCTTCAGCTTTAAAAAAAGGAAACAACTTTTGCCTCATCTTTTGGGGTGTCGGTAAAACATGAATTTGCAGTTGGAAGAGAAGGTGGAGTGGGAGACATGAGCTGTGTGTGGTGGGACTTGGTTGTTCAGACTGTTGGATAAATCGGAGGAGGAGACCAAGTCTCTGGCAAATTGATCTGTTTAAGAAATTGCTTCCCCAGCTGTTGTGCTGTTTCATTTCTATCAGCTCTCCCTATGCTGTGGGAATGAGTGACTTGGATCTCCAGGCTTGGTGACATGTTAAATTGCATTATCATGTCTCAAATCATTTCTTTTCCATCCCGTGTCAGGTGTGCAGGTTGAACACTTGGCAGGTGGTTTTTAGTCACTCCTTTGAGCGCTCTTAATCCACAAACATTTTTTTTTCTGTCTTATTTAGAATTCTGGATTTAGATCTGGTGGTCAGAGATGAAGATGGCAACATTTTGGACCCAGAACAGACCAGCACCATCAGCCTTTTCAGAGCACATGAAATTGCTTCCAAGCAAGTGGAAGAGAGGCTGCAGGAGGAAAAAGTAAGAGACTCTGTGGCTTTTCCCTGTGAAACACAAGGCTGTAAACTAATTGGATGACTGTTATTTTTAGCATTGGTAATGAGGGATTTGATGTGTTTATGAAGAATTCTCAGGCTTAAACATTTTATAAGAATTTTTATGTCTTGGGCTGTTTTTTTTATATCCCTTAAAAGGTTTAGTAGAATTTATGGTTTAGACCTGTTTGGATAAATCAACTAGATTTGTAGGTTAATATCAGAGATGTGTATGTGAGAGGTTTGTAAGTTAGGTTGTCTTCAAAATTTCTGTTTGAGAATCACAAAGAATAAAGTCCTTGTTCTTGTGTAGTTTCTTTATGCCAATCCTAAAAACTTGTCATTGAAATAAAAGGGGCAAATTTAAAGCCCTTCTCAGTCTTGAATTGTCAGCACCTCTGCAGTTCAAAATCCTTGTTTTTAAACAGAACTTTTCTGTTTCTTTTCCTGTTGCGTGTTCCTGGATTTTTTTCAGGTATATTTGAGGCTCTATTTTTTTCTCTGTTTGTCTCTCTCTACATAATAACTGAAGACATTTTTGTCTCCTTTTTCTCTTTTTTAACTTTTTCCTTATGGTGTGGCACTTCAAGATAGATCCAGAAAATGCTGTCTGTCATAAAACTTAACCAAAAAAAGATCACAGTAGCAGACACTCAATGGAAACCTCCTCCTTTCTGGAAGTCAGGAAAGTTTTATAGCAGTTGGGTGTCTGTTAGGCTAAGTTCAACTTTATTTTGTTCTTGAATTGCAGTCTCAGAAGCAGAATATTGATATCAACAGACAAGCCAAGTTTGCTGCCACTCCTTCATTTGCTTTATTTGTAAATTTAAAGAACGTGGTGTGTAAAATAGGAGAAGATGCTGAAGTGCTGATGTCTCTGTACGACCCACTGGAATCCAAATTCATCAGGTCAGTGCCATTTTTGTCTGTGCTTACTCAGGGATGGTAGGAAGGGAGTTTTGGGGCTTAGCAAAGTCAAATTGCTGTGAAAGGCAGGGGCAGGTCCCTTCACTTGGAGCACATTTCAGGGTCATGCTGTGCTTGTGGTTCCCTGGGAGCAGATGGAAATTCAGAGGTGAACACACTGAACACACCTGCAAGGGCTGTGCCCTTGCTGAGCTGCGAAATTCCCACACTTGGTTGCTGAGAAGCTGCTTTCTTTATAAAAATAGCGTGCACTAAGGGAAATGCCAGCCCTCCACTCAACATTTGTTTCCTTAGGATAAGGAAATTGAGTTGAGAAGTCTTCTGTAAATTCTGAAGTTGATTTTATCTGCTTATGTTAAAGGGCATTCAGTGATAGGATGTGGGGGAATAGTTTTAAGCTGAAAGAGAGTAAATTTTTATGGGATATTAGGAAGAAATCCTTTCCTGGGAGGGTGGTGAGGCACTGGCATGGGTTACCCAGAGAGGTTGTGGACTCCCAATCCCTGGCAGTGTCCAAAGCCACATTGGAGTGGCTTGGAGTGCCCTGGGGTAGTGGAAGGTGTCCCTGCCCATGACAAGGGGGTGACACTGGTTAATCTTTATGATTGCTTCCAGCCCAAAGCATTCTGTGGTTCTTTCACTCTATGATTTAAACAAAAAGTCTCCAAAATACTGTTCTTTTCAGTGAGAACTACCTGGTGAGGTGGTCGAGCTGTGGCCTCCCCAAGGACATTGATAGACTGCACAACCTGCGGGCCGTGTTCACTGTGAGTACCCTGGGAGTGCCCTGGGTGTCACCAGCCTGGGGCACCTCTGCAGGGGGGAAACAGCTGGAGAGGGGCTCTGGGACAAGGGATGGAGGGACAGGACCCAGGGAATGGCTCCCACTGCCAGAGAGTAGGATGAGATGGGATACTGGGCAGGAATTGTTCCCTGTGAGGGTGGGCAGGCCCTGGCACAGGGTGCCCAGGGAAGCTGTGGCTGCCCCTGGATCCCTGGCAGTGCCCAAGGCCAGGTTGGACACTGGGGCTTGGAGCAGCCTGGGGTACTGGAAGGTGTCCCTACTGATTGCTGGGGTTAGAACACAATGATTTCTAAAGTCCCTTCCAACCCAAACCACTCTGTGATTCTGTGCTGTCCAAGGCTCACATGAGACTTTTCTCCTAAGTGGCTGCTAAATATTCTCAACATCTGGGAAAAACCAGAGTGAATTTTTGAACTTTGACTTACTAGAAATGGTTTGGCCTCCTAAGGAATTAATTGACACAGAACTCCAGGAAGATGTTTAAATATTGTTACAAAATCTCCTCTGAGAGCACTTTTTGTTAGAGGTTTGCACAGCAAAGGCAAATTCTGAGCAGCAAACCCTCTGCCTGCTGAAATGGAACTTGAAATTCAGCTATTAGAGAGCAACCTGATGTTACTACTGCTTGTAGGACCTGGGCAGCAAGGACCTGAAGAGAGAGAAGATCAGTTTTGTGTGTCAGATCGTGCGTGTGGGCAGGATGGAGCTGCGGGACAACAACACGAGGAAGTTGACATCGGGGCTGCGCAGACCCTTCGGGGTGGCAGGTACCCCTGGGGTGGATCTCTCCATCTCCTGTTCAATTCTTCTGTGGAAATTGAGTGGTGGAACTGCTGGGGGGGGGGGAGGCATTTATAAACTCAGGGATTGTTCCAAATCTCATCAGCCTGGTTGCTGTATCCTGTACCTTCCAGGGTTTGTGTTGGCCGAGATGCCAAAGCTGGTTTCCACCATGTTACTCTGTAGACAGCTCTGAAATTTCCACAGCTGATAATTCCACCCCTCTTCTGAGTCACTGTGGCTTCAGTTCCTCAGGGGGTTCCCTCTTCTCCCATTTTTCAGTTCACTCAGTGCCCTTGGTTTCTCTTTGCAGTGATGGATGTTACTGACATCATTAATGGGAAGGTTGATGATGAGGACAAGCAGCACTTCATCCCATTCCAGCCGTAAGTAGGGAGCAGTTGCAAGAACAACTAGGAGTGAAAAAAATGTTTCCAAGCCAAAGTTAAAAGATTTTAACTGATTTAAAAACAAAAAAGCTAATATTTTAAGTTAATTTATTTCCATTTTCTCCTGAGTAATATTGCTAATATATCTTCCCTGATAATTAGCTATTAGCTGCAACAGAATCCCCAGAAACTTGGGGTTTTTTGAGTTTAAAGCATGCATTCCCAGTTCTGCAGCCTTGTTTTCTTTTTGTTTAAAGATGTCAGGGGGAGAATGTATAAGAGGTGAAATTAAAGTTCATTGCTGGTTTTGCTCTGCCCGAGATCAATAGACATCATGTTCCATCCATAGATCCTAAGTTTTTATTTCCATGAAGTGAGGAAAGGTAGAAGGGATTAGGCAGATAAATTTACATGAAGTATAGATGCTTCGGTTTCCCATTGTGAGAAATGCTGGACTGCCATCTGTTCCAAAAGGCAAAACATAGTTATGGGAGCTAAATTCCTTGATTAATACACTAATGGATATTTAGGTGGGCTTCTAGTAATATTTTTAAAAAAAGTTTGGTGTAATAAAATCTTAAATTAACTTTGTTTTGAGAAATAGACATAATTCAGGAAGCCCTTGTGGTTTTAAAGTGTAGAGCTGCACACTGCAAGGTGTGCAGGTCCTGCAGATATAGGGGCTGTTAATGACAAAATCAAAGTACAATTCCATTTTTGAAGGAAAATGGAGTTTGGGGAAGAGAAGGATACGTTTCTTGTTTGGTAAACAACAGCAAAGTTGTTTTTTAGCCAGTATGCAATGAAAATGAACCTTTCAAAGGGGGTGCTAATGGAACATCCAGTTTTCTGCTCCATTAGCACTGATTCATTTTTCCTGTTACATATACACAGAGCTTTAAAAAGATGCACAATGTGATTTTTCTTTTTCCCGTGTAATAAATGAAAATGTTCTCCTGAAAGAGTCTATCCCAAAGGATATGAATAAGGTGGAAACAAACACAGAGTGAATGCCAGTGTTGTTATTTCCAACATAGACTTAGGCTGTGTATATGAGGCACGTTTTTTTTCTCCTCATCCCATGCTTTGTTTCTGTTGTACCACATGCAATTCTGTTTTCATATCTTTGTTTGTATTCATTCACTGGCCACCAGCACAATGGCTGTCAAAAGCACTTGGCAAGATTTACTTCAGTGCCACCTAATGCTGCTGTTTATTTATCATCCCCATCTTCTCATTTATTCACTGAGTTTGGGTTGTCTGCTCTTCTCCTCCTTTTCCCTGTGAGATTGATGGGAGCTTCTCCTTCAGGCACTCCACCTGTGGAATGACAGAGGTGACCCTGGAGGTGTTGCAGGGCCCAGTCTGCTTTAAATTTTATCTATATTTCAATATTGATATAAAAGAGAACTGCCTGTGCGGGTTTTCACTGCTTAACTGGGGGCTCTCAGGTGGGAGACCTCCCCCTGCTCCCTGAGGACTGTTCCTGTCCCTGAGGGAGCAGAGCCCTCACAGCTGTGCTAGACTCTCTGTGGTAGATCAGCGTTCTTCTGATTAATGATCTCCCTCTGTCTTTCTTGTTACCTTTCCTGTCCTTTGTCCTGCGTTGACTAATAAATACTCTTTGTCACAACTGTGATACGATCTTTTGTGTTCCCTTGTCACTGTGACTTCTGGTTTTCTGTGCCCCTTTGTCTCCTGGTGTTGGTCGTCATGTGCATCCTCCAGGCTAGCGTTGGATGACGCCATTCGACACAAGCAGCTGAACATATCATCCCGTTTTTCACCCAGGGTGGCAGGGGAGAATGATTTCCTGCAGACTGTAATAAACAAAGTGATTGCTGCTAAAGAAGTCAACCACAAGGGGCAGGGTAGGTACCGCTCTCCCCGTGTGCCTTGGTTTGTTGTGTGCTATGCCGGGTTTGGTTTTGGGATCAGGAAGTTAGTTGTGTGGTTTGTTCCTCCCTTCCCCACTGTTGGATTGTCCCTTTTTCTGACCCAGAGATGGGGCAACTGAGAGATGTTTTAAAAACTTTTATTCCATTTTCTCATGTGAAGGGTGAGACAGTGCAGATGTTACAATTCACGCCATCACAAATCAGAAGCCAACCTATTTCTTAATTACAATTATTATAATTACATTATAAGTGTTTTTTGGCCTATCAGCTTTTGCCACACAGTGCTGTTAATGCCTTAAAGTCAATCATCTAAAATTACCCCTCGTGGGTCCTACTACAGTGCACCTTTCACAGTTTTGTTTCTCCAAAGTATCTGATCTATTTGCAAAGCCATAATTTGAAACTTGTTTCCAGTTCCATTTCTGTCTCAACAATGTTTGTCCTATTCCATGGCATTTCTAAGTCAGCATTTTTAATCTCAGAATTTACATACGGATGCAGAAGATTATGTGAACCTTCTGTCAGGATTTGAGAATTCTCTAGGATGCAGAAGATTATGTGAACCTTCTGTCAGGATTTGAGAATTCTCTAGGATGCAGAAGATTATGTGAACCTTCTGTCAGGATTTGAGAATTCTCTACAAATCCATTTCCCACACCTCACCCCTCAGGGCGCAGCCTGCTCTTCCCCCTTCCCCATAATTTTCCCCCTGCATGTTGTAGCATTGTTCAGCTCCTGGATGTGTTTTTATTTCTGCTGGGGAGGGTCCAGGGGGAGCCACAGAGATGATTAAGGGTCTGAACATCTCTCTGATGAGCAGAGACTGAGAGAGCTGGACCTGGTTACTCCTGGAAGGAGGAGACTGAGAGGGAATCTCATTATTCCATGTAAAGACATCCAGAGGGTGTCAGAGGATGGGGCCAGACTGTTTTCAGTGGTTCCCCAGGACAGGATGAGGAGCAGTGGCCATAAACTAAAACACAACAAGTTCCACCTCACCATGAGGAAGAACTTCCTGCCATGAAGAGTGGCAGAGCTCTGGAACAGCTGCCCAGTGGACTTTCCCTTTCTGCAGAAGTTCCCAACCCACCTGAACACGTTCCTGTGTCCCCTGCTCCCCCTGACAGGACTGGATGATCTCCAGAGGTCCCTTCCAACCCTGCCTGTCCCATGACTGTGATGCTCTGCTGGAGGTGATGACTCAAGGACTCACCTCTTGTGCCCTTGAGCTGTGGATTTTTGCCTCTCCATGCTGGAGGAAGGGATATTCCTTTCCTTCTCTTCCTTCCTCTTGTTTTTCCACTCTGCAGCTGCACTTGGAACATTTTGCTCCTTCAGGAGACCTGAGCTCACAGGAGGTGAAGAGGGAGCCAGAGCCAGGCAACCCCTCTGAAACCTTCCCTGGTACCTTCTTTAGGGCACTGCTCTGGGTTGATTTATTTTTGTGTAAGATCTCATGATCGTGATATGTCTATGCCCAGTTATTCTTCTGCTGGCTTCAATTTTTTCTGAGAATTCAGGATTAATGTGGAGTTAAGCTGATTAATATGGAGTTTCCACCAAACACTGTGTGAATATCTGTATCAGTCCATATGTGAGCAACCCCTGGAAAGCTACACACTTTTCCCTGATTTTTGCCTTAATTAATAGCGAAGAAAATTTTACATAAATCTTATTTTTTAGATTCTCCTTTAGCTAATGAGGAAAAGTTTTACCTGCTTCCCCTCCTTGTTTTCACCTGTGGCCAGTGTGTGTCCCATAGGAGGAAACATTTCATATCTTTGATTCATTCCAGATTCTTTCCCTAAAAAAGAATGCCTAAGCCAACGGAAAAAGGATTAAGGGTTGTTCCTTAGCCAGTCAGTGCAGGTACAGTTGCATCTCAGTGAAATAGCAGCTGTCAGAACCATCCCTGGCAACAAATCAGCCCAGAAACTCTTAGAGAGATGTCATGGAAGAGACAGGCTGCCAAGTGTACACAGAATGAATGTACAGTTAATTCTCTGAGAGGGTAACCCACAATTTATTTCATGGATGAATATTTTTGGGGTGTTTTTCATAGCTTTTAATTTTAGGATTTTCTTCTGCAAATTGCTGCTGCAATTATTTCATGCTTAAACTTGATTGCCAGCCACTTCACCAAGTGGAAGGCTTCTTTGGGTTGGGTTGCTTTTTGATTTTTATGGGGTTTTTTATTTTTTTCACTTTGGCATCTTTCTTTTTCCTGTAACAAATGTGCCTGATGTTAGTTGGCAAGCAGCAGCTTTTTAGTGGCTTCTTCTGCTTCCGAGCAGAAAAATATCAGCTGAAGCTGATGCTGTAGATTTGTGTGCTCAGAGCAGTAAAAACAACTTATGGGGTAGTGATCAATCAGTTTGGGGTATGGATCTGCTGGTATTGCTTGCTTGGAATCCTTGGGTTTTTCCATGCAAATCATCCTTGCTCCTTCTCTTTTTTTCCCCATGGAAGATAAACATCTCATTACAAAGAACATGGAACATAATCAGCAATAATTCTGTGTGCTGTACTCGTATTTTTGTGTGAAGTGATGAGATCTTTTGAGTGCTTTAAAATATTTTGGGGTATTTTTAGTAAAGGAAGATCAGTTATCTTAACATATGTTAATTATTTTAACCTTCTTACATTTTTCAGTTTGTGAAGCATCTAAGAATAAATCCCAGCAGTTTCATAATTGTGTTTTTTTTTTTTAAACAACAGGTCTGTGGGTGACTTTAAAACTTCTTCCAGGAGATATCCATCAGATTAGGAAAGAGTTTCCACACTTAGTGGACAGGTCAACAGCAGTGGCTCGGAAAATGGGCTTTCCTGAGATTATCATGCCTGGTAAGGCACTTAATTAATGCTGCTTTGTTATAGTTTAACCTGCTTTAAATGACTGTGTGTATGGAATGTTTTGGAGGAACAAAATAATTGCAGATGATTTTAAGGTATGTATGGTATGCATTATAAAAAAAAAGGATCATCAAAAGATATTGTCTCGTTGAAAATAAATGTAAAATACTTTGGTAATACCTGGATTAATAAATAAAGCTCCCACCCCCATCAAGAAGGCAGGAAATCCCAGTGAGAGTGGAAATTCTCTTCTTTTTTCCAGTTAAAAGAATGTACACAAATACGCATTTTGTATTATCCCCATAGCAAGGGCATATGTAAAACTTACCTCCTTTGCTGAATCCAAAGCAGGTTTTTGAGGCACAGGCTTGATTTAGAGATAGCAGCTCTCGTAGGGTTTGTACTAGGTTTGGATAATGCATTTGAAAGAGAGCCCACATCATCTTTTCTTAAATACATCTATTCTGTGCATGTTCAGTTCAGGTGTTTACAAAGAAAAAACCCAAACCAAAACCCATAAAACCAACCCAGAAACGTAGTGCTTCTCAAAATAAAAACTGCCATGAGCAAGAGCAGAACCCCCAGTGTCCTTTTTAGATTGATGAGCTCTGGAGGATCCATGAGATGTTTCCAGAGCCCATCCCAGTTCCAGATGTCCCTGTGGCTGCTGACAGATGTCTGTCAGATGTTTTACAGTCTCTTCTCCATGTGTGAGTGTCTCAGCACCTTGTTGCATCCTGTGTTGGATCATAAAATTGTTGGAAATCCCTTGTTACTCCAGCTCATTTTCAAAATTCCAAATTGAATTGGGGTGGAGCTGAGGAGCATTTTAAGACATAAATCTAAATTCAACCCTCCCTTGTAACCCCCAAGCCAGCAAAAACATCGAACCACTTCCTGCTGTAACAAATTAGAGACCTCTTGTAGGCTGTTAAAATATTTTAAATTGCAAAATACCTTTGTGTGGGATAAATGACTGTGTTGAAACATTTCCTTTCAATGAATACTGAAAGCAGTTGTGTAAAAATAAAATAAGTGGAAATGTGATGTTTTAAATGTTTTGCCATTGTTCTTGTGTGTTATTGGCTTCCCAAAACCTTGGGTTTACACTGAGATTTGTGAGTTATTTTGTGCTTTGCTTTCCCCTTGTAGGAGATGTTCGTAATGACATCTACGTCACCTTGGTTCAGGGAGATTTTGACAAAGGCAGTAAAACCACAGCAAAGAATGTGGAAGTCACAGTGTCTGTTTATGATGAAGATGGCAAAAGATTAGAGGTATTAAAGTATTTAATATCTGGGGGCTTTTTGATTTTGATATGTATCATGTTAAGCCTTTTCAACAGCTGTATTTGTCAGCTCAAGGTCCCAGTTTTTATTTTCAACCAAACTTTTGTCGCCATTTAATACATCTTGCCTCTTCAATGCATGCTTTTTGATACCAGTTTCATGAGGAGCATTCTCTCTTATTCTGACCTACTGCAATGATTTATTTTTTATTTCTTTGACTGAAAAAGTGGAGTTTAAATGACATAAACATTTCCCCTTTTGTTTGTTTTTGTAGAGTGTGATTTTTCCCGGTGCTGGTGATGAAGCCATCTCAGAGTACAAGTCAGTGATCTATTACCAAGTAAAGCAGCCTCGTTGGTTTGAGACTGTGAAGGTATTTAAACTGTTCAAATTACTTCTCTGGGTGTTAATGTGCCATTAATACAGCTTTCAATGGGAAACAAAACTGGGGAAATCCAGGACCTGTGTTCAGCAGGGCAAGGAATAGCTCAGCCAAGAAAGGCTTTGACTTTTATTGCATATTGAATTTTATTTCAGCCATTGCTCAGGATGACTGTTGTGGGGAAACTCCAGCATCTCTTCAGGAATGGTTTGCTCTATTTCCATGACGCTGACCAAGAGGAGAGCAGGATATTAAAGCTAAAACATATTTGCCATAGAGTTGGACTCATCACTGTTTGGGGAGCTGGCTGTGCTTTAAGCCTGCACATTTTGCTGGGGTAATAACCTCTCCACTGCCAAGTTTGGAAATTGCAGAGGAGGCTGATTCTGGAATCCATGCAGTCTGTCTGTGAGCAGGGGCTGTGTGCTCACAAGGGCCTTGCAGCTACTCTCCACACCAGAATTTTCCCTCCAAAGGTGCCCTTTTTGTGTTCATAGACAGAAAAGGGCTATTGGGGAATGGCAGAGGATGGATATGCTGCTGGGATTGTCACTCCTTCAGAGCACTGCTGGAAGATGTCTGGATGGGGTTAGGAGAGGCTGAAGGTGCTGCACTGAACATTTCCTTCCTCTCCCCTTGTGTTGGACTCATCCCTCTTTGGGGAGCTGGTTGTGCTTTAAGCCTGCTCATTTTGCTGGGTAATAACCTTTCCACTGCCAAGTTTGGAGGCTGATGGTGGCTTTCTGGAATCCATTC
The DNA here is from genome assembly GCF_965231275.1 of Zosterops lateralis. Classification (NCBI taxonomy): domain Eukaryota; kingdom Metazoa; phylum Chordata; class Aves; order Passeriformes; family Zosteropidae; genus Zosterops; species Zosterops lateralis. The sequence goes on from NC_139768.1 coordinate 25,936,591, forward strand.
AGTCTCTGCAGCAGTAGGGGCATGTTGGAACCTTGGGCACTGAGAATTTCAGACTTTCTGTGCTGACAGGCACTGACCCCCAAGAAAACACTGTATTTGACCTGAGGTCTTGAAAGAGGCTTCCAAGAGCTGCTCCCCACACCAGAATTTTCCCTCCAAAGGTGCCCTCGTTGTGCCCACAGACAGAAGGGGACTGCTGAGGATGGATGTGCTGCTGGGAGTGTCACTCACTGATCATTTGGAAATGCTGGGGGATGTCTGGGTGCTGGGGGTGGGTTTGGGGAGGCTGAAGGTGCTGCCCTGACCATCTCCTTCCTCTCCCCTGGTGCCAGGTGGCGATCCCCATCGAGGACGTGAACCGCAGCCACCTGAGGTTCACCTTCCGCCACCGCTCCTCCCAGGACTGTGAGTAACTCAGGGCCTGGGTTTGGAAAGACAGGTGTCTGCCAGGGGACAGCCAGAGCTTCCCTTGGAATGGAGAATGTAACCCCCCTCCCTCTGAATTATTATGATTTTGAAATTAAGGGGCTCTCAGGCAAAGATATGGGAATAGGAATAACAGTTCTTTATTAGGAAAATTAAACTGAAAATGCAGCAGTACAAAAAACCAGTGACAGAGTCAGAACACAACCTGACCCCCTGTTGTTCAGGGTGTTGGTGTCAGCCCAGTCAAGTCCTCCTGCAGTGACAGATGTGGTTCTCTTGGAGCAGAGATGATCCTGTAGAAGGCTCCAGTGGTGCTGAGATGGGTCTGGTGTTCTTCTGGGAATCCAGTGCAAACAGGCTGTGCTGCTGTTCTCAATGCCAGGTTTGATCCAGGTGGGAATGCTGGGCTCCTCCCCCTGGGTGGAGCATCTCCCCATGGGATGATGGAATTGTCTCAGCCCTGCAGTGAGCCTGGATGGCCCATGGACAGCAGAGATCCCCTGGAGGGAGGATGGGTCCTGGAAGGGATAAAGAACAGAACACTGCCCCAGCTGGTTTAACAGCTGCCCAGTAACAGAAGACACCCATCCCCTCCCCCCGAGCCATGAGGAATGGGTCATAGAAGAGATAAAGAATAAAACACCTCCCCAGCAGGTTTCAACAGATGGGAATACATCTTGCACTGAAGCCAGGACACTCAGCTTCTCTTGGGAATCCTGCCAGTGCCTGCTACCAGTCACCTGGAGCAGGGATGGCATTCCCACATTCCCAGTCCAGAATTGATATTGCCATTGCTTTTAGTGCAGGATTAAATTTGTGATGTTTTACTTTGTTATATCTCAGCTCCTTTTTCCATTTACATCTTTGTCACTCTTACCTGTCCTGATTGAGTTTTTCCCTCCATACCCGTTTTTTTTCTCTAAAAGGAATAAATGGAATTTTTTACTGGGTTACTAATGGAGTAAAACTTTCTATTAGTAACTCAGAGGGCTGTGGTATTCTGTAGCTTAGAGGTAGGGAGTAGTAAAGATCTTCAACAAATGGGAACGTGAATGTTTACAGTTGGCTTAGCATCAGTAATTGAAGACTTTAGGATCCAGAAAAGTAATAAAATAATATAAAGAATGATACTTCTTAAGGAAAGCAATGTTCCAAAAATCAGTGCTGTTATTATCAGAATTATGATTGTGTGCTACAAATTATTAAGAGTCAGAAATGTTCTTGATGACTCAAATATTTACGTTGGCCACAAATATTTAAAAGAGGTCACCCCTAAATATTAAAAAAGCCCCTTTCAGGGCTTTCTCCAGGCTCCTTGGGCTGTCTCAAGGTGATGGCACTTTGCTTCTGGCTTTACTTCTCAGCTTCCTTTGTGATCCCTCCTTCAACTGTTGCTTTGTTTTATTAAACTTTTGCCAGCAGATTCGAGCAAGAACAAGCTGAATGCATTTTCTAGTTCCTTGGCTGCAGAATGGGTCAGCTTTCAAAAAACTGAGGCACTTCATCTGCAATTATGGACCCAGTTTCTGTTTTGCTTCTAATGTTCCCCCTCCAAATGTGTGTCCTCAGGGCTCTGTGCTCTGATGAGATCCTCAGTGCTGGTGTTTAATCTTTATTCCAGCTCCCAAACACTGCCATTCTTCTAAAAACCTGGGCTCTCTCAATGCATCACATTTCTGTTTTGTTTTTAAAATTTGCCTTTATAAAGCTTTTCAAAAAGGAACAGACAGAATATGGAAATATGAAGCATCTGGTTACTGGTGGTGCGTTCATTTGGTTTTCTTTTTTTCTTTTTTTTTTTTTTTTTTGGTTCTGTCTTGCTTTTAGAAGACTTCCCCAGTTTTTTGTACACTTAATTTCCATGAGAATCTTTGCTGTGGTCACTCACCGACAGGTTGTCCATGTTTATGTGATTTAGGTGTCCTGACTGTAGAAGTCATTGTGATGATTTGTCTTTTTTTTTTTTTGTAACAGCCAAAGATAAATCTGAGAAAATATTTGCTCTGGCATTTGTGAAGCTCATGAGATATGATGGGACAACTCTGAGAGATGGAGAGCATGACCTTATCGTTTACAAGGTAGAATTTTGACTTCCCAGCAGGGAAACTCCACTGACTGACTTGTGGGGAATTCTGTTCCAGAATTACATTGGAAAATGTGTGTTGAACTCTTCCATTAAATCAAACTGAGCAGCAAATCCTGAGCAGTTGGTTTATATGGGGGATTGGGTGTTGAACCTTTAATATGTTTTAATTTCAAAGACATTTGTTGAGTTTTATATGTATTGGGAAAAATGAATTCTGTAGCCTTTTAAATAATCCCTTTTTGGCTCTGATGTAGACAGATTAGTGCTAAATTAGTTGTTAAAGATGCATTTGATAGCTCCAAACCTAAGAAAATCCAGGATAAATGTTAAAATTCTCTTATTACCGAGATTTTGAGTGGATATTTTCTCTTGCTGTGTTTCAAACATCCCTGTAGGCAGAAGCCAAGAAGCTGGAGGATGCCTCGACCTATCTCAGTCTGCCATCCACGAAAATCGAGCTGGAGGAAAAGGGACACTCAGCAACAGGCAAGAGCATGCAGAACCTTGGGAGCTGCACCATCAGCAAAGACTCTTTCCAGATTTCCACTCTGGTCTGTTCAACAAAACTGACCCAGAATGGTGAGTTCCCAGAGCTGCTGCTCACAGTTAGGTTGGGATCTGGGTGCTGACTTGCTGCCTTCTCCAGCCCCATTCCATGGGACTGGCTGCTGGCTGTTTGCTGGATTAGGTTGTGTGGGTGAGTGTGTGAACCACCCAGACTTTTCTCTGTTTTGCTCCAGAGCAGTTGATGTCTCTGAAAAAACAGAAGAATCCCAAGTTAAGTGGAACCAGGGATATTATTTCCCATACAGTTGAGACTCTTCCCCTGAAGTGCACTGACATTTTACTTTTCATTGAAAAACAGCTCCAGAGCAGTTGGTGTTTTGCTCCAGAGCAGTCGATGTCTCTGAAAAACCAGAAGACTCCCAAGTTAAATGGAACCAGGGATGTTGTTTCCCTCACAGTTGAGACTCTTCCCCTGAAGTGCACTGACAGGCTCTGTGGCATTTTACTTTTCATTGAAAAACAGCACTGAGGAAGGGGATGAGTTTGCTTTCAGGAGTAGGTAATATCAGGGTTCTGCTCCCAGACAAGCTGGTTTATGTTATTTCAAGGTGCAATATCCATATCTCAGGGCTGAGGAGAGCTCTGATGTTCTCTCCTGGTGTACAGAAGGGATGTTAGGGGAGGACGTATTGCCTGAGGGTCACTCTCATGTTCCCACACCTTCCCAGGAGTGGCCTTGGCTTGGTGTGTTCCTTGGAAGCCTTGCATTCTGTGCCTTTTTGCTGTTTTGTCAGCTGGCCGAGTGCATCCCAAGGCTGTGGCAAGCTGGTGGCAGCCACCAAAGCAAATCTTTGAGCTTTGCAGCCTGTGCCCTGTGTGTAATTCCTGCGCTCGGTTGCCATGGAGCGATCCCTTGTTCTCCTGGCTGCACCAGCAGTGAGTGGGGAGTGTGGGAGGGTCATTCCATGGGGAGTGAGTCATTCCAGGGAGCTGCTGTGACTCAGGATGGTCTGTGGGGAGCTGGATGAGGAGGGGAGGTGCTGGGAATCACGATGACACTGCCACAGTCATGAGTCCCCTCTGGCCAGGGGGATGTCCCTGTTCCAGTGGCCAGAGTTGACTGCGGTGTTTTCCAGTGGCGTTTCCAGCCTCATCCCGGGTGTTTCACATGCAGAGCACATCGGATCCACTGCAGTCTGGCAGCCTTGGAGCCTGGCAGGGAGTTCAGCAAAATAACTGGGATGTGCTTGTAGGATTTCCCAGCAGAGATAGGATCACAGCTCAGCAGCAGCACAGTGGGGCTGGGGCTTGGGAGAGCAGGAGCCAACATCTGGAATTAAACTGCTTTTTGTTGGAAAATCTCTGCTGTTTTTCCCTTCAGCCTTCCCTAGTGCTCGTTAGCAGTTAAAAGTATTTCCCAGTGATCAATATATTGATGTGGCTTTCACAGAACTGCTATTAAAATTAAGCCTGAGCATTGTTTGGTGCTTAATTTACATATTGTTTGCTTTGAAGGCCTGATCTTTATTTAATGCTGTTGTTAATTATGTTGTCTGGGAAACTTTTCCTCAGAGTTGCCAAAGTCTTTTCTCTCTCTTCAAAGTACTGTGACATTATTAAGCAAGATCACCATGTCTCGTTGAGCGGAAAAGAAACAAAACAAAAAAATCATCATTAAATTCCTCCCTCAAGTATCAGTTTTCATCTAAAACTTGGCAGTGCTTTTCAGATGGTGATTTCTGAAGCTGATTTTAAGTTTTGTAAAATAGTTGGTTAATATTCTTTCTTTAACTTTTGTTAAACCAAGTAAATAAAAATCCATTATTACTCCCACTTGCAAAAATGTTGAGCCAAAGCAGATTTTTCTCCTTTTGGTTACCTATATTAGTTCTTTCTTTTGCCCTCCATAACTATCTTAGAACTGGCTTTGAGACTTATTTTTAGTAATTCCGAAAGTATGTGCATAAGTCATCTGGCCTTTTCTGCTTGGTGTTTGATGGTGCTGAGACTTTTTTGTGTCTGAGCTATTTGAACACTCCCTCAATTTCAGTTCTCTATGAACTGTGAGTTTTTAATGTTGCTTTTCTATCAGTAATCAATCTCTTTAGCATGGAAAAGTTTTCAAAATAGCAAACTTGGCCACTGCTGAGACTTTGAGAGAGAGTGATGGTGTGAAGTGTCTACTTAGTTAACACTTGAGCAGTTCTTAGTGATTTGAGCAGAATTTATTAAAGCAGGACATTCCCTATCCTTTTCCTGGACTTTGCAGTTGATTTTGAGGGAGATTGGTGATGTAAGACAAAGAGGAGGAGAAAAAACCCTCAGTGCCTGTGGAAGTAAATCCTCCTGGTGCCTCTTCCCAGATTTCCAGGATGTCCTTTTGTTGTCAGGGTGAAGGGAACAGAACTGGAATTGGATTAATGGCCTTGCTGGGCAAATGTTCAGTTATCAATAGGCAGAGAGCTGGCTGGTGCTGTCCCTGTGGATTTGCTGTTGGAAGCATCCAGGGCACCTCTGAGGCTTATTCCAAGAATTTCTCTGTGTTCTGCCTGAAGGACTCAAATCTCTGGATAATAGTGACTGTTCCTTCACTGGAGTCAGGACTTGGAGGAACCAGGGAGATCAGAATTTTGGAGAACAGTTGGGAGGAATTTGACTTAGCACAGTTGATAATTAAAAAAAACCCAACACACACATATGACAAATGGAAGTGCTATAATGGCATAAAAAGTGAAGCCGTAAGCACAGAATTAAAATAAAAATCATACAGACTGGAAAATCAAATGTTAAAGTCCAGAAGGCAGAGAATTTCAAAGAACAGAGGCAATTTAGTTAGAGAGGAAATACTATCTAACTGAATTTAGTGGCTGAGCTTTGGGGAAAGTTTGGGTGTTTCTATAGGGAAGCTTTTGCATAGATACAAGTTAAGGAAAGCAGATAAGCAGGAACTTGGGGTGTTTCCTTCCTCTTGTTAAATACCCGTAAAGAAAATGTTCCTTTGCAGTCCATAGAATAATAAATCACATTAATAAAGCCAAGTTGCTGTTGAGGACTTTGCAGTTTGGTGTTTAAGCCCTTTGCATTGGGAAATCACAGAATCCCAGACTGCTTTGGGTTGGAAGTGACCTTAATGATCATCCAGTGCCACCCCCTGACGTGGCAGGGACACCTCCCACTGTCACATGTTGCTCCAACCTGGCCTTGGACAATTCCAGGGATCCAGGAGCAGCCACAGCTTTTCTGGGCAACCTCATTCTGTCTTCCTCCTGATGTTTTCTAACCTCAAATTTCACTTGACCTAGGCTGACTGCAGCATTCCTGTGTCCTGTAGGTTAAAATACTGTTTTCTGTCCTTTTTAGTGCATTATTTTACACACGGCCCTGTGAAGAGAGTGGGATTAAGTGCCTGACTGGTGCTTTGCTGGGGTTAATTAATGCTTGCACTACCAGCCAGTGCCCATTTTTTCGTAGCCTGTGAGTTATTTTTCCCTTTCAGTTGGCCTGCCCTGACATTTTGTGCTCACAAATGTATATTCATTTAGCATTTGCTCTGCCATCACGCTGCGAGTCCACGTGGGTTTGTTTTCTTGGGGCAATCCATGATGCTGTTCAGAGCTCGTCTGTGGGCTGGCTTTTGTTCAGATCATTTCTTCTGTCAAGCTGATGCCTTGTTAGAAGTCAGACTGCAGCCAAATTCAGGGGTGGAAAGCTGATATAAATATATCCATGAAACACTTTGGATAACTCATGGAGGCATCTTTGCTTCGCTTCCAGAAGCAATTTTTTTTTTTTGTTAATACTGAGTTTCTAAGACTTTGGGTTCAGGCTGTAGACTTCTTGTAGGATGTATTAAAAGGAGTGGAGGACTTGGATTCAAGTCTTTCAAAGCTTTAATGTAGTTAAACTCTCTTGATTTCTCCTCACAAAGAGATGATGAGAAGGCTTGGTTTGAGTCCTGCTCAGAGGGGAATCTTTCCAAGGAGTGCTGTGGTTCTTCCACTAGAAGTAATGTCATTTATTACTAAGAATGAAAGCTTTTTGAGAAAAGCATAGCAGCTGCTTTGAGTCTCTGCAGATAATTTCCAGAATAAACACTGCAGATTCATGCCTTAGTAAATGTTGTGGTGGTCGCTTTGAAAGTCTGAACAGCAAAGAGGCGAGGGGGTATTTGTTGGGAGAAAGTGCCTGTTTTGAGTTATTTTGGGCAGAATTCACATAGTATGAATTATATGGGGAGGTGGGTAAGGTGCAATAGTGGGCCAGGGGCCAAAGTGAAGGTAGTGAGTCTCTAAATTAGTCATAAAATCATTTAAGTTGGAGAAGACCTTTAAGATAATCAAGTTCAGTTTTTTATTGAAGGTTTCTCCTGAGCAGAAGTTGCTGTGAGTTTCGTTTTGTTTTGTGCTGTGAACTGACTTTTCTTGGGGAAGAATTTTCCCCTGAGGCAGGAGGAGTGTGGGGTTTGGGGTCTGTGTGCAATGCTGGGTTCCAGTGCTGGCCTTGGGATCTACCAGGGAGCTGCTGCTCTGCAGGGGAACCCCACTGAAGGCTCCTCCCCAGGAGTTTTCCCTGAAGGAAGCTTTGCAATGACTGACTGATGGAGAGACCTGGCTTGCTTGCATTCCCTTATTTATCAGGGAATGCTGGATGACACCATCTTCAGGATGCAAGATTTGGGGATGAGACCATTTGCATGATCTGGGCTGTGCCCTGAGGCTTCATCCCTTGAGAGCATTGTGGGCACTGGAGATATTCATCACCCAGCTTTCCCCCACTCTCATTTAGTTTGCACTTCTTTGTGCTTCATTGTGCTTTATTTTCTCTTCAGTTTATGCAGTGAGAGCAAAGAAGCTGGAAACATTAATGCTGGGAGAGTCACTGCCCTGTAGATATGACTGTGTTGGTGGCTGACTAATTTCATTTTGGCATCTTTTTCTAAACACACAACTGTTGTGTACAGCAAATTAAAATCCCAGGGACCAGGCTTCTTTGGCCTAGATTTTCCTGCTGATATTTCAAAAGCTGGCTGCTTTTCTGAAAGCTCTTAGAGTTCTGTCAAGGGTAGAAGGATTGTCCGAGGTTTCTGCAGTGTCAGAGGGAACCAGAAATTCGTTGTTGTCCAGGGAAAAAGGCTGAAGTAAGGAAATAAAACTTTGTGTCCTGCTTATGGTGATGGAGCTTGAGGAAAGGGAAATAGCCTTGCATGAAATAATTGCTGGGGTTTTTTTATTCCTAGTTGATCTCTTGGGGCTGCTGAAGTGGAGATCCAACACGAGCCTGTTGCACCAGAACTTGAAGCAGCTGATGAAAGTTGATGGTGGTGAAGTGGTCAAGGTAAGGAGTCAATGTCTGTAAAAATCCCAGATTTTGAGGTGTCTTTTTTTTATTTGGCTCCCCACACTCTCCCCCTCAACCTCACTGCACTTACACATTAAAGTGCAACCAGGAATCTCAGACTTCAGGGTGCTGATGCTCCTCTCCCTGCCCTCCAAGAGCACTTCAGATGTTACTGATAAAACACACATAAAATGCACATTTTTGTAAATTAGCTTGTTTTATCCTAGCACTTTGGTGAATTTTTATATATAGATACATGAAGAAAAGGTGTTTTCCTTGTAAGATCAGACCATCTAAGAAGTCTTACATGGGGATATTAAATATATTTTTTAATCTATGGATGTGGAATGCAATCCTAGTGCGTGCTGCTGTTGTTTTCTTTCAAAAAAAATACTTCTGGAAACACTTAGCTGAGCCAAGTTATTTACATTTGCCAAGGCCACTGAGTGATTGCAGAGAGCTACATAAAGACAGATTTAGCTGTGCAAAAGAGGAGGCTGGGACTTTATTGAAGGTGTTGTAATAAATCAAATCCAAAAGAGTGTCAAAAGATGTACTTGGGGACAGGTGACCCTGGAGAGTTGTTTCCTTACTTCAGGGGATTTCTTTAGTTGGTTAATAGAAGCACAATGAAGCCTCAGCTTGAAGTGACTGCAAGCACTTGGGAATGCTGATTTTTGTCATCCTTGGAGGGTGGGGAATGTGGGGTCCCACAGATTTGTGTTTTGGGAAGGTTCTGCTTTCTGTGGTTTTGTCCTGGGGCATTTGAAAGCAGAATCTGGCCAGTGGTAGTGGCTCCTGCCATGGCTCTGTCACTTGGAATTCCCCCTCCTCTCCAAATGTGACATCCCAGAGTGCTGTGGCACATCCCTGCTGGGTGGGGATCAGGGATTTCCTCAGGATGCACAAATGGGCTTTGAGTAAAAGGAGTTTTGGAGTCAGTTCTGCAGCTGGCTCAAGACTCAGTGAGATTCCCTCCTCCCTGAGCACAACTGGAGCCATGCAGAGAGCACAAGAGGGATGTTTCATATTGCTTCCACCACCAGTTTTATCCTTTTTTCAGAGGGCCAGTGTTTACATTCTCCATCTGTTGCAGCAGTGCTCCATCTTTGTGGAGCCTGCTCTGTTGCAGAGTCTGGTTTGTGACTGTTCCTTTCTGTCCTTCCAGCTTTCTTTGCCCTTTGTGTTTTTAGCTACGATACCCAGTGCAGTCTGGAGATCTTTAAAAAAAGTATTGATGTGATAAAACACATTCATATTTTCTGTTAAGCCATTGCCTGTTTTTAAAACTCCCAGTAAAAGGCCTGGGTCTACTGGTATTCATTTATTTGAGTGGAGATGAGCCCAGATACCCATTTTGTGTGTGTTCTCAGAGTGTGTGGAAGCTCTAAATGTTATCTCCCTTCCCCAGAGGCTCTGGCTCCATTTGTGCAGAGTCTGTGGAGTATGAGAATATAAACTAATAGTGTAGGAATTATTCATGCTACCTGAGAAATGTCCTGCCCCTTCACGCAGCAGCAGCAGCAGCTCTGCTGTGCTCTTCCTGCTTGCTCCACCAAGTCCTGGTGAGCAGATTTAAAACCTGAACTCTGCTAATGAAAGTCAGGCTGAGGTGCCTGAATGTGAAATCAAGGCTTGAGCAGCTTCCCAACCATCCTTTGGCTTCCACAGGACTCCGTGTGTGGCACCCAAGGGTGCAACTTCTCCTCAGACCAAGAGAGAAACTTCTCCTGTCAAGGCTCAGAGCTGTGCTTTGCACTTCCCTCCCTGCCAGCTGGCAGCAGCCGCAGAATCATTTAGAATTACAGAACCATTTAGGTTGGAAAAGACCTCTGAGATCACCGAGTTCAACCTTTAGAACATCAAGTCCAGCCTTTAATGTGCTTTATTTGCACATCTTCTTTAATGGAATGAGTAAGGCTGTGAGAAGGTGATGTTTTTCTTTTGCCCCTGTAGTGGAATTATGAGCTGGCTCTTCCCCAGGACTGGGCTAAGATCAGCTGCAAGAGTTCTGGCTTTTCTGTTTTTTCATCCTCAGGAGCACAAACTGTGACTCTGTGTTCACTTGGTTTAAGGAGTTTGACATTCAGCTGTGAATGAGGGTTAATTCCTGACATTTGACTGTAGATTTAGGAGATCAGGTGAATCAGGCTGGAGCCAGGGGAGACTCATTGCACAGCTAAACATTTTTAAAGGAGGAAGGTGGGAGTCAGGCTGGTTTTCCATCCCTCTCACAGTATGTGGAATCTCAGGATCGGTTCCTCTCTGCTTGTTGAGGTGTTCTTCCCCAATTAACACCCTGTCTCATCCTAAAGGCAATTTTTTTTTTTCATTTTACTTCCCTGTGAGGGCGGTGAGGCCCTGGCACAGGTGCCCAGAGCAGCTGTAGCTGCCCCTGGATCTCTGGCAGTGCCCAAGGCTGGGCTGGACGGGGCTTGGATCCACCTGGGACAGTGGAAGGTATCCCTGCCCATGGCAGGGGGTGGAACTGGGTGGGATTTAAGGTCCCTCCCAACCCAAACCATTCTGGGATGATTTGAGACAGATGTGCTGGAACCATCCACATTTAACCCCTTTTTTTCTCAACCCCAACTGAGCTGTGATCCAGCCTGGCTGTGCCCTGGAGGAGCCCCTGTGTGTCTGTGCCAGCTGGAGGAAGGAGCTGCTCAGACACAATCCCATTGCAGCAGAACTGATGAGTATCTCTGGCAGTGCATGGAGTCCTGGCTGTCCCTGGGAAGAACAACTGGAATTTAGGAAGCTTTTATCCCTGTGTTTGACTGGCAGCCCCTGGCACTGCTTTTCCTCTCATGTTGCCCAGGCAGGGAGGAATTCAGACCTTCCTGTGTAGGTTTGGGGCTGGGGCAGCAGTTGGGGCGCTCTGTTCCCAGGCCTGCATGAGTGATCCCACCTGGGATTGTGGATCTGAGCAGGGATGTTCTGAGTGCCTTCCGTGCCTCAGCTCCCACTTTTCCTGGCATGAGACTCAGTTGCTTGTGTGGTTTGTGCTCTGGAACACCCAAGTTTTCAGCAATGCATGGGCCTGGTGACCGTGTGGTGAATTTGCAGTTTGGAAATTCTTGTTGTTGGAACACTGTTGTAGATTGAAGTCCTTGTCCAGGTGTGCCAAGTGTGATTTCTGGCTTCATTTTTTTCTGTTGGAGTGATAATGTGCGTATAGATTATCAACCTGACTAAAAATCATTTGCTGAAAAGAAAAGTGTTGAGTTTTCTGTTTTGTGGCTAACTTTTAAAATGCTTTTACTTGAGCAAAAATATCTATAGAAACCTGTGTGGAATCTAAATTTCAGTTTCCTCTGAAAAACATGATGAGCTGTGTTGTTTCTTTATAGTTTCTTCAAGATACACTGGATGCCCTTTTTAACATCATGATGGAGAACTCAGAGAGTGAGACCTTTGACACTTTGGTGTTTGATGCTTTGGTGAGTTTGCAGTGAGGAAGGTCTGAAATGAACCTAATAATGGGGAATAAATGATAGAATGAAGTTTATTAAAAGAAAATATATGAGTTGAGAGTTATTATTTAATTCAAAGGTTATATTTAAAGGTTCAGATCCAGAGGGAGTTGGATTATATTGTGTCATCCTCCTAGAAAATAAGGAAGCACTCAAATCCAGTCATTTTAATGGATTGACTGCAGAATTTAGGACAGAAGCAGAATAAAAATTTTAATGTCAGTAATGGGTCTTCTCTGAGGAAAAAGAGGCATGAACAAAAATTAAAGATTTTTTTTTTTTTTGAGAACTGCACACTAGTTATGCTGGTTTTTTTCAGGTATTTATCATTGGGTTGATTGCTGACAGAAAATTTCAGCATTTCAACCCTGTCTTGGAGACCTACATCAAGAAGCATTTCAGTGCTACCTTGGCCTACACGTAAGTTGGAAAATTTATTTTTCCTAATGTGACTTGGAGGATTTTTCCAGGTAATGTTATTTAATTGTGTATGTAGCTTAATTAGGAACGTGCTCATGAGCTTGTGAGGATCTTGAAGAAGACTGGGGATAGTCTTTGTTTCTTTCTTGAGATGAAATGGTAAAACTTTCAGTCCTGTGCAAGGAGAAGTCTTGATTGTGCTGTAATGAAGAGGAGGCTGATTTGACAATTTCAGGAGTTGTTTTGTAAGGAAAACAAAAGCAATTCTCACTCATATTGGAAGGAAATCATGTCTATTTAAGATGCTTCAAAAACTGGGTTTTTGTGCATTAAATTACATTGTACCCTCGATTATCCACATTACTGTCAGTATGGGGAAGAAGCAGTGAAGGACAAAAAAAAGAAGGAAAACAAAGGCCCATTGTTTTTGTTGTCTTAAGTATTTTTTGGCAGTTGGAATCTTTGCTGCTGAGTTAGGTTTTCGGTGTTGGAGGAAAAATATCTACTGGATGTCTTAGCAGTGCTGGGGGGATGGCAAACCCAAATCAGGAAACCTGGGGTGCCTTTTGCTGGTGCAGAGTCTCTGTCAAGGGACATGAGAATGTTTGAAAATATTGATATAAAAATCGTGAAAAATCATAAAATCATAGAATATCCTGAGCTGGAACGGACTCACAGGGATAATCCAGTCCAGCTCCTGTCCCTGCCCAGACACCCCAAAATCTCACCCTGGGCATCCCTGGGAGCTTTGTCTAAACTCTCCTGGAGCTCTGGCAGCCTCAGGGCTGTGCCCATTCCCTGGGGAGCCTGGGCAGTGCCAGCACCCTCTGGGGGAAGAACCTTTTCATAATCCTCCTTTAATTCCCAAAGAAGATTTGAGCCTTCAGCCTCAACACTGATATTTTGATCTCTGAGTTGCTGCTGCTGTTGCAGCTCTGTGTGGAGCCTCCTGCTTCACCTGGATTTCTCAGGAAAAGGTGAGGGTGCTCCTGTCATGCTTGGCATGGAGAGGATCCTTCCCTTCCTCAAGTGCAGGGAGGCAGAAACAGGGAAAAGCTGAATTCTGGCTTGAGGTGTCCCCATGGATGTGACCGATCCCTGCCCTCCCCTGAACATCCAGCCTGGAAAAGAGCTCCACGATCATCCAGCCCAACCTTCAGCTGTTGCCCTGGAGTAAAGAGAGGTGGCCTTGGCAATATTTAAGTGGTTACTTGGAATTCTCAGGCAGTTTGCTCCTGCTCCAGCAAATCCCCAGGCAGCAGGATCTCTGTGAGCTGGGGGCTGTTTCTGTTAGTGGGGAATAACATGGAGCTTGTTTACTTGGAGTGGGGATGTTGGATGGTGCTCTGGAGCTGGGATGATTTAAAATGGAATTGCTTGTGCTTGCATTAAAGCCCTGATTTATATTCATTGGAAGGGAGGAAGCTGAAATGGGATTATTTTGAAAATTGTTTCACTTTCGAGTTTGATCAGCTTTAAAATGGGGAAGAAGAGAATTTCCAGCTGGTGGTGTATACTTTGAGAAATAAATTTTACAAATTTCAGCCCAAAATCCACAGGGGAGCTTTGTAAAGGGGAAGCCTTGTTGAATGAACAAACTCACACTTTATGTTAATTCTAACAGTGTGCTTGTATTTAATTTAATTATTTTTATTATTCTGATTATTATCAGTAGTGCGTCTTTCTCAGAGCCTGAATCTGAATATCCATCTGAACATCCAGCAGAAAATGAGCCTTACTGAGATTTGTTGTATTGCTTGTGTGTTAAATGAGGTTGTGGTCTGTGACTTTTCATTTTTTCTCTAGAATAAGTTACAGCTACTTATAAGCAAAACAAAACTGCAGTGAGTTTGTTGGTTGAAGAATGAGTTTGTAGCTCTGTGGGCACATAATTTTTCTTTAAACTTTTCAAAATGAAACTTCTGTGGGAATACCTGTAACTTGTATGTGGGTGTTTTGTATTTAAACAGAAAACTGACCAAGGTTTTGAAAACCTACGTGGACAATGCTGAGAAGTGTGGGATCACTGACCAGCTCTTCAAAGCCATGAAAGCCTTGGAATACATTTTCAAGTTCATTGTCCGCTCCAGGATATTGTTCAACCAGTGAGTACAGGCACTGCTCAAACCTCCCGTTGCCAATAATGCCGCAAAACTGCCAAAATTTTACAGACCAGCAGTTAAAATAGCTTAATATTGCATTCCTTTAGAAATACCTGAAACTGTGAGAAGTTATTTCAGGAGAAGGGTTTTCCCTATTCAGAGAATAGGGAATTCATATTCAGAGATCTGAATTTTTTCAGTAGCAGTGAATTGGTAAAATGATGATAGTTTAGGTCTCTGAACAATTAAAGCTTGGCACTATTTGGGGAAAACTTCTGTTCCTGTATTGTATTTTATACACAAGATGTTATAAAGCAAGCTGATGAGATCTTCGCTTAGATTGAGTCCTTTTACTGCTTGTTAGCAGTGGTAACAACCTTATTACAAGGGATTTATGTAGAGCTCTTCAGTTACCATCTCCACCACCCTTTTCTCTAATTTAGGGCTTGGAATTTATTTCTGGAGGAGCCCTGCTGTGAGATTCATAAAATACTGGATGTCACTGGGGCTGGAGCAGGCCCTACAAATCACTTGAAAATAGGAGAAAAAAATTGGATTTACAGACAATGTGACCCTCCAGGACTGGCTGTGGGATTTCCTTGTGGGAAGCACAAATTCACAGTCCTTCAGTGTTGGGAAACCCCAACTCTCCCATGCCAAGGGATTAATCAGCAAAATTGCTGAAGGCAGAAGGAGGCTGTGATTTGTTCAGCTGCAGGACTGAAGCCCTGCCCGGGGGGTGGGATTTGGAGTGATTAAAATGCAGGAGCGTGGCAGGGTTTGGAGTCATTGCTGCTGCTCTGCTGAGGAATCACAAGCAGCAAGCTGAACCTTTTATTCCAAAATATGGTTTATTTTTAACTTCAGGAAGAGGGTGGTGGGCTCAGTGGATGGATGGAGCATTTTAGCAGTTGAGTTCTGGGTAAATCCATGGAAGTTCATCTACTTAAAGCATGGTGGCACATCTGTTTGTTCACTACAGCAAAGGTTGATAAAGGCAAAATATTACAAGTGACCTTTAGAAATATCTTTATTTGATTTCCTCAGTAATGATCCCAGTGCTTGTGGTGTATTTACTACAGTTCTAAAATCCTCCAGGCAGTGCTGGAAGGACCAGCCTGGTGTAAACCTTGTTTTCTCACAGCTGCAGAGATTTTCTGCTTTATCAGATATATTAAATAAATAGATGTTATTAACTGACAGTAGGAACACATTTGTGAGTAACTTGTTTGTTTTCATTATAACTTCCTTTTTGAAAGGCAGAGCTTTTTGTCTGAAGCACTTTGATTTATTGGGCTGTCAAGTTCAGTTACTCTTTCTGTTGGTATAAGTTTCACCTCTCTAATCTGTTCAGGGGGACACTGAAATCCATTATGGAAATGGGAACTTAACAAGTTTTTTATCCTACATAACCCCCTGTTTTGGCCTAAAAGGGGAGTAGAAGTGTGCACAGCAAAATAACACAATTTAGTGGTTTGGGATTTTTTTTTTCCTGTAGTATTTATCTACTCTGTGTCCAGGTTAAAATAAACTTTTTTCATATCTGGGGCTTCCAAAGGTTCATGAGCACAGCATTAAAAATGCTACACATTAACTTCAGTGTAAAGCAGCAGGAACATCCTGAACTCTGTGTTTATCCCAAAAAAAAGCCCGTTTCCAGCTGCAGTGTGTGATCCATCATGATGTAGCTTTAGATGGGATTTTGAGAAGGAATTCTGGATGGGAGGGTGGGCAGGCCGTGGCACAGGGTGCCCAGAGAAGCTGTGGCTGCCCCTGGATCCCTGGCAGTGCCCAAGGCCAGGTTGGAGCAGCCTGAGGTAGTGGAAAGTGTCCCTGCCCATGGTAGGAGTGGCACTTGACGGGATTTAAAATTCCTTCCCACATAAACCATTCCATGATTCTGTGGTCTTGGAACATTAACAAATTGTACAAGGATTGTGCATAGCAAATTTCTGGATGAAATTCTCTTTCTGAGCTGCAGACTTACATCCAAGACCTTCCTAGTGGGTTTAATTGCAGGAGAAAATGGAGGAAAGTAAAAGGGAGTTGAACTCTTGCTGGGAGCTGCTCTGATGGGTCTTGGTGCCAGATCAGAGGGGGATCAGAGCCAGGGGGACCAGGGAGGGCTTTGGCAGCCCAGTTGTTGTTGGATCAAGCTTTTGGAGGCGGTGGGAGTTGAGTGGGTAAAGATGGGGTTTAACAGGGGGAAGGAGTCCTGGAATGTTTTGAGTGGGAAGGGACCTTAAACTCATCTCATTCCAGCACTGCCATGGCAAGGACACCTCCCACTGTCCCAGGCTGCTCCCAGCCCTGTCCAGCCTGGCCCCATGTGATGTTTCTGACTCCCCCTGGTTAGATTTAATCTGGATTCCAGATCCGTTTTTTGGTCATGTTAAGTCTGAACACCCCTGGTGTAGGTGAGTCCCATGTGCTGCCCAAGGAGGAGGAAGTTTCCAAGGATGATGTGGAGCCAGTGTTTGTGTCCCCATCGTTTTCCAGTGAGGATTGTGCCATCCTACACCTAAAGCTGGGCTGGTTCTGCATTTAAACCCCTCCAGAGAATTCCAGGAGCACTCATTGTACCAGTGGCCCAAGTTCTTCACCTTGGCTGCATATTTTTGGCCTCTGGTGTTGCTCAGGTGCTTCTGTGCAGTTTTTTTTACTCCCCCTGAAAACATCTGAGAGAGAGAGAGGGATCCCAGTGGGCAGCTTAACTCTGAGGAATCTGCCTGAAGGCACAGGGACTTTGCTCCTGGAGTTGGGCTGGGACTGAGTCACTCCTCTGTGTCAGCTGTGCTGACTTCATGGGAAACTGAGCCTGAAATTAGTGTGGAAACAAAATTTAACCTCAGTGCTTCCTTCCCACAGGAAAAAAAAAAAAAAAAAAAAAAAAAAAAAAAAAAAAAAAAAAAAAAAAAGTATCTTTTTAGCAAAAAGAGGGTGGATGGGTTCTTTGTTTCTTTTTTCCCCAGAGTTTCAGGTCACTCACCTGAGGCCACTGGTGGATTTTAATTATTGCTGGCAGGTTGTCTGGCTGCTTTGTGGCTTCATCAGCACAGAGCTGCCTGCCAAGGGTCCTGCCAGGCATCTGCAGGGTGGAGAGGCTGTCCCAGGGAACTGGGGCACAGTTCAGGGAGTCACCAGAGACTGGAGCAGCATTGCTGCATGTGGCATTTCACACAGACAGCTTCACAATAAAAATATCTTCCTCCTGCTGGCCCAGCCTGGCCAGTCTGTCTTGTCTTGAGGTTTTTTTATTTTGTGGAAGAAAGCTCTTGATTCAGTGAAGAAAGTTGTAAAAATTCTTGAAAAAATGTGAGACAACAAATGGCCATCTGTCATTTGACTGTCCAAAAAAACCATCAGATTTTTTAGAACAGTATTTCCACTGTGGTTTGTGCTGATGAAACCTAATTCTTTTTCAGGCTGTATGAAAACAAAGGAGAAGCAGACTTCAGGGAGTCTCTGCTGCAGCTCTTTAAATCCATCAATGAGATGATGAGCAGCAACTCTGACCAGACTGTCATAGTAAAGGTTGGTGCTTTCCACATCTCCAGTTTTGCATCCTAAACCACAGCAAAGCAGCCAGTGAAGTATTTGCTTGTGTTTGTGCTTAAAAGCTGATTTTACTTCAAAAAAGGTTAATTCTTGGTGCTTCTGCTGAGGGGTTTGTGACTGTAAAGAACTTTCTTTGAACATTTATGGAATCCTAGAATGGTTGAAATTGGAAGAGACATCTAAGATCATTGAGTCCAACCTTTAATTGCTTCAAAAACCTCATTTTGATTTTCAAAAGAGAACTTAATTTGGATTCAGTGATATCTGGCTTTTTAAACTTGTATAACTTAAAGTTCAGGTGTTTTCAAGGCATTATATTTAAGATGCTGTTGACAGTAAAATCCTCATATTTTAATGCATTTATTTATATCTGAGGCTGTTCAGGAACTTCAATATAGGATCTTAAGCCCTAGTACATATTTTAAAAAGAAATTTAGTAGTGAGTGAGACTGGAAGCTCCATCTTTCATCCCTTAGACCTTTTCTTGTGTCCCTTTATAAAACAGCATCTGCTTTTGGTGATGTTGCCTCATGCAGCTGGGGAGGGTCTGTGCCCTCAAATGGTGCCGTTATCAAAGAGAAAAGCTCTGAATTACAGGACTGGTAGATTTCAGTGTCCAGAGGAGGCTGGGTACAGAAGTTAGTGGATCTTTTTCATCATGGAAAACTACAGAGACTGTGCTCTAAATGTGTGTTGGATAAGTTGCACCTAATATTTCTCCTTGTGCTTCCAACTCGAGTTGATAAAAAAGATGAAACCCCTGACCCAGCCCTGCTGAATCAGTTGAGAGATGGTCCAGGGGCTGAGATTTGGGGACAGTTGGACTCTTTCTGCTCAGGTGGTTGCAAAGACAGACAGTGGGAGATCCCTATGCCTGTGGGAGAAGTTCCTGGAGGAGTCCAGCAGGAAAAGTCCTGAGTGAAAGCCCCTAGTCCTTCATAGCTGAGCTCCTGATGTCATGCTGAGCACACAGCAAAAAGAGATTGTGGGGATAAAGCAGCTGGGGAGGAGTATTTTAGGCAGAGAGGCCCAGACTGGATCATCTGATAACAAAATAGGGATATTACACATTTCAGGAAAGCTTTATTTCCATTTCACTGCCAAAGCATCTGTCCTGAATGGAAATGGGCAGTTGGAGGCAGTGGCTCAGATTGTGCTGTCAGGGCTTTTACAAATAGAGAGTTTGCAGATTGCAGGAGTGGAATGGGATTTTTCTTTCCCTCAGACTCCTGCTGCAGGAAGGCAGATGAACATGAGCTTCTTTCTTTGACAATTTATACCTCAGAGAGGGGGAAATAAAAAAAAAAAAAAAAAAAAAAAAAAAAAAGGCTAAAATTTGATTGGGTTGTGTTCACCTGAGATGCAGAAAGGAAAACTTCCTGGCAAGGACTGGAGAGATGCCACCAGCAGTGGTTCAGGTTCAGAGCTCTGCAGGCTTGGAGAGGCACAGCTGCTGTGTGTGTTTGTGGGGTGGCAGATGAAGCTCTGAGGGATGAGCCACTGTGGGGTTAAGTGTGCTTGAGGATGCCTTTACAGAAGCCTTGACAACCTTTCATTCATTATTTATTGCTTTCATCTCCTCTGGACTCTAATTACTGAGCTCTTAGAACACGTAATTGTTACTATTGGCTTTTTGCAGCTTGGGAAATTGCTTTTATGATGCTCAGGTGTCCACTGGAGCTCTGCAGTGTGAGAAATGTGTGTACAGAGAACAAAACTATGGAATGGGTGGATAAATGTGGGAGTTCTCAGAGAAGAGTGAGTGGATTCTTTGCATCCTGCCTGGCAGAGTTGCAGGAGTGCTGGGAGGTGTCAGTGACACTGTGAGGGTGGCATTAGGGGCCTCATTCAGCATCTCCAGCAGTGACTGAGTTGTACCTCAGTCTCTGGACCTCCCAGAGCTGGAGGGCTGCAATGTGAGCAGGTGTGAGGCACTGCAGTGAGGAGGAGTGAATTATTGGTGCCCCACGTGGAGCTGGCACCTTGGAGCCATCAGTGGCAGCTCCTCAGGGCCATCAGCAGGGGACTGGGGGTGAGCAGGGGTGACAGGGCTTTCACCTCGCTGTCACAGAGCCTTGGAACAGCCACTTTGTGCAGGCTGTGGGTGCTGTGCTGGTTCCAAAGCTCAGGAAGGGGTTAAAGGGTTGGGAATGCTGCACCTTCCCAGCTGGTGAAACACTGATTTCCTCCGCTCTTGGTGTCGTTGTAGGACAGGAGAGAAAGATGAGAGACTTTAAATATTTCAGAAGGCAAAGAGCATAGAAAAAGGGCTTTGTTGTTTAATTTTTAGTACTTTTTATAGGTTGTTTTGATACAGACTTAACATGGTTGATGAATATGAGTGACACCTCTCTAATTCTGTTGGTTAAACTGGAGAAACAGCAGAACACCACCTGGAGAGAGATTGTTTTGAGGAAGGAGAGTTGTTTGCTAAGATTGTTTTGAGAAGAAGCTTTCTTGAGAATTTTTTCTTGGGAAAGTTAGCAGCTGCCAGCAGGCTAAATCCTCTCAGACCCAGAAATATCAGGCCCACACCCTGGGCTTTGTAGAAAGGACAGGCACTTGCTGATGTCCTTAGGAGGGGAGGGAAAGGGAAGTAAAGGAATTTTTTTATCTTTTCTGAAGTTTGTTGTTGCAGGAGGTTGTGATGGCAGCCAGGGCAGCAGAGGGACAGAGCTCAGCTCCAGGGATGTGCTGGGAGAGGCAGGAGGGGAAGGGAGCCCAGAAAGCACAGCTGAGATCTCCTGTGGGCACTGCTGGGTGCAGAGTGTGGGCTGGGCACACCGGGGGAGGGCACTGGGAGGGAGTCTGAGGACAAGGAGAGGCTTCAAAGGCTGGAGTGAAAAAAAAGGATGGAGCCCCTCTGGAGCCAGGCTGGGAGAGCTGGAGGGGCTCACCTGGAGAAGGGAAGGATCCAGGAAGAGCTCAGAGCGTCTTCCAGGGCCTGAAGGGGCTCCAGGAGAGTGGAGAGGGACTGGGGACAAGGCATGGAGGGACAGGACACAGGGAATGGCTTCCACTGCCAGAGGGCAGGGTTAGATGAGATATTGGGAAGGAATTCCTCCCTGGGAGGGTGGGGAGGGGCTGGGATAGAATTCCCAGAGCAGCTGTGGCTGCCCCTGGATCCCTGGCAGTGCCCAAGGCCAGGTTGGACATTGGGGCTTGGAGCAGCCTGGGACAGTGGGAGGTGTCCCTGCCCAAGGCAAGGGTGGAAAAAGATCATCTTTGGTTCTCTCCCAGTCCAAACCAGGCTGGAATTCTGGTTCTGTTGGATACTTTGCTGAAGTTTTGTGGAAAACCAATGATTTTAACATGGTAGGTCCCCAGGTGGTGTGCAGGAAGATCAGCAGATCTTGCTGGAGCAGTTTTAGGCTTTTTTCGCTGATTTTTATAAATATTGGGGAAGCTAAATAAGTGTAGACAAAGTGTGTTTGGAGAGAGATAAGAAGTTGCAAAGACCTACACAGAAAATTAAGGTGCTTTACATTAAACGAGGCAGATGCTTCTTTCACATATCCCAGTGTTTCCATTTCTCTGCAAAAACTGGAATCTCCCTTTGTAGTTTATCACCACAGAGCAGAACTGCCACTGGAAATTTTCTCTGAGATGTTCCCAACTTTTTGGGCTGGAGATGCTGGAATTTTTTTTCCTGTCTGCTGGGGGAGTAGCCTTCAAGCTGACACAGAATGAAAGACTGCAGTCAGGTCTTCTTAGCAAGAATTCCTCTTTATCTATTCAAATATTTATGTCCTCATGGAAGCTGATGAGCTGCTGTTGACTGTAGGTCTTCAGTTGTTTAATATTTTGCATTTAAATTGCTGCTTCTTTTTTTTCTTTTTTTTTTTTTTTTTAATTTGTATTTTTCAAGGCTGTGGGTACTTATGTGGGGGGAAAAAGTTTTCTCAGAATTGTTCAAGGATTTAAGGTTGTAGAGCACAAAAAGAAGTTTGGAATTTGTACCTCTTTTGGGATTATAGATATTTAAAAAGTCTTGGGTAGGGGAGAATTTATAGGAGATATATATATATAAACATTAACAAGTTATTTTTAAATTTTAATTTTAATTTTTTAAATTTAATTTTAAATTGACTGGTGCTACTTCGGCTATGTATTTTTGCAATAAATAGGTAAAAATTCCATGTAGTCTTGGAAAGTGGTTTGAGCAAGGCTTTACTAGAACTTAAACCTCCTACAGCACCCTGCTGGTGCTTATACCTCATTTCTTTTGCCTTTTATGTACTCAGATGTGTTGGAATTAAAATGTTGAGGTGCAAGAACAGCTAAAACCCACTTTCACCCCAGGCTATAATCAGGCCTGGAGGTTTGAATTTGGGAAGGTGAACTGGTAAATTTACAATGTTCAAAACAACACAGAAGTTGCGAGAGTTTCTTAAAATTATTTAAATTATATTTTTAGGGATTTTTTGGGTGTTTCGGTGTTGTCTGCAGTGGAGACAGACATTTCAGGGCTGCCTTTTCCAGATTTTTTGAAAGGTGTGGGGTTTTCCAAGCTGGAGAGGGAAATCCAGGCAGTGATGTGGGCTGACATGCTGTGTTTGTTCTCTGAGTAACAAAAATTCTCCTCTCGTGCTGAGTGGCAGTGGGGCTGCAGCAGCAGCAGCTTGACAAGGGGAGGTTCCAGTTTGTTTTCCAAGCACCAATTTGACTTTGAGGGCTAAAGCTGATGAAATCAGATGAGCAGCATTTGGTGGTGTGTGCATGCATTTTTAATGGTTACAAGTGTGCTGAGCCTTCCTGGGTTTATTCCTGTTTTCTGCTAATTGGTGCATGATAATTATTTCCTCAACCTTCTCCTGCTGAAGCAGGAGCTCAGCTGGAGCCTGAGAGTGATGTTTCAAGTGTGGATAAAAATGCAGATATTCCTTAGTCAGGGATTCCTGCAGCTCTTGGGAGGCAGAGAAGCTCCTCCTGCAGTGGAGCCCCTCTGATATTTGCTGCTCTGATTTTATTTAGGATGGCTGGGAGCTCAGAATGATCTGAATTAAGGAAGTTGTGAGCTCTTTGTGTGTATAAAATCATCCTGAGTGTGGCCACAGAGAGCTGGGGTGGAAGATGAGATAGTTTTTTAATGTGAATTCTCCTGTGCCTGTGGGTTCTTAATAATTCTGGTCACTTGTAACACATTTCTCAGTGTCCACTCTGTACTTTATCATTCAGCTTTTATTGCTAAAGGCGCAGAAAAGTATTTAAATGAAGGCAGGGAAATATAAAGTGCTTGAGAAGAAAATGAGACACTGTGTTAATCTGCAGGGCTTTTCCAACAGGTGGAATTCCTAATAAACATTACTTCAGATTAGTTGAGTAACAAAAATGCAACTGTGGACTGGAGTTTCTGGGTCTCTTAGAATCCGTGTAGGAAATATCTCCAGAAGATACTTGTTTGTGATCGTTCTTTGGGCGGGTTTACACCAAGTTTGGGTGGGTTTACACTGAATTTAGCGCTGCTTTGCAACTGGGATAAAAACTGCTTTAGTTTGTGGGCTGAATAACTGCTCTAGGCCGGGCCAAATCTAAAATAGGGTTCAGGTGTTCCTGGGTATTGTTTGATCCAGCTGCTGACTGAGCTTAATTTGGTTTGGATGAGTTTAATGGAATGGCACCCAAGATAATGCTGGGATGGAAGGGAGGTGCTTTGCTGAACGGCACAAAAGATGAAAATTAACATTAAAATAGCATTTTCAAATGGAGTTGGGTAAAACAAATTTATTGCTTTGTCAAACAAAAGAGTTCAGGAGAGTATCCTGTATTTGGCACCGAGTTTTTGTGCTTAATTTGGAGGCCAGGCATGCTGATGGAAACGAATGGCTTTGGAAAATGACAGTTTTAAATTAAGGATTTTTTTTTTTTTTTTGGCTTTTATGGACTACAAAGAGCTGAACTTAAACCCCAGAAAAAAAAGCTGTGGTGTTCTGCTCAGAATACATTTTGTTTAATACTTTGCAAATGTCATTTGGTCAATCTAATGACAACCTTAAGTTAGTTTTTTGGGTTTTTTTTTAACAGCTACTGCAAAGAAGCTTTTGTGACACTTTTTTTTTGTCTTTTTTTGTCACTCCATTTATAAACCAAGAATGGGATAATTTTCCATTGTTGCAAGATTCTTCATTGTTGCAAGATTTTTTTTTTCTGTCTTGCTTTCTTTTCACTCGCCAGTGACCTACTGTAATTATCAGAGGTGATTTCACTTTTGTATTAATTAAGAGATCTCTCCATGTTCTCAGCTGTGTAACACACAAAAGTAAAGGAGTAAATCTCATTTTTCTATCTATTATCCAAAATTATATCAGAAATACTTGAAAGTACTTAGCAAGGTTGCCCTGTCTTATTTTAATGTGCTTTTATTTGCTTGACGACACAAAGAAAAGACTTTTACTTGTCCTCTCATCCTTTTGTGAAGAAATAAAAAACTCCAGGAGTTTCCTTGAAAAGCAGCTCCTCCTGGCAGTTTTAGCAGTTGGGCCCAACTTTCTATCCCAATAAATAAATGGAACTTAGCGTTATTTAAATATTCAAGTGTCAAAGTGAAGTTGTTTGAGGTTTCCCCCACCCAGCAAAAAAACTGCAGATAAAATTCCTTTCAGAGAATCAAGATCAATAATTCAGATCAACTTTTAGTCATAGAAGCTTCTTGAACTTTTAGATCTGGACAATGTGTTAATTTTCCTCTTGGTAGGAGGAAAATTTACCCATTTTTGTCTCATTAAGCCTGTCTGGAAATGAACTATCAGTGAGAAAAGAGTAGCATGGAGCTCTTCATTTATGTTCAGGGGGACCACTGTTGAGAATAACAATTCCATTGCTCCTGATCTTATTTATTCTGGCCTTTTTGGAGTGTGTTTTTTTTTTTTTTCCCTCAAATGATCTTTTGGTACCAACACTGAGTTTGTTCCTTCCACACAAACATGATTTCCCTGCCAGCTCTGGACAGGTTTAAGAGAACACAATTAATGACTTGTTAAATCAGTTGATGTTCAGAGGGGCCACTGTTGGGAATAACAATTCTGTTGCACCTGATCTTACTTACTTTGGCTTTTTTACCACATCTGAGGGTTTTTTTTTTTTTTCACTCCAATGTTCTTTGGATATACCAAGACTGCATTTGTTCCTTCTGCACCAATGTGATTTGGCTGCCAGTGGTGGAGAAGTTTAGGAGAACACAATTAGCTGTGAAGTCATTAGAAGCCCATCAATGAATTTATCTGAAAGGTTGCAAAGGATGATTTAGGGAATGATTTTAGGGATGATTTAGGGAATAAGTTGCAATTAGTTCGTGGAAGGATAAATCCTGGGAATTGCCATCCCCTGCATTGGCTGTGCAGAGAGCTCTGGCCATCAATTATTGCTTAATTTTATTCCATTTAAGGCAAAGCTTTGACTTTTCTGGCCCTGATTGTTTTCACTTAGTGAACTGTGTTTCCTGGCCCAGTTAATTGCCTTTTCCACAGTTTTTAAAGGTATCCTTGAGCAGCTCCATAGCTTCTCTTGGCAGCTCCTGCACAGAGGAAGTGTCAGCTCATGGTTCTTCCATCCTTTCTGTGGAATAACTCCTTTTACCCACAGCTCTGGTGTTCATGAAGGGGAAATTAATGTGTGTTTGTGTGTTTGGGATGTAGAGGATGAGCCACAAGAGTGCTCTGAGTTGGCTGCAGTCTGCCATGGCCTGGCTGATGTCATGCTGAGCCATGTGAATCACAGGCTGGGCAGAAAAATAAAACCCCCAAAACACCCCAGAGCCAGCAGAACAGTGAGTGTAGGAGGAAGTTCAGCTCAGGGAGAATATATCCATTATTCATGCCACACACTGGCTCATTGCTGCTTTCACTGCTTTTCATCCTTCCCCTTTGCTGCTTTATTTGTGTGCTTTGTAGTACTGGAAATGACTGATTTTGTAACTTGATAAGGGTGGGAATAATTTGTCACTGGTTTTGCACAAAGAGAGGAGCCCCTTCGGGCAGTCAGGTTTTTATTGCAGCCCAGCTTGAAACTGTGTGTAATTATTGAGTGTGTGTGTGAGGCTGATCTTGCCAGCTTTGGGTGTGCTTCTCGTGTGATCACAGGGAAATTACTGCAGAAACCTGTTGGATTGAGATTAAGGTTCCTCACTACTGTGGTTCTTTAATGCTGGTTGGAATTTTCAAGTGGTTAAGGCATCCCCGGGTAACCATGGAATTAAGGTTTTTGGGTTTAGTTTACCGTGTGCTTCTTGTGGAAATGAGGAATTGGAGCCTTTGATCAAGAGTGAAAAGTAATTAATTTAATTTCTTTAAATGGGAGGAAAAAAACCCCCAAACCAGATGCTTATTTGTTTTTTCATGATGTTTTATGGAAAGACAAGAGCAGGGTTTGGTTTGTTTTTTTTTTTATTGGCTGAATTTCATATTCCTCATTTATGCATTGCAGTGTCCTGGGAATAACCAGCATTGCAATGGAGCTACTGCTCACAGAAAATCTACTGCAGCTTGAACAGAGTAAGATCTACAGCGAGAGCTGCTCTTCTACGTGTTTTAATAACACCAATAAAGAATTATTTCAGTAGCCCTTTGGCTTAGACAGATACAGATTTAATCATGGGGCTGCACAGCTTCATAGTCTGATCATCTTGTCACATAACCGAGCCAGCTGAGGTGGGAAATTGAGAAATATACTTCCACAGTCTTCTTTAAATCTCCAGAATTAAACTTTAATTGGTTTGTCCATAAAGCAGACCCTCAGTTGCTGCTAATTGTTGCAGCTACAAGCTGTAAATGGCTGTTGTAAATAGTTTTACCCCACAGTAGTTCATGGGAGCCGTTCAAGTGTTCATTTTTATGCCGGGTGTGAAATTTTAATTCAAGATATAAAATGTCAGCTCTCTTTTAAGACATGTTACTAAACATTTATGGCTCCATGCATGTGAATGATCAGCAAATAAACCTCCAGTGCTGCCTGTGCTTCCTAACTGGTCATTAGAGCCCTCATCCATCACTGCTCCATTTGCACAATTCCAAAGCCACCAGGTCAGGAGTCCTTTCAGCAGATGTGGGGATGTTTGATGATCCAACTTCAGTGGATTGTGACTGAAAATTGGATGCTCTGAAATCTTCATCCAGCCCAGGGACAGGTTGGGGGTTCCCTTTGGAGAGGAATCTCAGCTGTGGTGACCTCTGGAGGTTCTCCTTGGGTGTCACCAAACATTGATTTGTTGCTGCCAAGAGCTCTGGGGTTGGGAGTGAAATACAGAGATTGTGGCAGGAAAGGGAAGTTCTTGGAAAAGAGAGGGTTTGTGTTGGTTCCTCAAGACTCTTCTCCTGTGGTTCTTCTACCTGTAGAGCCCTCTGGGGATGGAAAATGTCTGTGTCCAGCCAGGCCTTGTAAATTATACTCATTTCTCACATCACAGTGTGGGTTGGGTTGGAAAGATCCTAAATTCATCCAGTGCCACCAATTCCATCCCAGCTCCTCATCATCCTCCCAGGGATGATTTGGGAATTTGTGCCCAGTCTCCTATCCAACCCTGCCTCTTTTCGGCCAAAAAAAAAAAAATAGACCTGTTATCAAACCATTTGATTTAATGAATAAACCACAAGGTAAGGCAGACAAGTCTGGCTGTTCTGGTTTCAACTTCAATTACTCTGAGATTTTTTCCTAGTCTGGTGCTCAGTGCATGCAATAACTACTAATTGTTCCAAAGAAAAAGATAAGAGGAGTAAAAACTCCTACAAACAGTTAAAATATTAAACATCTGTTTGTATCTTCTGGGCTCTTTCATGTGCTGTGCAGTGGCAGCTGCAAGTTCAAGGGGAATTGGGAAGAGCCAGGGTTTCATGAGTGGCTACCAAGAACTTACTGCAGGGAAAGAAATGCTAATTAGGTTTTTTGTTTAATTTTTTAGTGGAGTGAAAATAAAACCTGAACAACTCCAGCATGGCAGAGGAGGAGGATGGGAGACTGCTCAGCAGAAGATGGGGATAAAGGGATTAGAGGAACCAAAAGGTTTCTATAAAATGTTGGAAGGAGCTTATAAATCTAATTTTGGTCTAAGTTTCCCCAGTTTATGAACATTTCATGCCTCTGTTTTATTTTAAAACAGTTTAAAAGTTTAATTTTTGCTGAATTTCAGCTCAGGTGCCACAGAAAATGGTGAAAGCGAAGCCACCTCCTCGTAGGCGATGCTCTTCTTGCAGTCTTTGCATCACCTTTAACACATAGATTTTGTTAATTTGGGGTTTTGGTGTGTTTTTCTTTTTTTTTAGGGGGCAGCACTTAAATACTTGCCAGCAATTGTCAACGATGTGAAATTAGTGTTTGATCCAAAGGAACTCAGGTGAGTAGAGTTAATTGTGTGGAGTGTTGATTTTATATACATCTTTATTTATAAATATATATATATAATACACACAAAAATATAAACAATTACATATAAATATATAAATATGGAAATATTAATACTATAAACATTAATATATTACAGATAATATAATGAATATAATATATAGTATATTACATAATTAATATAAATATAATATTAATATGTTATAATATTAATAACATATATGGAAACATACACTATGTATTGATATTTTTCTATGTTACTACTATCTATATATGCTATTTCTAAAGATACAAAAATGTGTAAAAATATAGAAATATCTACTGGGACTGTGTAACCCTTAAAAATACCTGCAAAAAAAAAAAGTAATAAAACCAAAGTGATAAAATTTTTAAGGTGATCCATATTGCACTAAGGGCCTGTTTTTTAAAAATTATGTCCAACAAATGCCTGACAAACTGTGCAGTACAAACAATTAGCAAGAATTAATAATCAGGGAAATGCCATCAAAACTCTTCAGCTGGACCATGATGCTTCACTCTTTCAAGTATAAATTTCATGTAAATAATAAAATAATAAATAATTTAGTGAACCCTATTGCTGGATTGATGTCTTAGTAGCTCATAAACACGGCAGTGTTGTTAGCAAATTAAAAGGATAATAAGAGGATATTTAAGGAAAAAAAAAACAGCAGAAAAACCAAATAAAACCTGGTATTTTAGGAGAACTTTTAGCTTAAAGAGAAAAAAATTATTTTACCTTTCATGGTGCTGTTACAAAGTGAAAAAAACCCTGCATTTTTAAACGTTATTTTACTGCACAAACCCTTCTGCCTTTTGTATTGTTTTATTTCTATATTCTCGATATGCCAGAAGGAGGAAAGGGGATAAAATAGGAGTAAAAGAATTAAATGTAATTTAGTATAATATTCCAGTGGCCTGAGAAACCTGGAATTTACCTTCTGCTTGCCTGGACTGTCGCGTGTTTCATCTACACTTCCCTGGGCTTAGGAAGTCCAGATTTGTAGAGTTTCTGGACTAAATACTAATTTTTGTATGTGACAGCAAAATTCCTGGGAAAAGCGAAAGGGAAATGTAGGATTTGGTCTGTTTTACCCTAAATACTACATTTTTTCTTTGGTATTACCAATGCAAATTGCAATGAAATACTGGGAGTATTTAAATTGAGGTTGACTTCTAATTAGAAGTGAAGTCTCAATAGGAAAAGCAAAGAACCCAAGATTTTAGGGAGGGATTCAAAATTGTTGAAAAGTCTTTGTCAGCATTAGGTGGGAGCCCAGCTGATGAGTGTGATGGTACCTTATCCTAAAATGTCCATTTCTGGGGTGTTTTTTAATGATTAATTTTTTGTTAGTAGCTTACGGTGTTAATTATCACCTTATTTTTGGCATCCATAATCATGAACGTGAAGTGCAGGCAAGAGAAACTTAAAACCTAAATAAATGAAATTAAATGAAACATGGACAAAGTCTAAAGCTGAGATACAAGGGAGAGGGACAAATAAAATGGCATTAAAAACTAAATAAATTTGTGGAAAACTATTCATGATTCTCTGGTTTATTATTTTTTTTCACATCCCCAAAAAATTGAGTTTGTTCATCCAAAAGCATGAAGCTTTGTGTCCGAGTCTTTATTCCTGGATGTTTTTCCGTGAATTTATGGGGTTTAAATTTAATTTAAAATTTCAGCTTAATGGATTTTTGCTTTCCCTGTGTGTGTGCAGCAAACTCTTCACCGAGTTCATCCTGAACGTGCCCGTGAGCCGCCTGACCATCCAGAAGCTCTACTGCCTCATTGAGATCGTGCACAGTGACCTCTTCACCCAGCACGGTGAGCAGGCACAATTCCAGGGCCTGGAATTCCATAGAATTTGTGGAATTCCCTGTGCCAGCCCTCTGCCTTGTCCCTCCTGCCAGCCCTGTGGAGCCTGGAGCACCTTAAGGATGCTCCACTGGAAGGACAAGATTTAAAATGGAAACCCAAGAGTGGTTTGGGTGGGAAGGGACCTTAAAGCCCATCCAGTGCTGCCCCGTGTTTGGTGGGCACCTTCCACTATCCCAGACTGCTCCAATCCCCATCCAGCCTGGCCTTGGGTGTGAGGAAAATCGTAATGGACAATGCAGGTTGCAAATGGTAAAGAAGTGAAAGTGCAAAATGACAGAAAACCCCTTTGTAGTGGTTTGAAAGCAAAACCAGGAAGAGATTCCAAGTCAGTTTAATGGGAAAAGAAAAAAAAAGAAGTAAAATAAAATAAATGCAATAATACAAAAAGACCACTGACAGAGACAGAATACAACCTGACACCCTGTTGGTCAGGGTGTTGGAAACAGTCCAAAAGTAAGCCCTCCTAGGGTAGCAGAGGTGGTTCTGTTGGAAGTAGAGATGGGCCCGTAAAGAAAAAGGGTCCAGAGATGGGTCCAGTCTTCTTTGGGATTCCCATGGGAACACTGGATGTCTGGTCACACTTGTGGCTCCTTTTTATCTAGGTGGAAATGGTTTGGGTCCTCCTCCCTGGGTAGAGGATTTCACACTGGGATGATGTAATGTGTGATGTGATTGGTGAGCCTTGATGGCCCATTAACAGGAGATATCCCCATGGAGGAGAGAAGGAACACTGGGATGATGTAATGTGTCCTGTCATAGATGAGCCTTAATGGCCCATTAACAGGAGATATCCCCATGGAGGTAATGGGAGGGTGAACAGAGATAAGAAACAATCCCCCACCTGGTTTTAACAGCTGGGTTGTTATCAGAAAGGCAGTCACCCACTCCCTCCTGGAGTTACAACAGATAAAGAAAAAACACCTCCCCAACCGGGTTTCAACAGATGGAATAGAATAAACTTTTTTTTTTTTTTGTTACATAAACCAAGACACCATTCGATCTGTTATTTTAAAAGGGCACGAATCAGCCATGTGATTGTCATAACTTTGTGTTGGGGTTTATCAAAAATCATTAATTCATTTTTTGTGCTCAGTGACCTCCTGTGGGGGAAATGGAGGTTTTTGATGTCCCTTCTGCCTTGAAGCTGCTCCCTGGCTGCAGGAAAGCAGCACAGAAACCTTTCAGAGGGTGCTGTTCATCCATGGCTACTTATTTGCTGCTTTCCCATTAATGGGCCAAGTGAAAGATAAGTTCAGGCACTTGTCCTGCAGATTTCCTCCTTTGAGGTGAAACACTTGATTCTTTTTCAGGCTGGCTGCAGGTTAAACTGAGCCAAACAAAGTGTTTGTGTGCTGTCAGGGAAGGTAATGAGGGAGCAAATAGGCACTGGTTCAGTGGCAGAGGAGGTTTGGAAGAATTCTGCTCTCAGACCACAAAGGCTGAGACGGCTGAGTGCTGATAAAACAAATTATACTGGTTTTAGTTTAAAAAATCGTGGTGGATTGGCATTGTGGTGGTTTTATACCACTCTTACAGTCTCTGAGAAACAGTTTACCACCTGTGTCACCGTATGTAGGAATGTGGTAGGAACAGCAAGTCCAGACTTTATCTTCACTTCTGAAATGATTTGAAATTATTCAGCCCTTAAGTGCTGGATTTTCAAGAACTAAAATGAGGAATCCAGGTGGTGTTTCTGGTGTTGGGGCTTGGGTAAAATGGTGTCCCCAAGAATAATTTAATGTTTCCTGGGTAGAGCTGTGCATCTGTGTTACTTATTTGCTTCTGTCATTCTGGCTACACTCAGGTTGCCAGGACTTTGGGACTGAAGTCAGTAATATCAGGGATCATCCTTTACTCTCCTGGGGAGGAAGAAATGGAGATAACTCAGAGAGAACAAGAAATGGAGTGTAAAAGACACTCCTGAGAAAGGCTGGAGGGGCACATGGTGCATTTACCATATTAATCTTCACCTTCCTTTATTGAAGCAGTTCCATTTTCTGAGGGGGAGGTAGGAATTGTGTGTGGCTGGTTTGTTTTTTAAACCTGATTCCCAAACTCAGCCCTTCAGGGTGCAGGGAATGGTGTAGTCCAACATTATTGAGCTGCTGAGACATTTAAAAGGATTGGTTTTAATGAGAGGGTGATCAATCAGGGCCCTGGCCAAGTTTGCTGACAGAACAGTGCTGCTTAATGGCCCTGAGATCTTATCAGGAGGCTCCTAAGCAGGGTTTTGCTGTCACTGCCTGTTAGGAATGTCCTAAATCCAACAGCCTTTGGTCTGGCTGGGATGGGGATTCCAGGCATGAGCACTGACCCAAACCATTCTGGAATTCCCATGGATATCTGGGGGGTTTTATTCAGTAAAAAAAGTGTGGCTTTAAAATCTTCTCTTGCTGTTAGTATCACAGAGTCCCAGACTGGTTCGGGTTGGAAGGGACCTTAATTCCCATCCAGTTCTGCCCCCAGCCATGGCAGGGACACTTCCACTGTCCCAGGCTGCTCCAAGCCCCAATGTCCAACTTGGCCTTGGACCCTGCCAGGGATCCAGGGGCAGCCACAGCTGCTCTGGGAATTCCATCCCCACCCTCCCAGGGAACAATTCCTTCCCATCCATCCCTGCTGTATGGCAGTGGAAATGGGATATTCCATTCCCTGTGTCCTGTCCTTCCATCCCTTGTCCCCAGTCCCTCTCCAGCTCTCCTGGAGCTCCTTTACACCCTGGAAGGGGCTCTGAGCTCTCCCTGGAGCTTCTCCTCTCTAGGTGAGCACCCTCAGGTGTCCCAGCTTTTCCTGCAGGAAAGGGGCTCCATCCCTCTGATCTTCTCACTGTAGTTCTACATCATCATCATTCTTTGAAATTAGTGTCTCAAGCTTCAGTTGTGCTGGGAACCTTTCAGAAACATTCAAATTCACTTGAAAATAAATCAAATCCCTATCCACAGCCTTTTTAAAATTTAGATTTTCCTGTCCCTTGCTCTGTGGGTTGAAGTTCATTACTAAAATGTTGCCTGCCCTTCCTGCTTTTCACTGATTCAGGAATTTTAAACTGATAGGGAATACTTTCATATAAGCTGTCAGCTGATCCTGGATCCTGTTGCACAAATGAGATTTTCTTTTCTAAAAGTAATATGCACTACAGCATTGTGGACTTAGGGAAGGCTGGCAAATGCACAGAAAATTTCATCAGCCTCTTTCTGGTGGAGAAAAAAAGGCTCCAATTCTGTGCTCTGAGAGGTCAAGGAAGATTTATGTGTGTCTCCAGAGGAATTAAAATTCAAAATAAATGAATTTGTGAAGCTTGAAGGATTTGGGGGTGAGAGGGGTGGGTGTGTGAAGCAGTTTGCTGAAGCATTTTGCTTTAGTGATGATGTTGAGTGATGGATGATTCAGTGGGAAATCAGAGAGTTTGGGACCTTGGATCAGAATGGAGTTTGGTGGTGGAGTTTGTATATCTTTATTAAAAAACCCCCCCACATGTAAAATACAGTTTCAAAGTTTATTTTATTCATATTTTTAAAGAAAAATAAGAATATAATACATAAATTAATAAAATATAATTATATAAATAAAGAATGTTTCCATGTAGAAGTAAATTAATATATAAATAAATAACATTTATCCCTACCACCATATAATAACGTAACACATATAATCTTATATATGATTTTCACTCCACTACTTAAAAATTAACCAAAAAGACATAAATATAATTCTTCCCTGAGTGTGGAGCAGTTTAATAATTTAGTGGATATTTTCAGTGCTCATGGTTGGGAGTTAAATGAAGTATCCTGTCCTTGCAAAGGTCAAGGTTTTGGTTGGTGTAAACAGTGATTTGTCTGATTTGTTTTGTCCTATGGAGTTGTTTGGATTCACTGTTGCTTTGTTTTCCAAATGACTTCCAGCTGATTGCCAAGTGAGCTGTGGAGCTGCTGTAGTTTAAAAGAGAAAATCCAGGGATTTTTCCATGAGGAATTGGAGTCTATTGAATGGTAATAGACAACACCCAGCATTTATGAGAGTTCTTCATTTATGAGAGTTCTTATTGGCTCAACTCACGAGCTGTGTAGTGGAAACAGTTACTAAGCACAGGTTAAATTTTTTTGGCTGCAAGAACTAAATGAACCATAAAACAAATGGATTTATCAGTGTCCCAAGAAACAAAATGTTTTTATTGACAGAAATTTATGGTGTGTATTCACCTGTGTTCATTGAAGGCTTTCTTTGGGTGCTGCTAATTCATAATTCCTACTGATCATCCTTTGGTGCAGATGAATATTTGATTTCTCTCTGACGGGCTGGACTTCACTCTAGGACAGATGTGGAATTATCCTTGCTTGTGACCATTGTGCAGCAGATCCTGAGCTGCTTGGGAGCAGGAACTGAAGTTCTGGACCAGGAATGTTCTCCATTAATCAGGGCTGGGAGCTGTTTGTGGCAGGCAGGGTGATGAGGTTTCACCTTTCCTCCTCTGTGCTCCCAGGTAATCATGCAGAGTCGATCAGCTCCATGTTTTCCAAAATAATCCAGAGCAAAGATGCACTGAAAATCTCATCTTCCTGCAGGGGATGTCACCACAGCACTGGGTTGGTCAAAATATCACAGAACAGTAATGGTTTGGGTTGGAAGAGATCTTAAAATCCACCCCATTCCACCCCTGCCATGGGCAGGGACACCTCCCACTGTCCCAGGTTGCTCCAAGCCCCAGTGTCCAACCTGGCCTTGGGCACTGCCAGGGATCCAGGGGCAGCCACAGCTGCTCTGGGAATTCTATCCCAGCCCCTCCCCACCCTCCCAAGGAACAGCTCCTGCCCAGTCTCCCATCCATCCCTGCCCTCTGGCAGTAGGAAACCATTCCCTGTGTCCTTCACTCAATATTCTCTCCTGCCAGGGAGTTGTGCAGAGCCAGAAGGTTCCTCCTGAGCCTCCTTTTCTCCTGACTGAGCCCCCCCAGCTCCCTCAGCTGCTCCTCATCACCCTTGGGATGATTTTGTGGAGTTCCCAGCCCCCTTTGTTTCAACCCCCATGTTTATCACCAACCCCAGGTGGGAGCTGAGGAGCCTTGGCAGCTCCACCCAAGGGAATGAAGTGCTCTGTGCTGGTTGTGTAATTCCAGACCAAGCACTGGGACAAATCAATTTGTTTTCCCTTTCTCAGAAATCCATCCTGACTGCCTCCCCCATTGATCAGAGTAGCTCCAGCAAGTGGAACTCAGAGGTGACTCAGATATTAAACCTGATCTTTTCCCCCCTCCCTACCACTGAGGCTTAGCAGGGCTGTGGAACATTCTCAACCCTCTAATTAGGGGCCTTTTAAGTTATTAAGGACTGATTCACCTGGCAGGCTTTGCAAAGACATGTTCTCTGCCTTTCCTGGAGTGCTCAGCAGCTGGCCTTTGGGGTTCTTCCCTGTATTTGGGGGCAGTGACCCCTCTGCCCTGAGAGGGTTTTGCTTAATCTGCTGTTCCTTTCCATGTTACTCCAAAATTCAGGGATCAACATTTCCTGAAGTTTCCCAGATGCAGAGGCACAAGGCTGTGATCACAGAGCATCTCTGGGGCAAATCTGCAGAGCCAAGCTGCTCACTGGGCTGACATTTATATGGATAATTAGTAATTAATTTTGACCTAGTGATTCCCTCCATGTAGGAACAGTCTGAATACTTGAGCAAGGAAAAGAATTTTTTTGGGTTTTTAGTAGGTGCAAATAGTCAAAGGTTTGAGCAGTTCAGAGGCAGAAGTTGGTGAGGTGAGGTTTTTGTTGAAAAGCTGGAAGTTAATTTATTTTTCCTGATTTTTTTTTTTTTGTGTGTGTGTGTCTTATGTAAGCACTGAAGCACATCAGCCTGAAGGCCCTGAAAGCTGTTTGTAACCTTGTGTTTTATGTGCAGACTGCAGGGAAATCTTGCTGCCAACAATGACAGACCAGCTCAAGTATCACTTGGAGAGACAAGAAGATTTGGAAGCTTGCTGCCAGTTGCTGAGTAACATCCTGGAAGTGCTCTACAAGAAAGACGTGGTGAGTGCAGGGTGGCTCTGTGATCAGGAACACTTCACAGAAATTGTTTTGGTAAAGTGAATTAAGCAGGTAGCTCCTGAAGCTTTAGAGGTTTTTTTAAAATTTTTCTTTTATGTAACCTCCTAACCAGCCTTTTCTAACTCTTAGTTTTCCAGTGATGAGGGTGTGTTGTGTGGCACCTCACACATCACGTCTGGCACAGCACTTGTTGTTTCTGAGGCACATCCAGTCCAGCTTTTCTGCTTAGATAGTGAATAAATAAGTATCCTTAGGAGTTAAACCTTCCTAATTTATGGACCTGACCTCTTCCAGGTGGAAAAGGTTTTGTTTCGGTGCTTTTTCTTTTCTCCCATGGGCATTTTGGGCAATGTGCATTTGAGTTGTATCGTTGCTGACATGGTTCCTAGACGTGCAGCATGTATAATATCCCTTTTTATTGCATAATAGGCTCTTTTTTGCTTTCTCTTGACCTCAACAAACGTACAAATATTGGTGCTTTGCCAGAGAGCTGCAGTGATTTGATGCTCTCCTAAAAATTTGGGCTGCTGCTGCTGCCTGAACCTTCAGTGCTGTGTAGAATCATACACTAATTCAGCTGGAAAGGACCTCAGGGGTCAGCTACTCACATCCTCTCTGACATCTTATTTAATCGAGGTTTTTTGGGTTTTGCTCTGATTTTGTTTGGTTTTGGAAGTAGCTCTGTGTGGCTGCTTCAGAGAGGGGGTTGTTTTACAGGAGGAATTTGGTTCTGGCAGCTTGGCTGCTCCCGTCACTCTTTGTTGGCTGCTTTTCTCTCTGTGGTAGGAACTCACCTGCAGCTCCACTCTCTCTCAGGCTGGATCCTGGTAGCAGGACCAGTTCTTGGGTGAGGTTTGTGCTGGTGATGGATCATCCTTCCAATATGCAAATATATTTTTCATCCATAAAGTAAAAGATGGGAGCAAAGCTCATCTGTCTCTTTCTCCTTGTTGTGTCTTTGGCTTCATTTTTTGCCCATCATTCTGTGTGAAATTTCTGGAATTGTCCTTAAAAGCTGCTTGGAATAAATATTTCATTTTAACTCTTTCAAAAGTAGTGGTAGATTGCTTCTAATACTGACTGAAATTGGTAGTTTCTTAATGTAAGTTTTGCTTTGCTCTTCTCTTCCTGTTAATTGAGCTGTGGCAGAACAGCTCCTTCCCTCCCCCCAGTCTGGTAATGGCTGTGGGGGTTTGATGTTGGAAAAATGACTTGGGGGAAGAAAATTAATGGGTAACTAAATGTCATAGGCTGCTTTCCCAAGATCTTGGCTTTTCATTGACATTGCAGCAGCACATTTTAATTTATCACTAACGTGTATAACGAAAATAACAGTTAAAGTGGGAGACTCCTTTTGATTAACAGCAAGAGATGCTTTAGTGACTTTTCAGCAGATGAGTGGGTTGAAAGGCAACACAAATGTTGTGTTGGTGTCTGTTGTTTGTAGTTTTCACTGATTTATTCCTTGTCCTCAGGGCCCTACACAGCGCCATGTCCAGATCATCATGGAGAACCTGCTGAGAACAGTGAACAGAACTGTGATTTCCATGGGACGGGACTCAGAGCTCATTGTGAGTAAACTCAAACACCTCTGTCACATCTTCCTGGGCCTGCCTGTAATAGGATTGCAATCCCAGGTGATCCAAAGCAATCAAAACCTCTCTCTCTCTCTGGCTCTCTGTGTGCTCAGCAAGCTGGAGACCACTGCCTGGTGATTTTGCTGTGCTTGACACAGAGGAAGAGCAAAACAACAACAACAACAAAAAAAAAAGCTTGAAAAATATCTGTGAGCAGGTGATTAGGCAGGATTGATATCTGTGTGCACCAAAATGATGTAGTATTGGTAATTAGCCATCTGAGAAGTGTGGAAATGAGATTTGGCTGTTGTTACTGCATTACAAGCATTTACTTGTCTTTTTGACTTAAATTGAGATAACCAAGGTAAATGTTCAAATGACTGAAGTACAGAGCCCAAAATTGTGTTTCGAGGAAGGATTGATGCAAACTACCCTCTCGACTTAACACTGTGATTTTAAAGCCTTACACTTGAATTTTTCCACTGTTAATTAATTAATAGTGGACTAAATAATGAAAAAAAAAATAGTGAGGCCTGTTGATATCTGAGATGGGGACAGATCTGAGTGTGGTTTTGGGAGTCTCTCTGTGGTTTTGGGAGTCTCTCTGTGGTTTTGGGAGTCTCTCTGTGGTTTTGGGAGTCTCTGTGTATTCTTTCTTAGCTGTCTGCACCTGGCAGCTGATCCCTCCAGGAAAGTGGTTAAAGTGGGCCAGGTTTGTGCTGTGTCTGAGCACTGGTCCCTCAGTTCTGCATCAATTTGGGTCAGTTTTGCTCAATGCACTGATTTCTTACAAAGGGGTTAATTGTTAGTCAGATAGATGAGTCCATCAGCAACTTGTTTTTTTGATCTCCTCTTTCCTTCCCAATTTAAACTCTCCCTGTAATTACACACAGTGATATTTGACTTTTAGAGGGCTCTGTGTCCTCAGCACGTCTTCTTTACCTCCTGCTGCCCATTTCCTTGGCATTTGGGGGTGCTCGTGGTGGCAGATCTGCTGCAATTTCATTTTGTCTTTGGTGCACCATCCACTGACTTAGTTTTGGTGTTTCACTTCAGATTTTGTTGTCAGGAAGGGGTAATGGATATCATATCCATTGTTGGAGCAAGAAGTCACAGAATCCCAGGATGGTTTGGGTTGGAAGGACCTTAAAATTCACTGTATTCCACCTCTGCCAAGGGGAGGGACACCTTCCACTGTCCCACGTTGCTCCAAGCCTTGTCCAGCCTGGCTTTGGACACTTCCTGGGATGGGAATCCACAAACTCTGTGGGCAAATGGTTCCAAGCAGATCATTCCTACAGAATATTCCAGTGCTGGGCTGCATAGCAGTGCAAGGAAGTCGAAAGCCTTGTGTATTATTTTAACTTCCTCAGTTGCAGGCTGAATGTGAGTTAATTATTGTTTTGATGAACATGATTCAGGTGATATTTAAAAATGTTAATTATGCCTTTTGCAGTTAGCTGAGTAGATTGGAGAAGTTGTGTGTGTATGTTTGAACTGAGAACAGTGATATTAAAGATCTGCATTGTGCTGGTGAGCACAGCCTGGAATCCCTCCTTGCACAGCGTCTATAATCAGCTAATGAACACTGAAATTTCAGGCTATTTTTAATGAGTACTTACTCCTACCTTACAATGCAGCCTTTGCTGAAGAGATTCCCCTGTTAAATAACCAGCCATAACTCATTTTTGTGGTGTCAGCAAAGTAGGAGGAGTAAAATGAATAATAATAAAAATTAGGAAGCACAGCTTGACCTCTCTTGGATCAGATTTGGGTTGAAATGATGCAGTGACTTTTCTTTTCTTAGTTTTACCTGTAGTAGAGAATTAACCATACAGGGTGACTGGAAGGGAGGAATTTGAAATATCTGACAGAGTTCAAGTAATGATAATTTCTTTAAAGGAAGGAAAATACAAGACATAACCAATTTTTTATTCTATAAATATAACTGTGTTGGTGTCCTAAAGCTGGCATATTTTCTCCTTGAAGGAAATGCTTTGTGATACCATCTCCAT
The DNA here is from genome assembly GCF_965231275.1 of Zosterops lateralis. Lineage (NCBI taxonomy): Eukaryota > Metazoa > Chordata > Aves > Passeriformes > Zosteropidae > Zosterops > Zosterops lateralis. Next base: position 25,976,361 of record NC_139768.1, read on the forward strand.
CCAAAACCTGATGTTGCACAATGCAGTTTATGAGCAGTGGAGGAATGTTAAGGATTTAAATGCTCAAGTGAGAAGTTTTAATTACAGGATGAGCCTTTTCTACAGCATTGAACTGGAAGGATTCTCCAATAGTCTGCTTTGGCTTTGCACATTGGGTTTTCATTTATTTCCTCCTTAAATGGGAGTTCCTTGAGAAAATCAAAAGCAAGTTTTGTCCTGTACCTTCAAAAGAGAATTACCTTGAAATAAGACACTTGCAAGGACAAGAACCAGACATTAAGTAAAATGAAATATAAATGATAAGTTTAAAATCTGATAATTTTGGTAGCAAAAGAATTTTTAATCCTTCTTGATTTGGACTCTTTTTCCCCCTAAGTCTCATTGGTGGTTTTTACTTGGTCCATTTGCTGAGTAGAAGATTCTATTATTATTATTATTATTATTATTGATATTTATTTTATATAATGATCCTATTGTTAGTACAGGGATGCAGCCTGAGGCTGCTGAACTGTGTTCTGCTACTCCAGACTGCCTGGTTGAGGTTAATTTTGCTCCTGCCTCGAGCTGCTACTGCTCCTGGCACAGTGAGAAGTCACCTGGAAAACAAACCACAAAACCTTTCTGACTGAAGAACATGTTGCCTGAAGAAAAAGTAAATTGAGCAAACTTCCTTGAGCCTTTGGAAAGGGTGGTTTTAAACCATCTCTTGCCTTTCATGGTGGCTTTTGGGCAACGTTGGGTTCCACATGAGGCAACATCTCAGCCTCCTGCAGTAAATCAGGACAGAGCAGCCTCAGTGGAAGCTCCAAAATGATCCATAGCTGCCGCTTCTCCTCGTGTCAGCGGCTTGCAATGTGCCTCATTTCCAAAGCCAAGGAAAGCAAAGCTCCTTAATTTCTGAAAGGCAATCTCCTGGCCTCGGGGAAGATTGGAGTTGGATGAGATGGTCTTTCAGGTCCCTTCCAACACAAACCATTCCATCTTCCTGTGGTTTTAACTTCCAGGAGTGTGTCCTTAAGGAGAGTGGCTCTGGAAAACATTCAGAGGTGTACGGGGGACAAAGTCAGTGCTGTGACCAGGGAAAATGGATTATTTTGGGTATTGGGATGTATGAGTAAGCAGCACTGGACAAGACTTCATGGTGTTGCTGATGGATGGAATCTTTTCCCCTTTGCTGCTTTCCCTTCTGTGCTTTGGGATGAGGATGAGGTGAAACCAGAACAGAAAAATTATTCAGGAGCCATCAGAAGGAGGAAAAGGGGTTTGTGGAATCTCTCTGTGATTGCTGGAAGGAGATTGAGAAGGGGAATCTCTGTGGGGTGCAGGTGACACCTGACACAAGGAGAGTGACAAGGGTCATGCAGGGCAGAGTGGCACTGATGGGGGAACTCTGGATAATCAGTTAATCAGTCAATCAATCACCGTGGTGGATTGTCCATCTCTCAGCACTTCCAGGCTGGAGGCCTCTCCAGAAGTCTGTAAAATACAAGTGCAAGCCTGAAATAAGAGTTATTGATGGTCACAGGAGACTTCTGAGGCTGCAGTTACTCATTCAGGGGTTGAATCTGGATGTAAGTTTTCTTCCTGTGCCTTAAAATCTGTCCAGGTCAGGCCTCATGGATTCCAAAATGTCGGGGAGAAAATGTAGTTTTCTTCACCAGAACTTCTTCCATGTAAAAATACTTCGCTTTATTGAGTCACTTTTTTTTTTTCTCTTTCAAAATCATCAGAAATTACAATATTGCGAGCTAATTTCACTTTATTCCATCACTAATACTGAGTTTTTTTTGGTGTCAAACCATCCTTGTTGCATTTCCTACCAACATTTATGGGAACGAGCTGCACTCACCTAAACAAATGGACACATTTGTAGCACTCCAGTTATTTTAATGAACCACAGATGGTTTTTATGGAATATTAAAATCTTCGTGCAGTCACTTTTCTTCTCCCAGACCAAAATGGTGTTGGTGCAGTTGGATTTTTAGTGGCAATCTGGTTCAATTCCAGCTCAATTCCAGCAGCAATATATAATAGGTGGTAATACACAGGTCCTGGTATAATCTAACAGCTGACTTGGCTGGGAAGTTCATGAAAAATTACCCTATTTGATTGGAAAAAGTGATTTAACCTTTAAAACATCGAGTGGAATTAAAGGCATGAACAGTGGTTTTGCATTTTAGGCAAGAAAAAGCAAACACTTTGTACCCGTGGTAGGATTTTCCAGTTTTAATTGTGGATTTTTTCAGTTTATCCTGGTTTTTTAAAAGTATTTTTACAGTTAATTTTTTTTTAATCTTTAAGAAACCAAGTGCTACTCACAGGAATAGTGTTTTCCTCACAGTTTTAAACCAAAGAATGCAACTGTTGCTGTGTGGAAATTATAAGGACTCAGCAAAGAGCAAGGGATATAAAATCACTGCAGTGTTTATTGGCTAGAAAGTATTTTGAAGCAGGAGATGGGAGAGGTTCAACTAGAAAATCAGTGTATGAAGTGCAGGGGACTGCCAGTGAATCCAGCAAAGCCACATTGAAAATAAAACCACATTTTCCTCATTAGAACCTCCAAGATCTTCTACATGAGGGTGAAAATAGCTCTGTCACATTGAACTAAAAGCTCTAAAGAATTAGTTGTGGTTTTTTTTCTCTTGGTGTCTATCTAACCTGAGCCTGAGTGATTCTAAAGGCAATACAATTATGATACATTTTACACACTTGCAAAAACATTTTATTACAAAGTACATCGGAGGGTAGGAGAGAACACCAGATGTCAGTTGGAAGCAAGACTCTATGGTAATGTCAGCTTTCCCCAGGTTTAAAAAAATGTAAAAAATTAAAAACTTTGCAACTTCTTAAGAAAATAGCCTGGACATGTACAGAACACGCCATGAGAACTTTCCCTTTGAGCTCTTTGTTTTTCCAGTTGGAGTTTCCTCCCTCTTTCCCCCTGATTCCAGGAGCTCTGGATCAGTCAGGAACCACAGACAGGTCGGGTTTGTGGCAGGGTCCCTGCACACACAAAGCTACTGAGGACTTGGGAATTGATTGCCATGGAGAGATGCTTGGTTTTGTTTCTTTAAAAAACCCCAAACACTAGGCCTGTTAGCATGGAGGAGTGTGTTAGTTATTAATGTTATTTTTATAATGAATACTGCTGTATTTTATACCATTTTTTGAGATTCCTTTCTGCTTAGGAAAAAAAAAAAAGTAATTTTTTGTTTGGAAATATTTGGGTTTTCTAAGCCATGTCATGTGGGCTGTCTTGTAAACAGTTCTATATTTTAGTTAAAAACAATATAAAATACATGAAACATGGGGACGTTTTCCACATGAAACAATGACACTTCCTTCCTGGTGTACAGGATCACCTTCTTTAATCCTTCAACTCTCACCATAAGATTTCACGATTTGCTCCTGTGCAAGAGCTCGTAGCCCTCTTGAAGGTTTACTGCAAATATTGAGCTGGCCAGAGGCGTCTTCTGCATTTCCTTTCCCATTTCAACTTGCTTTTCTTGCTCTTTGGAGGAAAAAAATTAAGTTGTTTTCCTCCAGTTTTCCTCTCAGGACTAAATTGGATGCTGAGCTAAGAGGAGAAAGAGTGTAAAAGAAAAACACTTCCCCAGATTTTTAGTATGTGCAAATTAATGATCATGGTCCTTGCACCTAAAGGCTGAAGAATTTGTACCTCCCTGCTGCTACAGGGGATGCAATTTCAAACCCAATTTGTCACGACACTCAAATTATCTGAAATCCTTAGGGAAAAAAAATCCCAAACCAAAACAAAAGACAAGATTCCCATTCCCTGGCCACTTCTAGCATGAGGAATTTTTCCACCAATGGTAATTTTAGATGCAAGTTTAATGACAGTAGCAAATACTTGAAGGAAAAGTTGCAGTTTATAAGTCAGAGCAAACTTTTAAGTGCCATTTCAAAAAAAAGAACAAAACCAAACCAAATTAGGAAAAATCTGATTCACATCTCTCCCCTAAGTGTTTCAATTACTGAGTACAATTAATAGATCGAGATATAAATTATAATGAGCTGGGAAACCCATCTGAGAAGCTTAATAAATAGCATTTCAAATTTCAGCTCCTTCCAAGCAGTGCTGCAGCCTTGACATCTCCTGCTGCCTTCTGCAGTAGTGGAGAGGTTTTCCAAAGACTGTTACAAAAAAACGCTAACCCATGGCAAAGGCCAACAATCCAGATTGGGATGGGTCTGTTTTGGGGTCGGGGTTTTGTTCCTGTGTGGCTGAGACCTTTCCAAGGTGACACCGAGGGGTCGTCCCATGGCCTGCACCCTGTGAGCTGGAGGTGCTTAAAGGCTGGGCCTGATTTTTGGGAGGTTTCTGGCTGCTGCCCCGCTGGGGCCGAGCAGCAGAGTGGTTCTTCTGGTGGTGAGGACACAGCTAAACCAGAAATGATGTTGAAATGTGAGAGCTTGGTCGGAGTCTACATCGCATGAAGGCAGAGAATACACCACAGTCACATCTCGGAGATCAGCGCGGCCTCGGGCCACGGGAAAAATTGTGCTTTGTCCAGGAATTCTGTGCTGAAAACTGCACTCCCGATCAACATGGAGCTGTAAAACCGAACACCACTGCAAACATAAGGCTTGCTTGTTGTTTTTCCCCCTCGTTGTTGCCCAAAGACAACAAGCCAGACCCCCAAAAGGCTTTCACCATTCCTGTGGGAGCAGGATGCCAGCCGACGCTTTAGCGGGTTGGAGCGCGATGCTTTCGGATCTGAGGAGGGGAGGGGAACAGTTTTACTTCCCGTCTTTGTCCAGATTTCCATTCAGGTTTTACATCCCACATTGGCAAACTGCAAGTAGAAGAGGGCAGGGGCTTCCCCAGGCCCGTGCTCCTGGGCATGGTCCGTCGGTACAAAGGCCTTTTTGGTACACGCGGTGAGGACTGGACGCTGCCCTTGGCCACGACACTCCTCCTTCCACCAAGATCCCATCACAGATGATGGAGAGAACTCCAAATATTTGTCAAAGAAGGCCTTGAACTCCACACGTAATGGACTTGGGTTAAAGGAACCAGAGTTTCCATCTTCCATGCTTTTTTGACTCAGTTTTGGATTTTTGCTTGGGAGTAGAGGAGTAGCTCTCCTGAGAATAAGGCAAAGGTGCAACCTGAGTTTCCTCAATAGGATGAAGTTTTCTCAAAACTGGCTGTAGTTTATCTTCTTGCTGTTTAAAATCCAGTTCCACACTAGAAAGGGGAAGAAGAAAACATTCATTAATTTTGATGATAAAAAAAGTTTAATTAACCCAATGTCTAAGTGCATAATTTATGGAAGGCAAATAATAAGTAGTTCTTGCACCAAAATGGAAAGGGGAGGTTCAAAAAGGGAGATACTACGGAAGAAAAATAGGAATGGGATTGTTCAGCTTTCCCTGCTGTTAAGTAGGATCTTGAGGATTATGGTGGAGGTGCTGGGAAGTGACTGAAAATTAGAAATAGAGCTTTTTTTTTTTTTTTTTTTTTTGTGAGGAAAAGATTTTTGAGGGTTTCCAAGCTCAGTTCTCCCTTCTGGGAGCTCAGGGTGGCAGCCAGGCACCTCTGTCCTTGTTCTTAGGGAAAAGCTGAGAGACTGGCCAAAACCAAGGAGGCTGTCCCAGAAATTCTTTACCTGAGCTGTTCCTTGCCACTTTTACTATGGAAAAGAAAATTAATCTTTCTCTATAGGAGTCTATACCTACAACAGCAACTTGATGAAATTAACATCACATTCCTGTTGTATGTATAGACTCCTATCCATGTGTGGAATAAATAGATCAATTAAAAAGCAATTCTCCTTTATGGTGCATCCCTGCCTTCAGAAAATAAATCTGAAGCTGTAAAATCTCTGTCCTGAATTCCAAAGACTGCCAGCTACAAAATCCTTCCAACAATTAACAACCACAACTGAGATGAAATTCCAGCCCTTTTTGAGCTTTGTGTTGCAGAGCATTTTGAGGCCACCTTATAAACCAAAGGAACCACAGCATAAAATGGAGCAAGAATGCTGTCTGATGGTAGAAACTGAATTTTTGGGCCCTCAGAAAGACCCTGGAACTTGGTGGTTTCAGTTGGGTTTGTGCAGCAGCCTCTGGCCACATTCTGCACTGAGGCTGTTCCTGTCTCATGTGGAATATTTGGGGTTGGAAGGGACCTTTGAAGGATGTGTGGTCCAATCCTCTTGCAGTAGGGCCTCTGGATATCAGAGGATGAATTTAAAAGGGTGAAATTTTAGGAATTTAGACACTTGGATTAATTTATTTCTTCCCTTTCCCCCTCCACTGCTGAGTTGTCTTGGGCTTTGCACTGGCTGCTTCCATCATTACCTAAATATGAAATTATCACTCCTGAGCTTGAGTTCACTTTTAATTAGGATTAAATATGTTTTCTGAGGTATTTCTGCCACTGTTTGTTTGGACCAAACCACTGGAGAAGTGAGATCTGATTCCTCAGGTCTCATCCAAAAAGAGATTATTTTCAACTTCACTTTAAGCCGTGTCTGGCTTAAGGAGAGCAGGGATATGGCACAGAACACCTGCAGCCATTTCAGAGGGAATTCTCCAGCAGAATCATTAAGGTTGGAAAAGAACTCCCAAGATTTTCAAGGGGAAATTTGGGTGGACTTCACTTGACACAGGCTTTGTAAACTGAGCAGAAAACGTCATCGAATACCATTTAGGTGGAGTTTATTTTCCTCTTAGGAATCAAAGATGCTGAGAGAAGGATAAGGTAATTTTGTGCTTTGTTTTTTTAAGAGTTGATGATTCTGACTACAAGGACTCTGGTCAAGCCTCAGAAAGAGATGCTGGAAAGGTGTGAGCCTTTTTACATCTGCCTTTGCTTAATTTGGTGTTTGGTTTAAGTGTAAATCCATTTTTAGCAGAAGTTTAAGCATTTTAGTGATTTGGATAAACTTTTCAATAGCAGTGAAGAGAAATAAATTAGGTGAGAATTCAGGTAGAGTCTTTTACCCTCTTCTATGTTTTTAATGAATAAAAAGCCATTCTAAATTAAAGATAATTTTAATAATTTCAGCTCAGTGCTGAAAGTGTAGAATGGTGAATTTTCAGGAGGCAGCTGTATTGGTGCAGAAGCCCATTCCAAGCCTACTGATTAATATTCCTCCTTCTTAATGGAAAAACAATGTTCTCTTCACTGGTAACATGTTCTGTGTCCAGTGTAGCTGGCAAAAAAATAGTTGGTTAGGGAAGTTCAGCATGAATTTCGTGGTGAGATGTGGAGATCAGCTCACTGGGAATGTCCCAGCACAGGAATTCTGCCAGTGAGACAGAGAAAATTGTGGAATGAGGGAGGTGCTTCTCTAAGAGCTCACTAAATCTCATTTATAGTGCAGTATTTAGCATGTATTGTATCTGGGTTTTTTTTTTTTCAGTATCAAGTTTCTTTTTGGGGGAAAAAAAAAGCCTTTCAGCTCTGGCATTGCCACAGCTCATTTTTACTCCTTTCAAACATTATTCTTGCAGGGAGGCTCTTAAGAGCTGCTGGAAATCACTGTAAAAAAAAGAAATTGTTATAGAACCCCCTTGCTGAAGAGAGTAATTTTTAATGTAGTCAATTTCTATTAAAGATAGATCTCAAGAAAGAAGAAGCATCTTGGTTCTGGTCCCTCTGACAAGCCCCATGTTATTGCCTTTGGCTGCTGCAGCACAGATCAGCTTTCAGCTCTTCACATCCAAGGGAAATATTTTGCTTCTGAAGGGTAGAAAGAGGCTGAAGGAAAAGCATTTGTGTGATTTCAGTATTTAGAACTGTAAATTTTGCAGAATAATTCATTGGTGTCCATCAGCATCATTTTATCCAGCATTGGAGGTGCTTTAATGGAATTGCTCCATAAGGCAAATTATTTGATTGCAAACTTGGGCTTTAATTTATCCCTGTTTGTGCTGCAGAAATATGACAAAAACCTGATTTAAAAAAGAAAAAAATCACATATCTTCTTATATTATCTACAGCTGACTTTATTTTTATTCTTTAATTTTATATCAGTCAAATTAAATACTACTAATCATCATTAATGACAGATTCCCAGAAAGGTTTGGGTTGGAAAGGACCTTCAGGATCATCCAGTTCCAACTTTCCACAATCCCAGGTTGCTCCAATCCCTGTCCAACCTTGCCTTGGCCACTTCCAGGGATTAAATTCAGCAAATATTCCATATTTGTAGGATTTCTTGATATTTTTGTTATTGAGCTGCATTCCTGAGCTTGATTCTGTCACCTGTCACAGCTCTGCCAATCCTGTTTTGCTCAGTGCTATTTCTGTCCCCTCAGCATCTCCAGGTGTCCTCTCTCCAAATGACCTTTTCCTGAAATATCCTCCCTGCCATGTGCCTCTTTTCACTTTCAAACTTGGGTTTTGTCCCTTAAGCTCTGCCCAGAATAATTCCATTAACTTAATTATCCAGGACTCTCCTGGCATTACACACGGAGATAGGAATTACTTGCTTCAGAAGCATTTTTTCTTTAATAATAGAATCATATTTTTCAATAGACTGATAATTCTGAGCAAGTCCTATACAGAAACAAGAGATGAATCTTGAATATTATTTAATAGCACAAACCTTGGCCTGTCACACCTGTTCAGGACATCCTAAAACTTCACTTCCCTATGGATTGTCAAATTTGGAGCACTGAGTCAGAGTTTTTCCATGCTTAATCCCAAATTCTTCCAAACAGAGGGGCTGTTTTTCTCAACAGCTACAAGCAATAGAATTCTATTTGTGATAAAATATTTCTGTTTTCTCCCCGGAATCACTGCAGACTTACAAGGTTTGCAACCAAAATTTCCCATTTTAGGGCAGCTGCCTGTGAATCAGTGCTGTCCTTCCCAGGGAAATTGGGCCAAATAAAATCAACTAGCAGCCCTTGGATGATTTGATTTTGACAGCAACCTCACAGGGTGATTTTTTCCCAATATCCCATCCAGCCCTGCCCTCTGGCAGTGGGAAGCCATTCCCTGTGTCCTGTCCCTCCATCCCTTGTCCCAAGTCTCTTTCCAGCTCTCCTGGAGCCCCTTTAGGGGACCTGAGGCATTGGTGTGATGCATTTTCTGTTTTTGGCTTTTCTGGTTTTGACAATATATATTAATGACTTTACTTTTTGCATGCAGGCAGCAGTGAAGCATTTCTAATTGAGTTGCTGCATGAGGGATTGAAAGCAGAATTTGAGGAGTGAGAACCATTGGGATTAAACATATGGACTGTGGGAGGCTATGGAGCAACAAGCTCTGAGATGTGGATGGGTTTTCTTATTTTCTAGCACAGTCACACATTGTCATGAATCATTTTAAGGTTTTAGGTGCTCATGGTCTGGTGGTTACTGGAGAATTGCTGAATCAGAGAAATTTGGGTTCAGGATGGAGCTGCTGAGGGATTTATCAGAGAATCATGGAATCACAGAATGGTTTGAGTTGGAAGGGACCTTAAAGCTCATCCCATTCCAACCCCTTGGCCAGGGACACCTTCCACTGTCCCAGGTTGCTCCAGCCTGGCCTTGGGCACTGCCAGGGATCCAGGGGCAGCCACAGCTGCTCTGGGCACCCTGTGCCAGGGCCTGCCCACCCTCCCAGGGAACAATTCCTGCCCAAACTGCCATCCATTCCTGCCCTCTGGCAGTGGGAAGCCATTCCCTGTGTCCTGTCACTTCAGACTCTTGTGGTCTCTCTCCTCCATCTGTGTTGCAGCTCCTTGAGGTACTGGAAAGGACAATGAGGTCACCCCAAAGCTTCTTTCTTCCAATTTTCCCAGCCCTTCCCCATGGAAGAGCTGCTCCATCCCTCTGCTTATCCTGGTGCCTGCTCTGGCCTCATTCCAGCAGCTCCATGTCCTTCCTCCACCTGTCTCTTGACATCTCCAAGGCTGGAGCCTGCACAGGCTCTGGGCAGCTTTTTCCTCTTTCTGCCTCCAGGGAAATCCTTTTTCCTTCCCCTGCAGCTGAGCCCCTCAGGTGACACCTGGATTTCCCTTTTCACCCTCAGATGCTGCACTCAGAGCAGCAGAACCCTGGGCATTAAGCAGGGGAGGTGAAGCAGGAATTCCAGAATCCCACCGTGTCTCCTCGTGGGTCCCATTAATTGGATGACACAGCATTAGTGCTTCACATCCTGGGAAAGGGGGATCCAGATAAGCACTAATCACTTGAAAATGAGCTTAAGGCACTTCCCAGCTATCTCTGCTGAATTTCCTCTTTCAGCCAGAACTTCAGCCCAGCCTGGGCTCCAAAGCACTGCCAGCATTCAGGAGCCTTTGAGATCCATTTTTTTTCCAATAAGCATCTTATAGTCCAGAGATAAGATGAGAAAATGTAAATTAATTAATGTGGGTAGGAAATAAAAAGGTGATGAAAGTTGCTATTCTCAGCATTGAATCACCTAATTTTCTTGCACTGTTGCTATCCTAGGGATTGATGCCTTATGCTCACTTTTTATTGCCACACTGGTTAATTTGAATAATTAATATTTAAGTATCTAACCTTTAAAAGTGAAGTTCCATGTGGGCTCTGTACTGCCTGGTTAGCTTTTATCTCCATATTTTAACCTCATGTTCCACCTCTTGTAATGAATTACATTTTATTGATTTTAATTATATATTTTCTGCTGGATAGTGAGAGTCCACCTTAAATTAATATAATGTAAAAACGCAGCAGCATAAATCAACATTTTAAAGGAGTAAAAAATAGCCAAATGAATGGCTGAGACACCTTTGAGGGATTTTTTTCCCCCCCACAGAACTACAATAGTGGAGCGTTGATTTGTTTTCCTTCCAAGTCAGAAATTGGGATTTGAAGTCCTTAAAGTTTCCTTCCAGAAGCTGAAATTTCCTTGTAAAAACTTGGAAATTCCTGACCTCCTTGCCTAAAGGGAAGTCCAGCAGGAATTCCACAAGATGCTCCTTCCCAGAAATAATTCATGCTAAAAGCCTGAGAATAATACACAAAATATTGAAGAGAAGCCCCATTTTCTGCTGCTCAAGAATTAACATTCATGTGGGCTGGGAAATGAAACAGGAGCAGAAAGGGCAGGTCCAGGAAAAGATAATTACAGAATAAAAAAGGCTGGGAAGCTTTTCAGTCCACCTGGGTTTGGGGTTTTTCAGAATTGCTGCAGTTTCTGCATTTCAATGCAATTCCTTCTTAACAGCAAGATTTGACTGCACTGTAAAAATTGCAGATTTACTGCGATACACAGGATTTTTATTTAAATACTTCAGTATTTAAAATGACTTTATACTGGCAATACCCCCTGATAAAACTTCTTTTCTGTCTTTAAAAATGTCCGTGGTGCATCAGTATCAGACAGAAATTTGTTTATGTTTGTAGTGGATGATCTCAGATGTGTTCTGTGACCTCATGATTATTGAAACTGCTGGATTAAATGATAAAGTGATTGGGATTTTTTTACAATTTAAACACATTTTTGGCTTCTGTTTTAAATTCTGCCTGAACATGGCTACAAATAATATTTTTTATTGACAATTTTAAGGCTGTGACTGCCCTGGGGCAGTGAGAGAAGGTGTCAGTGATTCCTGGGTCTGGAGTGCCAAGTTCCTGAACATATTGCAGAAATACGTAGAGTTTTGAGGAAAATGGAATATCCAAATGGGGAAGTATTTATTTTCCTCCTGATTTTCAAAACAGCTTCAGGTTCTGCTATTTTGTATTTTTGAAAGTATGTAATATTTTTATAATATTAAATATAGTATTAAAGAATATTATTATAATCAGTTTCTTATTTATTTAAAAAAAAGAGAAAGCAACCTGATTTTCATTTTTTTAAGGACTAAGAGATACATATTTTTCTTAATATAAAGAGAAAATAATGTGAAATAGATTTGTAATCTTAGCAAAAAATTTAAATTTAATATGCAAAATAACTGTATTTCCCAAAGGCTGCTCTTAGAATTTTTTCCTGACAGTATTGATGTTTTGGATGCTAAAAACCCTTTAAAGCACAGCAGGGTTTTTTCGTTGCCTTCTCCACTGGCTCTGGCTTTTGTGCTCCATTATATCGATACTCAGAAATTCATCTTGAGGGGAAGGAATTTAATTCCATGAATTTCTACCTCCTCACCTGTGCTCTACCTGGACTTGCAGGATGCACTTGGGTAATTTAATCATTCCTTTAAGTTGCTGTTTGAAAATAAAGATTTGAAACAGCTGTAAATATTACTCTCTTTTTTTTAGCATTATAATGTTCAAAATGGAATCAAATTCCAAAAACCCACACAGTCAATTAAGGCAAAGTGAAGGATTTCTCTTTAAGTATTGATTTTTCTCATAAAGGCATTATTTATAGATATTTAAAGTCTCTCTTATGTTATTTGGGGAAAAGAGCTCAAGCCTAATAACCTCTGCTCTGACAGGTCCAGTGCCCTCCAAGAACTCAGGGATTTCTGGCACCTTGAACAGTTTTAATTTCTGTTTGTAAAGGTGTTTGCCCTAAAGGGAACTCGTGTCACTCCCTGCAGCATTTTCCGTGCAAACCCCTGGCAGAAAGAGCATCTGGATTTAATCCCAGCCTGATTTAAGAAGTGCTGCCCTTTTCCCAGAGGTGTCAGGGCCTTGTGGACATCCCAAGACTGGTTTTATCAGTAAATTCCTGGTTTATCCCTCCTGGTTTATCCTGTCTCTGTAATCCCAATCCCCTTTTCTCTGTGCTTCCCCTGCTTTGCTTTGTCTCTGGTTTCAGGTTTCTTGCCTGCAGCACTCCTCCTAAACTGGCACAAAACTGAGCTGGTCTTTGCTCAAACATCCCCTGCAAACGTGCCTTGAGGCAAATACCCAAAGGCATCTCAGGTGGGAATGGGGAGCTGAACCTGCCCCCTCCACCCTCTCTCGATGGGAAAACTCTCCCAACCTGCTTTTCTGGAGTAATTCCATTGACACTGAGTGCAAGAATAGAAGCTGGAAGTTTCCTTAACTTGAAATCCACAAAGTAGAAATGAAGATTTGCAAAAATTTCTAATTGGGTTTTTTTTCTAGCTAATGGAACAAGGATAATTCCCTGCTGGAATTGTGCTGTGTTTTACTCCAGGCTGCTCTGAGCCAGGAATTGCACAGGACAAAGGAGGCTTTGGGTGTTTCTGTGCTTCTGAACTTGGCTGTAAAGTAGGAATAAAGACATTAATTGGTTCCTGCTCCTGCACAGAACCCTGTTGTGGTCAGCTGTAAGATAGAGCTGGAGCTTTCCATCCTTTTTTTCCTTTATTTCTGTGCAGTGAAGAGAAAATCCATAGATAAATAGCTGCAGCTCTTCTGCCTAAAGCTGACTGAGCAGAGAATTAAGGAGTGAGGGGGGAAATCTTACATTGGTGTCTTCATTTGAGTTTCTCTTCACTGGAATTGTCATCTTTGTGCATTTTCATTTGTGCTGCACTGCCTGCTTTGCTGGAACCATGAGACACGTTTGGTTTTTGTTTTCACCTCACCTGCATTGCCTGCTAACAGTCAGTTGGTTTTTTTGGGACTCCAGAGAAGAAGGACAATGAAGCTGTCAGTGTGAAACATCAGCAGCCTCATGCCCAGTGCCTGTTATTCCTTCACTGGATGTGCCAAAAGAAAAACAAACCAAAAAACAAACCAGCCTGGGTAGGAATGTCAGTTCAGAAAATCAGAAAATGGTTTGGTTTGGGTTGGGAGGGATTTTAAAACTCATTTCATTCCAGCCCCTGGGCAGGGACACCTTCCACTGTCCCAGGGTGCTCCAGCCTGGCCTTGGACACCACAGCTTCTCTGGGCACCCTGTGCCAAGGCCTGCCCACCCTCACAGGGAACAATTCCTTCCACACATCCCATCTATCCCTGATTTTACTCTTAAAACTATCAATGGGATCTGTATCTGGTTCTCTTTGCTTTACAGACCCTCTCTCCAAATGACTTCCCAACTCTGGTTGTTTTTGCTATAAAAATTAACCTAAAGGAGGTACAGAAGTGTATAAAAGTAAATTTGAAGTTGACTTGTCAGAAAATCCTAAACATCTCCAGCAATTTAAAAACAAAGCTCTCACCTTGTTACACTTCCCATCCCACAGCTCTGCTGCCCACAATCATCTCTTTCTGATTTACACTTACACAGGTGTTGAATTTTATGACTTTAGTGGAGTTAAATTGGAGTTTATGACTTTAGTGGAGTTAAATTTCTGTTGTGTTGATTGGAACATCAAGGCCAACCTGCATTAGTGACTGAATCATTGCCTTCTCCCAGGAAAAAATGGACTACAAATATTAAATATAAAATATTGGGATATTGAGTTTACCTGTAGATAATACATGCACTGTTCCTGCACGTGTCACAATTGGCCGTGTCCTGACCGGTCCGATAGGAAAGCCTGTAAAGACAGGAACATGAAGTCAGTAAAAAAGTTCTTTATTTTAACAAGTTTTGGCCTTCCTTGATCGTTTTCATAATAATCAGAATTTCAGGATTTTTTTTTTACCTTGAATATTGAATAGAAAAATCCAGACATTAAGAAAACAGCATTAAAAATGGCATATTCAGCTTAGATTAGGAAATTACTTCTTTGGGGTGGATTAATTTTTTCTCCACTTTCACTCTAAGCAAACTCTGAGCACTAAGCAGTAAATCAAAACACATAATCTGTTATTTCAGGAGGAGTATACAGACTATAATCATGCAAATTAGGATCTGTTTAGGAATTTTGTGCTTCTCCGTGGAGTCTGAAGATTTGTTGTAGGGATGTTTAAGGTGTTAAAAGGAAGAAAATGCCTTTGAAATGACATTTCCTGTGCTCCCTTAGCCTGCTGCTTTGTCACACTCTGGTCTGAAGTCTCTTGCAGCAGTAACTTCTCTTTTACCTGTGCTTGTCTCTGCCTTGGTGATGTTTAATTAAAAAGGGGTTTTTAGAGTATGCAGGTATTTTTTATACATAGAAATTTCATTAAAATAAAGATTTTTCATTAAAATGGAACAGTTGCCTGTGAACATGAATGTTGTGGCATGCAGATGAGTTTAAAATGAAAATTGTTACTTCAATATTTGTGCATCGCCACTTAGACTTTTCTTTGTGAAATCACAAATTTAGACTCTTTCAAAGTAAATTCCAGTTTGTCACGTACAAACAGATGCTGGCAATGTTTCTTCAAAGTTGTTTTTAGAAGAAGTGGGGAAATAATTTGTCCAGGGAACTTTGGAGACGTGGAAAATGGATCCAAGTCAGGATTCCTTCAGGGAATGAGGTTCTGCCCTCAAGCCCAGGCAGTTCAGCTCACTGACCTCCAATTATTCAGGACTGCTTTGCTTAACCAGGGGCATCTCTGCCCCTTCCCTGCCCTTGCAGGGCCAGAGCTCCTCTGCTGCCCTGACAAGGAACAACAATGAAAAATCCAGCATTTGGGGAAAAAAAAAAAAAAAAAAGAGCTTAATTTTTACCTGACAAAATATCCAGCCAGTGCAATATCAAGTGTTAATGGGAAATTCTGCCCCAGCTGTTTGATGTGCCTGTACCCAAGATGAAAAATCAGCATTTCTGAGGTGCTGCAGGCTGTTTGTGTAGCTCAGAAAATGATCAGCTGGGCCTGTGTCACTTTTCTTTATGATTTTAAGGCTTCTCAGTGGCTGAGGTGGTGGCACAGCCAAAGGCTCTGGGGCTGTGAGTGCAGCTCTTGGCACTGTGCTGGCACCAACAGAAGTTCATAACAGGGTGAATCCGCTTCTTTTAAGACATTTTTCCCTTCTAAAGGCAAAATGCAGTGTGGAATTCGTGATGTTCTAGATGGTGGTTGTTATTTGGCCTTAAAGTTGTCTTTTAGTCAGAGGAACATGCTCACATTACCAACCCTGCTGATTTTTAACATCACACAAAAGCCACATCACAGAACCATGGAATGGTTTGGGTGGGAAGGGATTTTAAAGCCCATCCAGATCCACCCCTGCCATGGCAGGGACACCTTCCACTGTCCCAGGCTGCTCCAAGCCCCAATGTCCAACCTGGCCTTGGGCACTGCCAGGGATCCAGGGGCAGCCACAGCTTCTCTGGGAATTCTATCCCAGCCCCTCCTCACCCTCCCAGGGAACAATTCCCAGTTCCCAATATCCCATCTAAACCTTTTGTCATTTTCCCAACCTGGAAAATGAAATTCGAGATGAATTTAGGGTAGGAGGTCATATGAAAGTGGATTTTTATTGAAGGCTTTCAGGGGCACTCATGGAAAGATGTCTACAAAAGTCTGACCTCACAGTGGTGAGGACATTTTTATGGGTTTTAGGAAATTAGCATAATTGATGAAAGTACTAATTAGGAGGACAGGTGGTGATGCAGTTTTCTCTAGGTTAAGTCCCTTTCTGTAATTGGGCATACAGCTGTACTTTGTTCACATTGAAGAGTTTTTCCTCAGTCTTGGTAGTCAGGAAGAATGAAGACAGGATAGTGGCCTTGTATTTCACAGAGCTTGGAGTTCTGGAATTAGTTTTGGTTTTTTGTCTAGGAAAAAGTCATGGAAATTTATTGGGAAAATTAGCCATTAATATAATAGGTTACAGAGCTCCAAATAACTGTGCAGAGAATACTGAGGACATAGAAAAGGAGAAAAGGCAAAAACCAAAGTGGCATCAAACCCACACTCCTTCAGTGCAGAGGAATTCATACAAAGCAAAATGTCCATTTAGTTTGCTCTTCCTTATGGGCAAACCCCCAGTCCTGGTTTATATTTGCTCTTATCCTCTCTCAGACAAGCAATTCCTGGGTTTCATTGCCCCTCCTCAAATCTTCCAGAAGCCAACATTCAAATTGTCCCTGCTCTGAACCTGAGACTTGTAAAATGTTTTTTTTTTCCCCAAGCTATTGATCAGCTCCTAAAAGCTCTAACTAAAGATACAACATTTAAAATCTGTAGGTGAGTTGGGGCAGGCCTTTATTTACTGAGGACATAAAGAACAGTCAATAGCTGCCTTCAGAGGGACGGGGCTCAGCTCTTTATAGGTAAAGCCATAAACGCTCCGTGCTGGTGCCAGCTTGGTTTGGGTTTTTTTGTTTAAAGTTGTTTTCCAGTTGGGACGTTTTCATTCATCTTTGTAGCCCTGCAAACAGCTGGAACTGGATGATCTTAAAAATCCCTCCCAACCCAAACCATTCTATGATTTGTTGGTCTTTAAATACACAATAATTCCAGATTTCCATATACCTAAAAACTTTACTTGCTGGTGTAAGGGTAACTTGTTAAGCTGATGAAAAATAGTCCTTGGATATAAGTATTTAAAAATTAGCTGATTTTTGGATGATGACTTTGAAATCCTGATCTCTCAACTGCCACATTCAGCTCTCCTTGGTTTTAGCATCTTTGCAATTCTCAGTCTTCACTGATTATAGTGATATATTAGTTTTCTAGTTGGATTTAATTGATTAATTTTTCTTAAAGCACTTTTTCCTTACTGAGTATTTTTAGCTTTTCAGAGATGATTTTTACATATTTTCTATTATTTCCTTCTTTGAGTGATCCTGTTAGAATTCCCTGAAAGCCTCAAGAACACTCCATGGTGTCCCAGTGTTTGGTTTCCATCTGGCAGTTTCAGAGCTCTTTAGCCAGGACTGAATTATGTGAGTGTTAGAACAGTATAAATTCAATTATTTCTGTAAAAATTAAACTCCTCATGAAAGAATTCTGTTGTTGATACCTCAGGGCTTTGGACTTTTACTTTCTTGTTTTCACATAATTTTCTACACAAACACTTGCATGGAATTTGTCTTCTCCATGCCAGCAAGGATTTCACTTCTGGCACAGCATTTCCATGCAGATTTTAGGCAGTGAGGTTGATTTTCAGTGCAGACTTCCTGAAGAACAGAATTTCCATCAGTTTTAACTCCCAGGAATGATTCGAGAGCAGAGTCTGGATACCAGAAGGAGAGCAGAGTTCTAGGTGATGATGCTTTCCTTGTGCCATGTAGTGTTTTGAGGAAGCTGCTTTTTTTCCTTCCCCTAAAAACAATTTGGAAAGTATTCCAGCATAGGAGAGAGACCAAAAGCTTTGTCCTTCATTAGTAAACAAGATGTTATTTTTGGTAAAAAAAAATTCTTTCAAATGTCAAGTCTTTCACAAAGCAAAGTTTCCTACAGAAAATCTGTCGCCTTTTTAGAGAAATGAAAGTTGAGTTTGGCCTGGTGTCGATCCCACGGGTTATTCCTGGAGTTTCACATGTTTTGGATATGATGTCCACTGAGGAGGAGCCACTGCCCCAGAGCTTCATCCTTTGCACTTTAGATCCTGGATTTTCTCTTTCCATGTGGATGTGCAGAGCTTGGGCAGGTCATGAAATCCCAAAATGGCAGACTGGTTTGGGTTGGAAGGGACCTTAAATCCCATAAAATTCCATGGGCAGGGACACCTCCCACTATCCCAGAGTGCTCCAAGCCCTGTCCAACCTGGCCTTGAAAGTCCTGGAGCCAGGATGGATGTAGGTGAGTTCAGTTTCTCTGTCTGCATCTCCCCTTTAAAAGGAGATATCATCTCTGCTTTTTCACACATTTTTCCATATTATTTTCAGGAGACTTTCATTTTCTTGCAGGTTTGGGTTTTTTGGTTTTTTTTAAGCATTCTGGGCACAACCTGAGCTTAACCTCAATTAACACTCCCAAATATTAAAATATCAGAATGAAGAACAGCCATTTTGCTGACATGGACTGGCAGGAACTAAGAATAGGCTGCAATTTTCAGAGCAGCCTAAGGGGATTACACCCTCTAAATCCCTGTGGAACACAGAATTTGTGCACCTGCTGGAAGCTTTTTTTTTTAATTACCAACTTTAACATGAAAATCTTTGCATTTGAATTTTTTTGTTGTTTGTATAAATTAGAGACACCCCATTGAGCTGAGAGAGGGAAGCTTAGATCTGTGTATGCTGATTTTTTAAATTTATTTTTTTTTAATTAAAAAAAAAAAAAAAAAAAAAAAAAAAAAAAAAAGAAAAGAAAAAACTCCTATAAAGTGATGTTGAAGGAAAGATCTGTTAGATCTGGATGTCCTCCATTCTCTGCTGGGAGTCAGGGAATACTTGATATTAATTGAGTCCCCTAATGGCAGGATTTTCCAGAAGTGGCTGTGATGATCCTGATGCTCTTCACACTTCTGATGGATTATCAGCAGCAAGGAGGATGAACAGACTTCAAGAACATTTTTTTTTGGTTGATGTTTGTTATTTAAATATAGCGAAACAAATGATCTTAAGCAGGCAGTGGGCCTTTGAAGTGTGTTTGAAGTGACAGTTCTGGCCTTGCTCAGAGGAAATGCGGGCCCTGCTTCTCCTGAATCTTTGGATTAATTGGAGTTGTTATATTATTTCCTGGAGCTGTTGGGACAATTCATAACACAGCTGGTTATATCTACTGAGCCCAGAATCCCAGAGTGGTTTGAGTTAGAAAGGATTTAAAACCCAACCCCTGCCATGGGAACACCTTCCATAGACCAGGTTGTTCCAAGGCTCATCCAACCTGGCCTAATGTCGCTGATCTTTAGAGAAAAATGCCTTACAAATCAACAGCTGGATGGATGTCTCAAAATCTTTGTTTCCCACTCTAAAATATCACAGAAGTGATAATTCCAGTAACTGTGCTTCAAGAGAAAATTGGCATTATTGTTGTTATGAACATAATCTGCCTTTTGGCACAATAAAACGACTCCACTTTGTCACGAGAGCTTTAGTTGTCCTTCTGACTTGAGTAAGTCATTTTTCAGCCATGTAAAATGCAGAAAAATCTCTTGTATATCATTTGCATCTTATTTTAGGTTAAAATAAATCCTGCTTAGCCCTAGAGGTTTATTCTGCCCTAGGAAAGATTTACCACTTTAGTTCAATGGGAAACTCATACAAATACATTTGTATCAGCAAAATCAGGTTTTTAGTGGATGAAAACCTTTGGTTCCTGTAAAAACTTCAGATTCTGCTCCCAAACCAGGTATGGGCAGGTCTAAACCACCTTGGGCCAGCCTTTGGCTCCTCTTAAGGTGTTCTGAAAAAATCACTTTCAAAGTAGACAAATTGTTTTAACCTTTTTGCTGCTGTGTTTTCCTGAAGTTGATAATTACCAATTTGCAGTTTGCATTTAGAGATGATAAAAAGCAGGATGGATGTTGTGCTTCGAGGAATTACCTTGAGGCTCTTCTGGATGCAAACATGGATTTATTCCATGTGTTTCAGGGTCTGGTGTGCTTGGGTTATTTTTTATTTTCCTCCTAACTATTTTTCTGTTTTCTGTGGTTTTGTTGTATTTTTTCCCTGTTTCCCTTTGCTTTGTTTTCCCCTGGGAGCACTTGGAGATCACACAGGTCTAAGTGATCCCAGCTTTGTGCTCCTGGGTGGTTTTCTAACTAAAGATTAACTAAACCTTCATGAGAACAGTTTTCCTCTCTCCAGAGCTCATCCCATTCCACCCCCTGCCTTGGACAGGGACAACTTCCACAATCCCAGGTTGCTCCAAAGCCCATCCAACCTGACATTTCCACATCGAACACTTCTCTCTCTTTTTATTTCAAGGCTGATATTACTGATTTGGCTTCTGAAAAAAAAATCCTCTGCCATGTACAAAAACTCAATGGTGAGATTTTTCAGGCACTTTCCAAGACAGTGGTTTGTCTTTTGCTGCATCCTGACAGTTGGAAGCAGATGACTAATTTGCTTTTTGAGGTATTTGCGCTGTGGGCGTACAGCATGACTCCCACAACAGCAATTCAAGTGCTTTCACCCTGTAAATACATTTTGTATTATACTCAGGTTAGTCAGGGAGTGGTTTTCTTTAAAAATAAATATAAATTTTAATAGGATTGTTGAGTAATTAAAAAAAAAACCACAGTGAGAATGAAGAGAATTAAAATGTATTTCAAGTGAAATCATAAAATCTTAGAGAAATTAGGTGTGTACGAGGTCAAACATCTCTCCTGAATATTTGTGCCTCTGTTGCCTGGTCAGAATAATCAAGAGGCTAATTAAAATGTCAGCTCATGGTGCTAATAACAATTCAGGGAATTTGCTGTGGTGGGACAGCAGCTGCATTGCTGGTGTGTAATTCCTAGGCCAGGCACTTGCAGCAGGTTATCTGGAGCACATTGCAGTAGTGAGGCTGGGATGAGCTCTGTCCTTTCCTCCTTCATCCCAAATCTCTCTGCTGTGCTCTCCCCAGTGGAGGATTCAGGACTGGATCTGGGGTCATTACCTGGATGCCTGGAGCTTCCTGAGCCAGCAGCTCATCATCAGATCTGCTGCACCCACACATCCTTTCCTGCAGCTTCAGGTGCTCCTCTTCCCACTTCCCACTGCTCTTACACACCCAAATCCATGGAATTTTATATTTCATTTTGTGTGTGTAACTTTGGGGAGCAGCTGGGGTGATGTGTGAAATGGTAGAAATCCTTGTGCCCTTGCAGCTCCTGCTGCTCCCACCCTGAGCTGAGGAGTTCCTGCCGCTAAAACACAACCCCTGGAGTTCTGCTTGGCTTGGACTTCGAAACTGAGGCTGCTCCCAGGAATTGTTTATTATGAAGGAGGAAGATGGGAGAAATCAAAATCTGTGCTATTATTTCATCATTTTGCTGTGATTAAGATTTCAGTGCAAGCTCAAATACCCTTTGTGCATTATATCCCTAAGCCTACACTGGCTTCAAATAATAACTGCAGCAGCCAGAGTGGTTTGAAATTCCAGTTTTATGCAGTAGCATAAAAGAGGGAGAATTGCTGGCCACTGGTCCTGGTGTTGGTGTGGAGCCAGTGCTTGGTGTTCCAGGAAGGTCTGGACGTGGCACTCAGGGCACTGGGCTGGTGACAAGGTGGGGAGCAGGCACAGGTTGAACTCGATGGTCCTGGAGGTCTTTTCCCACCTAAGTAATTCTGGGATTCTGTATTTGCAAGAAGGATGGGAAAATGGATGGAGATAAAACCAAAAAACAGCAGGAAGGATCATGGAAGTGGTGAACTCTGCCTCTTGCAGCCTGAGCAGGTCCAAGGACTTTGTGTTTTCTCATTTCCTTGGATAATGGGAATTTGAGGAGAATCCACAGACCAGGAGTATGGCAGTTGCTTGAGTTTTGTCCACAGTTCCAGGTCCCATCCTTGGAATTCCCTCAGAGCTTGTGTGAATGACAATAAAGTAAATAAATCTCTTATTTTTCAAACAAATGACCTAACTCATGCCAGGTTCAAACCATTCCAGAGGATAAGCTTCCTCCAGAATACCTCTGCTGGCCTCTGCAATCCAGCCTCTCATCCTGAGGAGTTACTGGACCACACACAGCTTCTGTGGCTTTAAATGGAAAAAAGGTTGATGGAGATGGGATATAGGGAAGGAATTCTTCTCTTTGAAGTGTCCAAGGCCAGGTTGGACACTGGGGTTTGGAGCAACCTGGGATAGTGGAAGGTGTCACTGCCCATGACAGGGGTGGAATGGGATGGGCTTTAAGATCCTTTCCAACCCAAACCACTCTGGGATTCTCTGATACTGGAATCAGGGGAAAAATATCCCAGTGTTCCCCCGTATAGTTGTGTCTGTCCTCTTCTGGTTGGTTCATGCAGTGAGTAATGGGGTAGAGATCATCCCCCATCATCTTCCTATTAGGAAAAGGGGTCCAGACACAGCTGGGAATGTTTGGAGGGATTTTCTGCCTCCCTTGGAATGGCAGTTTTCCTTCCTGTTTGACCTGGAGCGCTGATCCCTCCATGGCATGCAAAAACCGTAACAAAAAGCTCAGAATTGTTCCAGTTTCACTGAAATATTTTACTAACTACTGTTTAACATGGAAAAAATGGTTCCATGGCAGGGAATTACTAATCCATCTTCAAAATTTTTCTGTTTTGGCAAAGCTCAAAGCAAAACCTGTAAGAGCAGTGCGACAGGGTGGACACTTCAGTTTTGCTGAGGTGTGAAGTGAGAGCCAGCAGTGACCCAGAGGTGGGATCAGGGAGGATGGACACATCCATGCCTGGGAACTCCTCATTTCAATTTTCCTCAGGCCACAGATCCCAGGATGTGTGGCTTGGGAGGGTCCTTAAAGATCATCTCCTCCCGAGCCCCAGGTCCCTGAATCCAGCTCAGGTCTCCATCATCTCCCAGTTTGTCACCTTCTTTTTTTCTTAATGTGCTACACAGCACATTTGAGCCTGTCCCAAATCTGGAACCTGGGGTAGCTGGAGCCTCTGCAGATTAAAAACAAAGCACCCTTGTCTTCAGACAAGTCTTTTTCCTCCTTTTTTGTCGTTTTTCCTCAGCCAGGATAAGAGATAATTGTACCTTTGTGCAAGCACAGGGGCTCAGGAGGAGGTGTCAATTAGAAATCACTTGTTTCATCTCCTGGTGAAGGAACAGCAGTGAGAAATTTAACACTGTAAAGCTCATTTTGGTCCCATTTTTACAGGCTTGTGGCTCTGCATTCTGATACTGCCAAACAGCCAAACTGCAGTTATTAAAGGATTATTCTAATTGTGAAAACTTGATAATTCCTTATCTTCAATCATCTTCCTGTTTTTTTTAAGAGACTGATTTAGCAGGAAAACTTTCCTTTGCAGGTGTATGATTTGGGCAGCTTGGTGACATTGGGAAGTTTCATAGTAATTCCTGTGGATATATTTAGCAAAAATATTGTTTGCTTACACTTCTTTTTAGTCTCTCATTAATAGACTCCATCAGTGTTTCCATATTTGAATTGTGGGGATTTGCTTTTATTGGCCTTTTTTGTCCTTGCAGCCAATCTGCTGGAAAGTACTGGACCTTAATTTCACTTTGAAGCTGCTGATCCTGGGCTGGAACAGGGAGGTGTGGTGGGGAATGTCATTTCTTCTTGGTTTTAAAGTCCAGTGAATAGCAACCAGATAGAAATCAAATTATTTTTCCCAGTATTTCAAATACCCTTCCATTGAATTGTGCCTGTTCAGTATATGCAGATAAAAGCTGGACTATATTAGCAAAATAAGTTCTATTTTCTGAGATTCTGAACATTCCTAATGGCATTTTTTGGGGGGGAGAAAACAGAGCATTAATACCAAGTAACTCTGTTAAAAAGATTATTCCTTTTTTTTTTTTTTTAATGTTTATTCTACATTCTAGTTGTTGCTAAGTGTTCACTTTTCCCTTTTTTTCTTTTTCTCATTTCCTTGCTGAAAGCCTCCCACCACTGTATTCCTCACAAAGGATTGACAGAAAGTGGCTCTGACAGCAGGGTTATTTAAGAGCTCTTTATCTTCAGTGTTACAGTACCCAGGTACTCTGAATTATTACACATTAATGTTCCAGGATGTCTGTGAACTGTGAGACTTTGCCCTTTTTATCCACTCTGACAATCTGATCTGAAACTTGGATTATCAGCTCCAGAATAAATGTGTCCAACTCTAATGAAAAATCCTATCAAAAATATAAATCTCATCCTGGTTTGAAGGCCTGTGAAATCCTGTGCTCTGATACTCCTGGTACCTGCCTTTGGAGATCCAACTCTAGATGGGTTTTAGGGAGCTAATTCAGAAAAAAATGGAATGTGAGGTTAAAAAAAAATGGAATTTGAGGTTAAAAGAAATGGAATTTGAGGTAAAAAAAATCGGAATGTGAGGTTAAAAAATGGATTTTCAGGTTAAAAAAAAATGGAATTTGAGGTTATACCTTGGGTGATGCTGGAATATTTACCTTGAGTGATACTGGATATTTCAGTGATTAATCTTATAGCATCAGCTTTCATTGGTTGGTTGGTTTGGGATTTTTTTACGTAAGAGAATTTTAGATAGAAGGGTCAAGAGGATCCCACGGACTGGCAGCAGGTATTGGAATAACCTCCATGGAGTTTTGGAATATAATAGAATAATTTCAGTGGTGAGGTATCAGTGTGTGCCTGCTCTGCTCCAGCTGTGCTTGGGGGAGCAGGAAAGGGCTGGTTCAGAGCTTGGAAAACCAAATTTCTTACAGTGAGGGCAGATAAATGGACTTTTGGTGTCTTAGTGCTGCTCCTGCTTTGGGTTGAGTGAGCAGAACTGAACCATCACTGGCCCAAGGATCACAAGATCTAGAAAGCTCCGATTTGTGCAAAAATTACTCCTTTTCCTTGATTAAGGAAGATGCATCCAAAGAGATTTCCTGGCTGTGCCTCAAGAAGGTGGATTGTTCCAGTTTTTGAGGTGTTTGGATGTGTCTGTGTTTGAGAAAAATCTGTCAATGATGCACACCCCAAAATACAGCAGCTCCAGTGAGAGAAAAGAGGGAAGAATTTAGGAGGTGGCTTTGGGGATAATGAAATGAGTGTGACCATTTCAGAGGTGATTGCAGGCAGAATGGATAGATGAAAAAAGGTCATATCAGGAAATAAAGGCTCTCATCACACTCCTCTTCCCAAGCTGCTCTTACAGTGTCCCAAAACCTGGAATCGCTCAGAACATGACACAATTTGTGCATCCCAGATGCAATTTGCTGTATTCTTTCTGCTTTTCATGGATTTATTTCTATTGAGCTGTCTTTTGTAGTTAGGCTTATCTATTGTTTCCTTCCATTTCCAGGTTTTCTCTTAGAAATGATCTTGTAAACCTTCCCTTTTCCAGGGCTGTAATTAAAAAAAAAAAGCAAAATGAAACAAATGAGGGGGGAAATCCCAAACTGAGCCCTGTCCTGTCATTCCTGCAGCTGGCACATCACTCCCAAAAGCTGTGCTTTCAGAGGCTCTGCTCCTGGAAACTTTTTAAAGTTTCCTTTTCTCCATAACGAAGAAATAAGGAACTACAGTTTGGAGGGTGGGGGGATGGATTGAGTTGGACAGCAGAGCTTGTTCCTGCCGTGATTTGTTCTGGCTCCTTGGTCTACTCTGAAGAGCTGGGCTGGCTCCTGGAAGAGAGCAGAGCAAACAACGCGGGCAATAATTGCTTTGGCTCCCTGGCTTTGATTTGCCATCGCTGCTGAGCAGGAGGAGCAGTTTGGGTGACCTTGAGGACGAGTGCTGGCAGCGCTGCTCAGACAGGGTGAGGATGCTCCCTGCTCTCCTCTTCCCTTGGGTGCAGACCTCCATCCAGACACACAACGTGGGCTTATTTTCTGCTCAGACATCAGAACGTGAGGCATAAAAATCCCGTAGTCATTGAAAAACGTGCAGTGACATTTAAATTCCATCCATGACAATGTGTTCTCTCAAAGCCTCTTTGAAGGAGTTTGTTGTGAGCTCTTTAAATTCCTGAACCACTGCTGACTAATAGAGGAATATAAATTAGCTCTGAAACAGGTTCATTTCACTCTTGTCTAATGAGTAGCATTTGGCCTGGCAAAGTCAAAATACTGTGACTTGTTTTGGTGTGGCAAATTGAGCACTTTGTTTATTAAAATCACTGATTTGTTGTATAATGAGGAGGGCCCAGATTACTGTTCCTTCCACGGGAAGGATTTAAAGGGCAGGTCACTGCTGTTCTCCAGCAGCAAAGTAATTCTGATTACGTGCTCATCTTCTGGTCTGAATTTCACAGATCCTTGTTTGCCAGGTTTTAGAATGATTAACTTGCCTTTTGCTTGCAGTCCTGTCAGCCTTAGTGATGCTCCACACATTTGTCTTCCTAAATTCTCCATCTGAACACGGGCAAATATGTCTGTAAAGTGAGATGGCTGATAATTTATCAGAATAAAACTGGGTTTGTGTTGTAAAGCTGCACCCTGCATCATGTAATATTCAATGTTTTTTTTTAACTCTGAGCTGGGACTCTTAATTGAAGCTGCAGCTCTGCACTTCCTTCATGCATGACTTAAGGCATCCAGCAAGGTTTGCTGGGATGTAATTTGCTTTTTTTTTTTTTTTTTTTTTTGTAGAAGCTTCCACACAGAGAGGTAGAACAGCCATTTTGCCAAAGATTTAGTAAATACCAATGCACACAATGCAAAATTTTAATAATGCTCTTTGATATTGGAGGGGGATCACAATTTCTGTGTTTCCCCTCCTGCTCCTGTGGCTTTCCCCTTCCCTTCAAGCAGAGTTGAGTGCTGGCTGTTGTTGCTAATTGCAGATGATGAAGCACTGACATTTTCAAAAGCACACATAGATGATAGGCACCCAAAGGATGAGACTGCTGCCTTCAGAGATGCTGCTACAATTCTGCTGCCATCGACTCATTAGGTGATGAATTGCAGTAATAGCAGTTCAGGACCTACAGCATATTAGTGAAAATGAATCCACTGAGCACCAGTCCCATGGCACTGCAAAAGCACTTAAAGAACACTGATTTCCTTAAAGGCAGAAAAATCTGATTAAGAAATTCAGTTGGGGCTTTGTTTTTTGCTTTTGGTGGCTTTTTTTTTTCCTCTTTATATATATTTTTCCCTTTACCAGCAAGCATGTTATTTGTATTTGTTTCTCGTAGCATGTTATTTTAAGGAATTTAATGTACATCAGAAAAATAGGTGAGCTCCATAAATACAAAGCGTCTCTTACTATTCTAGCAGATGGAAGATGCTACAATAAACAGCAGAACTATAGAAGAACTTTAATTTCTTGAGCTAAACTGACCTAAAACCAAGTTATAACAGGAAAAAGCTCAACATGCTGGCACTGAGGAGACACATAATAGTTTACACAGGGTCTGTGGCAAAGATGTTGTAGGATGAATGCAGCAATTGGCAAGAATTATTCTCATAAAAGGATCGGGCAGCCTATTATTGCAGGAGTTGTGTAATTGGAGGGAGCTGGGGATAAAGACAGGCTTGGTGTTAATGATGTGTTGGTGCTTGCAGGAGAACAGAGTGTTCTCCCAGCTCCGGAGGGAGGGATCACTGCGGAAGGTCCCGAGCACAAAGCTGTGCAGTCTCCTTCCAGATCATGCCACAGAACCAGAGGGGTGTGGAATGCAGAATTTGAGAATATGCAAGTATGCATGTCCCTTCTTCTCCTTCCCTCCCCATCTCCACAGCCTCCATGCCCAGCAGGGAGGGAGCAGGTCTGGGACATATCTGGAGCATGTGCAGGAGCAGCTGGAAGTGGCTCCGGGTCTAAAGCAGTGCTAATAAATAGGCTCCTCCTGGTCAAATGGAGCCTTGTAAGCTCCAGTACACGAGTGTGAGTGTCTGAGAGGCTGTAAAGATATTCTAAACTGGGATTTATGGATAATTTCACCATTTCAGGGCTAATACAGCTGTGTAAGGCTGACAGCTGCAGAGGAATTATTTGAAGACAGTCCTGGATAGTTTGGCCAAGATCTGTTTTGTGCCAAGGGCAGGGATACACTCCTAACGCTGGCTGCATTAACAGCTCTGCTCTGTCAGGGCAATAAAAAACCTGTATTTGCTGCACCCGTGGCTGTGCTATCTTTGGGAAGGGATAAAATCTGGATATGTAGTTGTATGGAGGAAGCAGAGCATTTATAGCAGGTGACTCTGGGGGTGATGTGGGTGTTTGCGCACTCATGGTTCTTGGCGAGCAGGTGAGTTATGATGATGATGAAATAGTTTTCTGTGTTTTGTGATTTGAAAAGCAGCTTGGCACTTCTTGCCAAAGCTCCTGCAGTTTCTCTAAGTTAAGAAAGTCAGAGGAGTTCTTCTAAATAATAATAATTAAAAAAAAATAGAATTATAAAATTGCTTAGGTTGGAAAAGATTTTTAAGATTGTTGAAACCTGTGTGGCTTTCAGGTAGGCCAGGAAACGTCCCAGTCTGCGTGCCTAAGACTTGATAAGGTCCTTGATATTAATAATTGATTAAGATATAAATAATAATATAACCAGCTGTAAAATAAACTAAAAACACAACGGCTGTGTTGACAGCAGCTTCCAGCTACGATGACTTTTTAATGCCAGACATTTTGAGTTTAAGGATTCACATGATTTCTCCATTCCTAAAGAAATGTGAATTAAAGACGTACCTTTCTGACTAAAACAAAAGCAGGTGCTTCAAGTTGCACGAGCTGCTAGTTTCTTAATTTTAAAGTCCTGATCTCTCCTGGCAAATTGTGATTTAATTACAGAAGTATTTCAAAACACAAACAGCACACCTACATTTTGAGCTACGTTCACTGAATAAAGTTGAGGGAACTAAGGCGAGTCAGTCACAAAATGTTTGTTAAGGTGATCAAAGGTGGATTGAACTGCCCAGGTAAAGACTAAAGGTTGTACTGAGTTACACTCTCAGTATTTTTAATGCCTTATGGGTTCATTTAAGTAATGCAGGTTAGGGATAAACGCAATTTTATTTCTTTCTGCTTGGGTTTGTTGTGTTTAGAGCTGTGTGGAAGCTCTAAAGAAGACTTTGATATTCAAAGTTTTCATTTCATTTCCTTCCAAAAGAAATAACACGAAAAATTCAGGTGAAAGGAAACCAGACAAGATTCATATGCCATTAAGGGAATTATATTAGGAGTTGTAATAATATCCCCTAATCTTAAAAAGGTAAGTCTCTTACAGAATTAAGGTTTTGCTGCTGCTTTTCATGCCGTGTGAGGAATTATGGCTAATGCAAGTTGCTGATGTGAAAACATCCTCGCTAATCCTGTTTGGAGAGCGGCTCGTTCTGTGCTCCTTAGAAAAGGCACAAAAAGATGTATTATGGGCCCTTCGTTAAATAATTACTTAATTACACCCTGGGACTGGCAGATAGCAATCTGAATGCTGCTGGCAGGCTTCTCCTAAAGCAGCAAAACTCCGTGTGAGGAGCGCCACGTGCACGGCAGCAGGGCCGCGTTGGCATCAGCAAACTCAAGGTGGAAAAGACATTTCAATCAGCTCATACTGATTTAAAAAAACATCTACTCACCCTTCCCTGTGAGCTTCTCCCTTCTCTAGCTCCTGTATAACACCCAACAACACTTTGATGGTCTCCTGACTCGAGCTGATCAGGTTCTCCATCATCTGAAGCTGCGCTTTCAAGTCCACAACTTCGGTGTGAGGCACGATTTGTTGGCATTCCTGGCTCACGGCCACGGCCGTCCGGCAGGGCTGGCTCTCCTCCATG
This sequence comes from Zosterops lateralis, assembly GCF_965231275.1. NCBI lineage: Eukaryota > Metazoa > Chordata > Aves > Passeriformes > Zosteropidae > Zosterops > Zosterops lateralis. Next base: position 26,006,265 of record NC_139768.1, read on the forward strand.
GGTGCAACGTTGACCTGCAGGCTCCGGTCGCTACATTCGGGGGCCGGGCACTGCGGCCGCGCCGCGCACGCTCGGGCATCTCCACCTGGGGCCTGCACCCCGTTCAGCTGCACCGTCCTCTTGTCCTCCTCCTCGGGGCACGGCCCCCAGTCACCCAGGCCGGGCAGGTCGGGCTGCGAGGCCGGCAGGTAAACCGTGGCCACTTCAGTCTTGAAGACCCTCCCGTGGAGGGGCTGGGCGGCCTCGTCGCTCCCCAGCCGCGCCGCCGCTGTTCTGCCCCGGCCGGGCGGCCGCGCCAGCTCCTCCTCGCCGGGCTCGGCCAAGTTGGGCAAAGGAGGAGGAGGCTCTTTGGGAGAACTGTGCAAATCGCTGCTTTTCCAGCCCTCGGCACCGTTGTCGTGCGCGGCACGCTCGGAGATGTGGGAGATGAACTCGGCCGTCTGCAGGCTGCCGGCCTTCCTGCCCCACGCCGTGGCCTCGCCCGAGCCACGGCCCTCCCTGTCCTTCACCTCGATCAGGAACCCGTTGTTCTCGCTCGGCAACGTATCCACGGTCGAGGCGCTTTTCAGAATATTCCCTTTTTTCCGGTCCAGAGGGAAGGTCTGGTAGCACTTCTTGAGATCAGGGGAAGTCTGGACTCCTGTGCTCTTGGTGACGTTGGGGATGGACCTGCGGGCGGGCACCGTCATGTACTTGCGGTAGGCTGTCTTGTAGGAGATGGCCTTGGCCTCCCTCTTGTCAGGGTCCTGCGTGGAGGAGGTGGAGAGCTGCTTGTCCCTCTGCTCGTTCTGGGCCTCGCAGATATCCTTAAACCTCACCTGGAGGGCTTTGTTCCGTTTCTTGATCTGCCGGTTGGGATCCAGCGCGTATTTCATCTCCAGCGCCAGGGAAGCCGCGGGCTCGACGTCGCTGTCCGAGGCGGTGAGTAAGCATTTGTTGGGCTCCTTACTCACCATGATGCCTGCAGCCAAAAAACAGTGCAGAAAGCCTCAAGTTACAACAGAAATGTTACTTTTCCCCCTGAGGTTTTTGCAATATTTGAGCCATGTTCCTGTGATCCCATTGAAATGGCTGCAACTTGTGACCAACGCACTCGATTTGGTCAAGTTGCAACCCTTGGTGGTGTTCTAGAGATTTGTATCTTAATCAAAGATACAAATTATCTTTTTATCTCACTCTGTTGTGAATACCTGCTCCTCAGAGAGGAGGTGCCAGAAGTTTTTCCACAGCTCTTTTCCCAGGATAGGACCAAGGCTGTCATGCCAGGGCTTCCCAGAAAGCCATTTCCTTCAGGAATATGTGCTCCCAGCAAGCCAGTGCTCTGAATTTACCTGATAGTTACGAAAAACTACAGGGAAATTGAAAACCAAATGTCTTTGTCCAAGTGAAGAAAAGTTGAGAGCTCCGCCCACCCTTAATTCTCTTTAAGCGCAAATGTTTATAGCAAGAAGTGTCAAACTGGCATTATTTTTAGAGTCTGCTTGCTTACCAAACACATTTCTGCTGTGTAATGTATTCAGCGTTCTTTGCAAGGAATTAATTGGTCATTAGAGGTGTCATTATTTGGATTTTTATAAAAAATTTGCACATGGCTACAACTAAATACAGATTAATTATTATTAGCAAGTGGTTGGTAGTGCTGGATGCATAAAATTTATGAATTACTGAAGTTTTGGAGGAAGTCAGCAGTGCATCAATTAAGGTTTTGCTTCAAATGCAAAACAACTCATCCTTTCCTAGAAGCAGTAATGTGCCTTTACGATACAGCTGTTTATCCCCAAAGATCCTAAAGCACTAAAAACCCTCCAAACCTGTGATGAGTCACAGAAATTATTTAATCTGCTATTGAAATATAAGCTCCTCCTCAAGGAGGAAAAGATGCCAACCACTTAATGCAGCATCTACCCCAAAAAACCCCAAACCACAGTGGTTGTACAGATCATAGGGGATCTGGAGTGGTTGCATAATTAAGATTTCATTTTTACACCTCATCTGAAGCTGTAATTTTTACTTTCCCGTTGTGCAAATTTCTCCCTGAGACTTGCTGAATTACCAAACTCCCACTTAATCCAAACACTCTGCCTATATCTCCTGTTGAAACACTCAGAGGGACTCAGGAGTGCAATGTAAAACAAGTAAAGGGACTTTCAGGTGTACTTGAAATATGTTTTTAATTAAAATTCCTTTGTCTATTTAATAAAATATGTGAAACTCTTGAAGAGTTAAGTGCCATAATAGCATCTGTTTTAGAAAGCCAACTCAGGGGCACAAGGGAATGAATCCTTGACTAGTCTGTATTTAAAGTAAGAAAGCTTAATGGGGAAATCATTTTCAGTGGAAAACGGAATGCTTATGATGTTTAAAAGTACAAGTGACACTTCCCTAAAGATACACACAGATGTGCTGGCACAGAATCCAGGATTGGACTTCTGGGTCAAAAATCTCATGAAAACGTGTCACTACTTAATTTTTTTTTAATGTTTTAATTCCCTGGCCCTGGTAATTTGTGAAGAAGGAACGGAAATATTCCAGAATTCCCTTAGTTTGCCTTTTTCTGTCTGACTTGGGATGCTCAGGAAGTGGTGAGGGAGCTGCAGTCCTTGGAGACGGGGAAGAAGTTTTTCTGTGACTCTGATGAAGTGCAAAATCTACAGAAGAAGCAAAAAGATGGGAAAATTCAGGACAAAACCATTCAACTAATAGAATCTGAGATTGCCAGATCCCAGTTTTCAACTGGGTATTTTATATATACAAGCCTAAGATCTGATACCAAGGTGACCAAGTCCCTGTTTTGGAGGAAAAAAAAGAAAAAAAAATGGAAATTTAAGGGGGAGTCTGAAGATAAAAGTAGAGTAGGGGGATAAAATCAGTTAGCCCTGTGCCTTTAAACACATGAGTTACAAATAGGGACAGATTTTGAGGGGAATAAATCAACACAGGGGAATAATTCAACTACATTTGAATGTTGGGAGTTTTTTGTTCCAGTTGAAACCCTAAATAAGTAGTGGGTTGTGGGGGAACATCAGTGTCCTGTCCTGGCTGGTTTGGGCTGTATTTTAATTGTAATTGTGTTCGTGAGTGAAGAGATGGCTTTATTTGAGGGACATTCTGCAAACAGAGCAGGTAGGGAGCAAAGCCATCCATCTTTTTGTCTGTTTAGGGCTGGAATTTGGGAATGTTTTAGTGAAAAAAATGCTGCCTAAGATACAAATCTAGTCCTTTAGCTTGCAGCTGGACCACATTAATATCTATTGTAAAAAACTGCTGTTGAACCCCGAAACTCTGCACTTCAGAATTACTGGAAGCAAATTTTCCACAATGGTCTAGTAAATGATGAATGAGTTGACCAAAAAACCCCCTAAATACAAGAACACAACAGCCATTACAGCCATTAGTTCCAAATCTGCCAGTGGGAGTTTCTGAGCTCCCAAGAAACTGTGGCAAAAATGAAATGTTGCATTCACGAAGATGTGAAATATTCAGTAACTGTGTCTGAAAAAGCCAGGTTTTTATCCAAAAACAGTACCAAAAATGGCTGTTAGCTCTGAAAGTCACCCTTTAGCAACATCTCAGGATTCCTCGGAGCTGTCAAAGTGAGTTTTTGGGCACTTGGTTATTTGACAGCAGGATCCATTAACATGCAATTTATTTTCAAGTATTGGCTTGATATTTCATTAGTGTCTGTGACCTGTCTCAATTTTCAGATGATTTTACCTCCTACTTGAATCCCATTATTTTTGGGGCTGCAGGGATGGCTGGGTTTGTTTGGGATGACTTCCCATGGAATTCCTGGAGTCCATAACCCAGCTGCCACCAGGAGTCTGGAGATATCCTCCGGAGCAGATAAACGGGGAACTTTATTCTGCAGTTAATTTTAAGCATATCTTTAATAGCCAATAAATAGATTCTTCACCAAATTGCTTGTCTCCCTTTCCCAACTGTACAGGCCTGATTGATTTGGCTGATCCAGAGTTTTTTATTCCCACTAGTAGCTGGGAGTAATAATTTTCGAGATATCTGTGATTAAGAATGACAACAACCAAAAGAAGTCAATTTTTTTTTGAAGCCTTGCTCGGATTCCGGTGTCTCTGAGGGGGAACTCTCTGTGCTCAGCTGATAAAAGAACAGTGAGCAAAGAGTCAATTGTGAGTTAAACACTTCACAGGGAAGAGTTGATAAAATATTTCCTGTTTGGTTTTGGTTTGGACAAAGTTTTGCCTCCTATTTTGGCTTATTTAGACACTGCCACGGCGTCATCTCTGCAGAATTTTTGGACACTTCAGGAAACTACTGAGCTGGAGTTTCTCAGTTTATGGCTCGTGCTGTCAGGGGGGTAATAAAGCCTTGGAATGTGAATTTTAGTTGCAGATGCCAATTACATGCAGATAATAGAGTTCAACTTTTTATCTGTACTTACTCCAAACAAAGAGCTGATTTGCTAAATGAAATATTTAAGTAATCACAAGCTTAGTTTTTCAGTTTTTAGCCTTGATTTGTTTATAAACTTGTGACTGATTAGCCTTAAGCAGCATCCCTCTGTGTTTGAATATGGAAATCAACTATTAACTTATAAAAATAACTAAAAAGTGATGCACAGAGAAGCTTTGAGTTGGTATAGAATCTTCTGGGTAATTATGGAAACCACCAATTAGGGGGCACAAATCTTTGCAGGACCTTCACTCTGCATCCCAAACTCTGCAGAGTCACTGCTCTGGGAGGAGAATTACAGCCTGGAGTTTCCAGACTGATTGGTTAATGAGGGGAGAGGAGATTTGGAACTCACCTTGCAATTTCCATTTTATCTCTGTCAGTTTTATGACACAGAAGCAGATTCAGAATGTGTTAATAGGCAGAGTGGGCTTAAACTTCCCAGGTTCCAAATGCAGATGAAAGGCACAGATTTCAGTCCTTGGGTTTCCAGAGCAAATGAAGGCTTTGGAGATGCAGCTGGAAACATCTGTGCACGTATTAAGAGCACCCACGATTTTGTGGCTGGATGGATTGGCTTAAAATAATGCAGAGAATTGCAAATAATTGCCTTTTTGCATGGAAAGTGGGAAGTGATCTGCAGCATCTTTAGGCTTCTGGATATTTCCAGGCTGGACATTCTCCTGAGAAATCCCCACTGCCACAGATACAATTTTATATGCCTAAATACCACCTCAAACCACTTACTTTTCAAAAACTATTTGATGTCTATAAGTCATAAGTATATCCACGGAATATTTATCCAATTGTACTGTTAAAAATAAAGAGCAGAAAGAAACTCAGATTTACTTCATAGAAACAAATCCAGTATAGAAACTTAATGTTAATTCTAAATATCCCATACAATTTGACTTCATTAAATGAGTATTTTTATTCTTTTCAAAGGAATCTAATTGTTAATTAGCTGACAGTGTTGCTATGTTAGAAACTTAAAAATTATTTAGTATCATCCTAAAAGTCATGTCCAGTAAAGAAGACTGTCATGATAAAAACATTGGAAAATAGGAAATACCTTAGGCAGTTAAAAAGTTATTATAAAAGTTGTTTGCGGAAACTTTGCCTGTGCTAGGAATTTTTGGAGGGTTTTAATACAAAAGGACTGAGGAGAAATTCTGTACTTGCAGATAAATCTGAGGGTTGCAGGTAGTCCCAGTATTTAGGGGATAAAAAGTACTGATGAGAGAGGATTGTTAGGAAAACTGATGGGGCAGCCCAGCCTGTCTTTATTTCTTCACAGAATCGTTCATGTAGAATAACAGACTTAGCAGTGCTGCTAAATGTCAAACCAGTATTTTTTTTTAACTCTGTTTTGAAACCCTGAGGCACTGAACTTGAATTTTCTCTCTCTTGAACTTCCTTATTTATTGCTCAATACCGAAGTCATCCTTACTGCTGCATTTCCAAGTGCCTTGGAAGTCTTCCTTTGGAATTAGCAGGATCCTGTGGCATTGGATTTGTCTTTTCTCCCCCTCCCATCCATTGGCATGCTCTGTGAGAATGATGTATAAAATCATAGCTAATGGCTGAGATACCCAATAAATGCCTTTAAATGCTCTTGTGAGCTTCAGCTTCAGAACTAAGTGGCAACAAATAAAATGTACGATTTAATAAGCCTGGAGACTTTTAGATAAAACAGGGATCTACTGGAGGATAAACTACTTAAAATTTTCCTTACAAACCAAGCCAGTTTCACTGAATGCAGCCGATAGAGGCAATTTTCTTTTAACTTTGACATCTCTACCATGCTTTCAGAACACAAATTTTAATAATCCTTAGGTTTTGTTGCTTCCTATATTGTTCCACGCATAAAATTAAAAGGAATCCATTCAACGTGATAAAATCCTGGAAAATGAGGGTTATTTTCCCCATAACAGAATTTTGCAAGGAATAGCATCATTAACAGGAGATTTGCACTTGCACTAAAACCAGTGCAGACTTACGGGGTGAGTTAATAACTATTAACTTCCCAGTGGAACAAATGCAATGTCACAAGATACTCCCTGGGAATTCAGAGTGTTCTGATCTCAAACATTTGCTGGGATTTAGTGGACTGGAAAAAAAATAATGTCACTGTTAAGGGAGTGATGCTGATTTTTCTCCCTGTACTCTGCAGCCCTGGCTCCGAGGACAGGAGGAGAGGAGGGAAGGTTTCTTCAGCATTATTTTGTCATGTAAATCTGGGCAAGGCATTGTCCCTGCTCCAGGGGGAGGAGGAGGAGGAGCAGGATGCTGCTGAGGATGGGTTGCTAGGAGAATCCCTAATAGTTCTGCTCACACTCTCGTGGCTTGCAGGAGTCCAAAAGCCACAGGACTTGCACTGGAAGGTTTTTCATTTTTATGGGATTTGCTGGTAAATAATTTAAAGAGCAAGCTGTTAAAAACAAGGGTTTAAGGCAGTTCCTTATCGGCATTGCTGCTGAATACTAAGTTTAATTGTTCTTAGTTGACATCAATAGGTTTTGTGGGTGTTTAAGGAAAAAAAAAAAAAAAACAACAGACAAATGACAGGGAAAAAGCAGTGCTGCTTTTTAGCTTTGCCCAACAGGGTTGTAAAAGTGTCAGAGCTCTGCACAGAAGGATCTAAATGCTGAGAACACAGAATCATGGAATGGTCTGGGTTGGAAAAGACCTTAAAGATCCTCTCATTCCACCCCTGCCTGGGACAGGGACACCTTCCACTGTGCCAGGTTGTGCTCCAAGCCCTGTCCAGCCTGGCCTTGGACACTCTCAGGGATGGCCAGACTGTGAGACCTACAGGAATTGAAAATCAGAGACTTTCAAGCGTTGGGTGAAGAGAAAAAAGCAGATCAGCAGGTCCCAGCTCCAGGCTTCAATCTTGCATCCTTAATTTTGTTCTGCAGATCAGAGCATTCCCTTGAGAGTGCAGGTGATCCCTACAAATGGGAGATGACAGTGACATTCCAGGGGTCGGTGCTGTTAAGGCATCCCAGCCTGTCAGCTCTTCCTGCTTGGATCAGGGTTCCAGGCAGACCAGCTTGGGAGGGTGTGGAGTGTTGTTAAACAACTCCACTGGGTAATTTAGGTCTAAAACCTGACATCATCAGCAGGATGTTAATTGGGGAATGGGATCTGTCTAGATGTGTTTCTGCACTCCACTGCTGGCAGCAGTCACCACCAAATAAGAGCTGCGTCATTTGTCACCTTCTTCAGGAGCACATTCCCGAAGTTTCTGGTTTCAGGCAGGTTCTGGTTCTGCTGGAATTCTGAATTACCCATGTACAGGTGGATCTGAGTGTGCTGGTGTTGAGGGGATGGCACAGATCAGTCTGACTCCTGCTAGAGAATTGTACAAAAATTCCCATTAGATACCCAAAAAGAGTTTTAGTAGAGCAAAAAGCTTCAGTTGCTGAGGGGAATTAGAGTCCCTAAAGCTGCAAAGCTTCCTCAAAGCTGGATCTAAGATGCTCTTGAAGTACTGGGAAGGAAGAGCCAAAGTCTTGTGTGAGGGGAAGTTGTCTTAAACTCCCCAAATCCCAGGTTCTCATCAAACAGGAGGACTCTGGGAGAAGGCTGATGGAAATTGCTCATTCCAGGGAATAGTTTTGGTGCCATGTGGGAAGAACTACATGGGGAATGAAGAGGGAAGCAAATCCAATGTCGAGTTGCTGAGTATGTTGCTCCCAGGTTTTGTGGACCTGGGATAACGTAGAATAGGATTTTAAACCTGGTGTTCCTGCCCATGGCAGGGGGTTGGAATGAGATGATCCTTAATGCCCTTCCAACCCAAACCACTCTGTGATTCTGGATTTTAGGATGGGTTGTTTGTGATAGGGTTGATTAGGAGGTTCATTAAAGTAATAATTAAAGACCCTCTCAAGGATATTTTTTGGCACCACAGCTGGCCACCAGACAGATAATTTGCATCACTTTTCTTGTGGCTTTGTGTGCTTTATTACAAATCGTGAGTGCAAGAACGTACCACGTTCTTCTCACCAACCTGCTCAACTGAAACCCATGGGTTCCTCTGGAATTCAGCAACTTGGGCTCAGTCTCCAGAAGGGATCAGTGTTTTCACTGCTAGCAGGCAGTTCAAGCATAATTTCTGCTGAATTACTCTCTCCAGCAGTGGGATGTTTTATCTGTCTCTTTGTCAGCCCCGTGGAGATATCGCTGGGTTTTATTTGCCGATGGCCTTGATACACAGAAATGTATTCAGCTGATCCACAAGCTACATTTCTGTACTCGTAGATATCTCCTCATTCATTCCTCTTCTCTATTTGCAGGAGAGAATAATGAATATAATAACAAAATGGGCATGAACAACCAATTACTGATGGTTGGAAGGAGACTTTGGGCTTGTTGTAGATTTTGTGCTTATTCATAGATAAATACACCAAAATTAGGGATTTTACTCAATTCTCTCTTCTTCCTTCTCCCAGGAGGAAACTAACCAGACCACAACTACTTAATGTGTTATTAACTTTTAAAATACAGTCCTGAATTCACCCACCTGCCTCAATGTATTTGTCATGGGCATCGGAGAGCCCCTGTTCCAGCTTTTAAAAAGTCATTTACGCCATGGTTGGGCTTTATAAGCTTTGACCTCACCAAAATTGTTCCAAGTAATGCGATCACAACCTTGACATGAGAATTGGGGAAAAAATGGAAGAGGAGAGAGAAGGGCAGCTGTAAAACAAGCAGGGAAGGTGGGCAAGACCACAAAACAAATAACTCCCTTTTTTGTGAGCTTGTGACAATTCCTCCTTGTTCAGACCAGATGGAAAGAGCTTCCTCTGCTTTTGTTTTTAAACTGGTTTAATTTGGTAACTACGTGGGCTTTATTTATAGGCTTGCTCCAGCTATCATGGGCAGGCAAAAATAACAGCAGCAACCTGCTTCTCTTGCCCATGGATGTCACAAACACAAGTCAAAGCTGGGGTTTCTGAGATGTTTAAAAACCATTTGTGATATAGGCTGAGTCTGAGACCAGATATCAGCAACTCTGGGAGTGGGATATGATAGAGCTCCAGCATTTCCCTGCCACGACAGAAATCTCTTGTAATGATTTAGAAGTTTGGATCTGCACCTAAATATAGCAGGACTTGAAGGCCTTCAGTCTTTTTAATCCACCTCTGTTTAATTCAGACTTTGAAAATGGCCCTTAACTTCTCTACACTCCTCTGTATCAAACTCAGTGGATTTAGCTGGGAAAAAATGGAGTAAAATCAGGCTTGGTGTCTTGTGTCACTAAAGGGGGAGAGGAACAGACACAGAGGACACCAAATGTTGCTGTTTGATCACTGAATTGTTATTTTTACACGCTGTTCTCTTTGCCTGGAAGGCTTGTGCTGGGATGTCTTAATGGGAAGCAGTTTTCAAAGCACCGATCACCCAGACACAGAGCAAAAGCACAAACAGGGTGAACTGTTCTCAGGAGTATTAAGGGATCACTTTTCACCCTGAATGTTGTAAAATTGGAGTAAACAGCCTTCAAATGGGCATGTGCCAGTACAATAAGAGAATGCTCTGAGCACATTCTGTGTGGTCAATAACAATTTCAAATCAAGTGTCAATACCCAGGGAGTCATACCTGTGCGTGTTCAGAGGTTATTCAGGATTTTCTAAGCAAGCACCAGTTTTTAGAAGGCTGAATGTGGAACTCGCACTGAATTTACCACTCTGAGATGATTTTTTTTCCTTAAAACATGCTCATGATTTCATTTTCATAAAGCCTATTTAATTTGCAAACTGATTAGTAAAATTACAAGGGAGTACTGGGCTATAAAATAGATTTGTTGCTTACATGTTTTTTAATATGTGAGACAAATTTTCAGCAGTTCTTTAAGCTGTGCCTGTCATAAAGCAGAATATAAGAGCTTTTTATTAATAGCTAGTTCAGATAATCACGTGAAATTTTTATGGTCTCAGATATTCTAGATTTACTGTCATTTCCTCAAGTGGGCATGAATTATGGGACTATACATCCCTAGTTCTCCCTGTCCTGTGCTCGGATAAGGAATGGCTTTGAGACATCACAGCTCAAGAGCTCTGTGGAGGTCTCCTTACATTTTAGCAGGGATTTTTGGCAAGCTCGCAGGTTTCCCTCACTGGTTTCCACATCACTCTTGGAAAAGGACTGGCATGGCTAAGTTTGCTTTTAAATCCTCCAGAAGCAAGCATTAGTGTCGGTATTTCCCTGCCTGGTGTACAATCCCTGGCTGAGTTTGGGTTTCTGTGTTCCCAGGCAGGGTGCTGGTGGTGAGCAGTGGTGTCTGGTCACTGGCGGTGCTGGTCTGGGAGGTGACGCACGCTCCGTGACTCGGCACTTGGGCAGCTCCTGGGCTTCATCACCACATTTGCCTTCCCTCTCTTCCTCTCCACTGAACTCACCACTCTCTTTCTGAGTTAATTCTTTCTAGATGAGAGTATAGAATATGCTGTGTGTGCCCCTCATGCAGAAATGCTCTGTCAGTGCAGTGGCTAACTGGGGGAAAAGGCAGCGAGGATCTTATGAGCTCCTTGTTTGTGAGCTCACTTAGTACAAGGGTGCACTGAAGGATAAGTGCTGGCCCTTGATAAGGAACTGAACACCTTCTCTTGTGGTGCTCCTGCCCAGCTGGTTTTTTATGTGTCAGTCCCAGGGAAAAGCACTGATTCCATCCAGGGTTAGAATTATCTCAAGCATCTTGTTCAAAACACACATTGTTAATAATGACGGAGTCCTAAAGAACAAACATCTTTCATCAAGGGCATTGTGACATCCTTACAAAAAAGCCCTAAAAAAAGCTGATTTAGTATCAGCTTTCCCCATCATGTGAAGGGAGGATGCTTTCAATGCAACAGCACCTTAAACTCTAGGGCAGGAATTTTATTTTAGAACTGTTGGAGTTAGAACAATTCAGTCTGAGTCTCTGGATTAGCAATCTACATGATGGATTTCTCCTGGAATCAGGGACCCTATACCGCCACTGTATAGCAGAATATCACCCTCCAGGTGATAAATTAATATTACCTGAGCCCTGAGATAGTCTCATCTAAATATGAATTTTTAATGCCAGCAGACAAATCCAGCTTTTAACTTAGAACTGTTATTTGTACTCGGGGGGATCAGATCGTTACAGTCCAGACAGGCAGGCACGAGCAGGCTGGTGGAACACCAAGAGGCATCACACCAAGAGTGAGCAGATCCCTTCCTCTCCCTGATTCCCTGGTTCTACTATTGGTCTGTTGGCTTGCAGTCTGACATTAAATTAATCCCAGTCCGTGGCTAGGACATAGTTGCATATCATGTGATTATTTTTATTTATTTATTTATTTATCTATTTATTTATTTATTTGTTTTTAGCTAGGAGTTTTTGCATCTAGAAGCCAGATTTTAACCTTGGTACATGCAGCATTGCTGGCAGCCCGGTGAATCCGAGCACGATCCAACGCTTAAGCTGAGGGAATAAATTCCCAGTTTATATCAGACGTGACCTGTTACTGGCTTGCTTTTTTTCTTAGCACTTGCCAGCATTCAGCTGGGGGAAAAAGAAACGATTCTCCGAGGCTGGGAAAAACAGGTCTTCCCAGAGTTCCCGGTCTTAGAGCCTAATGAGTTAAATTCTCCTCCGTGCAGGATTTTAAGCTGCTTAGACACGCAAGGTCAAAGCAAAGCGCTCCATTCCCCATTCCGACCCGTGGCTCAGAGGGGGGCACGGCTCCCTTGGGACAGAGCCCTCGGGAGACGGTGACATAAGCGGGGAATCTATTCCCTGCTTCCAGCAGCGCGAGATGTCCCTGTTGTGCCGGGGCCGGGGCCCCCCGCCTCCCCCGGGCCGATCCGATCCCATGGAGCTGCAGTCCCGCATCCCCGGCTGCCGGAACTCCCGTAAACACGGCACCAAGTGCAGGCGCCCAGGGCACGGCACAGCGATTCTGCTGGCCAGGGAGGCCAGATGGAATGGCAGAGCGGGAAGCTCGGGATGCCCTGCAGGATGCAAGGACTGTGACTTTGGGGATGGTTCCCTGTTACCTTTTGTCCCGTTTTCCTACGGCGTTTCCGCGGCATCCCCGATTGCTGTGCGGTCGGTGATGATGGTGATGGGGGACTCGGGTGTGTTAAATCGGGAGAACCCTGCACAGTTCACCGAATAGCAGCGGCTTCGGTCCCCGAGGAGGATTTTTGGGCTGGTTGGGCTTTTAATGAAGTGCTGTACTGCAAGTTGAGGGCTGAACACATCCCGTGTTCCTCCATCGCCGCTGTACGGACACTTCATTAGGACGGCTGAAGTTAATAAGCAGCGGTAGTTCCTCGCCGTCAGCCATGTGAAAAGCCAGGGCACTTCGTGCATCCTCCAAAAATCCTCCAGCTGCCCCTCTCCCCTCCCAGGCACCGCTGGAAGGGGAGCAGGCAAAGAAACGCTGGTATTTTTCTAGAAGAAAGTCGCGTATCGGGATATTGTCTCCTTATCTGTCGCGAAAGTTATCGGATGCAGGAGCTGTTCCCAGGCAGGCAGATACGCTATTGCATAACGCTGGCGCTCAGCGCCAGCCTTTTCCTCCTCATCCCTAGGAAGTTTTCCCGCTGGCGGAACCAGCGGACGGGCTATGTCGGGGGGCTCGCTCGGCGCCTTACCTTGTGCTTCCTCACGCAGAAGCGGCGGTGTGGGCGAGCATCTCCCTCCAGCCGCCGGGGCCAGCCGGGCGTCAGCGCCTGGGCGCCGGGGCGCATCTGCCGCCGAGCCGCCGAGCCGCCCGAGGAGCCGCCGCCGCCGCCGCGCTGCCCCGCTGCCCTCATGGGCTGCTGCGGCGGGGGCTTCGCGCTCGGGGGTCCCCTCGGCCGGCTCCCCGCCGAGGGGAACTTGTTGAGCGGGACCGGCGGGCGTCCCCCAGCCGGGCGGGAGCGGGGAGGAGGAGCCGGGGGCCGGGCCGGCGGCGGGGGCGGGCGGGGGAGGCGGGATGGATGGAGCGGGGGGCCGGGGGATGGAGCGGGGCCGGGGGGATGGAGCGGGGCCGGTGGGATGGAGCGGTGCTGGGCCGGCCGCGCACAGGGAGGGGAGAAGCGCGGAGCCGGCCGAGAGCGCTCCGTTTATTCCTGCGGTTGCTCCTGTGCGCGGGGGCCCGTTAATGACAGAGCCGTGCGCGCCATTCCCGCACAGCCCGGGCTCCCGGCGGCGCCACCGGAGCGATGGAGCAGCCGCAGAGTGGGGGATGCTCATCCATCGGGGATTTCAGCGAAGCGCTGGGTTAAAGCTACACGGCCGCCTTGCCTTTTAGTGGGAGGGAAAGTGTTTAAGGTGCTAAAGGAGTAGCTGCTCCCATTTGCTTTTAAGCCTTGTATAAAATGGACGCAAGTTTAGAGCGAAGCAGTTCGGCAGAGGGGATTGATAAACGTGATAATCTGTGTAAAACTTGAACCCCAATCAATTAAATGTTTTTCACTTAAAAAGAAAAGTTGGAAGTTAAATAGGTCGTGTGTATTTAACCTGAGTGATAGACAGAAAATGCCACGAGAGGCACGAGGATTGGTCCGAGTTGGGAGACGCTGGGTCTGTGTTTCATCCTGACATTCCCAGGAGTTTTGGTGTTCAATAAAGACTTTCCAGCAGGAAACTCCCCTAGCCCAGGTGCCGGCAGGTGAGGGTGACAGCCCTGCCTCCAGCATTGATGTCGATGAGGGTTATTGATTTGGGGGCTGCTGAAGCGACCCCTGATTTGACATGGCAGATGAGAGCGGCTGGACCGGCCCAAAATGCTCCAGCACCCCCGTGCCCCAGCGGGCAGGGACAGGCGGGCTGGGCACTGGATGAGCCCGGGCAGCCCGGACACGCTGCAGCAGGAGCCCTGGCTCGGGTCCTGGCTGTGCTGTGGCGTTCATTACCTGGAGCACCCATTGCAGCGCGGCGTGCCCGGGGCTGCGGCACTCGGGGGCAGCGCGGTGCTGCCGGCCCGGGCACGGGGCTCTGCTGCTCCGGACAGCCCTGATCGCTGTGCCTCGGGCTGGCACACGGCTCGGCCTGGGGATGGACTCACCCAGCCTGCCTGCTGAAACCGCCTTCTGCCTCTGCGGGGCTGGATCAGAGTGTTCAGCAAACCAGACAGTCAGCAGAGGGCAGCTCCGTTGTTCTGCCTGTCTGCTACCTGGCCAGGTACTCCCATTGCCCTCTTCCCTCTGTTCCTTATCTCTGCTGCTGATCCCTAAACCAGGTCTGTGCCCACCACATCACCTGCTGCTCTGTCCTGGGGTAGGGACCGTGACACAGCCTTGTCACAGCTTTAATCACACTTAGCATGTCTTACTGTATTTTATCAGAGTTTTTTTTTTCCCCACCAAAGAACTTAAATATCGACCTGCTTATTGATGCAACAGCAACCACCACACTGTTGTTTTCTTCTTTCTGGTTTTCTTCCCAGCAATGCTGACTTGCTGTATTCCAGGTCCTCTGTGGCTTTCTCTCTACGAAAATAAATGTGGTTTTGGCTGCAGCCTGGATACAGACGTGGGTAAAATTACATGGTAGGGTGACCACGTCTGAAATAAGGCAGGCTACTTCCTCAGAGCAAGCAGATCAGTGCTAGGAGATGCTGTTGCTTTTTCACAAGCTGAAAATGTGAGTTTATCCAGCCCATGATTACTGGAAGCAAATACTATAACTCAATGTCCTGAGTGACTTGAAAGGAGAATCTCCCTGACAGAAGCAGCAGTTAAACATCATTCTTGTCTTCTCCATAATGATATTTAGAAGCTGTTGTCTCAGGGCTGATTAGTCTTGCACAGCATTATGCATATGCCCCACTTACAAACAGTGCAGCATCTTCTGGAGGTTTTTAGGGAATTAAAAAGTACTTTCTGATGTGGACCAGATTCATGTGTAACTGCTGACACCATTGGTGTGCACAGAGATCTTTAAAATCAGGGTTTGTGAAAAATAAAGTGGTTTGTGATTATCATGCTTCATGTTACTGTAACAGCACATAGAAGTAAATACACTTCAAAATAGAAAAGCTTCATCATCCCATTTGCCAGTTTTTAAGCCTTAAAAAATGCTGAGCATGAGCTGTTGCATAATGAAATGTAGTGTTGAAGAGCTGCTTGAGAGGGGAGAAGGGTGATTGGGCTTTAACCTGGTAGGGTGCAAAGAGAAAAGGAACAATTAATTGTAGTTGTTCTAGGTTATAAATTTATTTCTCTCTCATGGAGTGTCCACCTTCCCAGATTGGCTTTTTCTCCCTGTGTCTGTCAGGGAGGAGTGAGTGCTGCTTGGTGTGACATGTGCAGGTGGAAGTCCTGCCTTGGACTTCTGGGGGGAGTGAGAAAACCAGGGATTGGAGAGCAGTGAGATGGATTTTTAGTGGTGTTCTCTGTGGAGAAGTACAGTAAGGGGCCCTTCTCCCTCACTGCTAATTGCATAATAAATTCAGGGAGGCACAGGTGTGTGTATTTAGAAACATTCATCACACTCAGCCTGGTGTTACACACTTCAGGTTTTACTTATGTTTTTCCTTACATTGAATTTCTGGGGACACATCTGGATGACTGTGAGAGGGTCAGCCTGGCATGTCCTCCCCACACTTAGGTTTTGGCTCAAGCACTGCTGTGCCTTGGTGGGATTTTTTTTTTTGCTGAGCAGCTGCTTTGTAGGATTATGCTCCTCTACAACACACAGGTCTGACAGTGGGACACTAAAATGTAATTTTTTGGGACAGTCTGTGAAGTTCTTGTGGAGGAAAGCTCGGATGCAGCTCAGGGAAGAGCGTGTGGCAGCCAGGGCTCGAGTTACCTGCCAGGTGTGTTGGTGACCACCAGTGTGGGGAAGAAGGATGAAAAACCAGCACTAGTGGGATTTTCAGAGCTACATTAAATAAATTATATTAGGAGGCATAATTTAAATCCCAACACTGCCTGTCTGAACTGGGTTCCCAGGGATGTTAGTATTTTCACATTGCTGAGCCTTCATTCCCATTAGGTATTTTCCCCTATGCCTTAAGATGATAACTGCCTGGCTTTCTGGGCTAAATTGGTAATTTCTTTATTTATTTCCTCCAACCTGCCACTGGAAGAGAAATGGAGCGGGGTTAAATATGCACCAGCTCCAGCTGAGGTGAAGGCAAACTTGGCTGGAATTTCAGACAGGTCTTCATGCCCTCAAATCCTTGGAGGTGCTCCTTGCTCTGGGGGAGGATATTTTCTGCTTGGCGAGGATGCAGAGAAATAAGGTCTCTTGGAGTCGTGTTTGGCAAAAATTTGGGAGATCTGCAGGAGTGTCTTGCTCCATAATAAGTCTTTTTCATGAGCTTGGACAGTTCATTTGAGCCTCTGCTGATGTCTGTTCTTTATCTATGAAGTGCTAATTCCACATCTCTTTAATTAAAGGAACATTTTGAAGAGAAAGTGGATTTAAGAATATGTGTTTAATACCCATAATACCTGTCTGCAGCTGAAATATTAAACAGCTGATTGAGGGAGCTGCTCTTTGTGGGTTTTCTGCTCGGAGAAGAAAAATGCTGAGTAACCTCATTAGCTCTGGTGGTTATTTCTGTGCTTCGTTGGGATAAGAATGAGCAGGATTTTGTTTTCTCTCTCAATTTCCCGTTGTACAGATCATTGGAAGAAAAATATAACAGCAGGTCTCACCATCTAAAACTGAGGTTTTGGGTTCCAGCTGAATGCAGTCTCATCAGGAGCCCAAATTGCTGGAGATGTCAAGATAATCTGAATTTTCTTGGGTAGGAGTGGGAGTTTTGTGATATTTTCACTGCGTTTATAGTTCAGAAAAGTTCCTTCTCAGCACACAGAAGTTTTTGGGAAGGAACTAAACTGGTGATTGGAAAGCCTTGGTTGTTCTTCCAAGGATGAGGGTTCTGAGCTGCTCTCGTGGTGTGGAATCACTTCCCTGATAAAGATGTGCTCAGTAGATGCCAAATTCTGGTCCCATTTTCATGCAGCCTGTACAGTTGGGAAATAAATGAGGGTCTGGGAGAGCAGGTGATGTATGAGCCCCTAAATGGCTGCATTTTGTTCATGTTTGAAAGGCAGTTCAGGCTGTCGTCATTACTGATGACTTGTGCTTTTAGAGCCCTTCTTTCTGCATTTCAGAAATCCTTTGTGCCCATCTGAATAATAAATCACCCTGTTTGATTTGCTCACCGAGAGCAAATGGGAAATTACATCCTTGTTAAGATGTCTTGAGAAACTGGAATTGTGGGAGAATGTTTTTAGAGGAACATTCTGCCAACTTTATTAATACTTTGCTTTGTCTCGTTTATTTTATGACCTTCCCAAATTCCAGGGTTTTTTTCTCTGGCTGCTTTATGGCAAAGGGAAAACATCCTGCCCTGCTTAAAAATAAAAAATAACAAATCTGGTTATACTTTTGATTGCCTTTAGGCAAATGATTTCAGATTTAAGCACCTAATGAAATGTGGGATGAGCATAAATTCCATCTTCAAGCTCAAGTTAAGGGCAGAAAAAAGGCAAATCCAACAAATAATGGGGATACTTGCATCTGATTCCTATTTGCTCTTTGGTGGAATAATATATTATTTATACAACATTGATTTCATTAGATGGAGGATTTAATGCAACTTTTCTGTCAAATTGGAGAACATTCGATGCTATAAAGTCATGTAAACTCCCAAAGCCTCAGGAAGGTTTTCTCATTTGAAATATTGAACTATTTAAAATTTGAACATAGCATAAAAATACAGACTTTCCTGTGCTTTTGCATGTTGCCTTCAAGTTAGAAGCCCAGAGAGCAGCCTGGTCCTAATGCATAATGCTTACCAGAAAACCAAGCTGAAATTAAATGCGTTAAACAAGTGAAAAATGAAAATCCTACAAAATTAGGGAAGAGAGAAATAATGAACAATGCAAATAGAATTAAACTCACCATTTCTATCAGTGCTCTGAGCCTAAACCAAAATTAAGTGTTTTGGCCATAATGTTTAGAAATGAACTCTTTAGTGCAGTTTCTAAAATCCCCAAGCAGGTGCCAAAATAAAATTGCTCTTAATAACTTTGATACATGACAGAGAAATATGATGGCAGTGAGTAAAAAAGGGATATAAAGAGGCAGTTTGCAGCATCATGGGCACCTAAAATTTAGCCATATGCTCACAATTAAGAGCTTTTCCTCCCTTACTTATTTTTTTTCTAAATAAAATGACCTAGAAACTTGCCTTGTGCAAGTAAGAATATGCTAAATTCCTGATTGACTGTGCAAAGACCTAATTCTTTTGTGTATTAAAATGTCTGTGACTGAGTTTTACCTTAAGAAAGAAACAGAAGTTATTTTGCAAAGTCTGGAAATCCTGAAAGCTCAAGATATTTCAAAAAGTTGTGTTCTGAAAAATATGGGAAGCCTGATAATGACATTAAATGAGTTTACAATTGACAGCAGGGGCCACATGAAGTCCTTCTTAATCCTTGCTCTGTGGTTCTTCAAAACACAGTGCAGGAAAAATGGCTCTGTCCTTTATGGCTTGGGGACATTGAATTAAAAACCATTCAAAGCAGCACCACATTTTTATTTTCTTCAATTTTTAAACAAGTTCAGGACTTTTAATATTAATACTTAGCAGTGGTTGAGGAACATGATTAGCAACTGTTTTATATCCAGGGGGTGTCCATCAGCATTATGGAAAAGCCCAGTAACTGGAAGGGCTGTTGGGGAGGAAAAGGATGAAATCTCTGAAAACCCAGAAATAAAGTTATGATTTAATAACAATGAAACTTCCTTGATTTACTTCTGGGAATTGGAAGTAGTGCCCCAATAATTTGAGTGTATCCGCATCCTTCCCTTCTCAGCGTGCCTCTGCCTGAGCCTGGATGAGTTTGTTGGATGGGAGGTGGAATGGCTGCTCCTTGTCTCCAAACTTTCCTCCTCCTGACCTTGTGCATTCCCTTGTGGAGCTGCCTTTGCTGTCTGTTGCCACAGCTCCTGTAGGCACAGCTCCCATCACTCCCTGAGTGGGAAAAAGAAATGCCAATATTAAAGTTCCATCTCATATTTGTTTGAAATTCATCTCCTGTTGGCTTCAGCTGCTGCCTCCTGGTTCTAACGCAGTGAAATTTATGAGCAGCAGCTGTGCACTCCTTTCATCCCCACTGCTGTGGATTTGGAAACCTCAGGAAAATGTAAATCCATCCACGCTGTGCCTTCTTGGGAGAATCTGGGACTTTGTGGTCGATTCTCAGGAGGGAATTTCTCCATCCCTCGTCACAGAGTGATTTAGGTTAAAGGGACCTTAAGATTCATCCCCTGCCATGGTAGAGACACCTTCCATCATCCCAGGGTGCTCCAGCCTGGCCTTGGACACCTCCAGGGATCCAGGGGCAGCCACAGCTGCTCTGGGCACCCTGTGCCAGGGCCTGCCCACCCTCCCAAGGAACAATTCCTGCCCAAGATCCCATCCAGCCCTGCCCTCTGGCAGTGGGAAGATAAAAGTCTCTCTCCATCTTTCTTCCAAGCCCTCTTTAAATACTGAAGGCCACAAGAAGTTCTCGTAGGAGCTTCTCCTCTCCAGGCTCACTTTGGTGGCCGTTGTTGTACCTCCTGCCATCTGTGATGCCCCCTCAAGCTGTGGAGGCTCCGTTTGTTTGTGGGATTGTTTTCCTTCTCTGTGAGCTGATGGAAATCAAAGCTTTCATTGAAGCCTGGTAAGAAACATCACCAGGGCTTTGTCTGAGCTCAGCTTGTCCTCAGGACAGTGAGCTGGAGTCATGAGCTAAAGAACTTTGTTTGGAAGCATAATCTTGTTATTTCACATTAATTACCAAGTGACAGATAAGATCTGCAGCAATTCATTGTCTAAAGAGGGGATTGGTGTCTTGTGGGGAGAGCTCCTGGGGACGGAGGGTGGTGACAAATGGGCATGTGGTGGCACCATGGAAGCTGACACAACATGTCACAAGACATCTTTGGTGGCTGGGACAAGGGACCTCAGGTCTTGGGGGGAAGAAAGGACAAAACTCGTGCTCTTCTCACTGCACAATCCCAGGATGGTTTGAGTTGGAAGGACCTTAAAGAACATTGAGTTCTACCCCTGCCATGATCCCAGGTAGCTCCAAGCCTCATCCAACCTGGCCTTGATATGCCACAGGAGCTCATTTAACAGGCAATTCATGATGTGGGTTTTTAAATAAAATTTTAGTTTAGCTAAAATTTTAATTAAAAAAACCCACATAATGAATTTTAATAAATTTTAATAAAATTTTAGTTTAGGACTTAGAGCTTAAATATCTTTTTGTTGTTTGTTTGGCCTTTTTAAATTTTTTTTTTCTTAAATTTCAGTTGTTATCACAAGTTACAAGGATAAGATTCCTGCCTAGAAAAAAAAACCCAGTAACTGGAAAAAGCAGAATGCTTGTACATGTTAATTTTTCCATTTATTAAGGAAAGAAAGAATTTTAATAATTCACAGGGATGCAATGAGTATTTGCCTTTTATATATTCATATTTATCACTTGGCTTGAATTGTAAACATATTAATTCCTGCCTAGGAGTTAATGACTTTGGGTAATGTTTGTGCTCTCTTTATGCAGAAATTGTCCATATCCCTCACAGTTACTTATAGGAACAACCTAATCAGAGCTACTTCCTTGGCTCTGAAAAACATTTTGTCTTGCTCTAAGTAGCTTTTCTGAGGTATTTTTAAAGCATTTTTAAAATAATGCTTAAATTTACCTCCTCAACAGATGATGAGTATTTTTCAGCCAAGGGACGTTACAAATCCCATTTTTGCCAAATGACAAGAGTGGGATGAGTGTTGTAGGCTCTGCCATAACTCAGAGTTGGTTGATTTTCTGCTGTGGTTTCAAATGTTATGTCCCCCCAAAAATAAGCTGGGATGAATTTAAATGCATGGAAATTATACCAGGAAAAGTACTTCCCAAATAATGACACTGTTGCATTAAAGTAGGAACAAAACATTTCACGCATGTTTTGAGACCTAAAGATGGCCCTGGGAATAATTAAGATATTTTAGTATTTTTCTTTTCCCTTTTTTTTGTATTTTTAATATATCTAAGTAGTACTGTAACATAGAGGAATACAGAAATATTTGAATTCTATGATATTTTAAGTATAGAATCACACAATGGTTTGGGCTGGGAGGGGCCTTAAAGAAAATTGAGTTCCAGTCCCTACCATTCCATCAAGGTTTTGCAGTAGCCTGTGTGCTGGTATTAGGTTTGGGGTTCTTTTATTATTATTCTTTCTTAATATTTATTTTATATTTTGAATCTGTCTTAAAGCTGATTTTACTTCCCGCTGGGACAGATTCCTGGATCTCCAGGGCTGGGCTGGGAAATCCTGGGTGAGTCTGGGGGTGAACCTGAATATCAGAACCTGGAAAAGAGATTCCTGTTGTTACTGCCCAGATGGGAGGAAAAAATCTGGAAAAAAGGGATGTGTATCATGGGATGTCCATGCCTTTTCTTGAAATGGTGTAAGGAAGTCTGTGTGAGCTCTTGGAGCAAACCAGCCCCTTCCCAGGAACATTCCCTGCCCTGCTCCTGCAGCTGATTTTCACTTCGGACTGTTTTAAACCACTGATTTTAATCTTGGTTTGGATTTAATTGCTTTTTCCAAGGAGAGATTAGTTCTCATTTAAGTGTGGATGTGTAATTAAAAAAAACATCTCTCAACTTAAGTTGCTTTTGTTGCCCACACACCAGGGCTGTAGGTAGGGGAAAGCAATTCCAGAGCTGAAGATCCATCTCTAATCCTGTTGTTAATGTGGGAGTGTTATTGTTAGAACGTGATAAACGACTCCTTATTTGGGAGGGATTTACTTCTTTCCCTTCTGATTTCTGCCAAAACAAAGTTGGGGAGGAAAATAAAATTCAATTATAAGTCAGAATTTATTTCAGCGGTGGAAAAGCAGCACTTCAAAATGTTTTGTTGTTGCTGGAATACGTGGAGTGTGCTGGGTATCATGAGAAAAATTGTCAAAACATGTTTCTCACCTTTGGTTTAGTGAGAAAATAAAAAAGTTATTCTCCTAAAATATTTTAGGTGGGTTTTGGTTGACTTGCAAGTACAGAGAAACATGAATTAGCTTCATCTGGAAGCAGCAGACCTTCCTGAGCAAAAATTCTCTTCTTTCCTTCAGTATGAGATCCCTGGAAGTGTCCAAGGTCAGGCTGGACAGGGGTTGGAGCAGCCTGGGATGGTGGAAGGTGTCCCTGCCCATGGCAGGGGTGGAACTAAATGAGCTTTAAGGTCCTCTCTAACCCAAACCTGTGTGGGATTCCATGGAATGGAGAAGAGAATGAGATGTGTTTAACATATTCAGTTCGTTTCTTAACTTCCAAATATGTTATTGATTCAAAATCCATATAAAAGCAAAAATCCTGTATGTGAAATTCCTGCATCCACACTGCTTCATTTACCTCAGGAAGTTTGTCCTTTAGCTTGTTGATGGTCTCCTTTTGTCCTTTTTGGGGTTGGATTTCTGCTGAGTTCGGGTAGGAAGAGGATAAAGAACCTTTTATCAGCAGCATCCTGTTGGAGCTTATTCTGCTGAACGTTTTGGTCATCGTCCCAAATCATAATGAAAGAGGGGTTTAATTAATTCACTTTTCCACAATAGAAAAGTTCATCTCCTTTTGCTTAGATTGCAGCTTAGAGATTGATTTCATATTCTTTTCATGAGGCACCTTTGTAGCTCTTCTGGAGGCTGCACACTGTTTAGCACTGGCTTGTCTGAGAGAATCCCCCAAAGTCTTCTGAGTTGCTGCGAGTTTAATAAGAAACAAAATTCAAATTTAATAATGTTAGGGAAGAATTGGGTCAGTCTTGGAGACTCAGCCCACATATTCTCGTGTTCAGGTTTTGCAGATGAGGCCTTCCCTGCTCCCTTTAATGAAATGCAAAGTATTAAACAGGTCTGTGTTCCTTGAGAGGGCATAAAATGCAGATAGGGCTTCTCCAAACATCTGCAGATAGCACCTGGAAAATACAGAAACCTGGGCTTAGGGATCTCTGTTGGAAAAGGGAAATGCTGTAGAGATTTTCCTTTGCAAACCTTGCACACATTTTATAAAATTGAACAAGTTGCAGAAGTTACAGGTAGAATAAAATTGTGCAAGAGACAACTTGTGCACGTGGGACAAGGATAAAACTCCTCTGCTCTGGAGCCAGGCTGGGAGAATTGGGATTGTTCAGCCTGGAGAGGAGAAGCTCCAGGGAGAGCTCAGAGCCCCTGCCACGGCCTAAAGGGGCTCCAGGAGAGCTGGAGAGGGACTGGGGACAAGGGATGGAGGGACAGGACACAGGGAATGGCTTCCCATTGCCAGAGGGCAGGGCTGGATGGGATATTGGGAAGGAATTCTGGGATGGGAGGGTGAGGAGGGGCTGGGCTGGAATTCCCAGAGCAGCTGTGGCTGCCCCTGGATCCCTGGCAGTGCCCAAGGCCAGGTTGAACATTGGGGCTTGGAGCAGCCTGGGACAGTGGAAGGTGTCTCTGCCATGGCAGGGGGTGGAAGGAATGATTTGGGAGCTAAATTCTAAGGGAAGAGCCAGGTAAGGTGAGGACATTCCTGTAGGCAGAGAAGAGCAATCTCACTCCTATGAAATCCCCTGTTTGCTGCTACTGGGTATTAATCTTTTCAGCTCCTCTTATCTGTCAATATTGGAACAGAAGTTCTCCCTTGAAATGTGACCTGTGTGAAAATTGTATTTCTCTTATTTACCATATTGATACATGCATTTGTGTAAATACCATTAATTTTGCTGCCATAACATAAAATATACAGAATAAAATACAGAAAAATACAGAAAAGTGAGTTTAAGTCAGAGAAGTCAGAACAAAGGACCAGCCTGTGATCAGTCTTTGTGTATTTCATCACTTTTCCTGCTCTTTGGGGAGGAGGGAATGAGAACATTGCCTGTGCTGGGGATTTAATTTTGATACCGTGCAAATGTGGAGAGAGCTCTGCCTTTATTTTCCCCACTGATGAGAGCCTGGCAGTATTTTCTGTCTGCAAGGACTGGGTCACCTTCTGCAGCTGGGAGAGCTGGGAACAGCACCACATCAGAGCCTGCATCCCATAAACCTGTCCCAAAACCTCGGGAAGGGAACAGCCCCCAGGGTGTGGTGTGTGAATGGTTGATGTGCTGAGTGAACCAAAGGTAGGAATTAATTACAAAATGGAAAAGTTTCCCCAAAGAGACCTGCTCCTGCAAGGAGCTTTTTAATCCAGGGATCTCTGAACTGCGTGGTTTCATCAATTAAATTTGGATTGCTCACATTTCTTATCTGTGCAGCTCGCTGAGCCCCTCAATAAAGCAGTTGCTAAATAATTTACATTAAAACAGGCGGAGGAGAAGCACCAAAAGTGGGATAATTTGTCTTCAAAATGGCTGTTGCTTTTAGGAGTGTATTCATCTGGCAGCATCACCTGTCTGGTGTGAAGATTGTCATTTAAAAGATCATTTCTCTTCCTCTTATTCCCATAATTTGTCACAGTGATACCTCAGTGCTGCAGAGACAACAACCCAAATACCTGTGGGCTATCCCAGTTACTGGGATTGCAGTGCATTCCTGACTGGGAATCCCACTTAGCTCCAATTATTCCCTTTTTAAGCTTATCTTTTCCTTCAGTTCTTTTCCTGGTCTGCATCAAAGTTTTTTACGTGGCTTCCAACATTAATTGTGTTTTCTAAATAAAACAGGGATTCTCATTGTGATGGGTTTGGTTGTATTGTTCCTCCTCAGTGACTTTTTGAAGAAAATATCTACAAGGACAGGAAAACAGGGAATGGTTTTAAAATGAAGGAAGGGAGATTTAGATTGGCTATTAGGAAGAAGTTCTTCTCTGTGAGAGTGGTGAGGCCCTGGCACCAGAGTTATATTCCCATATTCAGTGCTGCATTTTTGCAAAATTATTTTAAAAACATTTTTAATGGCTTTTCCTTTTTATTTTTTATTGCTTGAGTACTGGCCATTCCCATAAATACAGTTGTTTTCTGTGTTTTATGACTGCATTTATAATTTTATTAGCAGCATTAATAGATGTGTAAACCAAAATACCTGAAACAGATTTATTGAGGGCAGTTCTGTACATTTTCAGTGAAATAATGTTTAGTGTAGCAGAGGGAGGGGAGAAAAAAAACCATGAGGGAAGGCAATTGCATTTAGAAAACCAGAAATAAATGTACTGACCTTGAGAACTCCTAAGCACTGTGGGTTCCATTGAAGGGCACTGTTCAATACTGACACTGTGTGGAGCTTTTAAAACAGAAGCGTTTTTTGGTTAAAATGGACCTTTTTTTTTTTTTTTGTAAAAGAGCCTTAGAAACATGATAAATGGTGTTGCTAAAACATCTCATTAATTTTTTCGCCTGCTTTTTACAGAAGTTGGTGCAAAGCACTTTTGAATCAGGCAACCCTTTGTGTCTATTCCCAACTGCGTTATCACCAGCTTCCTCACAAATAAACTTTTTAGCAAAGTGAATTTCACTTGAGCTGCTGCGATCTTGGAATCACAGAATCATGGAATGGTTTGGAAAATCCTCAAAGCCCATCCCATGGGCAGGGACACCTTCAACTGTCCCAGGCTGCTCCAAACTGCAATGTCCAATCTCCCTTGGACACTTCCAGGGATCCAGGGGCACCCACAGGTTCTCTGGGAATTCCATCCCAGCCCCTTCCAGCAAGGATTTCTTCCCAATCTCCCATCCGTCTCTGCCCTCTGGCAGTGGGAAGGCATTCCCTGTGTCCTATTCTCTTTCCATCTTTCTTGTCAGCTCCTTCAGATGCAGAAGGCCATAGTCAGGGCAGGCTGGATTCTGGTTGGGATCTCTGGGAAAACCCTTTTTGCTTTTCTTCCCAAAGGGGTTTCCCTGCATTCACTCCTGCAGAGACTCAGCGCTGGAAAAGTTTTCCTTTTAAAACAGATTTTCTGTCAACCGAGGTGGCATTTTCAGAGATTAAATCAGGATCTGTAAAATGCTTCTTGAGGTAAAACAAGGTTTGAAGACTAAATAAACTGGTGTTCACCTCTAAACTCCTATAGCAGAGCTCTGCATTTTGCATGGACTTTTCCTGGTTTGGAAAACCTAAAATCGGTTTTGCCGCTTAGGGAGGCTCTGAACTCCTTAAGTCACATCAGGTAAAGGAGGTGGCACATCTTTTCCAGGAGCTCTGGAAGCAAAACCTGTCACTGGAAATACCTTTCTGCATCTTGATTGGCAAAAAGATGCTTCAAAGGAATGTTTGTGGCAGCAGAAAAATGCCCAAATATTTATTGCTGCTGTTATTGCAGGTGTGAACTTCTGTTCCTGCAAGGAGAAAAGCTCACATGTTTTATTCTCATGTTCAAGAGGCAGGGTTTGGCCTGAGGAAATGGAATATTCTGTGTATTCAGTAAAAAATGTGATAAATGGGAACGTTTTGCACTTGTTTTTATCCTGCTGCTGTAGCCACAAAATAATTTTGTCGTCTCTGAAGGTGCTCCTGAATTTACTGTGGGATTTTCTATTACAAGAAAAGTAATGTTTCTTTTAATACTGTGAGAAATACATGGATGAATTTCTAAACATAGAGAGAAATATGTGTGCCTTAGGGAGGTTCTGCTTTGTTTTGGGTTGTTTTCCCATCCTGGTGTGATGCTGCTGGGAGAAGCTTCAGGAATCAAACTCCCTTCAGGATGCCCTGGAAACTGAAACTTCCATCCATGTCTTTATTTTATACTATAAAACATTCTTGAAAAGAAGCAATGATGGAAGATTCTCTGCCTTATTCATGTTGGGTTTTGTAATACCTTTATACTATAAATTACATAAAATACATTACTGAAGTGAGCAAATTTGTCTGCAGACAAATCGGATTTTACATTTTCACGTGGCAAAAAGATGAAATTTGGGACATTTTAAAGTTGGATTTTTATCTTGCGAGTCTGTAAGTGGTGACAATTTAATGAATGGCTTCTAGAATTGATAACAATTGATTTTTAGCTCTTTATTTGTTGCTAATATAGAGAGAATACAAGTTATAAGCAGAAAGAAAACTTCATTTTTTTAGCTTTACAAACTCACTGGGAATTGTGAGAGACTTAAATCCTTTCCGACAAAGTAAATTCTATGGAAATGTTCTGAAAGCCAAAATGTGGTGAATTAATTCCAGTGATTTTGTTTGGATTTTTTCATTCTGTATTCATCCATTTATTTATTTAGCTGTGTAGTCTTTTAAGGCCACAGAAGGAAAATTTAATGAAAAAATAAATGAAACTCAGACTTTTTCATTTATTCCTGACCATGGTAACAGGGACATTTTATTGAGACATCACTTAGCTGAGTGAGGTGTGATTTCTCTAGATTTTCTCACTATACATAAAGAGCTTAATATTTCCATTTAAATATTTCACTGGGAGAAAATGGACAAGCCTGTTTAAAACAGGATCTTTCATCCCTGAGGGAGAAAAGTGTTGGCATGTGTGGTCTCTCCTGCAGGGAATTCTCTTCTCATTCTGGAATTTTTCAGTGTTAATGTTACTTGTGGGGGTTATTTAAAACTAAAATTTCCCTTCTTTTGTCTGTACCAGAGCCATTTGAACACTGAGTGTTTTATTTTAAAGGGGATTTAGGAAAGTAAGTAATTTTGGAGCGTTCCTGTGCCTCTTCAAGTTTTCCTTCAGAACTAAATTTTACAGAAATCTGAAGTAATTTCACAGTTTAGAATTGCATATTCACTTTTTTAAATATAAAATGTGTTTCTAAATAATCAAGCATCCTTTCTACAGAAAAAAAGAGATGCTTTGGTGTTGGGTTTAGGTTTGTTTTCTTTTAATGGAGCTGAATTTTCACTCATGCTCCTTGGGAGCTGGACCTGGCTTCCCTTTGGACAGGCCTGCAGATATCCTGGATCCTGAGATTTTGCTTTGGGAAAGCCTCAGTTATAGAAGAGAATCATGGAATCATCAGGGTTGGAAAACCTCTGTAAGATCATGGAGTCAACCATTCCCCAGCACTGCCAAGGCCACCACTGGTGTCCCAGGCCATCCCATGTCCCCAGGTGCCCCATCCACGTGGATTTTAAATCTCTCCAGGGATGGGGACTACGAACTTCCTTGGGCAGCCGGGCCAGGCCTAGTCAAACCTTTCCATGAAGGAATTTTCCCCAATATCCACCCTGAGGTTCCCCTGGCCCAGCCTGAGGCCGTTCCCTCTCCTCCTGTCCCTGTTCCCTGGGAGCAGAGCCCGACCCCCCCGGCTGTCCCCTCCTGTCAGGGACTTGTGCAGAGCCACAAGGTCCCCCTGAGCCTCCTTTTCTCCAGGCTCAGCCCCTTTCCCAGCTCCCTCAGGAATTCTACAGCCCCTTCCCAGCTCCATTCCTTTCCCTGGCCATGCTCCAGCCCCTCAATGTCCTCTTCTCCTGAGGGATCTGAACTGACCCCAAGGTCTGAGGTCCCTCAGCGGTGCCAGCACAGGGGACAATTCCTGCTCCAGTCCAGGTGCCAGTGGCCTGGGCCCCCCCTGAGCACCCCTGGGCTCATTCCAGCCCCTCAGCACCCCGAGGGACTTTCCTGTGGGCACTTCCCATCCCCAATGGCCCAGAGTGACCCTCAGTGACTCTGGTTTGGAAGGAAACAATCCAAGAGAGGCAGGAATTGTAACAACCTGCTGGCAAAATGCTTCTCTAGTGGATATTCTTTAATTATCTTCCTCCCTGTTGTGACTACCTCATTTCTGAGCTTTGCAATAGGGAATGGCTTCCAGGATAAACCGTGCCACTATTTCAGTGAATAAATAGCTGATAAATGCCCAGGACAATGGAAACCCCTTGCAGGACTGGCTGGGTAAACACAGCTTTGTAATTATTCCTATGGTTCAAATTGAAATTGATTTTTTAGAGAATTAGGTACCTTTTTTTCCTATGTATTGCTTCCAGTGCTGGTCTGAAGATTATGACAATGATCTCTAAATACAACTGAAGATTAAAAATCAACTTAAGATTAAAATCTAATCATGTTGTTAGCTATTGCTAACTAGTTAGTAGAGCATATTAAAAACACCTAGAGTACAAATATTGCCTCTAAATAATTACAAACCTTTATTAGCATTGTAATTAAGAGTGTGCTGGATGCAAGTGGCACCTCACAAAGAAAATGATGACTGGTAGTTCTACTTTCCTCCTAATATTAAATAGATTTTCCTTCCTAGCAGGAAGTGCTTTGCAGGTGGGGATCTGCACATAAATGTTGGAGCAGGGATGTGTGTGTGTGTGTGATGCAATGTTGGATTCAAGGAACAATTTCGTATCAAAGGAAGGAATTCTATTACCAAGATAAACACCAAGATGAGCATGAATCATTATTTTATGCAGGGAAACAGGAAGAAGTGTTGATAACTGGTTAAAGATCCTCAGCCAGTCTGCTCAGCACCACTTTGGGAGCTCAGCCTGAGCTGAAATGACAAAATTTAGCAAGATTCTGTCATTTTAACTAAAACTTACAGCACTACAGGATCCTCTCCTGTGTGTGTTCTGTTTCTATTTGCTTATTGTTGATTTTCCTGTATTTATTTTTTAACTCCAGCAGCCATTCCAGGTTTTTAACCAGCTCTCCTGTTGGCATTTCCACACTTGCACATGGACTCAGAGAGTTTCACTAGCAGACTCTCAACTTTGTTGTTCCTTTGTGATTCCCACTGTGCTAATTAAGAAGCTGTTCTTGTGTAATTATCCCTCCCTTCAGTGACACATCATTGCTGCTGGCTGGGGACGCTCAGAGCAGCTCTCCCTGTGCAGCCAAGAGCTGCTCCCAGGGATTGTCAGGATGTCAGAGGGATGCAGGATAGGACAGGGATCACCAGTAGATGTAGAGCAGTTGGCAAGTAGCCTTTGGCTGCTCCTCAGTTGAAAAATTAATATTAAAATGTGTTTGGAAGTTTAACAGTTGATCCAAACTCATGGTAGTGCTCACCTGGAGAGGAGAAGGCTCCAGGGAGAGCTCAGAGCCCCTGCCAGGGCCTAAAGGCTCTCCAAGAGAGCTGGAGAGGGATTAGGGGACAAGGGATAGAGGGACAGGATACAGGGAATGGAGTATCCCACCCCCACTGCCAGAGGGCAGAGATGGATGGGATATTGGGCCAGAATTGTTCCCTGGAAGGGTGAGGAGGAGCTGAGATGGAATTCCCAGAGCAGCTGTGGCTGCCCCTGGATCCCTGGCAGTGCCCAAGGCCAGGTTGGAGCAGCCTGGGACAGTGGAAGGTGTCCCTGCCCATGGCAAGGGGTGGCACTGGATGAGCTTTGTGGTCTGTTCCAACCTAAACCCTTCTGGGATTCTGTGATTTTTTTTTTTTTTTAAATCAGTTTGCCTTGAGACGTTCCTCAGGTATGAAATCCATCTTAACTCTTGCAGCCATGTGTATTAACTTAAATTACTCCCCAAACAGGCAAATAAACAGAAATATGCCCTAAATTATCAGCCAGTTTGAGAAGTGAGTTTGTTGGAAGGAAGCAGAGCTGTTGGTCACCTGGAAAGGGCTGGATTTGCCAGCATGGGGTTGATGGGAATAAAATTAAAACCAGATTGATGTCTTTGCCAAGCAGTGGACTTGGAGGATATTTAAGTGTTCTGTGAAAAGATCCTATGGGCAAAACAAGGTTCGTCCCAGCTCTCCTGAGCCAGGCACAGAACTGGAATGGGCTGAGCTCCATCTGCAGCCTGAGCTGAGGCAGCCAAGTTAAAAAATGGATAATTCTGCCTGGTGCTGGCACATGACTGTCATTGATGGCATCTTTAGAGGAGATGGGAGGGAATGTGGGCCATGGAATGTTTCCTTGCCGGCATGAGCTCAGTGTTTGCTGTGGCAGGAGCTCGTTAGGTGCTGTTTTGACAATTAATGTTTGCATTTTTGAGATGGTCCAGGCTTATTTCCATTGCATAGTAGGAAACATTGTCTTTATAGAGCCCCAGCTTCTGTTCTTGTCAGAGGTTTGTATAAAGTTCTTTTGATGTCCCAGAACAGCAGCTCAGGTGGCCTTTCCTTCCATATTCATGGAGTTTGCAGGTTCCACAGAGCTCCCATCAGGTACCTCGGCATCCTCTGGAAAATCCAATATTCCCACATGGACAAAATCAGTCCTGTAGGGGTTTAGGTCTCAGGTTCATTGCAGGAGCAAAGCAAATTCCAGCAGTGCTGGTCAGGTGGAATTTTGGGATTAACCTGTAAATAAGAGGGCTCAGAGCACATGCAGGTGACCTGGTGTCATTTTGGGTTTAATCTCAATTACTTCGACTGATGTGGAAGTAAAGATTTTAAATTGAAATGGATGCTGATCTTTAAGGTAACAATAAAGGCTCTGTGCCTTTATGGAGAGAAAATTCCTGAGTGTTCTCCCAGGTTGTGGCATGGAATAACCTGGAAAACAGCTCAGAAAGGGGGATTTGCAATTTTATCAAACCATAGAAAGAATCATTTCTTTTCTGATCATTCTGCTGGGGTTTTTCCCAATTTTTAATGCTTTTCCTCCTGCATTAAAGACCAGAAAAGATGTGGACATCATTAACAGGCTTTGAGCAGATAGGCAGAGAGGGAGGATGGACAAGAAACTCCTATTTATGGGATTTTACTACACGTGGGAGCCTTGGGAATGGGTTGGATTGTAACTGCAACACTTTCACACAAAAAAAGGAGAAACTAAACTTTCTTTTGGTCACTTTACTTTTTCTGTGGTTTGAGAGAGATCTGGATGGTGCTGCTCTTCTGGTTTTATGGAATTTCCTGGATTTTGGTGGTGTTTTTTTAAGTATCACTGTATCTGAAAATACCACGCAGTGAAATGAAAACTTGGAGTTGGTTTAGCTGGAGTGCTCTGAATGATAATTTTGAAAAGATTTCTTCCTTGAGCAGAATATTGACTTTCCAAATGCAAATGCTGATATTGGGGGATATTTTTAGGTGTGCTGTTCATTACCTCGCAGAAACTTTAATGTCTGGGCAATTTTTAGATGAAGAATATGTGGCAAAGGCTTCAGTGATAAACCCAGGAGATTGGAAATTGAAAACTTTTCGAGATGGGCTTTTTTTTGTTGTTGTTGCCTTGACAGAATTTTGCATATGCATTAATGAATTTTAATGATAGAATTATCTCCACTGCATTCTGTGGTCGACTCTATTCTTATTATTATGTTGCATTATCCTAAATAATGGATTCCTTTGCTTTGCTTTTTGCCAGGGGAGTTTCGTGGCCTGCATGACAGCCATCCTGAGGCAAATGGAGGATTATCACTATGCTCATTTAATCAAGACTTTTGGCAAGATGAGGTCGGATGTTGTGGTGAGTTTCATTTATTTTATTTCTTCATAAGATGCCTCAGCTTGTGTTTGGGTTTTTTTCCCCTGTTTCTGGTCATTAAATGCACTTGTGAGATGTGAACAAAATGTGTTTGGCATTGCAGATTTAATGTAAAATAATTATTTAGGCCCTGTGACACACACAGGAGTACAGCTGGAGCTGTTCAGTGTTTTAAAACATGAGCCAGTGGATTGAAGGCAGTTAAAAGGAAGCAGTAAAAAATAGTAGCAATGAGACATTAAAAAAATCTGGTAAGGAAAGAAGAAAAAGAATATAAAAAAGCCTTTCTTAGGAAAGGAACTTTCAGTGTTAAATCTTCCAGATGTCCTGATTTCGTTTCTTGAAGTAGCTTTTACTTAGAGATCTGCTCACTTTCCCTTTTCCCTTTTATGCAAAACACTTTCACCGTAAAGATGCCCTTAGTTGTTAAATAAGCAATAATAATTGAAATTTGTCTTCTCAGAGTCGTTGGGTAGCCTGGCTAAGGCAACAACCCAAGTTAATTAAAGCATAATGGAAGGGAGTTTATAGCTGAGGAGATAACTCTGTAATAACCTAAAAGTGCCACTGCCATATGGCTGGGCAGGCTGGGAGGGGACACCCAGCTCCTGGCTGAGCTCCAGCAGTCAATGATGTCCCATCCCCACTGCCACCACTGTCACCCTGGACATGCTCCAGGCAGCTTCCGCCTGGCTTTTAATCCTTCTTCAGCTTCTCCTCTCCCTTCCAGCCCCACCAGAACAACACCAGGACTTTCCTTTGTGTCATTTTTGTTTGGACTTCTCCAGTTTGTCTTGAGTTTGTGTTATTCTTTCTGTCTGTGCTGGCCAAGGTTTGAGCTCTTTGCCCTGCTGCAGATTTCAGGTGCTGCAGCCTTTTTTTGCTCTGGCATCTCTAAAACTCAGAGCTGATTTTAAATAATGTTTGTTGAGGTGTGGAGGTTTAATGGCAGAGCATTGTTAATCCTGTGAGTAAAGGAAACTACAAGGAGTAAACTAATTTATTTTTTTATTTTTAATTTTAAAGGTTTTCCCACTTCTTTAACCCAACAGTTTTTTGTGCCATTCTCATTTGACTCACCCAGCAGAACTGAAATCCAGGAGTCTTTGCTTTTAAACCCAGAG
The DNA here is from genome assembly GCF_965231275.1 of Zosterops lateralis. Lineage (NCBI taxonomy): Eukaryota > Metazoa > Chordata > Aves > Passeriformes > Zosteropidae > Zosterops > Zosterops lateralis. The sequence goes on from NC_139768.1 coordinate 26,040,125, forward strand.
CTGGAGGTGAAAACTGCACCACCTATTGCAGAGGTTTCAGTTTAATCACAAAGCAGTGATTTAGAACTGAGACTAAATTCAGCCAGGGAGAAATGAAATGCTTTTTCTTCCCGAAAAAAAAAAAAAAAAGGAAAAGGAAAAACTTAAGCTGTGGTTTCTTTTTCACCACTGGAGACCTTTAAATCTTCTTTCAGCCTCTGCTCTTGCTCAAGCAGGAGTTGGAAGCTCAGGGCTGGAAGTGCTGGAGGAAACTTTATGGCCTGTGTTATGTAGGTGGCAGGTTTAGATTATTATAATGGTCATATTTGGCCTCAAAAGTCCATGAAAGGATGAGGTGGAGGGCAATAAAACCAGTCTTTTACCTCTCTGCAGAACAGAGAGTTTAGATTTATTAAGGAATGTCTGTTCAAAGAGGAATTTCTTGCTTTAAGATCCCTTCCAGCGCAAACTCTGCTGTGATTCTGTAAAATCAAAATCTGTGATTCTGCTGTCATCCTGAGATGAAACATTATCAGGGAGGTTGTTTCTGGGACTAACTGATTTTTTTTCCTCTTTTTACTTGGTAAAAGATATTTTTATTTGAGACACATGTGGTTTAGTTGACAAAAAAATGCCTGTTAATGTTCTGCCATGTGAAGAATCTCAGGCTGAGCTTAGGCTGTTTCCTTTCCATCAGTAGATGGGAATTTTTTAGGGGTCTTACCTGCTGTGAATTCTATTTCCTATTAAATAGGATTTGTATTTGTAGTTGGAGGGAGAGCAGGAGTTGTAACCCTTCCTCCTTTAGTGCGGGTTTTTATGTTCAGAAATATTTGTCCTGCTTTCAGTTACACTAAAAATAAGCAGCTTTTTCTTGTCCTGGTGGCTTCCCTCTCTTCCCAGCCCCTCAAAAATCCCGAGTTTTCCTCATAAACTGAGGTTAATTCATCCAATCCATTTGCTTTTCAATGAGAACCATAAAATGGAAAAAAGAGCAATATTATGAATACATAAACCCCAGGTGAGCATCAGGAGCCTTTTATTTGATCAATAATTAGCTCTGTTGTTAGAGAGCATTATTTAAAGTACCTGGGTGAGTGTGGGGTTATTAAAATGTAAATATCAGGGGATGGAAAAGCAGAGCTGAATCAGCAAAGTAGGTCAGAACCCCCAGGCTCAGAAGGAACCAAATCATCAACAATGGAATTATTTCACCGAAACACAGGGAAAATGAGCAGAGGAATCTACAGTTTGAGCTCTGAGCTGAAGGCAGGTTTTCCTGAGCTGGAGGAGAGGCTCTGGGGTGAGTGTGGCTGTGCACAGTGGTGACATCTGGACCTGGAGCAGCTCCAGACTTGGTGTCCATCCTGTTCATGCCAAAGCATCGGGATCTGGTTCCCTGGGCACAGCGGTGTTTGGTCAGAGGTTGGATTTGATGGTCCTGGGGGTCTTTTCCCACTTTACAGTTCTGGGATTCTGATCTTTACTGATGTTGTGTGGTAAAAGAACAGAGGAGCTCTTTAATCAGGAGTATTGTGCACGTGGTGGAGCCCAGTACCCCGGGAGTTCCCAGAATCCCAGAATTGTTGGAGTTGGAAGGGACCTCTGGAAATCACCCAGTGCCAGGGCAGGCTCCAGGTGGGTCTGGAATGACTCCAGAGGAGGGGGAATTTCACACTGCTTTGTGAAATAAGTAACATGGAGAGAGAACATTTGCCAGGGCTTAGAAGGACAGGACAAGGGGGAATGGTTCCCACTGCCAGAGGCAGATGGGATTTTGGAAAGGAATTCCTGGCTCTGAGCGTGGACCCTGGCACAGGGTGCCCAGAGAAGTTGTCAGCTGGTCCAAATCAGCTGAGTTAACTTGGTTGGTTTATGTTACAAGCCCATCCAAACTCTTTTTCCTTGAATCCTATGAGGGGATGTTTGCACGAGGTGCCTTTTTGCAGCAATATTTGGGAAGTGAGACCCTCCAGCAGAGAGATCGGGATCAGGAAGGACCAGCCTGGAGAGGAGAAGGCTCCAGGAGAGCTGGAGAGGGACTGGGGACAAGGGATGGAGGGACAGGACACAGGGAATGGCTTTAAACTGGAAGAAGGTAGATTTGGATGGGATATTGGGCAGGAATTGTTCCCTGGGAGGGCGGGCAGGCCCTGGCACAGGGTGCCCAGAGCAGCTGTGGCTGCCCCTGGATCCCTGGCAGTGCCCAAGGCCAGGTTGGACACTGGGGCTTGGAGCACCTGGGACAGTGGGAGGTGTGGACCAAGATGAGCTTTAAAGTCCCAGCAACCCAAACCAGTCAGGAATTCTGGGACTCCTGATCTCAAAGCCATGTCCTCAGGATCTCTGCAGCTCCCTGCATCCACTGACTGGGAATTTCTGAGCCAGGAAAACTTTTCAACAGAATAGAGCAGTGGATTAAATGATAAATCTGCTGAAGATCCTGGCTCTCAGACCTGAAGAAAGACTGATGAGAGCAGGGGCCTGAGATTGGTTTCTCACTGAAAAGGTTACACAGGAACCAGTCTTAGTTAAAAGTCCAGTTGATGGAACATACTGGGGATTTTTTTTGTAGGCATTTGACATTTTAAAGATAGACCAGATAAATACCATTACTGAGAAGCTGTATCAAAGGGAAGATATTCTAACCTTGGAATAAAAGTCCATTTTTATCTCTGTGTGAAGTGGATCAAGGACTTTCTGCATGAAGTTTTCTTTTCCCCTTTATCTTTCTCGCAGCATTTGATATTACTGAAATTGTTAGATAGCAATTACAGATTCCCAAATTGTAGGAGATGATTTACATTGTAAAGTACACAAAGTTTCTGGTCCGAAGAATTGTTTGTTTATAGCTGTGTGGAAATAATTTGGTTTATGCTGTTAAATTAACTAATTCTTGGGCACATTTTCACTTGCAGAAGCAATTCCTGATGCTCCCTATAGGGAGGGTGCCTCTCAATTTTGGGATGTCCAAACCATTTTTGTCCTCTGCCCCAGGTGGGGGTGATGATTTGAGCTGGAACTTGTTTTTATTTTAATACATAAATAATCTACATTCCTGGAGAATATCCATGAAGGGAGGGATTATTCATCACCTGACTCAAGGGAGTATTTGTTAATGCAATCACAGGAGTTAAATAAATATTTAGCTTTGGTTTTTTCCCTCTTTCTATGAACCAATGTGCTTTTATCAACTTCCCAAGAACGTGTCATGACAGGTGTATCACAATCCATGAAGGAACTGGGAGATTTTGTCCATAGTGTGGAAAAAACGATAATTTTTCCAGCAGAAGCTCCTTTTGGATAACTGGTGAACCATTGTTTGCCCTTGATGAATCCCATGGGTTGCTTAAATATGGGATTACTGTTACAATTTTTGAAATGGAATTATTGTAGGATTTATAGGCATTGAGTAGGATTTAGGTCTGTTTTTTATGAAAAACAGCTTTTTTTGGAGGAGGAAACACAGCACGACGACCCCTTTGGGGCCCAGTCATTAATAACTGCCACCATCCTTCGGAATTCTTTGGTCCAGTTTTCTCCAGTTATTGTCTCTTCTTGTAGGATTTCCTGATGGAAACATTCATCATGTTCAAGAACCTCATTGGGAAGAACGTGTATCCCTTCGACTGGGTGATCATGAACATGATGCAGAACAAGTGAGTACAGGGGGGAGAAGCTCCGGGGCTCTCCCCGGCCGGCGGCTCCGGCTCCGCTCCGGCACCACGGGGTTGCTTGGAAACAGCGACCACGAGGCTGCAGCCAGCCTGCCCTGGCTTCTCCTCCTTCTCTGATGCAAAGAATGATTGAGAAATTGGCTCTGGAGGAGCTTTTTGGTGGCCTGGTTTAGGGCTCTTGGAGTCCACCAATAATTAAGGGTGGCATCAGTCTGAGAACCTGGATTTTGGAGCCAACTGCAGGTGCAGTAAAATTCTATCAGTGTCTTATAGTAATTCAGTTAATTCTGTGGAAGATAAATTGCATGTTTTGCATATGACCTCGAATTAGGTGGTGTTGTATGGAGTTGTATGTCCAGGAATGATTTCATGGGTGTTACAAGAAAGAATTAAAAAAGCTTTTAAATCCAAATTCTGTCACCTCAGTAATGTAGAGAGAGGCTGAAAATGTTCCTAATGCTCATTTTTTTTCCTCAATAATTGCAGTTCTGTCATTATTTAGCATTCCTTTGTGCAGTGTTTTATGCTGGTGACATTTTATTAAGTGTGTCAAATGCTTTTATGTGTACTGAGATGAAAGTATAAGGGAAAAACATTATATTTACCAGTTGCCTGGAGAAATCTCTTCTGCATTTACTGGAAGCTACTATGGCTGTAAAGTTGTCAGCGTTTCCTTATATAAAATCCTGAACCACAGCTCCTGCTCTCCTTATAAAAATGCACTATAACTTTAATCTTGGCTTCTGAAGTCTCCTTAACTCCCTAATAAAATGCATTCTGAATAAATAGGAGTCAGGAGATTGAGCCGTCTTTGGGCTCTTCCTGCAGGTTTGGAATGCTTGGGAAGGACCTGGAGTTTGAAATAAGGAGCACTTTGAGAGCTGGTGAGGAGCATCTGAAGCCCTTTGGATTTATTTCTTTTTTTATTAATTATGAAACTGGTTTTGCTTCAGCAACTCTCAGTGTGTTGGGAAGCCCTCCCAACATATGTGTCCTGTGAACAGGAGAACTCTGGGGTTCCTGAAGTTTGGGAGAGATTGAAACAGGATTGGGAACATTTGTGTTTGGACATTCTTAATGCCTTGAGTGGCATTGATAGGTGGAGACAGGGCAGTTACAGTGTGCTCAGTATTGCAGGGAGTGTTCCTTGTGCCAGCCCAGCACAGAAGGGACAAGGAGCTCATGGACAGGATCCAGAGGAGGCCAAGGAGCTGCTCCAAGGGCTGGAGCCCCTCTGGGACAGGCTGGGAGAGCTGGGAGTGCTCACCTGGAGAAAAGGCTTCAGGTAGAGCTCAGAGCCCCTGCCAGAGCCTAAAGGGGCTCCAGGAGAGCTGGAGAGGGACTGGGGACAAGGCATGGAGGGACAGGCCACTGGGCAGGGCTGGATGGGAAATTGGGCAGGAATTGTTCCCTGGGAGGGTGGTGGAGATCTGGGATGGAATTCCCAGAGCAGCTGTGGCTGCCCCTGGATCCCTGGCAGTGCCCAAGGCCAGGTTGGATATTGGGGCTTGGAGCAGCCTGGGACAGTGGGAGGTGTCCCTGCCATGGTAGGGGTGTCCTTGCCCTTGGTAGGGGTGACACTGCGTGGGATTTAAGGTTCATTCCCACCCAAACCAGTCTGGAATTGTGTTCTCTTCACATTATTGCCAGGTGACCTCCCAGTATTCACTCAGGTGGGGATTTCACCTTGGGTTTTATTTGTCACTGTGAAATTCTGGCCATACAAATGAAAGAGCAAAGGTACAAAAAGAACCTTTCCCTGCCAGTTGTTTTTTTTTGTCCTTAAAGCACAAAGGGATCCTTCCCCCAGGCAGTTCCTCATGGAAAATTTGGAGCAATACAAAGCACGATGGTTCACAGTTAGGACAGAGGCTTGGAATTTTTATCCTTAAAAGTAGTCTTGTCTTTAGCCCATGCTGAACATGAAGTCCTGAGGACGCAGAAATGGGATATGTTGATGATCTTTGATTCTTCTTGACTCTCCTCTTTGCCTGTAGAATACCTAAGTAGTATTTAAACTTAAAACCAAAAGCATTTCCCAGTCTTTTTGGTGTTGAGGATTACCTTCAGATGTCCTAAGGGATGCTGTTCATCCCTCATTCCCTCATTCTTTCATTCGAATTGCACCAGCTCCTTTGGAAATGCTTCTCAATTGATTTCCATGCTTTTCATTTTTCCTGTTGGGTTTAACATGGTTTCCAAACCCAGAAAGCTGCACTGTAAAATACCTTGTTTTGTCCATCTGCTCCATTTATTTCCACCCTTATAAAGTTTTATTGAAGAAAACCAGATGAAATTTAAGAACAGGTTCTGTCTTTTAAAGCCATGATGTCCCCTCCATAGAAATAACTCCGAACATGCAATTTTGTGTCATTTTTGAAAGCACCTCCTTGGGCAGTTTCTGTGCCATGAGCCAAATCAAGGGAACTAAATTTTAAATTTATCCACAATTTCATTTGTTTCCTGCATGAAATTTATCTGATAGTGTGAAACAATGGGAAAAAGAATAAAAATAGCTGGAAAATTGAGCTCTAATTCCTCATTTAGTCCTTGAGGAGGTTTTTCCTAAAGCTCCTCTTCATGCAGTGCTTTGCTTTCAGATTAAAATACACTGGGTTAAGCAGTGGCTTCAAACATTCTGGGTGAGATAAAATTGTAGCCATGGGGAAAGAGGGGAAATGGAGAAATGCATGTGAATGACTTGCACGTAAAAGTTTTGTTCAAATTTAGTATTATATTTTGTTGACCTTCACTAGTGGGATATATATATAGAAAGAAAATATACATATATATAGTATATATTATATATATAAAAGTTCTGCACACTCATTAATAGTGACAGAAATTACTGTGAAAACTTTGCCTGCCTGTTTTTGGTGCAGTGCATGAGAACATCAGGGTTCTCTCTCCTTCCTACTTGCCAGTCTTGCTGTGCCAGGCTCAGGATCACATCCCAAGTTCAGAATCACATCCCAGGTTCAGGATCACATCCCAGGTTCAGGATCACATCCCAAGCCTTTGTTCCAACACCACAGGGAGTCACGCTGTCTTCCCACCTTTCATGCTGAAATGAATACAAAAAATCTTCATCTCTAACAAGAAAATTCTTCCTTTTTTGGTAAAACTTCATTTACTGACCTGTCTATTGTAGTATAATTCTCATTTTAGCAAAGCAGTTTGTTGATTCAGAGCCCACAATTTTGGTGTTAGCAATTTGATGGAATTGCCACCATCAATGGTATGTTCAAGGTGACATTGGTTTGCAGGTGGCTGATCAGCATTTTGGGAGTAAAAGAATTCATTTCGGGAGTAAAAGAAGAGACTATTCAAACTCCTGCAATGGCTTTTACTTTCACTTCCAAATTTTTGTCCAGATCAACCCCTGGTTTACTGTAAACAGCAATGTCCAAGGAAAGGAGATGGAAAAAACCACTGAGGGATGACAGAGGCAGATAAGGAACCATGAAATTAACTTTTGAAACAGCTCCTTGTAAGGAGGAGCTGGAAATGTCTTATAATTCCTTTTAGGAATGGCCACCTTTAAATTCCAGCTGCCGTAGTGTTTGTAGGGTTTGTCTGTGCCCACGTTTTCAGGAAGAGTTATTCCTATTCAAGCCATAGTATCTGTATTTCATAGCATTCAGCAATCAGGGAGTTTTCCTGAGTTTCTGGATGTGGCTGGGAAGTGCTTTGGAGGCAGATTGTTCATTTCAGGCATCTCCAGGAAAACACAAGCGAGAAGTTGGAACTGTAAAAGCAGTTCCAAAAAAAGGCAGGGATTTTGTCTTGTTTCCATTTCCCCCATCGACACCATGTTTTTGAAATGATTCCGAATTGTTTTCGAAATTGTTTTTAACTTTTGTCAGAAGCTGACAAGCTAAACTTAGGTTCCTCCTAAACACATAACTCAGAACATGAAAGCAATTCCTCCCTACGGTTCCGTAAATGAAAATAATTTAGTCTTTGGTCTTACTTTTGGCATTTGAGACAATTCAGTTCCTTTGGTAAGACCTTATGATATATTAATTTGTAGCTGGTACTTTCATCTGCAGCTGTGCCAGTGGAAGCTGAGTTGCCTATGAAAAAGGAATTTGATGTTTGCTGTTCTATTTTTTGTTTCTAATGTCCACATTTACATAAAATACCTGTTTGTTTTGCCTTTTGAAGTCGGAGAGAAAGGGATGAGATGCTCTCAGTGAAAACGAGGTTTCTTGTGTCTATTTTTTCCCCCCCAGAGGAAACAGAGCTGGCCTGGGGAGGGAATATGGAGGGTGTTACCTGTTGTGTCAGGGAGGGTTAGGTTGGATATCAGGAGAAGACTCTTCCCAAAGGGATGGTTGGGCACTGGAAAAGCTCCCCAGGGAATTGTCAGAGCCCCAAACTCTCTGCTCAGCAGCAACAGAAATATTCCTGCATTATGCCTCCTGTTCCCAGCACAAATCCAAACCACCACCTCACACCTTCCATGAAGAAAATGCCCTCAACCCCACCCAAACCCACCCCACCAATCCAGAATCTCAATGAACTTTCTGTGTGAAAAGCCAAAAAAGCAGCCTTGCAAAGAGGAGGACAAAGGATGGGCGAGACTCTCCGGATAAACATGTCCTGGAATGTTTATTTTTGGAGCTTGCAGGGAAATGTAGGCAGTTCTGCTGCCTGGTTGTCATAGCAGTACCTGTCAGATCCATGCTGTGCTCTCAGAATTACCTCCAGTGATGTTTGTGACCGTCCATCAGCACTGGGCAAACCCTGACGTGCGTCAGGAGCCGCAGCAACTTCTGCCGAACCCAGAACCTTCACAAGGTTCAGCAGCCTCTGAGCTGATCCTTCCTGACAAGTCACCCAAAGCCAAACTAAAATCAGGGTTTAGCTTATGGAAATTTGGCTTAATTGCCATATTCTGCTGGGTTCCAGGCAGGCTTATGGAAACAAAAGCAGGATGGTTTTAATAAATGTATGAAAATAGGCTCTTTGCACTTACATAATTGACCAGTCAAGTTGCATCCATCAGATGAGTGCAAGTGCAAAAGCTCTTATTTAAAATCCATCCCCAGCTCCTGCTGGATGAGGGGTAGTTTTCATAACAGGGGAAAAGAGGCCAGGGAGGATGGCAAAGATTCTGGATTGAAAACTGCAGGGAAAGCAGGGCACCCCACAGTTTCGCAGCCTATCACGTGTTATTATATCTATGGGATTGGGGTGGAGGGAGCAGGAAAAAAACTTTAAAATCATAATTTCATTTCCCAAATCTCTTTGGGGGTTCAAGGCTGTGTTAATTCTATGTTCAAAGACATTATTCATGGCCTTAAATTGCTCCAGGGGAGGTTTGGGTTGGAGATTAGGGAAAATTCTTTCATGGAAAGGGTTGTCATGCACTCCCCAGGGCAGTGGTGGAGTCTCCATCTCTGGAAGTGTTCCAAAAACATCTGGAACAAGGTGGGTTGAGGGTTGGACTCAATGCCCTTAAAGGTTTTTTCCAACCTTAACCACTGAATTTTATGATTAGTGGATGCTACATGAAAATTCATATTTATAACTGGGGCCCTGATCACTTAAATCTTTCCTCAATATATGTTTTAGTGGAATAGGGTAACTGGTTTACATTTCTAAATTGGAATTGGGATGAAGGAAGTGTTTGAAATGCAATTATGTTTTAGGAGGCCAAGGGATGCATTGTTTCAAGAGTTTGAACAGTACAAAAACCTTGGATTAGAAGAAATTGCTGCTACTTTTCCTGACTATTAATGCATTTCCTACAGGACTCTGTGCTTACTTAGAAAGTTTTAAGAGTCCAGACATGCAACTTGAACAATCCAATAATTTAATTCAGGGCCGGGATGCAATAAGACTTTAAATGGGAGCAATTTTGTTTTTCTTTAGTGCTGAATATTCTCTGTATAGAAAAACCTCCCACTATTTCCCCTGTATAGACTGAGGATAACAATTTTCAGAGCTTGTAACTTCCTTAGGAACCACTTCTCAAAATTAACTCGAGTGCCCCAAAGTTTGCTCCTCATCTGGGAATAAAAGACATGAATGCACATTGATAAATCATCTAAAATTTCTGTACATGCAGGGATTTTTTTTTTGCTGTCCATAAAAGCCCGTTGCATAATGTACTGACCTTTTCAGGAAAGACCTTGCAGGATTTTTTGCTTTAGCATTGTACCTGTCAGATTAACTGCACCTGGGAGGAAAATGGATCTACTTGACTGTGTTTGAAATAACAGGGTATTTTCTTATTCAAAGAGCTGAGATTACTTGAAGGGATATTCTTTAGCAGGTGGTCTTTTCCTGTGGTGGTTTCCACCCCATAGCAGGTGGTTTTCTCCCAGCCTTTGGAGTTAGAAATGTCCCTGGTATTGATGTAGTATTGATAATGGTGTGGTTGTGAGAACTGATGAGCAGCTGGGGCAGCCCACTGGATTCCATGATCTGGCTTTTCTCCTTAATTTCTGTAATCTCTGATCACCTAGGATGGAGAAGTCATGGAAGGAGAACAGGCTTACATGGGATTTTGGGAAGAAATTCTTCCCTGTGAGGGTGGTGAGGGGCTGGGATGGAATTCCCAGAGAAGCTGTGGCTGCCCCTGGATCCCTGGCAGTGCCCAAGGACAGGACTTGGAGCACCCTGGGATAGGGGAAGATGTCCTTGTCATGGAAGGGGTGGGAATTGGGCTGAGATTTAAGATCTTTCCAACCCAAACCAGTCTGGGATTCTGAGAAGCACCCGATGAAGCTGCCAGTGTTGGGATGTGGGTGTGAGGTGTCCCAGCCCTCCCAAATCCACCTGCTCCTTTTATGAGCACTCCTTCCATCTATTTGGGTCGTGATTAATCCCTTCTGGGGTCTTGAGGTGGGATAATGATTTCCAGCACTAAAATAATTACCTTGTTGATCATAATTGTATCATCTTAATTATGGTTTTTGTGTGTTTGGAGCTGTCTTGGGTTTTTGGGAAGATTTCCTTCAGCAAGGTGGGCTTGGACTGGTGACTGTGTCCAGCATCTGCTGTGATGCTGCTATTTCTGTATTTTATAATTGTACTTTCCTTGAAAAAGACAATTTCCTGTCCTTAAAGGTGGATGGGATTTGGTGTCCTGCCAGGGATGGAGGTCTCAGAGCCAGGGCAGCTCTGTAAAATCAGGAGAAGGCTGTTGCAGGTCCTCTTCATCCTAAAACACAACTTGCTTTTAATTTTGCTTCCAAAACATCACTGTGGAGCATTAGCTCCACCTTCATTGCTCAGCAGCAGCCGCATGACACTTTAACTTTGATTCGCCACAAGAAAATTCCAGTGACTTGGAAGCAAGGAATTGTTTGGGAACAGGTCTTCTTGCACTAGGAGGAAACACAGAGGGATAAAATGATCCTAACTGCTGCTGTTCTTGAGTTCAGGGGGAAAAAGATGAATGAAGGGGTTTTTAGAGATTTTTTTTCTATCTTTTCTTCTGTTAAAAGAAGAAATTTTTGCTATTTTTGGCACTTTGCAAAGTTTTAGGTAACGAGATGGCGCTGAGGTTTAGACCTGGAAAATTCTTGGGCATGAACTGGTTGTCCTCTTTGGAGTGGGGTCAAATTGAATCCCTTCAAAACTTTTTGAGTGCTCCATGTATCTTATAAAGCTGGGGAGCTTCAAGGAATCTGTGGGTTTATCACAGAATTGTTAAAGCTGGGGAAGAGCTCTGAGATCAGAGTCCAACATCACCCTAGCAGCACCTCCTCGTCCTCAAATCCACATCAGTCTTTGAACATTTCCAGGAATGTGGTCTCCACCACTACCTTGCTGGACAACCCTTTCCATGAAGAATTTTTTTTCTAATATCCAGCCTAAACCTCCCCTGGCACAACTTGAGGCTGTTTCCTCTCACCCTGTCACTGTTATTTAAGATAATCTTTAATCCAGGGGACATCCCATGTTGCTGCTGTGGGTCATCCATGGAGGACATTTCACAGGGAACCACAGGCAGGAGCAGCTGCTCCTCCCAAACATCTCCCTGGTGTATTTTACCTGCTCTCAAGTCATGAGCAGTTGAGAGGTACCTCCCAGTCTGTCATTTCCCAGACTGGCTCAGAAATGGGAGATTTTAAGGATATTTTAAGGAAAAATAGGGCACAGGAGCTGCACACAGCCAAGTGAAAGAGGCAATGTGGCTCAACTGCTACACTAAGAAAAAGCAAGAGAATGTTGAAAATGGCTTTTTATTCCTCACTTTTTGGAACCATCACCCACAGGATGCTGTGGATGGCTGGTTTCCCTTGTTTTTAACAAGATCCTTGGAAAGCCAACTCATTTTTTTGGCTACTTGCCCTCTTTTTTTTCCCCAGCTTGCATCTTGATAGTGTTGAGAGCTGCTGGGTTTAACGCATTGTTTGGAAAGAAAGTTGTAAGAGGTTATTAGCCTGTGTGTCGTGGTAATTCTCTGCTAAGAGCTAATTGAGACCTGAAGAAGCCTTGCCAAAGTAATTTCAAATGGAACACAATGATTCCAATATTATTTTCTCTTCTGGAATCTAAACCTGGGTTGACATTAAGGTACTTTGGGATGACTGTACTCAGAAGCCTTTTACCAGCCAATATCAGTATCAGTTTGGGGTTTATGTTTTTTTTATCAAATTAAGCAAGAAGAATTCAATGTGTTGTGCAGTAAATGATGGATAATAATGTTGTTACATGTTTTTGGGTTTTGTTTTGTGCTCTAATGACTTAAGGAGCAGCAGAAACCCTTGGCAGATTGCATTTCCTCAGACAGATCCTTTAGTGTAAGCTTTCCTTTAATTTAAAGTTTTCTTATGATTTCCTAATTACAACTGAAAAAAACCCCTTAACTGTCATTTTAAATTTTTCATTTTATTTTGTGATTCTAATGTTCTTTTCTCCACTGCTGCCTGAACCCACTCCAGAGGCCCTGGTGTGCAGATACTCAAAGTTTAGCTCTCTCTGAGATGAGCTCATGAACATTCGAATCCACATTATTGTACCAGTGTGGGTGTTTGGGATGAAGCTGCACCCGAGTATTTGCTTTCTCATTTCATGGAGCTTTGGGGACTTTTCTAGCTTTATTCTGCTTTTCCTGGCTCCTCACAGGCAGTTTTGGTGCCTGCAGCACCACATTCTTTGGGACCATCCGGAGGAGTTTTGCTCCAAAGGTTCCCAGAGGAAAAATGATCCCTGGGATGTGTGACCAAAACCAAGACTGGGAAAATAATGATGGTGCCCTTTGGTGATGGGAATCCAAAGACCATGGAGCATCCTGGTGGCACTTGGGGACACAGGGGTGTCCTTTGGGATGGCTTTAGGATGCCAGGTTGGACTTGGTGATCTTGGAGGGCTTTTCCAGCCTAAATAATCCCATGATTCTGTGGTGGAAAAGAAAAATGTTCTACCTTAGCACCCAAACCCACCTGGATGTGGTATTGCAGTTATTAATTGTAATTCTGGTCCCCTGACTGCTCATTTTGTGCACGTTTAACCCCCCAGGAAGGGTGTCCACGTCACAGCCCCAAATATGAACGTTCTGGGATGTTTTTAGCACAGGATGTAAGGCATGAACACAATGTGGGAACACTTGGTGCTTATAAAAGCAGCAGCCTGAAGGAGGTAATTAAATAAAGCTGAAGGTGTTAAATCCCAAAGCAGGGCTCCATTTTTACCAAGTCAAAGCTAACACCACGTGATGTTTATTTTTAACAGGGAAGGTGTAGCAACTTTCACTTCAAATCATTATTTTTCCACATCAGCATCATTTCACTTAGAACCATTGCCCATTTTAAAACACCCAGGGAGTGAAATATGGGCTGCTTTTTCACACTTGGAGTTTATTCATCTTTTCCAGTATTGTAAAAAAACCCAGTATTTCAGTCTTGAAAAGTAACAAAAAATGGTTTGGATACTATTTTCAGGCTTAAATGCATTTTTGGCTGTTGATCTGGAATTCAGATTTCTGTAGGGAGCTTTGCACTGAAATTCTGTGGGCTTGACCATCAATGAGTGGCTTCAGGATTTGCAGCACTTAGAGCAGCTTGACTAAAGAGAGATATTGTACATAAAATAGTACTTTAAAATAGTACTAAAATACTATAAAATAGTTCTTTGTACTTAATGTATTATTATTTTTAATAATTTACAAGATTAATGTCCAACCCAGTTATTAATTTAATACAATTTGGGTAAAATATGCCTAAAACCCTGCTGGCTTTTACCTTGCCAACACATTCCTATTCTGAATTTTCATCTTTTTCAGTGACTGACAATGGTGCAGCATTTTGGCTTCTGAGAGCAGCAGCCTCGACGCTTAAAAAGCCAGCGAGGCCTTTTCTGGGGTTATGAAATTTTAGGATCAGAAATATTTCATGAACATATTCTAGAAAACAAGCTTTTACAGTTGGAGTATGAGAAAGCACAGCCACTATAGGAAGAACTGGAGGTTTGGTTTTTTTTTAAAAAGAAGGAAATTATTCATGCTCTGACGTAACAGACGAGTGATGGTAGGGCAGGAAGAGTTTAAAGCATATTTAGAGAGAAAAGAGGTGCCAGATCATTGGCTATCACCAATCTGAAGGTTTATAACACTGAATATAAGCACTGAAAACTCATCTTCTCTCTCTCTCAGTGCATTGCAGGCAGAGCTTGAGCTCAGCCTTTCTTGATGGATGTTTCTCCTTTTCCATCAGAAGTGTTACAGAAAGCAGACACTTTCAGGTAGTAAAACAGAGATATTTCTAGATCTTGGGCTGAACAGGCTGAACTGAGAAGGTAAATTTAGGATTTTTTAACATTAAGCAAAATGAGAGCATCTTTAGGATACAGGTGATGGATATAGATTATCATTGGTGTTAGAAAATATCCATCCTGAGGCACACACTGTGCAAATCCTGTTCCTTGAGCAGCTGAACTTTAACTTCCAGCATGTTTTTCATTTGGGATGTTCCAAGCAATAACACGAAAGGTATTAAAAGCAAACCTTTTCCTTCTTTAAATTCCTTGTATATAAACATTCACCAAATGCCTGTGGAGCCGTAAAGGGAATTTGCTGTCAGTGTGTTCAGGGATCTGTTTGGATTTGCTCTGCCTGGGACAGGAGCTTTGCTCTGCCAGCTTTTTCAGATTTTTTGTCCTGGATGCATGGGAAGGGCTTCCCCCTGCAGCTTCCATCTTTCCCTGAGCCTGTCCCTGTTCCTAGCCTGCATCCAGAGCATCCAGGCACTCTGGAAATGCCTTTGCTGTTCCTGCTGTGACCTTCCCCACCCTCGCTGGTGACTGGGGAGAGCATCCACCTGCCCTTTGTGGGAGTTGTTTGCTGCTTGCCAGCAGCTCCAGGTAAAGGACAAAATAATAATGTGTGGCTGCTGCAGAAGGTGTGAAAAGTGTCATTTCTCAGGTCACTGTGGTTATCAGTGACATGAGAAGTTTCTCTCTCTCTGCAAGTGGCTTCAGAGAGAGGTAGCTGAAATGGAGCACCTGATCCCATCTCTGCTCCAATTCCCTGTGGAGCTCCCGGGTGACAGAGCCACCTCTCCATAACCCACAGCACTCCTGTGGTACAGCATCATCCCCTGGCTGTTTGTGGAGTTTGGGACAGTTTAATTGGCTTGGGCAGCTCTCTGCTGGCTCAGGTGTCCCCTGGCTGCCCCCAGCTGGTGCAGAGCCAGCACTGAGCTCTGCCTGGTGGGGAACTCGGGATGCAGGTGCAGCAGCACTTGGTGGGAATGCACAGGGCAGGAGAAGTCTTCTGGAACATGAACACTGAAATGCTTCACAGCATGGGGTGAGTCAGCTTATCCTCAAAAACTCTGGGAGTTGAATGCACCAGATGGGCTCCTGCAGAGTCCTCCTTCACAGGGATGGATGGATGGATGGATGGATGGATGGATGGATGGATGGATGGACAAACTGCACAGGAAGCAGGAAAGGCCTCAACAGTTGTATCCTCCCCTACATCCCTGTTTTACGTTTAATATCTTTTTTCCTCATCTTCCATGTGAAAAAAATATTTTGGTTCTTGTCACAGTCGGAGGAACAGTGATTCTATGTTAACAAAAAAATCACCTTTCTGACATTATGTATTTATTAATGCTAGAATTTTCCTTCTGAGGGCTCAGGCACTCCCTGGGTTTTTTCCTCTCTGTGTTTGACTGTTAAAATGTATTTACTTTGTATGATTTGCCTGTAGCTGGCCTGGTCAGATCTGTACTGTGTGAGGTGTAACAGAAATACCCACAAAAAAGATGCAGGAGAAGATAATTGATGATTTTCTGACAGTTCCCTGATAAAGAGACCCAAACAGAAACATTTCTGGGATGAATTTCAGTTGCATGTTCACGTCAGTGAGGCTTTTAAGAGAGGTGTGATACTATGATGGCTTTGTGAGGATTCACTCTCCTTCCCACTCTTGTCTCATGTTCTTCCTTCTGGACTGTCTTGCATCTTCTCATGCAGAAACCACATTTCATCTTTAAAAATCCAACTGAAATTGCCAAACTGTCAGAACCAAACATGTTTTCTGTAAGTTCTTCCTGAACATGAACTAACTTTTTATTTGTCAGACTATTTTTGACAGTGTGCTTCTTCCACAACCACATCAGTCATGTTTCCTCGAGGAAAACAAGGAAAAAGTTTCTGTAAGGAAAAATATTTCCATCTTTGAGATATGAATCACAGTTATTACCTGATACTTGGTGTCATGCTGGGCTGTACTTTTCCTGTTTTGGTGCAGCCTCAAGCACTTTTTAGAGATCTGCATTCAGAACTGGCCAGTGTTGGTATCCTTGAAAACAGTATTTCTTAGCCAGAGTTTTCTGTTCTGCATAAACTTGTAATTTTCAGTGGTTTTGACAGAATTTAAGGATTTTAGGTTCTTTAAGAATTATACTTCATCTTTTCCAGTTTTTCCAAAGCTCCAAAGCCTCTTTTACTCTCACTATGTTCTGACACTGCTGAGGGAGCAGTGGAGCCCTGGTGCTCCTTGAGGGACAAACTCTGGGCCCTTCTGGAATGTCTCTTGAACAATGGATATGAAATATATCATGGAATTACAGGATGCCATGCTGCAAGAGCATCTCAAGGAGCATCTGGTGCTACATTCCTTGGGCAGAGCATAGAGAAAAACCAAGGAAGGGAGTTTGATTCTCCTTGGAGAGCACCTTCTCAGCTCTGCTGTGATGTCTCTTGATGAGAGGATTCTCATTTGCATGGAATCATGGAACCACAGGATGGTTTGGGCTGGAAGGGACATTAAAGCTTATCCCATTCCACCCCTGCCATGGGCAGGGACACCTTCCACTGTCCCAGGCTGCTCCAAGCCCCAATGTCCAACCTGGCCTTGGGCACTGCCAGGGATCCAGGGGCAGCCACAGCTGCTCTGGGCACCCTCACTTCCCTCTCAGGGAACAATTCCTGCCCAAAATCCCATCTAACCCTGCCCTCTGACAGTTTGTGCCCATTCCTCCTTGTCCTGGCACTCCAATTCTTGCTGAATTGTCCCTCTCTGGTTTCCCTAGAGCCCCTTTAGGTACTGCAAGGTACTGTGAGGTTTCCACGTCACCTTTTCTTCTCCAGGCTGACCAATCCCAACTCTCCCACTCTGTCTCCATAGTGGAGGTGCTCTATACACTCTGTCAACTTCGTGGCCTCCTTGGGACTTGCTCCAACAGTTCCATGTCCTCCTTATATCGAGGGCACCAGACCTGTCTGCTGTACTCCAGATGGGAATCCATTGCTTCATTTGCATGTTTTCATTTACTATTTTCTGATCTAGCCTAATGAAAAAAAATCCACCATTGTAGCAAACTCTTACCTCTTGGTTGCAGAGGGTGAAAATCCCCCTCTCTGCTTTGCTGCTCACAACTCAGGATTAACGAACAGGAATCCCAAATTACTTCTTTAATAATTCGCAAGAATAGTGTCCAACCCAGTCACTAATTTAGTACAATTTGGATAAAATATGCCTAAAATCCTGTGTGGTTTTACCAACCAAGGATGGTAAAAGCTTTTTCCATCCTTGGATCCTTGCTTTTACCATCAAGGATGGTAAATTTCCATTGAATCCCAAGGATTACATGGAAAACCCAAAGGAGTTGTGAACTGGTCACCAGCCAGTCAGGGGTGAGGCAGGGTTTGAAATTCTCTGTATTTATCTTTAAAAGGCCCTTGCACTCTTTGCTGTGTGTTCTGGGTGATCTATAGCCTCACCCAGGGCTTGTCAAACACCACTGCAAGGAGGCACTTGGTTTAATTAAAGCAGATCGACGTTTTTACAGCTTCCTATATTTTAGTTTCTGCCAAGACAACTGACAACAAGAAATGAGGAATTTATGAAGGAATCATGAAACATTTATACTGGCACATGAGATTTATTCATCCAGCATAGAAAGTGTGCTTTGAATTCTGACATCAGAGCTGCTAATAGGAAATTTGGAAATAGACTAAAACTGTCAATTGTTTTGTATGAATATGCAGATTCCACACTGGATTTCCATCCTGTGCTGTGCTTTGGTATTTCACAGAACCATGGAATGGTTTGGACAGGGAGGGACCATAAAGATAATCTTGTTTCCCCTGCCGTGGCAGGGACACCTCCCACTGTCCCAGGCTGCTCCAAGCCCCAATGTCCAACCTGGCCTTGGGCACTGCCAGGGATCCAGGGGCAGCCACAGCTGCTCTGGGCACCCTGTGCCTCTCCACCCTCACAGGGGGCATTTCTCCCCAAGATCCCACAGAAATCTACTTTCCTTCTGTTTAATGCCATATCCCCTTGTCCCATCATTGCAGTAGTTATAAGATTTCTAGCTTAGAACAACTGAGTTTGTTTCACTGTTAGTCAGGATTTCAAACTTATTATTTGCATTAGTCAAAACTCATGGAATAAAAGCCTTTAGAAGAAAACTGGAGTACTGCCAATGACAAATTTACATCAAATCCTTCAATATTAAATCTTTTAAAAGAGCCCAAAACCTCAACCCAACACTCACATGCATTTCTGAAGAAAAAAAAAAAGTTGGTTTAGATACTTATTTTTTAAGCTTTGCTTAGCACTTTCTGGATATTATCTTCACAAAGCAGAACTCTGTGTGTGGACATATGAGTCCACAGAGAAAATAACAGCATTTTCCTCAGTCTCATTTCAGCTTGACTGTTGCATTAATTTCCTTTATAACTTCTGACATCTGTAGCATGAATTGCTAATTTGTTTGGTCTGGAAGTTGGTGGGAAATAGCGACTCCACTGAAGCCAGAGTGCAAAACTACTGTTGCATTCAGCATTTTTTGCCACGGTTCTCCTGATGTGACCGACTCCTCCATTTTGTGCTTAACCTGGATTTGATTGAAATTTGTAAACTTTGCCCGTACATGGAGTTTTGTATCAGAGCTCGCTGTTCTCTCTGCTGTAAAATATCTAATCCCTTCTACTTACATGTTTCTGTTAAAGCTGTTCCCCTGTTCTGACATGGAAATCCTCTCTGTACAAGTGTGATGGATGAAACGCAGCACTTGTCTTGATTTAAACTGGGGAGAGGTTTGTTAGAGCTGATAAATAAAAAGGGGTTGTTTTAAGACACCCTGGAGTGAGTTTTGGGCAGAGATGTGGGTGTGGGATGAGCACAACAGCTCCAAGACTGCTGATCATGGAAATCAATCTCCAGATCTGGGGAAACTCAGTTCAGTCTGTCAGAGACATCTCACAGCAAGCACATGGAATGAGATAACAATGGACCACAATTAACCTGAGATGGGCAGCTCCAGATGAGACAAGCTTTACTGGCACGTGAGGTTTTTCCAAGCTTTTCAGCTCGTTCAGTTGAAAATCTGGAAGGGCTGGATTGTATTTTAAGGATAGATACGTTAAATAGCAAATAAATGCTCCTAAAGCTTGGTGAGTGCCAAGGGCAGGTTCTTGTGAAGTAGGAGAGATTCACTGGGTTAAGGAATAGGACAGGATGGGGGGAATGGCCTTCAGCTGTAGAAAGGCAGAATAAGGTGGGATATTGGGCAGGAATTGTTCCCTGGGAGGGTGGGGAGACCCTGCCACAGGTTCCCAGAGAAGCTGTGGCTGCCCCTGGACTCCTGGAAGTGTCCAAGGGCAGGTTGGACATTGGGGCTTGGAGCAGCCTGGGACAGTGGGAGGTGTCCCTGCCATGGCAGGGGTGGCACTGGATGATCTCTAAGGTTCTTTCCCACCCAAACCAATGTGGAATTCTGTGATTCTTAGGAAAAGCTGAAGGATCTCTTTCCTCCATGTGTGTTGTGGGAGATGTTCATGGGGCTGTAAACGTGGCAGTTGTGGGTGGTCAGGAAGGAGGAATCCATAGAGTCCTAGAGCTGCACTTCCAGTTGAGGTTGGAAAAGCCCTTCAGCACCATGAAGTCCAATTCCCCCAACACTGCCAAGGCCACATCCACAGGTGCCGCATCCACACCTAAATCCCTGCAGGGATGAGGACTCCATCTCTTCCCTGAGCAGCTGTGCCAGGGCTGGGTAAACCCTTTCAGGGAAGAAATTTTCCCAATATCCAACCTGACCCTTCTCTGATGCAATTTGAAGCCATTTCCTCTCATCTTATCTTGTCCTATCCATGTTACTCAAAGAGTTACCCCCAACTCATTTCCAGCTGTGTTAAGAAATGAAATTGCAGTGATACTGAACCAGTTTGCTTTAGGGTTTTAGGGTTTTTTGCCTCCTCCCCAGTGCTCTTAAATAATAAATGAACTCTCTCCATGCAGTGAATAAGCTGTTTGGGATGTAACTACTACAATACATCTTTCAGAGCCAGGGCTGGATTTGGGAATGCTGCAGGTTCTGTCAGGAGCTTTAGGCTGCAGAGGAACAATCCTGAAAAAGCCTTTTTTTAAAAATAAAAAAAAAAGAGATTTACATGGTTTGGTTTCTTTATGCTTCAAGAGCAAATTAACATGTAAATGTTTCATCTTTTGTTACGCTCTGGTTTTGTATCACTAAGTTTGGTGCATCAATTAGGAAATTGAGGGTGAAGGATGCACTTAGGGTGCACTGACAGCAGAAAAAGAGGTTTTGTAGTGCTGGTCACTGTTTGTCCACTGGAACACAGTGATAGCCATTTAAAGGTGTTACTGATCTGTCATTGGATCTAAATTTCCCTACACAAATTCTTCTGATGTCACTTGGAATAATTTGACTTCTGTTGGGGTTTTTGCTTGTTTGTTTGTTTGGCAATTTTAGGTGTTTTTCTTCTGGTTTATTTTTTCTTGTTGTTTTCCTCCCCTCCGGATATTGATTAATTGCTTGTGGTTTGATTAATGTATGTATTTATTTACTCTCTGAGTGCTGCATTTTGGCTGTTGAGTGCGAGAGCAAACTGTTCATGGTACAGTCACAGAATCCCAGGATGGTTTGGGTTGGAAGGACCTTAAATCCCATCTCGTTCCACCCCCTGCCATAGGCAGGAACACTTCCACTATCCCGGGCTGTTCAACATTCCATCCAAGCTGTGATCCAACAATGATCTTAATTTTTTATTACCTTTTATAACACACACAGACAAAAAAATTTAAGAATTAAATCTTGGTCACCCATTTTTCCCCCTGTGCCCAGTTTTTCTTCGATTAATCTCTTTATGTTGGTTACACAGACTTAAATTTCAAACTTAAGTTTATGAGATGTTGTTACCCCACCATGTAAGTCTTTTAATCTGCAATTAATAGGATAATTAAAAGGTCATGTTTATGAAAATTACTTCTTTTCCTGGCTGGGATATTTTGCAGTTCACTTACCCAGCACTGGCTTTGGGTTTTCAGGTGAACATTGTGTCCTTGAGCTCTCCTTGACTGCACTAAGCAATTGCTTTGTCCATTGTCAGCTCACAAAACATTAGACATTCCCTTTTTTCCCTGAATGATAAATTCCCTGGCTCTGGGAGTGCTGTTGGGGTGAGGGAAATGCTGAGGCTGCTGAGCTGCCCCAGAGCAGAGCACGGGGAGATGGGAGGGACACAAAGTGCAGCTCATTCCCATCAGTCCAGCAACACCTGGAGTCTGCACTTGGGTTATTTATACCTGAGCCAAGGCAGCTCAGAGATTAAAAGGAAAGATTAGAATTAAAGCTCAGGTTTTGAAAAGAGTGAATGGAATTTGTGCTCAATGTCCAACTCTGTGGATTGTTGGAAGGGGAAAAATGAGGTTTTTCCTTGCTCTGTGAAAAGCTGTTAATGTTTTTGCACAAGTTGTTTTTATCCTGTTTTAAATTTATTTCCCGGATCCAGAAGTAAGATAGTGCAAGCAAGTGAATAATTTCATGCTTTTTTTTCTTTTATCAGTAACTCAGTGTCAATACTTCTCTTTTTTTTTTTTTTTGGAATGAGGTTTTGGTGAGTTGTAGTGATCTGCAACAAATCTAAAAAGCAGCACAAAGTTCTGCTGAAGAAGTTGAAAAAGAAAAAAGAAAAACTTGTAAAACTTGCTCATCCCTGCAAGAATTTATGGCATGTACCTGAGGCAGCATTCAGGAACTTTGCTTGAAGACTGGCAAGGAATCCAATAGAAATGCAGGAAAACTTCTCAAGGAGGCAAATTCTGCCATGTAAATTCACCAGGTTAAGAAGGACGTGATTTGTGAAGGTTTTAAATTTTAACCCCCTTTTTTTTTTTTTAGTTCCTCCATCCATTTTGGAGGCTGAATTATAGGAAGGATAAGAAAGGGACAGATTTAATGTCAGAATTCAGGTATTTCAAGGCACAAAGCTAGAGAATTTATACTCCAGGTGTCAGGAGGGATGCCAGCAGTAAAGCCACGGCGACAACAAGAAAGCAGCTGAGGTTTGAAATGCAGTGCAGCTCATTTTGGGGTGTGCTGCAGGCTCTGACAGACACAGGCTTCCAAAAAATGGCCATAAATTGTCCAGTCAGATCTTCACTTTGGCCCCAGAGGCTGCTGCACGGGGATGTGCTGTGGTAGATGTTGGGAAAAGGGTTTGGTGCTTGATTTGAGGGCTCTCCCAGGAGATCAGAGGGGTTTTCTTCCCAGGGATGGGGTCAGTGCCCAGCCTGGAGCACAGCAGAGCAGTGATGTGAAGAGAGGGGGAGACCCTTCTGTATGCAAGTGATGTGAAATAAACACCAGGATGATATTTCCTGATATTACTGAGGCTTAGGGAAGAATTTATTGATCCTTCAAACTCCCTGACAGGAGGGTGCAGCCAGGATGGGGTCAGGCTCTGCTCCCAGGGAACAGGGACAGGACAAGAGGAAATGGCCTCAAACTGTTCAGAGGAGGGTCAGGTTGGACATTTGGGAAAAAATCTTTACAGAAAGGGTTGTCAATGTTGGAATAAGGTGTCAGGGCAGTGCTGGTGTCCCCATCCCTGGAGGGATTTCAAAGCCCTGTGGAGGTGGCACTCGGGGACAGGGACAGTGGTGACTGTGGTGGTGGTGCTGGTTGATGGTTGGGCTTGATGATCTCAGAGGCTTTTTCCAGCCATATCAATTATGATTCCATGATTCAGGGATTAGTCAGGCTGCAGTTTTGATTCTTTTAATTTGCATTTCAATTTTACTTCAGTCTTTGAACTGATTCTGAGGCTATGGCAAAGCACTGAGAGTGAACTTGGTGTAAACTCCAACCTAATGTTTATATAAATTTCATGCCAATATAAGGGTACAAGAAAATCAGTGATTTCATTATCAGGAATTCAGTACGTGGTTTTCCATTTTCTGTGAATTTTAATCTATAATGTTCTAATGACCTTTTCTCCAGAACAGTTTATTATAGTGCCTCATTTATCATGCTAAAAGATATTTTTTATTTTTTTATGTGATGTTAAAAGTCACACATAAATTTGATCTTCCATTCACAGTCCACTTACTTAACAGGGTGTTTGATTTAAAGGTACTTCCGACCTGAACACAATTTAAAGGTACTTTTGGCTTGGATTCAGTTAACTTAAAATATTTTTGAGATAATTACCACACAAATATCAGTGGCAAATAGGCTAAATATGACCTCATGGGCAAGAATATATAGAGAGAATTTTTTCCCTGCATTTTATACTGAAAAAAGTCATCCATTAGATTTGTTACTCAAGCAGTTGGGCATTGTGGGAAAATTAAACTTTGCCAACTTGCTCAGCTCTTCTTTGCTAAAGGGCCATTGTCAAAGATGCTTTGTTTGCCATAAAGAAAGATTTGTAGTGACAGTTTTATATAACAACAATAATATTAATTTGAATTATTTTTGGAAGAATCTCGGAGCAGCTGGGGAAGATCATCTGCATTATGTTGACCTTACAGATGTTCAAGTTGATTCATGGAGGAATGAAGTAATTTGCCTGTGCCCATGCAGTGAACAACCAGCAGTGAAGAACAGGAGTCAGCTCGTAGATTAATTTCACATGGAATGTTCAGCTCCACTTTGACAACTTGTCTATTTTCCCTGGGAGTATTAACCCATATCTCTGCTGAAATACCCAGCTCACATCTGGAGTGCAAAAGTTGAAAAATTATTTGAAAATTTTATGCAAAGTTAAGGAAGGTTAATGTAATACTTTGTTTTTTAAGGTCAACAAAGGTGTGGGCAAATATTCACCCCAAAGAACCCATGGGGATGTGCACTTTTGGAGAGTTTAACCTTGATGGAACGGTCAGAGAATTATGGAATGATTTGGGCTGGAAAGGATCATCCTGATGCCCCTGGATCCCTGGAAGTGTCCAAAGCCAGGCTGGATATTGGGGCTTGGAGCAGCCTGGGACAGTGGAAGGTGTCCCTGCCAAGGAAGGGGTGGAATGGGATGAGTTTAAGGTCCTTCCAACCCCATCCTTTGGTAAATCACCAGGGATTTCCATTCTCTTGGAATAACTCACCCCAGACTGTCACCACCTTTTTGGCTTGGAAGAGACCTCAAAGCCCATTCCATTCAACCTCTGCCATGGCAGGGACACCTTCCACTGTCCCAGGCTGCTCCAACCTGGCCTTGGGCACTGCCAGGGATCCAGAGGCAGCCACAGCTTCTCTGGGAATTCCATCCTAGCTCCTCCTCATGCTCCTAGGGAATAATTCTTTCATAATATCCCATCCATCCCTGCCCTCTGGCAGTGGGAAGTTGTTCTTACAGTTTTAAACAATAGATTAAAAGTCATAAAAAATATGAAACTATGGGAAAAGCTCTGCACAGGCTCCTCATAGCTTTTCCTGGGGAAGAAGTGCTTCTGGAATAAATAAACCCCTTCTCTTGAGCCCCTTCCCCAGTGGATCCCATACCCTGGCATAGCTGGAGAGCTGCCCTTCCCCGGCCCCTCCATGAAGGAGATGTACAACGAGGGCACTGTAAATGTTGGTTTTATTAAATCTAAACTATAAATGTGTAAAATGATCACAATGTGCCTCCTTGCAAGAACCCACATCCAACCTGGAAAACTCCAGCCACAGAGACTTGAAGAGAAGAGCAGAAGAAGCTTGACTCTATAACATTTATTTCAAATTAATTTTCTGCCATCCAGCTCCAGCAGTTCATTTTTCCTACTGAATGGGATCTAATAAGACCTAATAGGTGATAAATCAGTTTCCCAGTTTCGGGCATTAAGGAACTGCGGTGCTGTGTTCTGCTAGAGCAGGAAGGTCTCCAGCTCTCTGTTCCACAACAAGCAGGGCATTAAATAGTCTTAAATCATCAGCCTGTCCCTTCCTCAGCTCCAGGACCACTCCTGAGGCTGGGAAATTTCACAATGAAGGATCATTCTTTATGGCAAACTCTGTAGCTGCGAGCAAAGCAATTTAAAAAACACTTTAGGAGAGTGGTTCTTACATCCTGCTCCTGTTACAAATCACTCGGCCTCAGTGTTTACAAAATCCGCAGTTTAACTAATACAGATGAGTTATCAAATTATCCTGATGGAAACAGATAGAGAGGTTGTTTCCTATCAACAGATCCATTAGGAACTAACAACAAAATGGGATTATTTACTCAGCATCTATTCATTCCCACTAATTTGGCACAGTGTTATTAGTGCTGAAGCTTTACATGCAAAACACTCCAATTCTTGGGGTAATTTAATAATGCAAGGATTGTTCCTGATCCATCATTTCATAGGATGGGCCCTATAAACCTGTGTTTAAACAGCCCAGTCCTTCCCCAGCTCTTCTATGGCAAAGCACATCCATCCCAATTAGGAGCAACACCAGCTCTGGAGAAGGTTTAGATGAGCCTGGGGTTTATTATCCTTGGCTCTCTAACCCACACTCCAAAGGCTTTATTGTTCCAAGGGCTCTTTTTCCCCGAGATAAAATCTGAACAAGGCTTTAGGAAGATTCAGAGCTGCTGCAGCTCACAGCAAAGGGGTTCACCAGATCAGCTGGTCAAAACCAGCGGAATTACCTCAGTTGGTTTAAGTCACAAACCCATCCAAGTTTTCCCTGAATCTGGAGGGGGATGTGTGCAGAAAGTGCTTTTTTGCAGCAATATTTGGGAAGTGAGAACCTCCCTCCAGCAGAAGGATGGGGATCAGGAAGGATCATTGTTCAGCCCAGAGAGGAGAAGGCTCTGGGGGGATCTAAAACCAATTCTGGACCCTGAAGGAGTTCCAGGAGAGCTGGAAAAGGACGGGATGGAGGGACAGGACACAGGGAATGGCTTTAAGCTGACAGTGGGTAGCTTTAGATGGGACTTCGGGCAGGAATTGTTCCCTGTGAGGGTGGGGAGGCCCTGGCACAGGGTGCCCAGAGCAGCTGTGGCTGCCCCTGGATCCCTGGCAGTGCCCAAGGCCAGGTTGGACATTGGGGCTTGGAGCAGCCTGGGACAGTGGGAGGTGTCCCTGCCATGGCAGGGATAGGAATGAGAAGATCTTTAGTCCCTTCCAGCCCAAACCATTCTGGAATTCCAGTTTTATGGTCAGCAGAGTTTCTTACATGTGAGAGTTGTCAGCCCAGGCCCAGCAGATTTTGGATATTCCCCTGGGATGAGGAGTTTCCCCTGTGTTTGTCCTTCCCTCCTACTCCTGAGTCAAATAATCCTCTCTGGGCAGTGATGTGTCCATTGACTGCCCTGCACATAAAAGGAGAAAATATTGGATTCAGCTGGAGAGGAGGAAGGGAAGCACAGCTTTGCTTCTCACCCTGATCGATCCCACTCGTGTGGGTGCTGAGGCTTCTTAAAGGAGAAAATGAAGTTTCAGTTGTTGTCAGAGGCAGCAGTGAAATTACCTCTGCAGTTCCAGCTGAATGAACAAAATTTTATTTATTCTCTCAAACCAAACAGGAGATAAAACACTCACACCCTGTATTTTGTTTGTACATCATCATAGCAGCATTTTCCTGCTTGAGGATTAACACCAATTGTGCTTGGATTTGTTATTTACAGGTTTCACCACTGGGCACCTTGCCTTTATTGAGTAGGAAAATCAAAAATTGCCCTTGCATGACATAAAGGCAGAGCTTTTAACATGGGAGGTCGCTGCCTGCTCAGTGGCACCTTCTGATCTACAAAGTGGGGTCAGCACAAAACGTTTCTGTCTCAAAGATGTTCAACACCCTGTGAGTTCCAGCTCTGCCAGACCTTGCCCTCGTCTGCTGGGGCATCTCACACCCACTGCAGAGGGGCTGGAACATGTCCAGGGCAGGGAATGGAGCTGGGAAGGGGCTGGAGAATTCCTGAGGGAGCTGGGAAAGGGGCTGAGCCTGGAGAAAAGGAGGCTCAGGGGGACCTTGTGGCTCTGCACAAGTCCCTGACAGGAGGGGGCAGCCGGGGGGGTCGGGCTCTGCTCCCAGGGAACAGGGACAGGAGGAGAGGGAACGGCCTCAGGCTGGGCCAGGGGACCCTCAGGGTGGATATTGGGGAATATTTCTTCATGGAAAGGTTTGTTCAGGCCTGGCACAGCTGCTCAGGTGCAGTCCCCATCCCTGGAGGGATTTAAAATCCATGTGGATGTGACACTTGGGGACATGGGGTACTGGTGGCCTTGGCAGTTCTGGGGAATGGTTGGACTCCATGATCTTGAGGGCCTTCCCAACCTTCATC
Organism: Zosterops lateralis; assembly: GCF_965231275.1. Taxonomy (NCBI): domain Eukaryota; kingdom Metazoa; phylum Chordata; class Aves; order Passeriformes; family Zosteropidae; genus Zosterops; species Zosterops lateralis. Next base: position 26,067,754 of record NC_139768.1, read on the forward strand.
ATTCCATAATTTTCTCGTCATCTTTGCTGCATTTCCCTGGCTCTGTGCAGGGCTGGAGCAGGTGGAGGAAGTCAGAGGTGATAACAGAATCATGGAATTATTTAGGTCAGAAAAACCCTCCAAGAGCACTGAGTCCAACCATCCCCCAGCACTGCCAAGGTCACCAGTGTCCCATGTCCCCAAGTGCCACATCCCTTTGTCCAAGTGCTGTTGTCATTAATTTAGGCAAAGCAAGGTGCTAAAATATTTTTGTGATTTCCAAACCTGTCCGTCTAAATGTGTTTTAAAGGAATTCTGAAATCAACCAAGTGACCCACCCCCCTGCCCCGCCCCAACTTCCTCTGTTGTTCAAAGCAGCTTCCAAAAATAATCTGTGTTTGTCATAACCTGAAATTCCCATGCAGGAGTCAATTTAAACAGCTGTGACCACCCCATAATTATGATTTGTCACAGACTAATATTTACTTTTTTCATTCATTTAAAGCCCCATTTGTTTTACTGTGTATGAATTAAAAACAAAGCGTCGTGTTGGTCCCTGAATGCATAATTGCAATTAAGGTGGTGTCTTGCAGAAATAATACATGGAGGGTTAATGTGGACCACGAGCTGGTTTTAATTCTGCCTTTGTGTTTCTCTACAAGTGAATTATCCTAGGGTGGTACAGAGAAAATCACAGTTATTTGTAGCTGGGCTGTAACGTTGTGTTTTTAATGGGGCTATTTTTAATGAGGGCTCGTAGCCTGAATTGTTGATGAAAAGCAGATTAGTTCTGTTTGCTCATTCCACGAGAGGTGAGAGGCTCTGAGCAGTGTTTGTGGCCCCAGTTGGGAACTTTCCTGAAGGAAATTAGGGACCTTCTGATGAAAATGTCAACACTTGGAGAGTTCAATCACAGGAGGGCTCCGCACAAGTCTCTGTTTCTCCCTTTTTAATGACTTTAGGCTCTTAAACATTTCATGATGCCTTGGGAATAAAATGATGATATATACCAATATTTTATATTTTGTCATGAATTACAGATGTGAGTGAATGTGACCTAAATGAACACACTCCCTATTACAGGAACAACATTGGAGTGGTGTCATCATTTAATTGTCTCTTATGTCTTGGACTAAATCACAAGTTTTGAGGCCCATTTGCACCATTAAATGCTCTGTGGGGGAGGGAAGAAGCATCTAACTTAAATATTAATTAAGTTAGAATTTCCCAATTTTAATACAGCAAAATTAATATTAAGGTAGATATTTAAAAAAACCCAAACCCACAAACCCTTTATTAGTTCCCCCAATAAAATTTAAATGACTCAACCTAAACATCAAATGGGAGAGGCAAGTATTTCTAAATAAGTGAGAGAAAAAGGAAAATCTTAAAATATGCAGGAAAAATGTTTATCTCAGATAGGAAAAAAGTAGGGGGAAAAGTAAAAAATTGAAATCTTTTGCAATATTTTGTGGAACACTTATTGCATGTTTTCTCTTAAAGTACTGTTTTTAACTGAAAACCAGGCAGAAAAAGCTAATTCCTGAATTTCTCAATCCCTGTTTCTTCAGCAGTGACTCTCAGACCTCTTTGGCCTCTGGGTGTGATCGAAAGCAAAAGCTTTTTTTTTTGTGTGGCTCCTGTAACATTCAAGCTTTGGACTGTAACACTATAAATTATAGCCCAGGTTTTGTGCTGCCACTTTTAGTATCCTTTGGGATCCATTTTCAGGGATCAATGTTTGGATATTGCTGATGTTAAAGATGGAATTACTTAAAATCTGGACAACCTCTGTGTGCCATTCTGCTTTTAATTTCTCTGGAAAAAATCCAGGAAATGGAGCTTTTTACCTTGTATAAACCTTTGATCCCATTGATCACTGCTGGCCTAGATCACTCCTGCCTGCTGCCAGGCTTTCCAGAATATCTGCTGCAGATGGAGCTGAAAACTCTGGCAAATCTGCTCTGCACAAGCATCAATATCCATTGGAAAAGCAGATTTTTCCTTGCCCTTCATGGGTCATTGGATGCCAGAATCCCTCTGCATTCCAGTGTCAGTCCCTGCATCCCATTCAGCTCATTCCCAGCTTTGTTAGGCCCTGCTTTGCTGATATCGTCAATTTTTAGTGACCAGGCAGTGTTGCCCATCTCATGTGGATGCTCAAACATCACTCAAGCCAAAGATGAAGGAATTGTGTATTGGTTTAGTCCTGGAATGGTGAGTTTGGAGCAACCTGGGCTGTGGAACGTGTCCTTACCCATGGAATGGGATGATCTTTATGGTCCCAACCCAAACCATTCTGGGATTCTCTTAAATAATCCTATAAAATGAGAATGGCTTTAGGTGTTACTCCATACATAAGCATTGGGTGAAAAACCTCAACCTGAACATTTGGTTTGGTTGTGTTTTCTTGGGTGAGAAAATCTGCTGTCAGGACTAATCTGAATTTTTCCCCACTTAGGTTTTTTTTTTGCTTCTGTGAGCCATCAAATAATTGCAGTCTACTCCCAGAGAAGCTGCTGGCTTTCAGTGCCATTGGCAATATAAATCTTCTATCTAGAGAGCCAAACTGTGCAATTCAGGCCAGGGAAGAGCATAAAGGAGCAGAAATGGTGCAGAAATGTTATTTGGGCCTTGTGCCCAACTCTACTTTGCCCCAGTGCAGGAGAACCAGGCCAGGGGCATTGATTTTTGTGGAGGCATTGCCTGATTGTCTTGTCCTTGTGAGGTTCAGGAATACTTTTCCATATGGGAATTAACTTCCCTGGCACTGCATCCCCCCGTGTGCACTGTGGGATTGATGGTGCTCCAGTGTGCTGGTGTCCAATTCCCAAATTCCAAGTAAATAAACCTTGCACAGTTTTGGAGAATTCCTTATTGCCATGTCCACATTAAAGCAAACTTTTCCATGGCTCTGCCTTGGGAAGGTGAGGATTCACCCAAGGGCAGCTGTACCTGGAGGTCCTTGCACTGTCTCAAACTCACCTGTCAGAAATCAAATTTTAATCCTGTGGTGCTCTAAAACACTGTTTGTATTTCAATAGCCAGAGAATTTCCTGTTGTTTTAACAATTGTTTATCCACACAGCATAATTTAGTAGCTTAGAGAGCTTTCTTGGGATTAACAGAGGGAGTGAAATAAAAGTATTGCAAAAAGGAAATCACAGAGAACCTGATTTCAGGGAATCCCAGAATGGTTTGGCTTGGGAGGGACTTTAAAGCTCATCCAGATCCACCCTGTGCCATGGGCAGGGACATCTTCCACTGTCCCAGGCTGCTCCAAGCCCTGTCCTTGGGCACTTCCAGGGATCCAGGGGCAGCCACAGCTGCTCTGGGCACCCTGTGCCAGGGCCTGCCAACCCTCACAGGGAAAGATTTACATCCACAGTTGCATTTCATTACTTGTTCAATATAAACCACTTTTTATCCAAGCCTTTGTCCCATTGACACACTTGGCTGTGTATTTGTGACCCTGACTGTGTTTGCCTCTTAGGCTTTGATTTCACCAGGCAGAAATTAATCCCCAGCTGGAAAATTCTGGGAAGGATTGGCATATCCAAGCCAGCACCAAATCCTCCCTGGCCTTGAGCCCACTCAGAGGCTGCCCTGCAGCTCCCCACACCTTGGTGAGATCCCTGCTTAAAGGCTGGATCTGTTGGTGGGGTTAGGAATGTCCCTCTGCTGTCCTGCAGACCAGAAAACCCCCATTATTCATGGCATTGTGTGCCCTGTGAGGCTGATTTTTGTGCTGTATCACCTGGGACTGTTTCAGTGTGCAGTGCCTGGTGTGTGGGGTGCTTGAAACCTTCCCACAAAGGCAGAAATCCTGCTCAGAACCACTGAGGGACTCATCCTGCTGGGGGGTTCCTGTTACTGGCAGGTTTTGGAGCACCCTAGGGAAGCATTGATTCCACTCCTGTCTCGCTGCTCCAAAGAGAATCAGGCAGAGTACTGGGGGAGAATGGGAAGAGCAAAGCAGGGACCTTGTCCAAAAGTTAACAGCTGGGACATACTGGAGAGAGACCAACAAAGAGACAGAGATGATGATGGGTCTGGATCATCCTTCACATAAGAGACTGAGAGAGCTGGAATTGTTGAGTCTGGAGAAGTGAAGGCTCGGGGGGATCTTATCAATGTATATGAATACCTGGAGGGACAATATAAAAAGAACAGAGTCAGGTTCTAGAATAGGCTGCCCAGGGAGGGGGTGGAGTCACTGTCCCTGGAGGTGTTTGAGGAAAGACTGGATGTGGCTGAGTTGATAAGGTGGTGTTAGGTCATAGGGTGGACTTGATCTCCAAGGTCTTTGCCAACCTACTTGATTCTGTTTATACCAAGTCCTAATACACTGGGTATTAATCCTGAGACTGATGCCTTAAGTTTGAGCTTTTATGTTTTCCACATTCTGTGCTGCCCAGGGGTGCAGTTCTGAGCTCCCAGTCAGTGTCACTCAGCTCTGCACAGAGCAGGGACACAAAACAAATCCTTTTCCTGCTGCACACCAAGGACAACTTTCAGGCCCAAAAGCACAAACAAGGGTGGCTGAAGGGAGGAACAAGAAGGATGGGACCTCACAGCCTGCAGCTGGAATTGGACAATTAAACCCCAAGATGCAAACAGACCAAAACTTATAAAAATGTAAGACTTTGTGACCAGTCAGCCATTTTTTGTGATCATTTTTGGGTCCACTTTGGGTGTAGCCCTGGCCAGGCCGTGTCCCGCCCAAGGTGTACCTTAAAGGCCTTACAAAAAATCTCTGTTCTCCAGCTCTGTCCAGTCTCTGTTTCAGGTCAGCCTTTCCAAGGCATCAAGGCTACTTGGTTTTTCTCAATTTTTTTCCACAAAAAGAAAGTACTAAAAAAGATCTTTCAAAGCAAACCAGAGTAGAGTGCTGCATATTTATCCCAGGGGAGCTCTTCCCAAGGACCCATTGCATGCAGCTCACTACAGCACACACCTTGTAACAGTGTTGTAACACACCCCACTGCTTCCCTAAAACGTTTTGTGTCACTTTTATATCTGAGAGCCACCCTTGGATCAAACACAGGCTTACCTAAAGCTCCAGCAAGATTTTTTTTTTTTTTTTCACTTTGCCAGCATTAGTGTTCCCTTCACAAAGCTGTCAGCTGCATAAGCAGCCATGGCACGGCCCAGCAGAGCAGCTGCTGCCGTTTATCCCGCTCATCTCTTACAAGAAATCACATTTTAACCTCTTCCCAGGGAGTCCCTGCTCGTGTGTGTCTGCCGGGGAGATGGATTCCAGTTTTGTGAAGGTTCAGCTCTTCTGGGCAGTGCCTCTGTGCTGGTGATTGCTTGGACTAGAAAATGAAAGTCATGGGAAGGCATTGGGATAATTCAGCTCCCATGGAAACTTTCTGCCATCAGAATGAACTTCAGATTTTGGGGGAAACTTCAGCAAATGGAATTTCTGAACACACCTGACTGGTGACCCCAGCACTGAAGAGGTGACAACCCAACCTTTGCAGATTGCTTTCTTTTTCCTCATTGCTATTCTCTGGTAGAATTTGATAAATTAAATACCCACAGGAGAAAAGGGACATTCTTTTCCAAGCAGCATCATGACATTTGTTTAGCCAGGTGCAATTGTCTTCCCAGTTGATGGCAAGATGGATGAGAATGCCAAATAATTTGAAATGTAGCAGATCAATTCTATTGATTTATCCATAAGTAGCTAAAGTGGCCTTAATCACCTCCAGTATCCATGGAAATGGGGAAGGAGCAGAGGCCAGTGCTGTCAGCAAAGAGCAAGGGAGGTTGCCCTGCTGCAAACCCTGAGGCACTGTGAAGGATTTGAAAACGTGTTCAGCCAAATTCAGCCGGAACTTCCATGCTTTGCAGGAAAATTTCCCTGTGGTGTCCTTTCCCAACCTTTCCATGAATGTCTTCTGTAATTATTTCTCTTTCTGGACCGAACGTTTGTATGAAAAGCAATGCAACAGAAAAAACCCCAAACATCTTCTTCTATATTGATTTTTAGCACTGCAAAAAGTAGCTGAATTCCTTTGTGAAATCAAAGCAAAACAAGAACTGAGGTGAAAAGTTGGGCGGTGAGGCCTTGGCCCAGAGAAACTATGGTTGCTCCATCCCTGGAAGTGTCCAAGGCTAAACTTGGAGCAGCCTGGGACAGTGGAAGGTGTCCCTGCCATGGCAGGGGTGGCACTGGATGAGCTTTAAAGTCCCTTCCCACCCAAACCCTTCTGGGATTCTGTGATCCTTCCAGAGGGGAAGGTGATGATTTCTGTTCCTAGCAAAGGCTTCCTGCATTTTGTTGAGTATTGCACTACAATGAAATGCTTGTTTAATAACTCACCTGATGGCACAGATCCCTTCCAGCAGCACTCCAACAAATTACATTTGTTTGAAATTACAAGCTCTGTTGGGAGTTTTTGCCAACTGCCACAATAGAAAGTCTCATGGAATTCAGCAAGTCTGCTTCCTTTAGAATAATAACTTTGGAGTAGAGGAATAGTAACACTGTCCACTTGCAAGAGATGCTACTTTGCCAGCATTGTAGCATTAGCTCAAAACTCCTAAATTAAATTGTCTGTTTGCATTTCCATTAGAAAAATGTGATTTCTTTTATTACTCTGCCATAAAATTCTCCAGGTGCTAAAATTGAGTATGGACAGTTCTACCCACGGAGTTAGATGTAATTCCAGGAGGCAAAGTTGCTTTGGGAAACAGGATAGAAGGCTAAAACTTCCTCTCCTGTACTCAAAGTCAACCAAAAGGCACAGCTGAGACCTCAGATGCATGGTGAAGAGAGGAGGAGACTGAGGGCAGTCAGATCCAGGGTTGTCTAAGTACATCCCAATCCCTGGAGAGACTCAAAGCCCACCTGGGCACAGCCCTGAGCAGCTGCTCCAGAGGCACCTTGGAAAAAGAATCTACTGTGCCTCTGGCAGGGCCCTGGCTATTGGTAGTCAGCCCACAAGTTTGTCCTTCAGCGTTTTGTAACTCAGTGATTTTTCATTCATCTGTCCCCTTTGTTTTAGAGGAGCTGGGCCTGGAATACTGATGAGGGGAGAGCTATCAGTGATTAGAGATAATGTGCTAAAGCCAGGGCTGAAATATTTGTTAGAAAATAGGTTAATAAAGTGACATGGAGCACCTGTGCTGCTGTGGAGCAGGCATTATGAGGAGATTATGCTAATGTGGGTATTTAGTAGCAAGTCTTCTTTGGGATTACTCTTTGCTATTATCATCCTCAGCCCAGGAATTGTAATTCAAAAGGCAGCAAATGATCAAGGATTTAGTGTCTCTTTTTTTTTTTTTTTTTTTTTTTTTAAGTTTTGACTACTCTTTAGCCTGCTAAATTAGAGGAAGCTGCAAGGAATCTTTTAAACACTTTTAAAATGCTCTTTAAGAGAAAGAAGTGGTTTGGGCAGGGATGTGTAAATATAAAGAAGTGTTAAATGAAATTAATTCGTGGTGGGCAGCTGGTAGGCCTGGAGGTGCAAAGGCAGGTGAAGAGGGAAAGTAAAGAGACAAAAATGGGGAAAGGAGAAAACTGGCGGAGATGCAAGGGCACCTTCAGGCTGAGCCAGTTAAATGACTTTGAGTCTCTTATGGTGAGACACCTCAAATTCTGGGGGCAGTTTTGGACCCTTCTCAACAAGACAAACATGGAGAGGCTGGAGCATGTCCAGGGCAGGGAATAGAGCTGGGAAGGAGCTGGAGAATTCCTGAGGGAGCTGGGAAAGGGGCTGAGCCTGGAGAAAAGGAGGCTCAGGGGGGACCTTGTGGCTCTGCACGAGTCCCTGACAGGAGGGGACAGCCGGGGTGGTCGGGCTCTGCTCCCAGGGAACAGGGACAGGAGGAGAGGGAACGGCCTCAGGCTGGGCCAGGGGAGATTTAGGTTGAACACCAGGGAAAAATTCTTTTTTTTAATTCATGAGTAAGAAAAAAGCTGTTTAAAATGGTGCTTTGCAAGAGGGATGGAGGGGTTTGAGGTGAAGGGTGTTCAGAGAAGGCTTTGCTGTGCTGTTTGTGCCTTCCTAAACCTTTGCTTGGGTTTGGATTCTGCTCTGGGATTCCCAGGTCTGGGGCTGTTGTTTCCCACCCAGCCTGACAAGAGAAGAGGACTCTGTCTCCTGTCAGCACATGGAATTTGTCTCCCAGAGAAGCAGGAGCTCAGGCATGGGGAGCATGATGATGTGCAGGAAGGCTGATCAGCTGCAATAAGGCATTCATTATCCTTCCATCTAAATTAACTGAAATCACATCATAATAGTGCCTTTTAGAACCTCACTCCAAATTCCCTCTCTTTTATCAAATTATCACCTAAACCAAAGTTACCTTGAGCTGTATTTGTGTGTTCTTGTTTAGATAAGTATTCTGCCATTAAGGAAGTAATTTTGTCATTCTTTTTCCTTCCCTTTTTTTTTTTTTTTTGGATGTTTGCTTAACGAATAGTGGGGAGGACACTGCTTGTTTGTATTGTTTCTTTCTCTGTCAGAAATTTTCCTGTCAGAAATATTTTGCATAAACACTTAGACTGTAAATCCAAATCCCTGGGTACTGAAGGTAGCTAAATCATGTGCAAAATGGCATAGGCTGTAAAAATATTTCCACTTTTTCAATATTTCTCTGTGGACTGTTCCTCCAGAGCAGTGTTTTCTGCAGAAGTAGTTGGATGGATGTTCCTGCACCCAGCTTTCCTCAGCTCCTGCAGCTCCTGCAAATACTTTCCAACAATGTCAGAAGCTGAGTGAGAGAAAACGGGGCACAGAATGCTTTTAAACATGAGCAAATCAGGGCACTTGACTAATTAGGAGGGAGAATGGCAGAATAAAAAGCGACTGAACCTGAGAAAGGGCTAAAAAAAAATGGATTGTTTGGCACAGTGACTCCAGTTCCATTTATAAATCGAATCCCTCTGTCCCTCCTTCATTTACAATTGCCACTGGAAGTCAGGATTTGATGTATGTTCCCAGCCCTCCTGGAGGCAGTGAGGTTGTTTGGAGGGAAAAAAAAGGACCTTTTGGAAAACTACAGAATCCAACCATTAATTTTTGCTCTGTTTGGTGAAGCAATCTCTGCATCCACAAAGCAATTAAGCACCTATGGGCCTTGTGGAAGTGAATGATAATCAATAACAGGAAACATTCCCAGGAGTCAGGAGTTGAAATTGAAGTCAGTTCATGAACCAGCAGCACATTCCTGGATGGATTAACTGTGGAGTGAGAACAAGAAAGGGGCAGAAATCACTGGAGAAATGAGGACTGCCAAAGGCAGGGCAAGGTGGATGTACCCAAGCAGGTCACTGAGATTTGGTCACCTGGGTTTTTTATTTTTTCTTTGAGATTTTCTGCTTTTTATGACCTGTATTTACTCATGTTGACCTCTGCCATGGTTCCTTTTCCCCTACCTTCTCTCACCTGTGCTCTCAGCCAGGCTTTTGTGTCACATTCAAAAGTGCTGGGCAATTCACTCTTCCTGCTGGGTCATGGAGAGCTGATAGAGGTCTGATCAGGAAATGCATAAACGGGGATGAAATCCCAAAACATCCTGGTGGCAGAGGAAGGGTTCTGGGGACACCTTGGTCTCTTTCAGGGGCTCCAAGAGTGCTTGAGAGAGACTTGGGACAAGGGAGGAAAAAGGAGAAATGGCTTTAAGCTGAAAATGGGAAGATTTAGGTGGGGTTTGGGCAGGAATTGTTCTCTGGGAGTGTGGGGAGGAGCTGGGACAGAATTCCCAGAGCAGCTTTGGCTGCCCCTGGATCCCTGGCAGTGCCCAAGGCCAGGCTGGACACTGGGGCTTGGAGCAGCCTGGGACAGTGGGAGGTGTCCCTGCCCATGGCAGGCACAGGACTGGGTGGGATTTAAGGTCCCTTCCAACCCCAATCAAAATGCTTCTGATTCTGGTCTGTAAAGACCTGGAAGGTCTCTAAACACAGCATTAGAGGACAGTCCCTGCCTCAGAGGATCAAACTACAACAGAAGGAATCTGTGGATGCCCTTGGAGCCATCCCCATCCCCCCTTCCCCAGAGCTCAGACAAAACCTTCCTCTGTCCAGGGTGTTGATTTTGTTCTTTGGTGGATTTTTATGCCCTTCTTTCTTCCACATATCCTGAAGTGACTTCATTCTGTAATCATATTCCTTCTATTCCAATCACATAATAGAAAATGTTAATTTCCTGCTTTTAATTGGGTTGATAAAGTCTTTTGTCTCACAAATCTTTCCCAATACATTTGGATTAGGTTTTGTTGTCTTACATGGCAGCAGAGTCCATTGTGTTGGGTTCCAGGCTCTGAACTTGTCCCTTTTTCAAAGTTTAACTTCTGTACCTCTTCCTGACATGGATAATAAATTCTTTTGTTCATTGAAACTGAATTTCAAGAAGAGCACTTCTTTTTATGCACGCGCAACTGGGAGCCAATCTTCATTATTAATTACAGCGAGATAAGGGCTGGCACTGCCAGGGATGCTCTCCAGCTGAGAGTTTGGATTATTTATCCCTTGGCCCAGTGATGTCCACCTTTTATCCTTGAGAGTGTTCCAGCAGCCAATTCCTTTCTTCTTCAGTACAGAGCTGTTGCTTTTGGGTTAATTCCACTTATTCTGAAGAGCCACTTTTTGCTTCATTCTCCATTTTCTCTAACTTTTGACAGTGAGGTTACTGAAAATTGTCAGGACCTGCTTTGGAGGCGGAAGAGGGATTTAACTAACACCTGGAATGATAAAATATTTCATCTTCCTCTTTCAGTTTTTATTTGGGCATAAACCTGAAGCGTTTTTATATTCATGAGTTGCAGCAACTTCCCAGGTGATAACAAAGCATTGCCCAGGTTACAGCCAAGAATTCATCCAGCAGGGTTTTTTTTACTATTGAAATTCTCTCTTCAGAGTAGTGATCTTGCAACTTGCTACTTCTTCTTACCAATATTTGAATAAATATTTTTTTAAAAGCTTAATGTCATTAGATAAAAAACATCTTAATTTTGCTGTTTGCTCTTGGCACTGGAGGTGCTAAAATATCCAGAAAAGTGCTGTGAGGTTTGCCATGACATTTGATTTGCAAATGAAGATAGACTGTAATAATAATTGTAGGAGTAGAAGTAGGAGTAGCAGTAGTAGAAGAAGTAATAATAATAATAATAATGGTGATGATGAGGATGATGTTCTGTTGACTGTCACTGGGATTTCTCCACTGACCTGTATAGGAAGTGTTCTATCCAGTCACAGAAGGATTGATCATATCAAATCAAAAATAAGTTTTGATTCCAATAATTCAAAAATCAACATTTGTCTCTCCATCTCTTCTTTGGGATGTTCCTTTATGGAAAATTGGAGGAATTCCTGGCTTCCTAAACCCCCCTGACACCCAGGGGTTGTTTAATTCCAGCTCCAGTTGAACACACATTCTGTGCTCTGCTCCTTTTCCTTGCTGGCAAATACTGCAGAGTTTGTATTATTTGTTCTTTGTTGGTATTCCCTGGAATTAATAGAAGGGAAAAATGAGAGTTACAATTGAAAGAAAAATAATAGTATATAAACTAATGAGATTGTGCCAAAGCTTAATTAGATGGAATAGATTGAATACGTTACAGTGGTGTCTTAAGGCAGCATCATTAAGTTGGAGGCACAACCCTGCCTGAGTTGGAACCATTTTTATGTCCATGAGGAAGCAGCCTTGGATGGCCCCTGCACCACGTGAAATTGTTAATTCTGGGGGAAGATTTACAGATCTCATTGTATTATCAGCTTTCAAAAGCACAAAGCAAAGCAGGGATAAGGAGAGGATAAAGCTGGTGATTGTCTGATCACACAGATAACTTTGGTTTCAATCTTAGTTTGTGCTACAGCTCGGTAATTGAATCATAGATCTCAAATCCATATATTTTGGAGCAGTGCAGGGTGTTCATTTGTGTGCTGGATTCAGTTCATTTATAAATCTCTTAATGAAGGGCTTGCCCAAAACACTGACAAAGACGCTGAATATGGGCTGAAGTGCTGAAATTCCTCCTTGAGTGTGCTGGGTGCAAATGCCTCTGTCATCTTAGTTATAAAAAATAATATTATAAAACACACCTGGATATATGTATGTACTTGATTTTTATGTATATTTGCTTATATTTTAAATACACTTTTATATTTTAATTCTTTTTGTATTTTCCTTTCTGAATTTAATTTTAATTTTCCCATTTAGATCCTTTCTTTCTCCTCTGGGATTCTGCCATGGGGTTGATCTGACCTTTTACTACAAATACTTCCCAGTTGCATCGATTTTTTCCCTTTATTAATTTCTTTCAATATATAAATAAATAAACTCTCTTAGTCTGCTGATGAATTTATGTACATATTGATATATTTATATAAATGCATCAATATGTTCATAAATAATCTCTTGGCAACACATTGCCCATACATAAATATATTTATATATAAATATATTAATATATAATATAAAATATATATAAACAATGTCTGTTTCCATCATGTTGCCTGTGCATGATCTGGAGGCTTCTTTTCTCTTGGATACCAAACTTTCAGCTAAATATTAATTTTTTTCAGGAGAAATTGCCAAGTATCTTAAATTCAGTACAAACCCTTTCTAGCTGGTTTGTTTTAAATAATTCTGCCTTTTTTTTTTCTTTTTTTTTTTTCTTTTTACCAGCCTGAAGGAAAATCAACTTTTTTTATTTGCAGTAGTGAACTTTCTTTTTCAAGATTGGTTTTGGGGTGGGGAAAAAACAAACCCAGAACATGTCAGGAATGGTTTTCATCATTTTGGGGGACTCTGAGGAGACTCAAATCTCTCCCCCAGCCCACTCCAAAGAGCAGCTCATTTGTCTGGGCATTAGCTGGCAGCTGCACAGCATAAATTCTGAGTTTGCAGGGGGAATCTCATGTTTGTTTTGAAAATGGAGATCAGGCTACCAAGGAATAATCTGTTTATATTTCAGCACCATGAATATGTAGTGCCCTACTTCTCCTGTGCCATTTGGTTTTCTCTTTCAAGCTTGTCAGGCCAACTCCTTTTGCAATTTAAGAAGCATTTTAGAAACTCCATAAACTACAGTGGGTACTGAATTAGCATTTTGGAAGTAGAGCAGTGAACAATGCTTTAAAGATTGTCCTTCAGCAGCATTTCTGTTGTGCCATAAGTGGAAAGTTTTTTTGTCTCGTGTGCTTAAAAACGTGGTTTTCTTGACCTCAAAGTTAAAATACAACCAGTTGCTGGTCTGGGTTAGACACAAGACTGTAACTTTAAAAATGTATGTCTATATAGTGCTAATAAACAGAATTTTTAATGATCTCTTGATTATGAAAAGATATTTTAAAGACAAGTGATTTTATCCCAAACACTCCCTCTGTTTCTGCATATGCTAATTTAGTTGATTAATTTGGAGAACATCTGCATAGAATTCTGTACACTTACCAGTGGTGAGATCACACTGCTTTTCAAGTATCAGCCTCAAATTTCACTTTCCAGACAGACTCGGATTTTGTGTCTAATTGGGATGCCAAATATACAAAGGTAGCCCAGAAGTGTGTAATTATGTAATTTTCTCTTGATCTTTCAGAGTCTTCCTGCGAGCAATTAATCAGTATGCAGATATGCTAAACAAAAAATTCCTTGATCAAACCAACTTTGAGTTACAGGTAAGAAAAAACTCCCGGCTTTAATGGAATAAATGTTATTAATTTCGTAAATTTTTTGCCTTTAACGTGTCGGTTTTGTGAGTTTATTCATGGTTGTATTATCCCAGTTAAATCATTCCAGACTCAGCAGTTGTTGCGATCTGTTCCTGACTTGTGGGTCTTGTCATGGAATCACAGAATCACAGCAGGGTTTGGGTTGGGATTCTGCTTGAATCATCAAAACACAAAGAATTGGGATTTGTAGCTGGGAAAGATTTGTTGGAAACATAAAGGCAACGAGGAGCTGTATTAAGAATTTATCAAGAAACACCATCTCTGTGGTGTCTGTTCTTTTCTCCTTGAAATATTTATGTGCATAATTTAGAGACTTTTAAGTTGTTTTGTAGGTGTGTAGGGAAACATTTCAGAGAATTAATGGAATATCTTCTTGTCATTTTGGGGCCTTTCAGCTCTGGAACAACTATTTCCACCTGGCTGTTGCTTTTCTTACGCAAGAATCTTTACAACTGGAGAATTTTTCAAGTGCTAAAAGAGCAAAAATCCTTAACAAGTAAGTCCTGCTCATCATCTATGTCATGGCCAAGAACATGAGGTCTGTCTATTGCCATAATTTCAATTTAATTTCTTTGCTAAATCTATTCAAATTGAGATGCAATCAGGGGATAATGAAAGATTGGGTTGAAAAACATGAATCAAGTGTTGGGTGTGTTTGTGCCCTGGCATCGAGATCTGAATTTCGCCACTCGCCTCTGATGAGTTCAGTGTGGGATGTTCAGGAAGTCAAGGTTCTCAGAAGTGTTAACATGTTATAAAACTGCATTTTGAAATCACTTCAGCTTTGTGCTTCTTCCAATCTCATTTTACATCTGCTCTTTATTGTTAATTTATCCCTGACCTCTGTTTGGGGGGAATTTTGGTTGCTCCTGCCATTTCCACTGGGCTCTCCCTGAAGGATGGGTTGGGATAAGTACAGTCATTTCCTGCTTCTGAGGGATGACATTCCCTGCCACCAACCAGTCAGCATCTCACAGCAAAGGAAAGCTGTCTAAAGGGGAAAAAAGCCTGGAACATGAAGATTTTATTTAACCAGAGTGATTAAGCATGGAAAAGACCTCTAAGATCATGGAGTCAAGGCCACCACTGCCCCATGTCCCCAAGTGCCACCACATCCTTACAGCTTTTAAATCCCTCCAGGGGAGGGAAACTCCAGCTGAACAACCAATTCCAGTGCCTGGCCACCCTCTGAGTGAGGAAATTTTTCCCACTCTCCCTTTATCCTCCCCTGGCACAACTTGAGGCTGTTTTCATCTTGTCCTGTTGATATTTCTCCTGCCTTTTATTGGTGTTCCACAGAAGTGACTTTATTATTACATAACTAAACACCAAACTCTGAAAAAAAAGCAGTTTTGTGATTTCAGACAGAGTGTATAGATTCTTTTTCTGTAGCATAATACTTGGGAAGAACAGCTAGAAAGGCTGGTGAGGTCTCAAAAATGGGGAATTTCCAAGCTGTGATTCCTTGAACAGGCACAGCTCAGGCTCCTGGTGTGCACAATAAATAAAATATGTCTGTGTAGAGAAAGAAAATGCATTTTGTATCCCTTCACCTTCCCACTTCAGGTCTTTCTGTCTATTATTATGATAAGAGAAATCCCAGGGAGAGTGGGGACAGTTCATCACTGCTGCAGTGACTTGATTTTAAAGGCTTTTTGCTCCTTGTGCAGCTTTTAGGTTTTGATCAGAAAATTCAGGAAGGGCTCCACATCCCATCCCCTTTTATGGGAGCCAAGTTTTGCCCTGCAAACTCCACCTCTCCCTCCTGAGTTTTGAGGTGTTTCCTTTGGAGTCTGTGCTCTACCTGAGCCTTGAAAGAGAATTTTAAAGCATTTTAGGATCTGCTCTACCTGGAACTCGTGGGGCTTCCTTGATGAAACAGGAATATTGACAAGTTCAGTGGAAAAGTGGTGTCAAGCAGAGCTCAGGGTTTGGGGCATGTGCTGTAAATACCATAAATAACATTATAGATAAAGGGTTTTTAAGGAAATCGAGCTGGTAGTGCAGAGCCAGGTGTATTTTATTTAAGGAAATTGAGGTGGTATTGTAAAGGCAGATAGATTTTATTTAGGAAATCGAGGTGGTGTTGCAGGTAAATTTTATTCCATTAAATTTAGAATCCCTTTGCTCTCTCTGCCCAGTGTTAGTGAGCACCTACGAGAGCATTTTAGTTCAGCTCAGACTCCTGACCTGAACAAAGAGCCAAAAGCTGAGCTGTAATTGGGCTGGAAATTGCTGTCAAATACATTTGTGGACTGATGATTCCTCTTTGTCAGGATGGGAACCACAGGCACAAATTTTCTTGGAGTGATTTTTATAATAAACAGAGCAGTTTATCTCACTGAAGGAATTGAAGGAATCAACAGGCATTTCTCACTGCTAATAGAAGTAAATAAATTAAGTCATTTTAAGTGGTTGCTTAATAAAGTTTGAAAAATTGTAAATCTTTGTTTGTAATGAATTTGCAAATTGTTATTTTCAGTTTAATCAGGTTTTGGAATCAAGACAATAAATTTGAGATTCAATAAATGCGTGGTCTGGAGGCACTTTCATTGCTGTGTGAAGGCACTTCTGTGTCAAAAGGGATATAATTAATCAGTTAATTCAATCTCACACTCACCCGTCTTTTTAAGTACATATTTCAATTAAAATGTCAAATATTTAATAATTAAAATTTAATTATTGTAATTTGTGGGTTTTGCTAAACATTGCATTTAAGCATTAGATAATAACGGATTCTTAATGATGCAGAAGATTCTCTTTAATCCATATTAATGACAGGGTGTCTCACTATTATCCCCCTGAAATCCTACAAGTTGCCAGATATTACAGTTTGGCTCATCTTGTTATTTAAGTAATGATCTTTAGCTTGCAAATATTCCATGTAGCAAAT
Organism: Zosterops lateralis; assembly: GCF_965231275.1. Taxonomy (NCBI): domain Eukaryota; kingdom Metazoa; phylum Chordata; class Aves; order Passeriformes; family Zosteropidae; genus Zosterops; species Zosterops lateralis. Next base: position 26,084,309 of record NC_139768.1, read on the forward strand.
GCATCCTTGGAGCTTGTTATGGTTCTGATCCCATCGTTAATGAAGCCATTGGGATGATTCCACTCATTAAAGCTCTCCTGGTGCTCATGTGGAGAGGGAGGGGAATGGAAAATGATCCTGAGAGGAGATGGGAGGTTTTGATGCCACCAGCTTTGGGGTGGATGGGCTCCCACCTCTGCCTGGGACCATGGAATGTTGGAATTGTTGAGGCTGGAAACCTTTTTCTCCAAATTTTGATGTTTACAGAAGCATTGCTGAGCTGCTGAGGGTAGCCAGGGAATCTCAATAGTGTGGGTCCAATTTGAGAACCTGTACTGGAATTTCTTCTCTTTTTCAAGGCCATGAATCTGATTTTGAGATTTAGGTCTGTGAATCTGATTTATCTGTTTGTAGGTCTTAGATTTATTTCGTTTTAATGCTGGTTTTGTTTTTCTTTTTAAGATACGGGGACATGAGAAGACAGATTGGCTTTGAGATCAGGGACATGTGGTACAACCTGGGTAAGTATCATAAACATGTGTTGCCTTCAGTGTTCCCAAAAAACAACTTAGAGGGATATTCCTGGAAAAAAATTCAATGCCAGGTTGGATGGGACTTGGAGCAACCTGATCTATGGAAGGTGTCCCTGTCCATGGAATGAGATGATCTGTGATGTCCCTTCCAACCCAAACCATCACATGATTCTCTAAAATCAATTTGCTTTCTCTTGAAACAAAAGTATGCCTGCAGAAAGCTTTGAAAAAACAGGTGATTTAAGAAATCAAGCCACCTCTGCATATTTAATTCACCATCTGGGAAGGCACATCACTCTGGTTAATATTTGTGTGTCTCGTGATTTTGTGGGTTTCAGCCTCTTGCTGAACACAAAGCAAACACATTGTTATGGTGATACCTATTCTGTAGGTTTTCTTACCTTCTTTTCTTCTGTTTAGACTTTCTATTCACAGAAAGTCTAAAATTCCCAGTACCTAGGGTTCCAACATTATTCAAAGGGGTTTTTTTTCCCCTTAAAAATATCTCTATACACACATATTTATATTTACTCCCTTGAGCATACAGTACCTGGGACTGTAGCACCAAGGATGTGTCCAAGGGTTCTCAGTACCTCAGCTTGGAAATTCTGCTTGAACTCTGCTTTTCAGCCTTGCCTGGCTGCATCAGTGACTCAGGAAAGCCTGGGTTGGACCTCCCTGGAGCTTGTAGGTAAATGAGGCAGCTCTGCCTCTCTCCAGCCTAGGCTGCTCTCTGAGTATAATTTGCCTGTACAGGGATTGAATTTCATGAGGAACTGAGTATTTACTGTGACCTGAGTGTACTCGTCTGCCAGATTTCATTTTCCTGAGCTTAACAGCCCAGACACTTCAGCTCTTCTGAGTTTTATCAAAACTTCCTTAAATGATCAGAAATAAACACGTTTGCCACTTCACTTCTATCTCTGGCTGAGCTGTTGTTGCTGAGAGTTGAAAAACCCCAGTATCTATAAGAGAAGAGAGTGCCAAGGGTTCATAAGTATTTGATATCATAGAATTTGCATCCTATCTGCTGCAATGATGAGAAAAGGCTTCAGAGAGCAGCTGAGTTCACTTTTATTAGAAGCATCTTTGGTGAATTAAGTGTCTGGAGAACAGATTAGAGCTTAGTGCACGACTGAGATGTGACTTGACAGGCAGGTAATAAAATCAGTGTCGTGCCTGCTGCTGCATCACCCAGCGTGGGATGCTGGCAGCCTCTGGGTGAGTAATTAGCCAAATCCTTTCCTCTTCCAGGCCCACAGTCCTGGAGTCATGGAATTGTTCAGGTTGGAAAAGGTGGAGTCCAGCCCAGCACTGCCAAGGCCACTAGTGCCCCATGTCCCCAAGTGCCACATCCACTTTTAAATCCCTCCAGGAATGGGGACTCCAGCACTGCCCTGGGCAACCCCTTCCAGTGCTTGTAAATCATTTTGGTGAAGAAATTGTTCACAATATCCACCCTGAGCCTCCCCTGGCCCAGCCTGAGGTCGTTCCCTCTCCTCCTGTCCCTGTTCCCTGGGAGCAGAGCCTGACCCCCCCGGCTGTCCCCTCCTGTCAGGGACTTGTGCAGAGCCACAAGGTCCCCCTGAGCCTCCTTTTCTCCAGGCTCAGCCCCTTTCCCAGCTCCTTTTCTTCTCACTGATATTTCTGGCCTTGTTGGATTCTTATGGATTCTTAAACTTTCCCCAGAATTTACTGGACTGAAAGAAGAAAGTTTGATGGAGACTTTTCCATCCAGCTGTTGTTAACTGAGGTGGTTTTATCCAGGCTGGGCTTTGTGGAGTGCATTGTGCCTTTCACTACTGCTGCTGTCACTGCCTGCTCTTTACAGGTTATTTAGTTGCTCCAGGCTTCAGTTTCTCACCATTAACAAGGATAATAATTTCCCCTGGAGTTTGGGGCATCGATTGGCACAAGGTGTAGTGTTTTCTTCAATATTTCTTTCTGTGCTGTCATGAAAGCCTTTTATTTTTAATGGATTTTTTATAAATGGAGATTATCCAGGTAAGATACCTCTGTGACCTCCTCGAGCTCTAATATCTGTGATTCTCTAAGGTCTATTAACGGGATCATTAATGCCAAAGTGGCACATGTGGAGGGAGTCAGGAAATGGCTGCTTTTCCCAAGAAAAGCTGGGAGAGAAAAGTAAATGTGAGGCAGGAGCCCAGTCCAAGGCAAACTTTGTGCTTCTAAGCAGCACCTTGATTTTCCTCATCTTCTTTATCACACAGAGAGTCCATGTTAGACTCATGGATCATGTTTAACTTCTGGCTCCTCACCAATCCCATCTGTGTCACAGCATCAATTAAGAAGGAATTCCAACTTCCCACTGCTTGGGGATCGATTGGGGGGTGCCTGACACTTTTATCTTGGAAGCTGCACTGCATTAATCAAATTATTCATGTGTGTGTTCAGAAACCAAATCAGAAGTGAAAGGCTGGAATTCTGGAATTCTTCAGCACAGGATTTTTATGTCTGTGCCATTGTGCATGAGATGGGATGAAACCAAACCACCCTGACTTTTGATTTATGGATTAAAGGGTATAGAAAAGCCTCAAAAAATAATATTTTGTCTCATCAGGTTTTGTTTCTAAATACCACTATTAACACACAATGCCTGCTGAGTAAAAACTTCTCAGCTGGGAACAAGACAGTCCTCCAGCTATAATGCACATTTAAAAGTATAATTTTTTTTCTGAAATTAAATAGTAAAATAAGAATTCTTGAAGTTTTTACTTGGCTGCCTGTTTCTGATGTGGGGGGTGCCTCAACAGTCACAACTTCCTATTTTTATGAGCAGGAAAAAAAAAAAAAAGAACATTTATAGTGCAGAACAGTGCTTCAGAGGCTTTTTTCTTTCCATACCACAACCTGAACTTTAAAATTTGTTGCTTTGAGTCACTGTTTTGTTGAAACTGGGGCTTTTTAAACCTTGCTGAGACATTAAGCATCAAACAACCATCAAACAGGCCGTGGCCTGTCTTGGAAATGCAGGAACTCAAAAGGGTTTTGTGATGCAGTTCAGCAAACGGAAGGCCGGGCTCTGACAGGAGGCTGTGTGCACGGGGCTGCAGTGGCACAGGAACTGGAGTGACATTTCAGGTGACATCCTGGTGGCAGAGGTGGCCAGGGAAAGGCCCCTGGGAGGGCAGCACTGCTCTTGGTGACGTCTGAAGCAGCTGGGGGGAGATGGAGAGGAGAAACTCCTCAAGGTGAAGGGGAATGGTTGCTGATGTCCTGCAGCCAGTGCCACCGTCTCTCCCAGGGCTTGACGTCACCAAAGGTGTCTTGACAGGGCCCTGGATGTTGTTGGAAGGTTAAAAATAGCCCTGAACTTTGGGTGTTACATAAATAGAAGTCATTACACATAACCCTCTCTGGGTTAGTCAGGCGTGTTCCCAGCCTGCCCAGGGGACAGGGGAGGCTGCTGGCAAATCACTCACAGGTTTTTGTGGCCCAGATTGAAAAGGGAAGGATATGGGAGGTGAGAATCACACGTCATCCAGCAAGGAGAGCACCTTGGGTTTGGTTTGTGATGAGGTCCCTTCCTGCTGTGTGAGCACGTCCCATGGCCAGGCACAAGACTGAGGGGAAGGTTTTGCATGGGGGAAGTTTTTTTTGCTGCAAGGGGAAGGTTTTTTGGTCAAAGGTGACTTTTTTTGCATGTGATTCTTAAAGCAGCTGCACAAGTTGGTTTGCAGAAGAGACTCCTCAATTTTCTCCCAGAATTGTCACATTTGGAGTCTCTGAATGGGAGTTCCCACACTCCCCCAGAGAGGAAAAAGGTGAATTCCTTGATGAGTTGTTTATCAGACAGGGGGATGGATGCCCTGAGGGCCAGGGGAGCCTTGTTTCCTGTCCTGCTTTGCTCCCAGTGCTTTCTTTAGTGGCCCAGCATCTCCCAGGATCACGTTGTCACAGCAAACCCATGTGTGTCACCATCGATGCGTGTGGGACTGACGTCACCCAGGCCTCCCACCTTGGGGGCTTCCCCCAGAGAGCTGATCATCAAACACATCATCACCAAATCAAAGATTCTGATCTTGTGTGGATTATTCACATCTCAAGTTCAAAAGATGTTCTTCTTCTGAGGGAATTCCTGTGCTTGAGGCAACAGAAAAACCCTCCATGGCACAGGGAGAGCTGGCAGTGTTCAATTGGTGTGTGATGAACAACTTTTGTCACCGTTATTTGTTTTCTGCAGTATTGACTCTGACACTCCTCAGGCATAACACAAGAAATCTGTCACCTGAGAGGCCCAATGTAATAATCCTTGTAGGAGGCTGAGGGGAGCTTTAGGCCTCTCACTTGGTATTCCTGAGCAGCCCCAGCACTGCAGCAGCACCCAAAGTCACCATTTTCGTTGAGTATTAATTTGCCCTGATCCGATTGCTAATGCTAATAGGATTCAGGAGTTTGCCAAATCAAGGAACTTAAATTATATCTGCTAAAAAAAGGAGCGTGTTTTGGTGGTAAAGGATTTTTCTTGATTACATTTGTTGAGATTTATGTTAGTTCTGGTCAAAGTGAAACTACCAATTAAAGACTTCACTGGTTACTGTCACAGTGCTGTAGTGCAGTGGAATAAAAATGAGTTGAAACCTTTTTCTGTCCTGTGCCACTGGTAACTGCAGTGGGGAGCAAGAATTTGAGAGCTGGAGGAAACTGAGGACTGGACTCCCAGGAATCTGGTTTGAAGCACAATACTGGGTATAGAAACAGAGTTTGAACCTGGTTGTAAACATCCCTAACAAGGCATTTGTGAGGAACATCTCCAGCTCTGTCCTGAGCTCCCAGTGGATCCCAGCCTGCTGCTGATGGAGAAATGTGTTTTTATTTTGTTTGTATTTGTATATCAGCTTCTGCCTGGAGCTCTCATGGCTGTGCTGACAAATGAGGTGATGAAACACCAGCAGAAGGTGCCCAGAGCAGCTGTGGCTGCCCCTGGATCCATGGCAGTGTCCAAGGCCGGGCTGGAGCCACTTGGGATGGTGGAAGGTGTCCCTGCATGGCAGGGGTGGAATTGGATGACCTTTAATGTCACTCCCAACTCCATCCACCCTGATGATTTTTCCATGGGCTTATTCACCAGATCATTTGCAGCACACACACTCTGCATCCATTTAGCCAATAATCCAAACAGTAACCTGCTCTTTTTTCCTAGGCCAGTATTTATTAGGTGCCCTGCTCCTGTTCAGCTTTAATTTCCCCTCTCTGTGTGGAGCAGAGAAGGGAAGGGGGGAGGAGCAGCCTCCTCTTGGGAAGCCAAATCTGCAGTCAGGTTTTGCAGGCAGCTCAGCTCCGAGGAAAGGAGACATATTGTGGGCTGGCTGAGCTGTGCTTTCGTGTCTCGAGGCTCTGTTAGGCTGCACTCGTGGTGACACTTTGATAGACTGACACCAAGAACATTTTGTTCACACAGGAGTCTAAATAAGTTAATACAAGTGATGTGCCTTTTAGCCTCCCTCCCTGCCAGCCACACATTGTGTTTTAAAATAAAACCTGGAAATTTGGGCGCGAAAAATAATGTAGTGGGAAATGTGGCGAGTCCCAGCTTGACGACTGATTCAACAGCTCTTCTTGATTGGGATTTAAACAGTTCCTTCTCTCCTGTGGAATTAATAGTAATAATTATAATGATGGTCATCATGATCATCATTATTGTCAAATAAAGAAGAATAATAAAAACGAATAAAATAAATAATAAAATTTATAATAATAAATAATAAATAATTAAAAAGTGTTTCAGTTGAGCCCGATATTAAAACACAATAATACATCATATATAATTATTTATAAAAATATATATTGTGTATATATAATTATATATATGTATATATATGTGTGTGTGTATATATATACACATACATATATATATTGTATTGTTGTGCTCTGTGAGGATTTATTAATTCAGCTTTTACATCATCTTCTACCAAAGCCAGGGGTTGTTCACTCTGAAATGCCCTCAAATGTTTTCTCCTAAAGGTCAGCATAAAATCAAGTTCATCCCAGAGATGGTGGGGCCTATCCTGGAAATGACGCTGATCCCAGAGACGGAGCTGAGGAAAGCCACCATCCCCATCTTCTTTGACATGATGCAGTGTGAATTCCACTCCACCAGAAGCTTCCAGAGGGTAAGCAGAGAGCTGCAGACATTTAAATTTTAAACTGAGGAAGATTTGGCCGTTCTTTGACAAAACATAAGGAGTTTTGTTTTTTCTCGTTTTTCTAAGGAATAATATAATTATGGATTTGCTTATTTCCTCTAACTCCTGAGGGGCTGTGGAGTTTGCATCTGTTGGTTTGAAGTGGTTCTTGAAGGAGAAATTTGCATGTAGTAAATGAAATCTTTGGTTATGGCACAGGAACAAAGACAGATGTCTTAAATTGTCACTGTGACTCACACAAGGAGTTTGCTTCTGAGATAAATTGGACATAAAGGAAGGCTGATAATGTGGCAAAAGTATAACCTGTAAGGATTTATCATCTCTACTCTCTTATAATTCTGATTTTACCTTACCGTTTTATGGGTTTTGAAGAAGAAAAAACTAATCCAGCACTGTCAGTGCTTCTTCTTGCTCTACAGGCACTGCAAAATCTCAAATAGTAATGGAGCATTTTTATTCTATTTTATTTGAACCTGCTGAGAGGAGCCCTTGAATACACACACAGCATCTTTTCCTGATAGCTTCAACTTCTGAAAGACAAGTGCAGTGAAAGAAAGTTTCCTGATATCATTCATCTGACATTGCTTCCCTTGAAACTTTGCTTATGGATTGAGTTTAAGACTAGTTAGGCCAGGCAGGGTTTGGACTAAGCCAGTGGAGCTCGTTCCCACTGTGAGATTTCTGTCAGTTCAGGATATGACCTTGTGAATTTTGTAATAAAGCTTGAGATGTGTTGTTTGCTTTTTTCCCCTTTCTATTGGCAGTTTTCTTTCTTGGATGAAAAACCTTTATCCTTTTCCATACTTTTCTTGTGAACTTCTATTGAGAAGCAGCTCTTAATAAATCTGTAGGCAGAGTAAATGAAAATCTGCATGGGAAGACTTAAGCAAGGGAAATGGCATCAGCTTTATTGCTTTGATTTGTTTTGTGCTGGATGGTGTGTGGAGAGGTTGTGAACTGTGTTTTGGCTTCATCCAATTACTGCATAATCATTTTTTTCTCATGTTTGACTCCAGTGCTACTGTAAAGATTGAAATGCTCGCTGGGATGCCATTTAAACGGTTTCCTGTCAGATGCTCTCTTTTGTTGCTTGTCATTTTTTATTTGTACAATTATATAGATCATGAAAAATCCGAGGGTAACTTTATAGCTAAATTTATGGCCCTCAATTTTCCTGACAGAAGGAAACCAGCTTTGTGTGGAATAGTTGGCTGATTTTAATAAATGAATGTCTTAAATATTTCACTTAGGGCGGGTTTTTTTTGCCATTTGAGAAGAAAAATGCCTCATCCTCAAGTCAGAGATGTCTGGGGTTGTACTTGACATAGTATTCATTCCCTGTGGCAGTGTAACTTCTGTATGGATGTAGCATTGGCGGGACAGGTGGAGAGATAACAACCCCTTTTTCCATGGGTTTAGAGGAACCAGCCACATCCTACAAGGAACAATCAATCTGTCCATTGATCCTGCAGTTCTGAGTTTGCTGAGTATCTCAGGTTGGCCTTTGGGGAGTGAAGATCACAGGCTGGGGAAAAGCAGAGGGTGGAGGGAAAGTGTAGGCAGGATGAGACCTCTGGAATTAATCTGGGCCTTAGGTTGGATTATCTGGGACCACCTGAAGCTCAATTTGGAGCCCTCCAGTGAAGGCTGTTCGAGCATTTCTCTGGGTGAACTATTCCAGTGTTTGATCCTGGCCTTTGGAAGGTGTCCTTGTCTGTGGTAGGGGGTTTGGAATGATAGAGGTCCCTTCCAACCCCAACCATTCCAGGATTCTATAATTCAGACTTTCCACTTCTTATTTCCTGATGAAATTTCCTTAGATCAGCTTGTGCCTGTTTCTGCTTCCATCTGAGCACCTTTCAAGTGTTGGAGTGTTTGAGTTGGATTTCCTCTGGGCTAAACAAACACAATTCCTTCAAACACAGCAGGTTCTACAGCACTCTGCCCATGTTGGTGGCCCTCCTTTAGAGCATCTCCAGCTTGTCAGGGTCTCTCTAAGCTGGTGGATCAGAGCCAGACATGGAATTCCAGCCATGGTTCAACAAGACATGGTTCAAGACGTGGTTCAATCCAGGACACAGTCAGGCTCCATTGAAGGGGGACACTTTTTTTCATGTTCAGCTTGGTATATTGGCTTTTCCCACTCACCTTCTCGCCCTTTGTGTACCTGGAAAAACCTTCCATGAGATCTTGCTCTGTGGTTTCCTCAGGAACTGAGGTCGGGCTGCCTGGTGTGTGGATGCCTTGCTTATTTTTTCGTCTCTTTTGTGTTGAAGTGATAGAAATAGATATAATCTATTTTTTTTTTTTTAATATTACCAGTACCTAGGCAAGCTTTGATGCTTAATGGGTCGATGTAATATGCTGCTTTATATCCTTTATATGCAAGTACCAATTATCCTTGTCCAGCCTTGCTTCCAGAGAGAACTTCCAAATGGCATGGTTGGCTGCTGTTAAACTAATCTGCCAGAAATCCAATTATCTAACCTTATTAGTCACATCAACAAGGGTTTAGATTGGCTCCACTTCTCCAGCAGATGTATCAACCTCATGATTTGTGGGGGAGGAATTGCAGTTTTTTGCAGGCCTCCGATGCTGTGATGGTTTGTGTGATAAACAGGCAGCTTTCCCTATGGTGGTTTTCATTTCAGAAGGATTTGAGTTTGCCTGGTAAAACCAGGAACAGATAGAAGGGGTTTTTTTTTCCTTCTCTCAGTGTATTTAGAGACAGAACAAGATAAATTCCCCTTGTTTTTACAGAACTATATGAAGCTGATTGAATTAAAAGCTGGAGCTGCCCATTTTGTCCTCTCCCTCTGAAGGTGCTTTGAAGCCTTTATGAGACTTCAAAGTAGCCTGTACCTCAAAGCAGGAGTCCCATCCTAAAACCAGTGTGGGACTGAGGCTTCCCTGTGGAAGGAGATCCCACTTGGCTTCTCCCTTGGCCGGTTTCAGGAGCAGAGGCTCTGGTTTAAAGGGAATTTGTCAGAGTCGTGGGAGCGATGAAAGAGAATTGGTTTGATTGTTCAGGGCCTGCTCAGGTGAGGGGGATGGATCCCCTGGTGACAGCAGGAGGGAAAGCTTCAGGTGGAGCAACCCTTCAGCTGGAATGTGGAATTTGAAGCATGGAAATCTCCTGGTGTCAATGCTTGTTCCTCCCAGCTGTGGCTTCATTCCTCATTTCCTACCAGCACTCTTTGCATCAATTTTAACTCCTCTTTTCTGGACCTGTGTCACTGCTGATACCACATTCTGCTTGTTTGGAGTCGAGCCCATTTCTGCCATTTAACAGTAAATCTCAGCATCATCAAACAGTCACATCAACATTTTGATTTTCATGTGCTGGTTATTGATGAATGTCAGATGGTTTTAATTCCCCTTAGTCAGAAGTTTTCCCTGGTTTATCTGAATCTCTCTTGCCTTTCAGCACCTGTAATTCCATATTAAATCTTTCTGCCACTTCTGAGTCCTGGGTTAACCTCCCTTTCCCTGTGCTGTGAGTTTTGCAGACAGGACACAAGTAAATGACTCTCCCAGTTCTTGTGATCCCACTGAACATTCAAATCCAAATAACTAATCCCCCAGAAAGGATTGGTTTCAATAAGTAACATTTTTTAAAATTACCTACAATTGAAGTGTAAATGTGTAATTTTTTCTTGGTTTCTGGCTTTTTGGAAAATATCAATAATCCTCTCTCACTCCACCTGGAGAGCAAGGGAGAAAGGTAATGCAGTGGCCTCCAGAATGATCCCATCATTTTGAATGGCTCCAAATCTGTTTCCCAGCCGGAATGCTGTGAAAAAATAGGAAAGAGAATGGATTAAACCATTGGGAATAACCACCAACTTCCATCAAAACCTGTGAGCAAAGTTTTGCTGTACTTGTGTGCCAGTTCTGCCTTAGGACTAATTTCTGGTGATGTGATCTGTCACTTGGATTTTATATTGCAAATTATTATTAGCCCACATCAAAATGAATTTATAGCAGCTTGGAGGGGTGGAAGTCCTCCTCATGTAGAGCAAAATTAACTTGTCAGCCAGTGCTACAAATTCAGCCTTCCTTGAGGTAAACCCAAGCCCAAAAGTGACCAGTTGAGTTGACAGGAGATGGCTCACCCTGATTTATTTGCTCCAGGGGGGAGGTTGTCACAGACACTGGATGTGCTCTTCGCTCAAGTTCAAACTCTCATCCTAAGGAGAAGCTGAGATCTTGATCAGCTGTGAGGAAAAGTGGATAAAAATGTCTTGTAATCTTCCTGGTGTCACCCCTGAAGCATTCAGTGTCAACAGGAGGATGTGACTGTGGCTCACTGATGGTGCAGATATTCCCCCTCAGCCTCCAGCAAGAGCTGGGCGAGTGGCACTGGCTGTAATGGAAACATTGGAGATCTGGCACTTCTTCATTTGAGACCAAATCCCATCACAGTAATTGCAGGCTTATTTATGCATTAAATTAAATGTAATGCATTTAAAAAAAAAACCTCAGTGCATTAGGGCTAAAAAAAAAAAAAAAGAGAGAAAAGGAAAAATGGAGTTTATCAACAGATGCCAGGTGCAGTGTCCCAGAGCCATTGGCTTGTGGAGCTCCAGGGTCACATTCCAGCTCCCATCATGGGAAATGATAAACCTCCAGAGCTCTATAAACCTCAGTTGGTATTGATAAAACCTTCCTCCATGGAAAGACCACAGAAGGAATTTTAACTGATGTTAAATAACATTTATTCATCTGGCTGCCATGATCTGCAATCACAGAGACTCCATGAGAAATATCAGGAATGACTGAAGAGCAAAGATATTGTTAATAATCTTTAAAACCCCCAAAATGCCACAAGTCTGGCTCTGTTCAGCCCAAGAGGCTGTTAGGGGAAATGGCCAAAAAAGCGTGGATTTACCGAGATTTAAGTAAAACTGATAGTGGGAAGATCCTCAAGATCCTGCATGACAAATGTAATTGCTCTTCTCTATCTCAGTAATCTCTTCCTAAAAAATACATCACCTGAAGGGCTGGGGCTGGCAGCAAGTGTCATTTCTCACATTGGGTTAGAAAGTCAATTTCTTTCTGGGCTCATTAGGGAACAGGATTTTTGTGACTTCTCTGTTTCATCATTGTGTTGTTTCAGTGTTTCACTCAATGCTCTGGTACTGTGGGAACACGTTTGGCTCTGGGAGGGGGTGGATTGCATTATCCTGCCTTTTCTCATTTTCCTGTCATTATTTGAATAATGGATTCATTGTATTCACTGTGGCCAGAGACAGGACCTGAGGGAACAGCTGGAGCTGTGTCAGGGCAGGTTTAGGCTGGATATCAGAGAAAGGTTCTTCCCCCAGAGGGTGCTGGCACTGCCCAGGGTCCCCAGGGAATGGGCACAGCCCCGAGGCTGCCAGAGCTCCAGGAGTGTTTGGACAAAGCTCCCAGGGATGCCCAGGGTGGGGTTGTTGGGGTGTCTGGGTAGGGAAAGGAGCTGGACTCAATGATCCCTGTGGGTCCCTTCCAACCCAGAATGTTTTATGATCCAGACAATCCGTTCTTTCTCCATGGATACATTATGTTCTGTTAATATCACCTGCAGATGCAAAGTACATCTCATGACATTTACAAAATGCTGGTACTCTTTGTTCTTTTGTAGGGGCCTTTTGCTTCTCCTCAGTGTCCTTAGGGGTGACTTAAGAAGTGACAGTGAAAAAACCTGGTGACAAGTGTTCTGTCACCAAACTCCCACTGTGAGCACTGGGCTCCCATTCCCCTGCCCACTCACCCAGCCTCTCCTGCTGAGATCTCTGTCTTTAGTCCTCTGGCTGCCTGTACTTATTTAATGAAGAATTAGGAATTAGGTAACTTTACTGATTCATTACAGAGCAGCAGGCCCAGAGTGAGCCTTCCTCCGCTAACAGTTCACATCCATTCCTAGCAGCAGCAGCTAAAACCCTCTGTAATCATTAAAAATCCAGGCAATTACCCAGTTTGCATTTAAAACATATTCTGAGGGCCACTTCAGTTTGCATTCTTTTAATATTGCCCAAATAAAATTATTCTGGAGTTGTTTGAGACTGCTCTCTTCCCTTCTGCAGGATTTATTAACAGCTTTCTCAGGCTGTGTCCTCCAGTCAGTGTCTGTGTGCAAAAAAGGGGTGTCAGGGATGCTGGGTTATCCAGCAGGGTTATCCAGCCTCAGGTGTTGCCTTTCCTCTCTCCGAGAGCTTCCAGCATTTTTGTGTTTAGTTCTGTTGCTGGGGACATCCTGTGTCTCCTTTCTCCCTGCCCTCAATTTCTGTCATTAATCTCCTTCTTTAGTTTTCCATAATGCAAATATTTACACTTCATTTAACAACACGACTGACGATTCCTTTAACCAGAGAAGTCCTTGTAGGGCAGGAGATCGTCATGGAAAGTCTAAAACCAGAGACTGCAAACTCTAGAAGTCAATCAAGCTTTAAACCAGGGGCTAAATGTCTCACCGAGGCACCCAACCAATCTGGGAGGCATCGAGGCTACAGTAATAAAGTGAAATATTTGCCAGCTGATTATTTACGCTTGCTTTGTTTAATTACAGTTCGAAAACGAGATCATCACCAAACTGGATCACGAAGTGGAAGGAGGCCGTGGAGATGAGCAGTACAAAGTGTTATTTGACAAAATGTAAGTGTTGATCAGCAGCAAAAATTTATGTCACGGGGAAGTCAGGAGAGAGAGCAATTAGACTACAATGAACTTTGTAGCCCAGAAATAATTAAAATCTGTTAACGATGCGCAATGTTTAAAACTGCACCTGAGTCAAGGTTTTTCTCTGCGTGTGATTAACAAGGCGAACTTAATTGGTTTTTCAGTCTCTTGGAGCACTGCAGGAAGCACAAATACCTGGCCAAGAGTGGGGAGACTTTTGTGAAGCTGGTGGTGCGGCTGATGGAGAGGCTGCTGGACTACAGGACCATCATGCACGACGAGAACAAGGAGAACCGCATGAGCTGCACCGTCAACGTGCTGGTGAGCAGGGACATCACACAGCGCTGCAAATCACCACAAATTCACTGTGAAACCACTACAGAATCACCACAAATTTGCTATGAACCCACTACAAAATCACTACAAATTCACTATGAATCATTACAAAATCGCCACAAAATCACCCGAAAAATCATCATGAAATACCCACAAAATCACTACAAAATTGCCACAAAATCACCACACTCTCCCTATGAAACCACTGCAAAATTTCCACAAAATCACCACAAAATCACTATGAAACCACTACCAAATTGCTACAAAGTGGCCACATAATCGTCACAGAATTACCCAAAAATCACCACAAAATCCCCAAAAATCACTACAAAACAACCACAGAATCGCCACAAAATCACCCAAAAAATCATCACAAAATCACCACATAGTCGCCACCAAATCACCACAAAATGACCAAAAGCCCACAAAAAATCACCACAAAGCCACCATAAAACCACTACAAAATCACCTCAAAACCACACAACCCCCCCATTCCCCTCAGAATCCTGCACCTTTAACAAAGGGCTTGTGTTAAGCATAGTGTCTGTTGGGATTCTCAGGGAAATCTGGAATGCTCTAGGGTTTTTTTCCTATTTTTTTTTCTATTTTAGTGAAAACAAGCTGTGAAAACATGGATTATCCCTTCTTTAATTGTTTCTACAGAAAGATTTAAAGGAGAAATGTTACAGGGCCTGTTCATTGACATTTACAACTGATGTATAAACAACTCTGTGCTGAAAACCACTTGACATACAGAATGTCGGAGTTCTCTGCCATTTACTCCCAAGATTTCCATGGATTTGCAATCCCATTTATATTCTGCTCTCTGCTCAGCCCCTTTATTCAAATTATTTGAAGGAATTGGAGTTATTACTGTTTCATTCACAGCAGGGAAAACTTGTTTTTCCTCACTGATAGGAAATTTCCTCCTCTTAGATCCGGAAATTTTGGAGTGTCCACTCCATACACAAGTCTTGGTCCGTTTGGGCTGGAGTTGGAAGCAATAATTGTCCCCATTGTACTCGCACACATCATGGTCTTTGGTGAAGATTTAGAAAATGAGATTTTACAATCCAAAAATCAGCGCCTGTATAAAATAACTATCAGAGACCCTAAAATAATGTGAACTAAAATTGATTTTTCCCCTAGCAATGTTTGCCACTGAGGATTCCAAGCTTTCCTCCCCAGATCATTATGATTTTACTTAAATACATAAGGCACAGCCAGTGTTTATAATTTTTATGATCTGGCTGATGCTTTTTGTTCAGGAAAGGGCTGAGTAAATAGTTTGTAGCTTTTGGTTTTTACATATAATGTAGTTTTTAGCTTGTTTTTTGCATCTAACGCAGTTGTGGCCTCATGCGGTGCAGCCTTTACACCTCCCCATCGCATCAGCCATAGACAAAACGGTGCCCACTGGAGCAGGAGAGGAGATCGAGGCATCAGATCCAAAATTGGGCGTTTATTTTTAGTTTGTTTTTCCTCTCTTGGCACATCAGAAAGCATCAGAATGTTTGGGAAATGGGCAAAGAGGAGGGACTTGGGGAGTTGTCACTGGCTGGTGATGCAGCAAGTGCTGTTGGGCTGCCTGCAGAAAGGTCACGGCGTCCTCCTGAGCAGAACCCTGGTGGAAAATCCTGCCAGTTCTCCAAGCAGGATGGGAAGCAGCAAATCCCAGTCACCACACGCCGTGTCAAACTGGGAAAATTCCCTTGGGAAGGTGAAGTTGTTTCTCCTTCGCTTCATCAGAACACTCAGAGCCTCCTCCCAGGAATTCTGGCCATCCCAACGGGAGAGCCGTGGAACACTTAGGGGTTGGGTGTCTGGTTTGCTCTTGGCAGCTGAATTTGTCAGGCATGTGCAGATGATGGATTTTGTGGGTGATTTGCTGCTGTCAGGTTCAGTCACCGTGAGACACCAAGCACAGGCCAGCTGGAGCCACTGGAGTCCCCGGGAAGCGGCGCAGGGCAGGATTTTCCGTCGCTTTCAGTCACCGTGATTTCAAACTTTACTTTGATTTTACACTCCCGTTATCCCTCCAGGGCCCACTCAGCCTTTTCATCATTCTCCTTCAGGTTCCTGAAGTGAAATTCAGGCCTTTGCAAAAATCCAACCCAAGGCTGAAACTCAGCACAATTCCCTCATGAGGTCTCAAAGAGTTCCTAATTGGGACTTTATTGATCCTGAGGTTTTCCTGGGATTAAGTTTGTCTGCTCTGATGGTAGTTTAACTTGGAGGGTTTGATCTGCACGTAAGCCAGTGCTGATGGGGAAGGGTCTGGAGCCCCAAGAGAGGCCAAGGGAGCTGGGAAAGGGGCTGAGCCTGGAGAAAAGGAGGCTCAGGAGGGACCTTGTGGCTCTGCACAAGTCCCTGACAGGAGGGGACAGCCGGGGGGGTCGGGCTCGGCTCCCAGGGAACAGGGACAGGAGGAGAGGGAACGGCCTCAGGCTGGGCCAGGGGAGGCTCAGGGTGGATATTGGGGAAAATTCCTTCATGGAAAGGTTTGTTCAGGCCTGGCCCGGCTGCCCAGGGCAGTGCTGGAGTCTCCATCCCTGGAGGGATTTAAAATTCCTGTGGATGTGGCACTTGGGGACATGGGGCATTGGTGGCATTGGCAGTTTGTTATCCAGATTGAACCCAAAACTAATAAGCAGTTCTATCAACTTTAATGCCCCTGAAATAACCCATCATTGCTCTGTGAAATGTGGATTCTGTCTTGCCTTCCGGTTCTCTTTAAAGGGATCACTTTTGTATTGGATTTATCTCTCTTTTAGTACTGGGTCTGTGCTCTTTTAGTGCCTCCTCAAACTTCTTTAATTTAGCCTTGAAATATATTTAATTTGGTGAAGAAGGAGTTTCTTGGTATTTTGTTTTCTTAGCTATATTTTAAGTTTTGGAGGCAAACTTGAAATTAGATTCTGAAATGCCTTGAATCTCTCCCCCAGTTTATCATATTTTGCATTTGCAATATTTGCACTGTTAACCAGTTTATCTCAAGGCTGGAGGCACTCAGAAGAGAGTGGTGCTAATGTGTGACATATGAAACCAGATAAATAACACTAATCTAACTTTTTATTTCCAAGGAAACTGTTAGAATCCAAGAGCAGATGATGTATTGCTCGACTAAGGTTCAGAATCTTCAATCCATAGAACAATTGTCGCTTAAAGGATGACGGGTTTGTTGTATATTAGAAAATTTTCAGCTGAAAATGGTTAATGATGTGTGACTTGCAAATGCCAGCAGCAAATTTCTACCAGTGTTGTTCCTGGAAATTCTTAACCTTTGCAATGAGACACAAGCCCTAAAACACTGCAACATGAAACATCCCTGCATTTGATTCTCTGAGTTAAACAACTCGTGTTCCATCACTGGAGGCAAATTTCATTTTGCAGTTTGGAGGTTGACGTTACGCAATTATGAATTTTTAATTTGGAGCGTGTTCTGTGTACATTCCAAAGTGTGAAATCAAAGACTTTGTAACCAAATTATGTTGTTTTGCAGAATTTCTACAAGGAGATCGAGAGGGAAGAGATGTACATAAGGTTTGTAAACATGACTGGTGACAAACTGCCTGACATAGGCTCTGTAATTGGGGAAATTAAGTTCATATTAAGCAGTCACTTGGGGGCTGGAGGAGAAGAGTAATGAAAAATCACACCTTGGCTGAAACTGAAGTAATTCAAAAGCTTATCTGCACTGAGGACAGAGTGCTGGGAGTGAAAGTCAGGAGATTATCTCTGTCCCCTTTCTCCAAGTCCTTCAATCCCATTACAATGAGCACTGAAACACTCAGGAGCCAGAATTCTTCTGTTCCTGAAGAAAGCAAATAAGGCAAAGGCTGAGCAAAGAAATGATGTTGCCTCGTGGTGACGTACAAAATATATGACTTGGAATAAAAACAACTGTTAAATAAAACCTGACTGATACTTATTTTAAACTTAAAGCTTTCAAAATCTCTTTTCAGACCAAGTAAACACGGAAATATTGTGCTTTCTGTAAACTTCAGGGTTCACACCCCTCCATTTGTGCTTTAGCTAACTGTTGACTTCACTGTTGTGCTAAAATGATGGAGTTCGTGTATGTAATGTTATTTTAGGTTTCTAAAGGTTACTCATTTTTCATTCTCAGGGGCTTGTTATCTTTTTGGAAAAATTTTCACTTGTGAATTCTCTTCCTGTTGTTTAAATAGTTTTAATTGATCTTTTAGAAGTTTGCAAAAAGAAAAGGAAATGGCAGGATTGGTAATTGTGGACAAACACATGAAGTTACTTCTTTTTATTTAAGTCTGCCCTGTTCAGCATCTCTGTAAAGACAAATTGTCTCTCACTTGTCAATTGTTAATTGTCAAACCTCCATCCAAATTCTCTCCAATTTCTGTTAACAAGCTTATAATGAATATTAAACTTGAAAATATTTTCACTGGCTTTTTCAAAATACAATTTTTAATAGTTTTGTGGGGATTTTTGTCAGTGTAAAAATCATCAAACAAATGAAGAGAATCCCCCTGCCAGAGGTGTGATGATATTGAAATTAAAGAATGAAACCTCATAGCTGAGTTATAAGAGTGCTCTGTCTTGCACAAAATCTGGATTGGATTTATTACTCACCACAAGTCATTCTCGTGATGTTCAAAGATTTGAGTCAATGATCTTGGAGGACTTTTCCAACCTTAATGATCCCTTGATTCCCTGAGTGTCCGTTAGAAACAACACAGTGGAAATGCAAATGGTTGTCTGCACACAGAAATGGGAACTTTACCAATCCCACAAATATTTACTTGTTTGAAAATAGACTTGGACTCCTGTAATCTTCAAAATAAATTGTTGAGTAACATCTTAAAGCAGTGTTTTGAAGAGCCTTTGTTTCTGTTTCTGGCAGGTACCTGTACAAGCTGTGTGACCTGCACAAGGAGTGTGATAACTACACAGAGGCTGCCTACACCTTACTCCTGCATGCAAAACTCCTCAAGGTAAACCCCAAAACACATCCTAAATGTGGGAAATCCCAGCAGCAGCCAGCCTGGGGGGTGTTTGGCACTCAAATCTGCACTTGAAGCTGATGAACACCTCTCTGCTGGGTTCTCTCGTGCACACGGAATTCCTACACAGGGAGAAGCATCACTTCACTGGGTGGCAGAGCTGGACTTTGAGCTGAGGGAATGTGGTCAAGTCAGCAGCACAAAATCCAAACTGCAAATATCCAGATTGTACAGTATGTGAAAGGCTGTAACCAGGTATTTTAGTAAATGAGCTCTCCACAAATCTTTTGTGCAGGGAGTGCTGGAGCCCATTCTCGAGTGCTCTTGGGTGCCTGTAACCAATTCAGTTTGGATTTCAGAAAATTGTAGAGAGATTTAAATGGCCTCCTTTCCAAGGTCATGCCTTTAAAAGGTGCATATAATTTTAATGCAGTGTTACCCAGTTTATAGCACATTTGAAGAGGCACAGCAATATTGCTCCTCTTTGCTGTAGCCTGCAATATGCACAAATAACATGTTACCTGCAGAAAGTGCCTGAAATAAAACATTTGAGTGTTTAACACTATCCGCTGCCAGCCAGAAATGGAGTGAAGCTGTACTTCAGCAGCATTAATCTCCCTGAAAACATTTTGGAGAGAAAATGTTGTCTCTAACATGCAGCTTTTTTATGTGCTCATGTCACCAGTGTGGGAGCAGGTACCCACTTTGCTCTCCTGGTTGTCATTTAGGAAGATACTGCTCTTGCCAGAAAATACTTGTGTTGTGAAATCACAATACAGCTGAATCATCACTGAATTCTTAGGTTTATGTTTTAATTTTGAAAAGCAGTTAGTGGGAAAAGTAAAAAATCTCAATGTGATAAGAATTAGAGGTTTTGGAGGAGTTTGATTTAGTCCTGTTTGTCTTCCTCACATTTCATAACCTGCAGTGAAATCTTTCTCCCTCAGGGAGTGCTGGATCTCCTCCTACTCCCCTCAAAGACACAACCCCCCAGGAGCAAGGACAGAATAAATGAGAATTTCATTTTCCCCTGGATCTCCTGCTCATTCCAGTGATGAGTATATTGCAGCCTCCTGGTCCAGGGAAAGTTTCCCTTCCCATGGCAAAGGATGGAACAAGATAGGCTTTGAGGTCCCTCCCACCCAGAGCAGCTTGGGATTGTGTTACTGCAACCTGCTGTGCTCATGGTGCCCCTCTCCATCCAGGAATTGGATCTCTTCCTCAGCAACCAACTGTTCTCAGCAATCCTGGCTTTCATTTCTGCAATCCCCAGCAAAGTGGGAGTGTCAAATAGCTATTTTGAAAAGTTGAAAAAGGGGAAGGTGTTAAATGAGATCCTTCTGATGGGTGCACTGAGAATTATTCGTACTTCAGAGCAGAGCAAACTGCATCCAAGCCATAAAAAGACTAAATATGATGCAGAGTGTACATGTGCAATTTAAGTTAAGACACTCTGAAATGTATTTACTGTATTTTAAAATCATTAGAGGGTTATTACACAAGGAAACATCTCTAAGATTTATCTGGAGTGCAAAAGCACTGTGCCCACTTCACGTGGATGAACCTTTTAGACAGGATGAGGGATTCATTCCCTTCCATGGGGGCTGGCTGTGTTCCTGAATAAATGATGGAATAAACCATGCCATAAAATGTCACTCAGACTTTCACCTGGCATGGCTTGGGCTTGTTAGACAACTTACTTTCTGTGACCTCAAATCAGAGTTTAGCCAGTTGTGGCTTTTCTTAGGGAATGCATTCAGAGAGCAGGTGAGTGTCTCAATGTCCTCTTGAATTCAGTGGAAGAATTTAATGGGAAGAAATATTCATTTTTCTTTCCTTTTAATGCAAGTTAGTAGCAGACAGCAAATGCCAGGGTAGGATTTGTCCCAGGTTTTCATCCCTGAGTGGATGTTTGTTTGTAAGTATCATTTTATTAGAGGCTGGAATTACTTTATTATAAAAGTGTATCAATCTCCATCTCAGTCCCTGCAATCCTTAGTGGAGGGAGGAGTTCAGTGTTGCCTGAGGAGCAGCAATATTGGGGGGTGTGTAAACTGAGCAATTGAGGTTTTCTGTCAAGCCTCAGGCCAGGATTTTCAATGACACTCATCACGGGCAGGTATTTCATCCCACTGATTTTAATGGGATCACATCGAGGGCAAGACTGAGAGCGTGTGAGAATTTCACCTTTAAGTCTGCAAGAAGGCTCTGTCTGTGGAGAGAGAGAGAGGCCAAATTACAGCAAGCTGATGAAGCACACTCAAGAAAAGAGATTTTTGTTCTGTTTCCAAACCCTTTTTGTCAAAATTGAGGTGTTCAAAACTAACAGAAGGTAGCAGCTCTTAGCATGCTGAAAAAATGCCAGCACATTGCAGGCTCCAGCAAGTTTGTGTTGCTCAGACCCAGAGTTCAGAACAGAGCTTTCAGAGGTGTCTGCATGACCCAAACATAAACATTTTGGCCTAATCAAGAAGTGCTTGGGTGCAATTTAATAATACAAAGGAGGTAAAGTAGCAGTAAATCTGGAAATGAATCTGGGAGTTGATCAGAGAAGCTGTGGCTGCCCCTGGATCCCTGGCAGTGTCCAAGGCCAGGTTGGACATTGGGGTTTGGAGCATCCTGGGACAGTGGGAGGTGGCCCTGCCCATGGCAGGGATGGGATGGGATGAGCTTTAAGCTCCTTTCCAACCATTCTGTGATTCCTACGATTGACACCTTCCCCTTGATCCATCAGGCATTTGCTGGAAGAGCCAGAGCTAATTGCAGCCAGGCTGGATGAAGTTAATTATGCTTTCCCTGCCTCTGAAGATCCTCAGTGAGTTTGAGCCATCTCATTTCCCTGCCTGCAGCCCTTCCCTTTGTGCTGATGGATCTGGGCTCCAGGGTTTCTCTCACAGAAACTGAAGTGTTCACTGTGTCCCCAGCGGGTTGTACCCATCAGCAGGCCAAGGTCACTCTCATCAAACTCACTGAGGAGAGGAAGCCACCTCCAGAAGCTCCTTCCAGCTGATAGATGTAATTAGCCTCCAATTACAGCATCCAAATAAATGCTCCTTGTGCCCAAGGAAGCAAAGGGCACAACTGTGAAAAAACCCCTTTGTTGGTGCATTAACTGCAGCACCACTTCTTTAAATAAAGCCCCTCTCTTGTATTTCACTTCAGAGCTCAGACCTTTGATGATTTGCTTTCACTTTTCCCCCCTTTTTTTTTGTTTGATTTAGTGGTCAGAAGAAGCATGTGCAGCACATCTTACCCAGCGGGATGGATACCAAGCTGCTACTCAAGGACAGCTGAAAGATCAGCTCTATCAAGAAATTATCCATTACTTTGACAAGGGCAAGGTAAAAAAGGGAAGAAAAAAAAAGTGCAAATGTATTTCATTGCTTTTTCTCTTGAACTTATAAATTTAATAGTAAGCGTAGTTTGCATCCAGTGACCTTCAGGAAGCACTTACAGATAATGATGCTACCAAAAAAAAAAGTCAAAAGAAATCAATGGTACATTTATAACTCTCTTCAGGGTAAATATATGGCCATATGATGCCATGGAGTAAATAAAAAAATGATGCATGTAATTTGGAGGACTTTCTCTGGCAGTTACAAGAGCTAACAGAACCCTTCAGCTCCCCTTGCTTTCCCTCATGTACACAAAAATAATTCCCTCAGGGCCTGGATGTCTGTGGCTCATATAATAAATATCCTGGGATGAGGATATTTCATTGCAGTTGCAGCTTTTAATGCAGAAATTTACATTTTGCATTGCTTGGTGTTGGAGGGGAAGGGGGTTCATGTGGGAGACGGGGATAGGTCAGTGTTTGGATATTTCAGGCACAAAATATTCAAGTATAGAAGTAAGAATCTCTTTGTCAGAACATTTCAGAAATGTAAACCTGGAGTTTAGAAGTGAACACTGTAGGGCAAACTGAAATGGTGTTTTCTGGTAGAATTAGAATATTATCCAGCCAGCCCATCCTTTCCGGGGGTTTTTAGCAGCATCGGATGGAAATTGTAGGATAAATTTGATAGGAACTATAATTTCTATTATTTTGTCAGAAATGTTGCTTTTAAAGTCAAAGTTTACAGCTTATCTTAATGCAATATTTAAAGTTGTTAAGGAGTAATGCTAGAAATTGTAATTCTGGATTGGGGTAAAAACTGTAATTCTGGACTGGGATAAAAGCTGGAAAAATATAATTCTGGAGTGGTGCACTAGTGGTTGTTTGGGGCTGGTGGAGGTGACCTGGGGACAGTTCCTGCTGCCCAAAAAGCTTTTCCTGAGTGAATGGGAAGAATCTCATTTGAATGAGGTCACAGCTGATTTAAAGTTTCACTTAATCTTACATTCCTGTCTGGAAGGAAAACCAGGAGTTGCCTGTTTTTATTTTTATGTTTTTATGGCTTCCCATTGGTCCTTTCTGGTGTCCAGGCACTGGGAATTGAACTCGAGTGCCAGGACTCCTGTGTGATTTTTTTTTTGTGTGTGTGAGGAGATGATTCATTTCCAGACTGCTCTCTCCTACTCACAGATATTCCTCCTCTCATTTTCTGGTCACTCAAGCTGGTGATAATTTTTCACATTACTCCATGAAAAGGGAAATAAAAAAATCAATATACACTGAGAATATTCATTCTATGTCATTTTGCAAATGTCAGGAACCTCCAAGTGGAGGCTTCCAGTGTAGATTGAAGGTAATCCTCTCATTTGGGATGTTCTGACATTAAGTTAAATCAACTTCTTGCATTCCTTGAGCAGTTTGCAAATGTAACCCAGCAGTTGCTTTAACTCTCCACTATCAGTAACGCACCTGAAATAGCCTTTGCTGTGCATTTTTGGGAGACTGAAGCCATGCCCAAACCAATTCCTGTTTTTTTGTGCCATAATCACCCAGCTGGGTCCCTGCCTGGCAGTTCACTCCACATGAGCCACTTCCAGGCTTTTCCAGAAGCTCAGGAATTTTGTTTTAAAGTCATGAGTGTGCCTCTCCCACCCCAACCTGCCTGATGGGAAGCTGTGGATTTGGGAAGGGAGGGAGATGTAGGAGTTAGAAACATTATGTAGAAGAAATGGAGCGGAGGGGTTTCCTAAAATTGGGTTTTAAAGCATTGGCTTTTTGCTTTTTGAAGGCTGGTGTAGTTCAGCCCCTCAAAAATCAATATCCTTTTCTCTTGGCAGAATAATTTCCATGGGGAATTCACCATTTCCTTGTCTACTGAAAACCAACCATGAGGTTTAGCCCTTAAATATTGGCATTCATGGGCAGGTGAATTTAGATTTAATCCTCCACACACAGGCTGGAAGGGAGTGAACACTTCACTTCCCAGAAGTGCCTGAGAAATTTGTGTGTAAAAGGAAGCTTGGAGTTGCCCTGGGGGCAGGAATGTGGCACCTCATGTGGGCTGAGAACAAAATGCTGGCCCTCACCATGAGTATCCCTGGGAGCTGGAGTTGAAGATCCATTTAGGAGTCCTCGTTTGGATTTCTAGTTTTAATCTGCTATTCTTAGGAAGTTTGCTTTTTTACCTGTATTTGACTTTTTTGGTCCTTAAAACAATCTTTTATAAAGCCGAAGTACAACTTGCACCTTTAGGGAAAGAGCATTTTTGAGAAACAGCTTTTGCATTTTGCAGTTGTTCTACTTTATGGATTTGATTCCTGGTTAGTTCTGCTCTTCATTCCTTTTCTAAGCTCCTTTTTCCAAAAGGAAGGTTGTTTCCCTGGTATAGGGATCCTTTTCTCTCCTAGATTATTCTTCTTCACTGCACTGCACTTTCCAGTCTCCTCTCCATCTCTCTTGGCTTTTGCCCTTCAAATCCTTATCCTCAGGCTTATCCCAGCAGTCTGACCCATCCTTTGAACTGCTCTCAAGTGTTTGCTCTCTCTGTGTTTTCCTGAAGCTTTGTGATTTCCAACAAAGCCCTTAATCCAAGGACTTGACTGGAAATTGTTGGGTTAGAATATCCCAGGGCGAGGAGGGAAAACAGTGATGGGAGTAAAGGGATGAGGGAAGGGGTGACATTTCTCCTGTGGGAAGGAGTTGATGGAAATCAATGCTGATGAATTCCTGAATCCAGGGAATGCTCCTTGGCAAAGGTGAGGTGTTGTTTTAAACCAGGTTTGTTTGTAGAAGCAGCAGAATTCCTCTTCTTGCCTGGTGAAATGTGGGAACAGCCACAGGTTTGCTCAGGTTTGCTGGTGATGCTGCTGCCCATAAATCAGGACAGGTTTTCTTCTGCTCCTCCATAAATTGAAAGTGCTGGTGCTGAAAAGAAAAAAAGCAAACAAATGCACACTGCTCATTTATTTCTGCTCCTCCTTTCTCCCCTCCTCCTCCAAACAAAAAGCTTTTACTGCTTTACAGCAGCCACAGAAGAGAAAATATTTGAAATTATACAGCAAATGCCATGCTTTGGCTTAAAAGGCCTTTTTTTCCAGCTCATGGGATGACATCAAATGGCTTTTTCTTCCATCTTAACAAGTGAGTGGTGAAATTCACCTGTCTGCCAAAAATCTGTGTGAGGCTCATGGCCAGCTCAGCCCCGGAGCCGTCCTGAGAGCTGGGAAGGACAGAGAGTCTTGGGAGAGGGAGGATGCGGAGTCTGACCGTGTTCCAAAGGAATACATTTATTTATTTAAAGTGTTTCCAACCTGGCTTATCTTGAATGCAGTATTAACAATAGAGAAATGCTGAGTTTTAGCATTTTAATATTTAAAATATTCAGCCTTCATGCTGGTTAATTAACACTACCTGAAATTCGATCAGCTTAGAAAGTCCCTCGCATGTCAGAATGTGGCACCATAATATTCTTATCCCAGACTATGTCACTGCTCCTGACCATTAACTCTGCAGGAGCTCAGAAATACCCTGAGATCCTCCTTTGCTGCTATTAACCTCAAAACCAAAATTGGATGCTGTAGTTCTTTCTGGCCAACAAGCAATCCAGCTTGAAAAATAAATTAAATCGCTGGGTTTTCCCTAAAAAAAGATCTCCTGCATCTGCAAAGTCTCGCCCATAACAATTTGCAGTTCATGTCTACACAACTGAATTTGGGCTCTGCACGTTTTTCTTACCCCCTGAGTATAAAAGAAGCTTTTTCCTTCCAGTATCAGCAGCCTCTCCCCCTGGTCCCCTCTCCAGATAAATTGTTTCTCCCATTAATGAGTTGTACCTCGTACAAATCCTGTGTAGTAGCTCCCTGTACAGCTCATTTCTCCAGAAGACTTGCCATGTCCTGGGCAAAGCTGGGAAAGCTTCCAAGGCAGGAAATCTGCGAGGCAGCAGATTGGGAGTTACTGACCTTCAAGAATATAGATTTCATTTATCAGGATCCTGGGCCACAGCCGTGCTGTCCTCACCTGAATAAATTGGCTCAGGAGTAAACAGCTGAATTTTTCAGAGGCTTTGGGCTGGTGATGTGAGGCGCATGGTCTCTGTTTCTCTGAGAATGGTGGAAAAATCTCCAGCTTTGGGTTGGTTCTCTGTGATGTTGGAGGTGTTGTGGTGCAGTTGCACGAGGGAAAAGCCAGGCACTTCAGGAATTTGCCTCAAATTTGCACCAGGGGAAGTTTAGGTTGGATATTAGGAAAAGCTTCTTCATGGAAAGGGTTGACTAGCAGAGGAACAGGCTGCCCAGGGCAATGGTGCAGTCCCCATCCCTGGAATTGTTCAAAAAGTGTCTGGGTTTGACACCTGAGGACAGGGTTTATTGTTTAACAAGGTGATGGTTGGTTGTTGATGATCTTAGGAGTCTTTTCCAACCTTAATGACTCTGGACTCCTGGGCCTCTGGAGCTCAGGGCTCTCTCCACTCAAGAAATTGAGTTCCATGATCCAACTTCACATTGTTCCTCTGAAGGAACAATTGGACAGTTGGGATTTCCAAACAGAGATGTTGGATCACAGTGAGGGTTCTAAGAGGCAGTAGAAACAAAAAGTGGGTGCTTTTCTCTAAGACAGAGGTCTTGGCTGGAGAGACACAAAGTTAGAGACTGGCAAAAATGGAAAGAATCTTTTCCCCTTTTATCCCTTTTTTATTGAATATTTGCACTACGATAGAAAAAAGTACCTGAAAGTTCTCTATTAAAAATAATGTGACACAATGTCAGCAGGAGAATTTCTAAACTGACTTTTGCAGAAACTTTAAAGGAATTCCAGTAATTTAAGCCAGAAACAAGTGTTGTTCTAATATCTGAAACTGCTCTGCTGAGAGGGCTGGGATTATTCAACCTGGAGAGGAGAAGCTTCAGGGAGAGCTGAGAGCCCCTTCCAGGGCCTAAAGGGGCTCCAGGAGAGCTGGAGAGGGACTGGGGACAAGGGATGGAGGGACAGGACACAGGGAATGGCTCTAAGCTGAAAGTGGGTAAATTTAGATGGGATTTTGGGCAGGAATTGTTCCCTGGTAGGGTGGGCAGGCCCTGGCACAGGGTGCCCAGAGCAGTTGTGGCTGCCCCTGGATCCCTGGAAGTGTCCAAGGCCAGGCTGGGGCTTGGGGCTTGCCCAAGGGCACTGGGGCTTGGAGCAGCCTGGGACAGTGGAAGATGTCTCTGCCCACAGCAGTGGTGGAAGGAGATGAGCTTTAACCCAAATCATTCTGGGATTCTGTGATTCCATGGTCTAGTTTTCTCCTGTTCATCTTCACTTCCTTGCTAGGAAGAATGCAAGGATTATGTGATTACCGTCTGTGTGTTGTACATGAACTAAATCTGGATCACATTTAATTTGAGGATTCATTTTTCAGGCTCTGGAACATTTACAGAATCCATTATTAATATTAATATTCAGTAACATCTAAAGGCTTTGTTCAGGCTAGAGGAGGTGCAGTGGAAACAGCCTCTGCTCCGGTGTGTTTATGGTGTTGACAGACAAGGGTGGGAAGGTGACAAAAAAAAAAAAAATCACAGGATATTTAATTCTGCTAAAGTTGTTATTTAATCAGTGGCAGTGCTGTAGTTCCTATAGACAGTGATGTGTAGGCAGAGTGTGTCTGCTTTCAGATTCACTGAATGGTTGGGATTGGAAAGGACATTTAAAGGTCACCTTGTGCTACCCCATCACAAGCAAGGGCATCTGTCAACTCCCAGGTTCCTCCAGCCTGGCCTTGGACACTTCAGGGATCCAGGGGCAGCCACAGCTTCTCTGGGCACCCTGTGCCAGGGCCAGCCCACCCTCACAGGGAACAATTCCTTCCCAAAATCCCATCTAAATCTGTACACTTTTGCATTCCCAGACATGGTTTAGGAACACGTCTGTGCTTATCAGTGGGAAGAACCAAGGGAGTTTGTTGACAGTGTTGATGCAAATCAAAGATGATTTAAGCTTCAATTTATTTCCAGTCTCATTTTGGAGAGGGGCTGGTTAAATCTGGAACACGCAAACTGGGAACCAGGACAGGGGAAGTGATGGTCACACTGTTGTCTGTGAAATGAAAATACGCAGAAGTTATGGATGACTGAAGTTCAGAAGAAAATGGCACTCAAAATGAAGGAAGGTTAAGTGATTTTGAAAGCTTTCCCTTGCTGCCTTAACAAGCACCTGAATATTAGTTCAGTTCCTATAAATTGGTGCTGTATTGCCCTTCTGAGTCAAAATTAACTCAACTTGCTGCGTGAAAATGTCCTCCTTTTTCTGCAACTGTGCCTTTACTCTTAAATTCATGTTAATTTTTGTTTAAAAATAAAAACATGCTCTGTATCATCATGCTAGATTAGATCCATAATATGGATAAAAACATTCAGATCCTTCCATTTGCAAAAATTGCGTTGCAGAGCGTTCAGGCTGCCTTGTAATTTCCTGCAGACGTGATCTCTCATTACCGTGATTGTAATTAGTCCTTCTGATGCGTTTTTCACCTTCAAGGCACTTTACAAACATGAGGCAAACTCATGCTCATTCCAGTCCTCTTCCCTGGATAAATAACGCTGTGAACCTTGTTGGAGAAATAAGTAAAATCAAGAGGAGGGGTCGAATATCACGAGGAGCTGCAAGGAAAGGTTAATGAAGAGCCAGATTCTGCTCCTTGTGAGCATTCATGGCTTTTTTATTTTAAATTAGGTCACCTCTTTGTCCAAACATCATCCCAGCTGGTTTTTGCAGAAAGCAGAAGCTTCTTTCCCCTAGCTCAGCCCCACAGTGCAGTTTTTAGCCCTTATTTTGTCTTAGAGGACAGAAATCTCTCTCCTTTCTCCCTGCATCTCCCCTAACTGTTTCCCCTTCTGCATTTCCTCATCGCCTGCACCATCAGCAGCTCCCTGCCTCTCCAGGCTGCTGCTTTCCAGCCATTCCTTCTCAGTTTGCCAGGACAACCTTTCAGTCCATCTCTCCACTTGAAAATTGGCTTCTTTTTTCCAGAGAGGAGCAGGGATGGACAGTGAACCAGTGGCATCCATCTTGCTTTTTGTGACATTGGCATGTTCCATATAAAGACTTCCTGAGGATTCATCCTAAATGTTTTATTCTTATTTTTCAATTCAGCATCTAGAACCAGGGATTTTTCTAAAAGTCTTTTTTTTTTCTTTTTCCATATATACATATATACTAAAGACTATAATAAGACTAAAGCCTTATTTTTTCCATCTGATATACTAAAAAATGCAATTTCAACTTGCAGATCAGTAGACAAATAGAATTCACCTGACCCTGATTTTGGGGCTTTGAGTGTGGAATTTCATTTGTGTGGTTTGAGGAGCTGTTAGGTTTTTGGGGTGTAAAATATCTTACTTGCACTACTTTAAAGACGATGGGATTGAGGGATTTTTATGGGATGGATGCAGGGATCAGCTGTTGTAAAGGCTTCCCCAGGTCACATTTCTTCTCCTCTCCCCAGCATCCCTCTCCTACCACCTTTGGAAGTTGTGGTGCTTCATCCCAAATTCCCTGGCCCCAAAGATGGATTTTTTTTTTTGGGAAAAATGGGGAATTGTGTGTTCAGCCCTTCCTCTTAGGCCTCCTCCATCCACCTGCTCTTGGCTCCTGCATCCCCTCAGGGTCCCACCAGGGCAAAGAACGTGTGCCCTGATGCTGAGAGGAGAATGGTGTGGCCAGAGCATTTAAATTTAAGATGAAGGCTAATAAAACCTGCATTTTTAACTCATTCTGAAACTCATTTTTTTTATCAAGTGAGAGGTCAGCAATGCCAACCAAATTTCAGCAGCAGAGGCAGATCATCAAGTTTGATCTCAGATAGCCTGGTGTGCTAATTTAAGCGTATTTTTGGTTTGAGTGGTTCTTTATCTTTGGAGTAGAAAAACCAAATGAAAAATGCACATTTAAAACCATTCTTGCTGCTCCTCATTAAGATTGTTGCCTTCTGAAGAGCTGAAGGATATTGTTACATTTCTTTGGGTCACTTGAGACGGCTGCTGAATTTCATGGTTGAGGAACGAGAGGAAGAAGAACCAATGGAAATATAATGAGTATTTGTTCAAAGCAATATCTGCAAATTGCCTGTCCTGTCTAATACAGATTATAGATATTAGAGGGAGAGAGAGGTGATTATGAAATATAATCAATCACCAGCCTTGCTCCAAAGCCTGAGGTTCTGGGTTTCTTTGTGGACAGCCTGTGTTTACACATTACTGGCAGGAATCATTTCACTTCTGAAGCTCTTTGATCATTTGACTTGATTTGCATCCAGTAAATTTGCATCCGTGCCAGGGAAGGTCATGGAGCAGATCACCTTGAGTGCCACCAAGCCAAGAGGGCTGATGGCATCTGGGTTGTGTTAAACATGGTGTGGCAGCAGGACCAGGGTTGGGACTGTCCCTCTGCGGTGGTACTGCTGAGGCACCTCCAACCCTGTGTTCAGTTTTGGGCCCCTCAATGATAAAAAAGTCACTGGGGGGCTGGAATGTGTCCAGAGAAGGGTCTGGAGCCCCAGGAGGGACTGAGGGAGCTGGGAAAGGGGCTGAGCCTGGAAAAAAGGAGGCTCAGGGGGAACCTTGTGGCTCTGCACAAGTCCCTGACAGGAGGGGACAGCCGGGGGGGTCGGGCTCTGCTCCCAGGGAACAGGGACAGGAGGAGAGGGAACGGCCTCAGGCTGGGCCAGGGAAGCCTCAGGGTGGATATTTGGGAAAATTCCTTCATGGAAAGGTTTGTCCAGGCCTGGCCCAGCTGCCCAGGGCAGTGGTGGAGTCCCCATCTCTGGAGGGATTTAAAATTCCTGTGGATGTGGCACTTGGGGACATGGGGCAGTGGTGGCCTTGGCAGAGCTGGGGAATGGTTGGACTCAGTGAACTTGGAGTGCTTTTCCAGCCTAAACAATTCCATGATTCCATTAATAGAGACATTTATAACCTCAGCACAGCTCTTTGGCACATCAGATGCTCAGTGTTTGCAGTCATGTGGCACAGTGCATTTGGTTGCTTTATTTGGATTTATTTGATTCTAATGTTGATGTTTAACCAAGGTATGTAATTCAGCTTCTTTTTGTTGTTTTGTGATTTTTTTTCCAACAGATGTGGGAAGAGGCCATTGCCTTGGGTAAAGAACTTGCAGAACAGTACGAAAATGAAATGTTTGATTATGAACAACTCAGTGAACTGCTGGTAGGTTTTTTTAATGACACAGACGCTGCAATAATTTATTTCAGAGTTGAATTTCCAAGCTTTTAAAATTATATAAAAAATACTATAGCAATGACAGTAAAATGCAGAAATAAATACCCAACATGGCTTTGTTGGACCAATGTCAATTAACTGGCTACCACTGGATTGTCTCAAAAACACTGAATTTATTTTTTTTAGCTGAAATAAAAACATTTTAGTAATGTTAAGCTGATTTATTTGGGGTATAAAAGGAAATTTTGAATTTAAATATAAATGGGAACATGAAAAAAAGTCCCCATTCTCTCTCAAGTGTCTTTCTATATTCACGTTTCTTTTTTTGGGTATGAATAATTCCCAAGCATTCATGTCTCCAGTCAGTTATTTTTGCCCTGACGTTACCCATTCATTATTCCTGCACCATTTTTTTCCTCCTGTTCTCTTCCTAGGAGATAAATGGCAGCTGTCACTGTCCTTCTTCAGGTCCCAGCCATTTCCACAGAAGTTGGGATGTGATTCCAGTTTGGTTCTGAAAATTCTTGACTCTAAAGTTTTTGATGCCTTTTGCTTTTGCACTCAGAGTACATTTTCCAGAATTTCTTTGAATTGTTCATCTGTTTTCTTTATCCCTGTTTGTGGAGCTGGGTTGAACTCAGCTCCACACAGCCCCAGTTCACTGCTCATGATGGGGTGGGCACAGAATATTCTTCGTTTCAGTACAAAAGGGCTTGGGTAGGATTGTTCTTCAGCTAGAAATGGTTGTCAGATGTGACTATTCACCAGGGGGTGGCTACTCTCTGAGTCCCTCAGTTTTAATTTTCCATCTCCTTTTTGCTTGCACATGGGAGCGTGAAGGGCTTTGTCACAGAGGCAGCCACTCTTTAATTATCCTGCTGGATCCATTTGGGAGGAGAAGTTGGAATTTGCACTTTGTTCATTATAGCAAATGATCACAGAGTGATTGAATGATTTGGGTTGGGAGGACTTTAAAGCTCATCCAGTTCCACCCACTTTGCCAAGAGCAGGGACACCTTCCACTATCCCAGCTTGCTCCAAGCCCTGTCCAACCTGGCCTTGGATATTTCCATGGAGTTTCTCCTTCTTCTAAGAAGGCAGAGCCAGAACTTCCAATTCTCATATCAGATAATTGAGTTTATCTGCTCTTTATTCATCAGCCAGGAGATGAGATGTCCCAGAGTTAGTCCTGGCATGCATTTCCCTCACAAGACAGAGATCAAAATTCACTCTCCCATATGAGTCAGGTCTCACATACCCCATCAGCTTTTCTTCTTGCTGCTGCTGAACAACTCTTTTTTTTCTCCTACAATAAAATTTAGGAGTTTTTTGTTCTTTCTGTTCTCCCTCTTGTCTCTTTTCTTCAAGTAATATTAAATATTAGCCTCTAAGACAATTCACAAATGACAAAATAGTTTTGCTCCGGATGAGCTGAGAAATACTCGTCAGATCTGGGTCTTTGTAGTCTTGGTGCCATTTGCTGTTATCTGTCATGTGGGAGCAGCCCTAAACCTCCCCCCAGATCAAAAGTCATTCTCTTTGCAGAAATAATGGACTAAAAATAAGTTAATGAACAGATCTTCTGAAGTTTCTCATTCGCTATTATTTCATCATTAGAGATAAAGAAGAACTCGGTGTCGAAAGCAGATGGCGTCTGACATGCGTGTGTTTATTCCAAAATTTACATTTTCCTGCAGTTCTCAACTGCCTGCTTTCCATATGCAAATTCATGGTTGTAAATATGGAAAAGAAGTAGTAGAAAAATGTAATGAGATGTAAGAGCCCAAAATTTAAAAGTCAGCACCATTGGGATGAGCTATGTGAGGCTTCATCCTTCCGGTGTTTTGGAAATTCCACAACTAGAATTTCCAATTTCCTGACCTTCACTGCAAGTGAAATATGGGATGTGAATCAATGAGGTTCACCAAGATGAAGTCCATCAAAATTGAGATATTGGTTATGGAACAATGAGGTTCACAATGATAAAGTTCATCAAAATTGAGATATTGGTTATGGAACAATGAGGTTCACAATGATAAAGTTCATCAAAATCGAGATATTGGATATGGAGCAGTGGCATTCATCAAGATGAGATCCATCAAAATTGAGATATTGGATGTGGAACAATGAAGTTCACCCACATGAGGTCCATCAAAATTGAGATATTGGTTATGGAACAATGAGATTCACCATGATGAAGTTCATCAAAATTGAGATATTGGATATGGAGCAGTGAGGTTCACCGTGATGAGGTTCATCAAAATTGAGATATTCCTTAGGGAACAGTCAGATTCATCATGATGAGTAGAAAAGTCATGGCTACAGAGTCTGGCATTTCCAAATAATGCCATGAATCTGATAGAAAGACAGAAAAAAAAGAGAGGAATGAAACATCTTTAAATTAGAAATGCACACAGGATCTTAAGTATAAGGAGTCTCCTAAAAGCTCAGGTCATTCAAATCCCTCCTGTTTTTTTTGCAGAGAAAACAAGCCCAGTTCTATGAAAACATTGTGAAGGTGATACGACCAAAACCAGATTATTTTGCTGTTGGATACTATGGCCAGGGATTCCCAACATTCATAAGGGTAAGTGTCACCTCTTTCTGCAGAGGTTTCTTGCTCTGGAAATTTCCCTTGGCTTGGAGAAACCTGCCTGATACTGACAGGTGTTTTTTAGGTGTATAAAACAAACACTGGTTTTTCCTTTCTGGTTTCTAAGATGGAATAGTTGAATTTTAGCAGAAAAAACTTTGTCTTCAAATGTATTCAGTACTTTCTATTTCTTCAGGCTATCACTAGAAATGAAGATAAATTACCCAGTCCATCACTCAGGGTCATAACCATTTGAAATGGTGACATTTTTGCCTGACAGGTTAATATAGATTTATATATATAATATATATATATATGAGCATGGTAGAGAAGCCTTTTGTATGTGACCATGTTTTCAGGTGAATGTCCTTTCCAGCATTGTCACTAAAATGAAATTGACTATCAAAAGTGTGTGTGACACCTTTAATAGCAATTTTTATCATCGATTTGTCTGTGTCATGTGCCAGTTTAAGACATGTGTCACTTAGTTGATGCAAGGATCATAGCTTTAGTGACATTTTAAGGGTTTATTTTAATAATATTAGGATTTTTATGGGTTGAACTAGTGGCTAAAGAAAAGTGAGGTTATAACATGTCTGAATTGCACCTGTGTTATGATTCTCTGGCACTTGGCAGTTGGTGACACTGAAATAATCCATTATTATTTAGTTAACTTCCCTGGGCATCATGTGCCAGGGCCTCACCACCCTCACAGGAATGAATTCCTTCCCAATTTGCCCTCTGAAAACGAGGCTGTTGAGTGCCCTGCTGATGGAGAAAATCTTCACTTTGCGCTCTGTTCCAACATTCCCTGTGAATTATAAATGTGTATACATAAATTACAGTTATAGGGAGGCTCCTTAGCCATCTATTATTACCTTTCTTTCCCCTGCTGAGCTTTTCAAAAGGCACCATTGCAGAATTAAACCCAACTGGGCAAATGAGAACAACTCCAGGTTCCTACCCCCAGTCAAAACACCCTTTTTTAAATAAGTGTTGTATAATTTTTTCACCAAGTATTCATTTGGAGATGAGTAATGAGGTTAAGCATATTCAGATGCAAATTTTATCCAAACTTGCTTTAATATGTTTGATCAGTTAAAAATATGCAAGTTGTCTTTTACATTTTCCTTTAGAATTTAATGAACTCGGCATATAAATGGACTGTATAAAATATCTCTTCATTTTCCTTTGTGGCAAAGAAGAAACTAATGCTTACAAATACAATAAACGTAATTTTAAAGTTATAAAAAGTTTGAAGCTTATAATGGCAAAAATCTAATACATTAATGTGAGTCTTTTTTAAGAGTCAATATTTTTGGATATTCCTTCTCAAATCTACATTGTTTTATGCTTCTGTTTTTCTCTGCTACTCTTGTTTGCTCACCTAAGTGCCTTTGAATAAATGTTCATGTATAAAAAGCTTAATTCAGTTTATATATTGCCATGATGATCCAGTGATCCATTCCATCATTAGCTGTGGAAGGTGGAGGAGACATCGTGGATTCGTCAATAATTTCTCTTACTATGTTTTCAATGGCCACCAATGTTACAGATCCTTGCAATCATGTTTTTAGGTGATTTTAGTGTGGCTTATAAAAATACCTATAGATAAAAGTGGGCTTAATGATCCCAGGATGGAATTGGAGGTGAGAAAAAAAATATTGATGAAGTATCGATTACGACACAGTGTGAGGAGCATGAAATTCTTCACTTACTGGGAAGTACTAACAGCATTGGTGTCAGTGCCCCTGAGGCCCCAGTTCTGTACTGGGAGCACTGGTTTTATTTCTGGGGGTGCCTCTGTTTGCAGAACAAAGTGTTCATTTACCGGGGCAAGGAGTACGAGCGCCGTGAGGACTTTGAGGCGCGGCTGCTGACGCAGTTCCCCAATGCCGAGAAGATGAAGACAACGTCCCCCCCTGGTGATGACATCAAAACCTCCTCTGGCCAGTGTATCCTTGGGCTGTACAACCAGTACAACCAGTACAACCACTGCATGCAGCAGCTCAGGTCAAGCATTTATGGCCAACGCATTGCACTTCTGCCCTGATGGGTGAAATGCACCAATTTTATTGTTTTGTCCTTTTTGTGTGTGCGTGTTCCTGTTGAGCTGTTTGCTCTGTGTGACTGAAATTCCCTTTGCACTTCTTAACCCCTGAAATTCAGATATTCAGTGCTTCACTGTAAAACCCAAACTGGATTTACCCTCGAAATTTCACAGGCCAGTGTCAGAGCAAATTGTGAGGTGAGTTTGGGTTGGGTTTTGTTGTTTTCTCAATCCCCTTTTATAACACATTATTGTTGGATAATGAATCTGTTCACAGCTATGGAGGGTGGGCATTGTGAGGGCATTTAATAGTGATTTTTAATATTGGCACACATTCCAACCCACTGGAAAACAGTGATCCCATGTTTCTTCATAAACTTTCTTCAATATTAGAATTTAGAGCAATTCCTAAACAGCATTTAGGAATTCCTAAGACAGCATTTGATTTTCATTGTGCATTTGGGGCTTGGAACTGCATGATCTTTGAGGTCACTTCCAACCCAATCCTTTCTGTGATTCCATAATTCTTTTCTCTCTTTTCAGTTTCTACAGGGTGAATGAAGTCCAACGCTTTGAATATTCGCGTCCTGTTCGAAAAGGAGAGAAAAACCCAGACAACGAATTTGCAGTAAGAAATCATGAAGAAAATAAACCACTTTGGGTTTGCTTGTTTCTCCCCCTCTATTTTGAGCATCTGAGCCATTCATTATCTTTTGCTTGTCGAGAAATAAATTCTGGGTTTAAAGGGATTATTTTTCATAGAAAGTTAATTAAGCCAATTTATCATGTTCTCGTTTATACCAATAGGAAAAAATAAAATGGGCAAAGCTGTTATTTATTTTGTAAAAACAGCTCTTCTGAGAAAGGATTTTAAATTGTTACACCTGAAACTTCTCTTGCCGTGAAGATTCTAGTCAGGCATCTGAAAATCTTTTATCACTAATACCTTTTGCCTTTTTTTTTTTTTTTTTTTGCTTTTTTTTTTGCCTTTTTTTTGCTTTTCTTTTGGTGCTAAACCATTTGTTTCATCTAATGGTTGATAAAACGAGTGCTGTGAGGAGGCCCTGGCACAGGGTGCCCAGAGGAGCTGTGGCTACTCCTGGATCCCTGGCAGTGCCCAAGGCCAGGTTGGATGGGACTTGGAGCACACTGGCATAGTGGAAGGTGTCCCTGCTCCTGGAACTGGATGGGTTTTAAGGTCCTTTCCAACCCAAACCATTCTGGGATTCCATCAATATCCAGTAAAACCAGAGGATCTTTCCATGGCATTCTCCTTCAGAAAGGGAGCAGTTGTTTCCTGCTAAGTCACATGCCAGATTTAAATCAGTGCTGCTCCATCGTCCATTTGGAATTCCCTCCTGGCTCTGTAACATCTGCCATACCTTGGTCCTTGTCCTGGTGATGATGCTTTAGGGCTTTGCTTGGGGTCCCAGCTGTCCAGTGATGATGTGACACTTGTGTTCCCTTTGCAGAACATGTGGATTGAGAGAACCATCTACGTGACAGCCTATAAATTACCAGGGATCCTCAGGTGGTTTGAAGTCAAATCGGTTTTCATGGTAAGATCAGTTTGGCTTTATTGAGATTGTGTAAAAAATGGTGGTTTTATACAGCCAGGGAGCATTTGTGTGTCTCAGTGACTGTGCTTAGTTCTGTGAAGAGGGAATCCACAGGATTGTACCTGATACATCCTGAGGGAACAGCTGAGGGTGCTGGTTGTTGACTGAGGGTGACTCAGGCAATGCTTTTCCATTCCTTAGGGAAGGGAATGCAGGCAGCCCTTTTAGAAAGCATTTGTGTCTCTCAGCAGGTGCCTAGAATGAAAAGAGACCTGAGGTGGTACAGGAAAACCCTGCTCCAGCTCAGAGAATATGGCCTGAACTTTATAAAAGAGGACCTAGATATTTGGATTATCATTAATACAAAACACCCCAATAATCAAAGGCATTGTATCGCTGCATTTTTTACCACTCGTGATTAAAGGTTGTTTTTGTTTCTTCTCCATATTTAGCTAAATATACCCTCAGCAACCTCACAGAGTAACTCCAAATTACTCATTTCTCTGTTCAACCATTTAGACTGTTTAGATAAGACATATCCATTAAACGCCTTTAAGATTAAATTATTCTTATGCAGCTGTAATTTTTAAGTAGCAATAAAAACATTGTTACTGCGTTTTTGAAATCTCTCTTGTGAGGCTTATTTTTAAAGGAAAAGAACAATTTGCATATGATTAATTAAAACCTTTTTCATTGCTCCATTGAGGTTATGTTGGACAGTTGTATTTGGATGAACAGAAGTAATGCAGAAAATTACTATGGTATCTATAGTAACAGAATATGAATGTGATGTGTGACAGTAATAGGCAGCTGAATAAAACACATTGAATTTTTAATGAATTTCGTAGTTTCAATATAACCCTGATGGAGAAGATTGTATTTATCTTCATGATGGCAAGAAGTGCTGTTTGTAAAGGCTGGCAGAGCTGATGCCAGTCCTGATGAGCAGAGAGCAGAGCCTGACAGGCACTTGGTGTATACCCCTCATGCTCTGCCTGGCATCAAAATGGGCACAAATCCTGGGAGAGTTCTTCCTGTCAGCCTCTGGGGAGCAGGGATGGTATGAGTTACAGAGCTGAGAAATGATAGCAGAATGGAACTTAATAACGTGTGGGAAGACTGCTACAGATAACTCCTGACCTCCTCTGGCACAGTTCCTACAAAATGGGTATTGACTTTCCTCAAGATCCCTGTCAGCTAAAATGCTGCAAGGAGGATCACAGGGTTTACATCCCCGTAATGTTAAATTGTGATTATGGATACAGATATTATTGATCCTTTGCTAAGCACCAGGACACTCCAGCAGCTCTGCATGTTTCATATTTTATTGATGGAACTGGAATATCGTTAAGGGGAGAGGGGAGATTGCATCAAATCAGTGCTGAGAGAACGGAGTAATTTCGTAAATGCAGTGTATTATGTTACATAACCCATAGGAACATGCAGAATTGCTTTAAATCTATTGGCTTTTCAAATTCCTTCTGAGTACTTTTACCTAAACCTTTGCAATCTGTTCATTATCTGCAAGGAATTTGGGGCCAGCACTCGATATCCTGTATCTGATTTGCTTTAGCTGGCACACAAGAAGTTGTAGGGGAAAAATTTGCTGAGACCAGCCATGGAATTGGGAATCAGATTTTGAATCACATTTGAGTTTAAAAAGCACAAATGCTGATGTCTGTTTTGTTTTTATCTTGGAATTTTGTACTGGTGCAAATGTCACAGGAGAATGTAATTCCCTTTTTTCCCTGGACAGAGTGAGGAATGCCCAAAGTCAGGAGGGCACATACTTATCATAAATAGCTTTCACCAGGTTCCAAAGCCCAGCTTGTAGTAGTGAGATGGCAACTGCAGTTCTCCATCTGCTTTTAAAAAATTAGAGGGAGTGTTACAAGAGTAGTAAAAGAAAGGAGAATGAGAAAGAAAGCCATGATTGCTGCTACAGAAAAGTCAAAAAGCTGTCAGCTCAATGAGTGCTAATTTCTGGAGATGCTCAAGAGCTTTAAAAGCAATGGTTCATCAACACATTATTGCATAGTTATAAGGCCATTAATACAAATGGCAGAATCCTAAATTTAGCCTGTGATGTTCCCAGCAGTTCTTGCTCAATCAGATGCTGAATGTGGCTTCACTCCCCAGTCCAGATTCCCCCCGTGGCACGTTGGGCTCTGTCCGAGCCTGACCTGCTCCCTATTCCCAGCAGAAACACCACGCTCCTTCCCTGCCTTCCAGAATAATTCAGCAGGCAGGCTGCTCAAAATGCTAATTAAAACATCCTTGATGTAATCAGCTGGCAGGTGTAAGAGTAACGACTAAAGAGATTTGATTATAAGTGGTTCTCAGAAACAGGGTAAGCAACTGATAGCCAGGTAGAAGTGCTGCTTTGTTTATGTAGCATTTATGTAAATGAGGCTGTAATCAAATATACACTTGCATTTTCCTCACAGGCCTCAATTAACCTTCCTTTCCTCTCCCTACCACATCATTTTTTTCATACAAGCAGCCTGTGTCTTCCAGTGAGGACTCTACACTCTGGGTCACTGCAGGTTACTGATTTTCAGCCCATTCACTAATATTTCAAATATTATAATACTGTTTTTTTCAACGTGAACTTTTTGAAAGACACGGTAGCTGGGCGTAAAAAATAGCTGGAGGTCAGTCAATTAAAATAAAGCAAGTTTTAGACAGCAAAAGAGCTAATTTCACCCTGTGAGGGCATCTGAGGACTCCCTTCATTGAAGTCCAGGTAGAAAGAAGATTTTCTCCCTTCAGTTCTTGATGCTTAGATGAAGAAAATGTAACCTCTTGGGAAAAAGCACAGCAGATAGTTTAGATGTCATCTCATCAACATATTCAACTCGATGTCCTTGGAAACATGCCAAAATAATCACTGCAAAAATATCTTCTTGATTTTTTGAGCGTCTTAGGATTACATTTTCCATCAGAAAATCCACGTTAAAGTTATCATTTCTTTCTTACTGTTACGTTAAGCTGGATCTTCTTTGTGCTGCTAAAACTCACCAACCCTTAATCTGTGATGTTCTCCATAATCCTCCAAAAAACCTCACGTGATTGCTGCCAGAGCCTTTCTGGATGTTGTGCTGGGATGTAATCCCTCCTGCAGCAGCAAAATGCAGTTAACTTCCTCCACTGATACCCATCATCATATCAGTTACTGCAGCACAGAGATACCAAATACCTCAATGTCTGAAATCACCCTTGCTGGCAATTATTTGTCAAAAACCTCGGGTCTGGAACGTTCCTGCCCGTGGGGTTTTGCTGAGCGGGTTAAAAACTCTGCCCCTGCTTTGAAATGTCCTTTTCGTGTTGGGGTTTTAGGTGGAGATCAGCCCACTGGAAAACGCCATTGAGACCATGCAGCTGACCAATGATAAGATCAATAACATGGTGCAGCAGCACCTGAATGACCCCAACCTGCCCATCAACCCCCTGTCCATGCTGCTCAACGGCATCGTGGACCCCGCCGTCATGGGCGGCTTCGCCAACTATGAGAAGGTAACGCTGCAATCCCTGAATTCCCTCAGCCCTGTTGCCCTTTGCCTGTGCTGCTGGGCCTCAGCTGAGCCCAGCACAGGGAGAGAGAGCCCAGAGGAGGGATGGAGCAGCCCTGCTGGGAGGAAAGGCTGGGGGAGATAGACTTGTTCAGGTTGGAGAGGAGAAGCTCTGGGGTGAGCTCTTTGTGGCCCTAAAGCGGCTCCAGGAGAGCTTGAGAGGGACTGGGGACAAGGCATGGAGGGACAGGACACAGGGAATGGCTTCCCACTGCCAGAGGGCAGGGCTGGATGGGAGATTGGGCAGGAATTGTTCCCTGGGAGGGTGGGCAGGCCCTGGCACAGGTTGCCCAGAGCAGCTGTGGCTGTCCCTGGATCCCTGGCAGTGCCCAAGGCCAGGTTGGACACTGGGGCTTGGAGCAGCCTGGGACAGTGGGAGGTGTCCCTGCCATGGCAGGAGTGGCACTGGATGGGATTTAAGGTCCTTCCAACCCAAATCACTGAGATCCTATGATTCCGTAATTTTCACTTTGTGTTTGTAGCTGTTACTTCACAGAATTTTTAAGTTTATCTTGGTTGTAGCTCATCCCTCTGGTAGTAGATGTTTCATTTTCTGAAATAATGGCTCATTTCTCTCTCTCTCAATCAGGCTTTTTTTACTGAAAAATACATGCACGAGCATCCAGAGGATCATGACAAGATTGAGAAGCTGAAGGATCTGATTGCTTGGCAGGTAAAAAACTTGAAGTCAGGTTTGGCAGAGCCAGCTGCTGTGGAAAGGCAGCTTGGTGTCACTTTGGAGGAAATTCAGACATTTTTGTCACCTGGGATACATTTCCTTGCCATTTAAATCTGTCTTGGAGCTTGAGTTAAAGTTCATCTTTTCAAATCTGGCATAAATGCTCATTTTGATAAACTTGCAGAGAACAAATATGATCAAGACTTTTTCTCTTTTTCTTTTTCTTTTTCTTTTTTTTAACACAGTAAGTGACAATCTCCCATCTGTATCAGATGAGAAAATAT
The DNA here is from genome assembly GCF_965231275.1 of Zosterops lateralis. Classification (NCBI taxonomy): domain Eukaryota; kingdom Metazoa; phylum Chordata; class Aves; order Passeriformes; family Zosteropidae; genus Zosterops; species Zosterops lateralis. The sequence continues at coordinate 26,126,252 of NC_139768.1, forward strand.
TTTTCAGGGCAAACAAGAGACAATTCCAGTTTTGTTCCATAGTCATATACTGGACATTTTTCTATGATCTCTGGTTAATTTTATGATAACTAAAAAAATACCAGGTTGATTGGAAATGGGTTTTTTTCCCACAGAAGAAGAAGGTGAATCATTGTCTTTTTATGTTCAATTCTGTCTTTAAAATAAAGGGAATAATTTACATTTCTGTAGATTTCAATCTTAGAGGTAATAGAACCAAAGCTACAGAATTCAAAAATAAAATATCCTCTGAAGGCCATAAAACTATCAGTGAAGAAAAAAAAATCCTTTGGTTTGGAAAAAAAAAAGACTTTTTTATTTATTTTCTTGTGAGCTTTTAGAAAAGATTAGATTTTATATGCTTTAAGTTTTATAGAGGAAAATAATTTGGTCCCAGCAGACTGACTTGGTGTCAGCTCTGTGTCTTCGCCTCTGAGAGTGATACTTCAAATGAATTCCAAACACACTTTCCCTCAGCAAAGGCTCACTTTGGTGGCACTTGTGTATTAAAATAATATTACAATTTGAAAATAGGTATGGCAGCTGATCACATTGTATTTTAATTATTCAGGGCTTTTAAACATATGATTTCCCATCAGTTTTGTATTTCTAAAACAACAGGAACCAGGAAAATGGAGAAGAAGGATCAAAACCTATTTTTATATCTAAAAATTAGAGTCACTAAAAGCCCTCTCAATGCCTTTAAATTGCTTGGGATGTTTCATACACATTTAGGGGATCTTAAAATTTAAATTACTTCAGTTTCCAGCCAGGTGGGAGTCAGCTCCCAAATATTAGTAGAGGGATGTGTATGGAAGCCTTGGAAGGCGCTGAATTCACCCTGTGCTGACGGTGATGGAAAACAAAAAGGAGATTTCATTTTTCAATAACGTGGGGCTTGGAGTTCTGTAATCACATGGAATTTTCTCCCTGCTGCATAAATCAATCTAGGTATATGAAATAGCAGCCTGACAATTGTATTACCAGCTGACCAGTTAAATTTAATCTTTTTCATCCCCTTCCTTCTTTCTCCATTGTGCTGTGGAATTCATGATATTATCTTTCTATAATTCCTGGGAACTTCAAGTGTACATTTTGTTTCTGTCTCTTATTAATTCAGGTAAATTCCATTAGCAGAGCAATGTCCATTTTTGTCCTTCTCGGTGCTTTTCCAACTTAGGCAAAAAAAAGTGTTCCCATGCAACTGCACCATTTCAAGCTGATCTTTCATTTTAACATGAAGATAATGAAATGATTGATTGAAATTAAGGCAGAGAAATGAATGATGGATGACATTAGTCACTCTGAATTTAGCTAAAGTATTTACAGCACAGCAAAACAGAAAAATACCACAGCAAATCAAAACCTTGTGCTCCTGCTACAGAGATGAAAGAAGTGCTGCATACCAAACCCAGGTTTTATGCTCATATTTTATGAACCCCTTGCTCTGAAAGATTGTTTTCAAAGATTAGTTTAATAATTCAAATCAATGTTGTATTTTTCATTCTTTTCAGCTGAGCAGATCGAGATTAAAAAAAAAAATCAAAAAACAGGGAAAACAAATCAGGGAATAATTTGAAGTTGCAGTGGAACTTGATAAAATTTTAAAATCAGCCAAGAACAGAGTTATGAAATAAGAAAATGCCCTTTCTCCAAGGCTAGATTAATTTGGAATATCCTGAATGTGGCAAAATTCTGCCTGTGACAACAATTCATGGAGGTGTAAAATTCCATGTCAGTCATCACCACATTTCCCTGTGTCTGGAAAGGAGGCACAGGAGGAATTTGGGAATTGGTACAAGAAAATGAAACAGAAATGGTAACCCACTTGGAAGGTGCTTCTTGCACTTGATAAATGTTTAAAGGTGAAGGTGTCTTGGACAGGGAGGCCAAATATCCTGCCTCAGCAGCCTCACGTTGTTCTGTGGCAAAGCCATGGGACATCCATGAATTTCAACTTCTATAAAAGATTAACAAACCTGTCCTTCATCTTCTCCTCCTTCACCTCCTCCTCCTTCTCCTCCACCTCCTTCTTGGCCTCGTCCTCCTCCTCGTCCATCTCCTGCTTTCCCCTTCTCTTTCCTCTTCCTTTTCCCCTTCTCTTTCTCTTTCCCCCCACATTTTTTTTGTACAAATAATGTAATTTACTTCCTGTTCTTTATTTTCCAGCCTGGCGCTGGCTGATCCCTAGGACAGGTTCCTCAGTGCATTTTCTGCACATAAAATGGTCTCAGAGGGGTCTATCAGCTCAGACCCCTCATGTGCCTCACCATGAGAATTCCAGTTTTTTAAAGAAGAATCCATTTCCAATGTCAGCAGTTCTTTAAAATAAATGAGCCAAGTGACCACTTACCGCTCCAAAACAGGAGGGTCACAGTGTGGCCTGGTAATGATGAAAATTTAGAGGTTAATTTACTTATTCAGAGATGAGAAACTTTCTGGTTTCATGTTTAATTTTTGTGAAGTGCAAATCCGTATGGCTGTAAATAAAAATTAAAAAAATAAAAAAAAGGTCATTATTCTTCTCTTTGTAATCTTTTAGGAGAAGCAGCTCTGTCCATTTAAATAGTGCCAAATCTCAGGGAATCATCTTGATAAGATTTCTTGAGTTTGTTCATCTGTAATTAATCTATGTATTTATTATTCTCCTTACTAATAAAGCTGCTCCTTCTGATTGCTGTTCAGTCTTATTAGAAAAATATGTTTTTAATCAGTATTATGATTTAATTATGAATTATTAAGAAGAAGCCTCTTAGCTTGATTGCTGCAGAGAATATCTGAGTTAGAATCAGAGCACTGTGTGGGCTGAAACGGACCTGGAAGAGGAAATATTTTTCCTGAGCTGGAGGTAGAAAACTCTAATGGTTTGTCTGGGTAGCTGTGGGAATGAAAATGTCTCTCTTAAAACATTTCCAAAGGTCAGCTACACCTCCACACTAGGAACTAATTATATAATCCTGTGCTGGCATGGATATTTTGTGACAGAAGCCTTGAAGATAAATGATTATTTTCAGTTACAAAAGAGAATTAATTTAATTTTTTCCCTCTTCTGTTTTCTTCCCAGAGAAAATAAAATGATTTTTCTAAGGAGAACTATATAGCATCTAAAACTGTATGTTTTATTAATAAATAGTGCTCTGCAATATATATCTGTCCAAGGATGGAGCTCATTTGCAGCTTTAGAAAGAGCATTTATTAAAGAAAACATAAACTATTTTCTTCAGGATTTTATCCTCATGGAACTGGGGAAGGATTTGATATTAATAACCTGGTGTGAGACTCATCATTCATCAGTTTGGTGTTTTAAAGTACAGAATCTGTCGGGGCTTGAGAATGGAATATCACAGGAGGGATAAATCCAGTATAGGATTTCTGAGCAAAATTAGGGCTGAATTAAATTTAAAGGACTTCGCTTAACAGGAAAAAAAGGGAAATCCTGGGGAACATGGGTTTAGAGCCTGTCGTGCATCATATGCAAGGAATGATGATGGTCACTGTGATCATCATAATAATTATTGTCATTGTTAATATTTTATTATTGTTGCTACTTATTATTGTTATGAGTGTCATAATTATAATTAGTGTTATAATTACTATTGCTATTGCTCTGATTACTAATATTATTGTTACTGCATGAATTTCCCTGCTGTGGGAGCGTTGCCCTGTGCCTTCACTGGGGAAGGGCTGGGCAGGCTGGAGCAGCCAAACTCTGCTTTCCAGATCCCATTCCTGGCTGAAGGCATCCGGATCCATGGGGAGAAGGTGACAGAGGCCCTGAGGCCATTCCATGAGAGGATGGAGGCCTGCTTCAGGCAGCTCAAGGACAAGGTGGAGAAGCAGTATGGGGTCCGCGCCATCGTAAGTTCCCTCTCGATTTCTCCTTTCCACAATATCTGGAACTCCCTTAACTTACAGCAACTCTCCATTCCCATGTGATGATTCCATTGATTAAAGAAAGCAATGTAGATGATTGTTCCCAATGATCCTCAAGTTAAGGAATACTAAGCAGATGAGAGATGCTGAAGAAGCCTTGGTGCTTTCATTTCTGAGCACGGGAGCAATTTCTAAACTGCCCAAGTCTGTTCCTTGAAAGTCAAGATAATCCTTCAACTCTGAAGGATTTGGGTTATAAAAATGAATTTAAAAATGGGCACTTAGCAGGATTCTTCCAGAGCTGAATGTCACGTTTCCCTAGGTAGAATTCCTTTAGGGAAGGGAGGGCTGTGCTGCTCTGTGGCAGCGTGTGGTTGTACCTACACTGAATGTAGGCAGGCAAGAAAACCACAGCTCCTACTTCATGAGTTTAGAAGGACTGAAATTCATGGTTTTCTCATTCCAGCCACTTATTTTCAGTTGCTGTTTCATCCTTAAGGGAAAGCCAAGGATTTCATGTTCTGCTTTTGAGCGTTGAGTGCGAAGGTCAGAACAAACAAAGCAAACAGCTTTTTAATTCAGGATAGAATTGAGAATTCAGTCAAAAATACATGGATTGGGTGCTATTATGAGATCATATTTTGCCTGGAGAAAAGGAGGCTCAGAGGGGACCTTGTGGCTCTGCACAAGTCCCTGACAGGAGGGGACAGCCGGGGGGGTCGGGCTCTGCTCCCAGGGAACAGGGACAGGAGGAGAGGGAACGGCCTCAGGCTGGGCCAGGGGAGCCTCAGGGTGGACAGCAGCAGGAATTTCCCCATGGAAAACGTTGTTGGACACTGGAAGAGGCTGCCCAGGGAGGTCTGGAGTCCCCATCCCTGTGGGTGTCAAAGGAATGAGTGGATGTGGCACTTGTGCCCTGGGCTGGGACAAGGTGAGGACTGGGCACAGGTTGGACTCAGTCTCAGGAGACTTTTCCACCCTAAATAATTCTGGGATTCTGTCTATAGCAATAACACCTTTTTGTAATGAGGACACTGAGATCTTACAGGGAACACTCCAGCCTTTATGGTATCCTTTAACTGATGTTCTGTTTGTGGTCCTTCAGATCCCATCTTATGAATTTATATATTCAAGAAAAAGTTCAAACAGTAATTTATTTCCAGGGAGAACAGAAGTAATTAACATTAATGATACCTGCATGTCAGTCACTTCAGTAATATCCATTAACATCATCAAGGAGATGACTGGAAAGTGGTGTTATCTCTGTAATTTCACTCTACCCACCAGTCAGAATTTTCAGGATTGATGGAGTTTTATCGCTTCTGTCTTCCTTGTACAAGGCCAATTTACCAGTAGTTGACAGGGTGGAAAATATACCTGTAATTAAACAGCATGAGATTCTTATTTGTTGACTGCAAGAGTTCAATTATTTTATGCATATATCAGTTATTAATGACTAACAAAGCTTGGAGAAATATTCAGAACTCTGAAATTGTCTGAAACAGAACCAAAAGTTTCATATATTTTCTTCTTAACCTGGTGCCACTCTGTAAATTGGCTTTCCTGATATTTTCCACATAAAGTTTCTCTTGGTAGGTTTTTACTTTGGTTTTTTTGGGTTTTTATATTCACTGGAATATATTGACAGGGCAGTCACAGTGACGGCAGAGATGGATTAAAAAATTATATGTAAAAGGATCGTTTTTTAAAGGCAAGATGTAAAAAAGCATGGAAATACCATTGGAACAGAGGAATTCTTGGAATATGCTTAAAAACCACACATCTGCCTGTGAGGACCTAAATATTTCTTTCTAGTCCTTTAGGTGGATTTCCTTTAGAACCTATTTCTCTGTTGCTAACACAAGGTATTGATTATTACTAATTTATTCATGATACCAAACTCTACCTGGAAGAAAATCCACAGAGCCTTCCCATGCTCCCTTTGGCACATGGCTGTCTGATTTTTATGGGTTCAAAGCAGTGAGAGGTGGCATTTCTTGTGTGCAGCTCTCCAGCCTGGAGGAGCGGCGGGGCAGCCGGCCGCGCTCCATGGTGCGCTCCTTCACCATGCCCTCGTCATCGCGGCCGCTCTCCGTGGCCTCCGTCTCCTCCCTCTCCTCGGACAGCACTCCCTCCCGGCCCGGCTCTGATGGGTGAGTGAGGGATCCCCAGCCAGGGATTGGCCCTAAAGCATCCCAGGGGTTGGGGAGGGTCAGCATTCACAGATCTCACAGCTGGAAACAGCTGGGGGTGTTCACCTGGGGAAGGGAAGATCCAGGGAGAGCTCAGAGCTCCTTTCAGTGCCTAAGGTGGCTCCAGGAGAGCTGGAGAGGGACTAGAGATAAGGGATGGAGGGACAGGACACAGGGAATGGCTTCCCACTGCCAAAGGGCAGGGCTGGATGGGATATTGGGCAGGAATTGTTCCTTGGGAGGGTGGGGATGAAATTCCCAGAGCAGCTGTGGCTGCCCCTGGATCCCTGGCAGTGCCCAAGGCCAGGTTGGACACTGGGGCTTGGAGCAGCCTGGGATATTGGAAGGTCACCTTGCCCATGGAACTGGATGAACTTTAAGGTCTCTTCCCTCTCAAACTATTCCCTGATTTCTTCAAGTGACAGCCTAATGACTGGCTGAAAATCCCCAACCTACAGAGACATTTCTCTCAAGGTTTCTTGTTCTCTAACCTAGATAAATACAATGCTCTTTTTTGCCCTCTATGCATTCAAACAACACCCAAAAAATCCCAAAGAGGAGATCAGTTTGCCCTTTTTGGAGTATCACAGGTGTGTGAGTGCAGGAGGGAGGCTCTGCAGGCTGTGTGTGCAGCCAGCCCTGTCCCAGGAGCTCAGGGCAGGATTACCTGACTGCTCAATCACTGCTGCTCACTTCGGCTGCCAGAGGAAAAGCTGCTTATGGCAAGATTGTACTTCAAGACTTATCAAGATATTTCACATGAGAACTGGGAATTCTGTTGATAAGCCCTGTCTCACAGTCACATCCCTCAAAGAACAAAATAATCTGTTTGCTGTCTGGGTTTTCCATGCAGCCTCAGAAGTCCCTTCTCTCTCTTCCTCCCCTCAGGCACCCCTGTAATCCAGAAATGCAATATTTGACCAAGGCAGCAGTTTTTTAAGCCTTCTGAAGGGCTGCTGATTTACAGGGATGTGCTGGAAACTCCTCCCTTCAGAGGGGAGTTATTACCTGGCTAGAGACAAAAGGCATCAAATAAAATAAAATGCAGCACCTAAGGACCAACAGGATGCTTGCCTTGATTACTGAGAGTTTATTTGGTAATTGGGAGGAGATGGAAACAGAGCACAGCTCAGCTCTCATTCCACTGCCTCTGGAATGTTTTCACACATGGATATAAATTTGGGACAACAGAGATCCTGAATTATGACTGATTCTAAACATAGTTGTCTTTCTTTTTGGAACTTGGGCAGAGCAACCAACCCAAGTAAGTGAGGAACTTTGTTTTATCTCAGTAGAAGAATATAGATTCCTTCTCTGCCTCTTTCTGGCTTTCCCTTCAAAATTTTTAAATGTATTTTACTTTCTCATTGGGCATTATTTCCTTCATTTTCAGCTCTCAGCTGTGTGGTGGTAGGTGTCACATAGCAGTTTTTGAGGATCTGAGTCTCCTCAGAGTGTATTTTTACAAAGATCTCACAAAGATCATGGTGCAGCTCAGCTCTTGCTCTGAGCCCTGGGCAATACAGGAAAACAGAATGAACAACTCCTGTCACTGAAAATAGCCCTCATTTGTTTGATCGGTGGAGGAGGAAAAGAAAAATCATCAGATGCAAATAATATCATAAAAGACCTCAACAATTCAAGTGGCTGTAAAATCATGTGGGTGGTTTGGCACTGCTCACCTGGCAGAAGTTTCCTCCTGTTCCTGCTATAGTTGGTGGGGTTTATGGTCAGTTCTCCTCTTGTCTTTCCATGTCGCTTCATAAATTAAATTTGAGAATAGAGATGAAGCTAAAAAACAATTAAACATGAAGCTAAAGTAGTGTCTTACCCAAATCACCCAGTTTCTATTTAATGCCATTTCCAGCTCCTGCTCTGGAGCTTTTAAACAGCAAAGACTCCAAGCAGACTTTGACACAGGACATGTTTTACAACTCCCAACTCAATGTATAAATAGAGCTGACTTTAAAAAAGGGCCTGGGGTTTATTCCCTGCCTAAAATGGGGCTTAGAAATACAAATGTGAGCACTTGCACTCAGTGGTTGGAAGTGGGAGAATCCCAGGGTCTGGAGGGATTTGTCAGCTCTTGGCAGTCCCAAAGTGCTTCCAGTTGAAGCACAGTGTGCTGACCCATTTTAGAACAGATCCATTAATAATCTAAATAATTAATAGTACTAATACAGTACTTGGAAGGGAAGCAATTAATCATTGTCTGAAGGATGGAAATTCCTCTTGTAAATTTGCAGTTGGCCTCGCCCAGCCCAAAATACACAACTCAGGTACCTAAAAAGTCCTGGTGTTGGGAGAACTGGGCTCTGCTCTGGGCACTATCACTGAAGTTCTTTGTGGCCCTGGGCAAATCGTTGCCTTCCCTTTTCCCTGTCTGTAGAATGGGATGAATAAACTCGTGGGTTTGTTCCCAACCAGTGGGATTCAGGCTTTGGGAAATGGCTCAGAGGCTGCTGTTGCAGGTGCTGCTTTGAGCATCTTCCCATCAAATGAGCTGATGTAAGTGGAAACAACAAAAAAATAACAATGATTTGGGATCTTGCTGCTGGATATTGCTGCTAATGGTGGGGAATAGGATAATGTCACTGGAAATTGTCTGAAATATGAGTACTGTGGAATTTCACAGCAAAGATTTTGGCCTGTACCTGCATGCACCCCATGGCATGGGAAATGCTTTTCCAGTGTTAAAAAGTGTCTTTCTTTGGGAATTTTGGAATTGGTTTTGGTTTTGTAATATGATAGCTTGAGACAGTCTTAAAATCTGCCAGTGTGATTTTGTCTAGGTGTGATCTTCATGGGTTTTTCCATTTATAATATAAAATAAATCATAAAATACTTTGTCTAGCTAAGAGTGCTCCAACCCTGGAAGTGATGCCTCATCCCTGGGAGTGTCCAAAACCTTGTTGGAGCACCTTGGGATAGTGGAAGGTGTCCCTGCCCATGGCAGGGGCTGGCACTGGAGTTTCCAGGTGCCACAGCATGGAGAATTGCAGTACTGAATGAGAAACCCATTTTTTATATGAAATTCAGGAGCTTGTGCAGCCACAAACCAAAAAATTCACTGCAGAGCAGGGAAATCTGCAGCTCCACTTCTCCAGCAGTTCTGCAGTAATTTTTATTACAAGACAATTATGATTGTAGTGACCTTCTGCCCCCTTCTTCTCCCTCTAATGAGTTTTCCTGGATTAGCAAAGCCTCATTAACTCAAGCGAGACTTTGGGAAATATGTAAATAAAAATTAGTTTTGAAAACAGCATTTTACTGATCTGAGCAACAACATTTTTCTTTAGGTTCGTGCTGGAGCCCCTCCTGCCAAAAAAGATGCATTCTAGGTCGCAAGATAAATTGGACAAGGATGACCTAGATAAAGATAAAAAGGAAAAGAAGAAGGAGAAGAGGAACAGCAAGCATCAAGAGATATTTGATAAAGAATTTAAATCTACTGATATTTCTCTGCAGCAGGCTGAAGCAGTGATCCTTTCAGAAACGGTAACTTTATTAGCAAGGAAAGCTTTATCTAATTCTGAGCCGTGTTCTCTCTCTTTGGAAATCCAAATGTTGATTTTTACCATTTAGTTCCTTTGTAGACCAGGAATAACTCTGAGGGGATAGACCACAGTGTTAATATACATGCTAATGAGTCAAAAATACAGATTTGATTTAAAGCGGGCGGGGGGGGAAGATCCTCTGAAAATCTTCACCCAAAGCTCTGTGTGACTATTTGATAAAGGAACAGATGGCCTAGCGTAGCTGAAATAAATACTGCTATCCCAGCAGCCTTTGGCATTGCTGGTTCCCATAGATGGGGGTGGATTTGCCCCTAATTCAGCTGCAGGACAGCGTTTGGTGGGATACTCCAAGGTCATTCCGTTGGCGGTTGTGTGTCCTTGAAGGGCTGTTTGGAGCAGAAAATCCTGAGCGGTTCCTGTGTGTAAGGATATTAAAACCAGGGCATATCTCCCTTAAACCCTCTCTTCTTGGCTTAGATTTAATTCACTGGAACTGTCCTCAAGGCCTAGGTAACCCGAGTAGTTGGAGTTTAGAAATTGAAAGCAGGGATGTCTAAAGCTGGAGCAGGGAGAGCATGAACTGACTGTGACCTCCAAATCTCTGCCTGGACACCTGTTTGGAGGCCAAGAGTTGAAAATTGCCTCCAAGAAATAAATGGAATTTTCTTTTCAAGATCTGCACAAGTACTTGCCGAGCAAGTTTTGCACTCAGCAGAGTCTTGCTGGTGCTGTGTCACTGACACTGGATTTTGAAACGATTTCTCTCTCACCTGGGATAACTGGATCCTTTAATTCTTTCTGTTTGGTATTTATAGGAAGATATTATTTAAATGTGCAGCCTCACTTCCACTGTTTTCTGGATTTTGCCCTCCTTTTCAATCCAGAGATGAGTTAATCTTTCACATGTGTCTTGGGACATCCTGAAAAATCAGAGTTCTTGTGTTTGATGTGTCCAGTCAAAAACTCCAAGAAAATCCCATCTGGGGGTCTCTGGCTTTTCACCTTTGAAACCAATGAGTTTTTTCCATTGACTTCAGTAAATTTTGCATGAACCTTGGTTTGATTAAATGGAGATTCCTCCTGCCAGAGCCAGCCAGGTGAGCATCATTTTGCACACATTTCCATTCTGATGATTTTGCTGCCATGCATTTAGTTTTGCACCATGCAGCAGATGTGTTTTGACTGATTGAGGACTGGGATCATCTTGGCAGGACATCCACTGGCGTCTCCCAGATCCCAAATGGAGCAGCAGAGCTCGTGGGAGCTCTGTATTTGTATTTCAGGGCAGCTGAGTCAGTTAGAGCAGTTGGAAGGAATCCAGGGATGTTGGGGGGCAGCTGGTGTCACTGCGAGGTCACTGTCAGCTCTCAGAGGTCTTGGACATTGGAAAAGCTTGTTTATGACTGGAAAAATGCAAATTCTAGCTGGAAAGGAGAACAAGATAAACCCCTCAGGGCATGTTCCCATTTGGCATCTGAGGAGCAACAATCAGCAAAGCCCAACATGGTTTGACTTAAGTTTTTCCAGTCTTCCCAGTCAGGAGCTTTCAGTGCCTGACTGGTGTGAGCAATATTCCCCTGGTTCTGGAGAGGGAGGGAGATTAAATGTCAGAACTGGTTACTAACAGTTACTTTGAGCTTCTTAAGTCCACAGATCAATAATATGAAAAGGAGTTTGCTGTTGAGAGAAAAACTCTCCCTTTTCAGCCTCTGCAGAGGCCTTGATGAGCTCCAAGACGACCGAGTCGATTTGGAACATTTGGTGTCAGTGGGGTTCATTTTTAGGTGAAGCAGAAGAAACTCTTTTGAGATCAGTTTACACGAGTGCTTGCCCAATTCCCACTGCTGTCTTCTGGAATTTTGAACAGATAATATCAAGGATGAGTTTAAAGATAAAATTTGTCTTAATTTTTTTTGCGTGCTGGAGGCATCCCCTGTTATGAAGGGAAAATTGTAGGAATTCAGCTTTTCCAGTGTTCAACATTCGTGTGCAACTTCCCTTTTTAAGATGAAATTACTCCCAAGGCACTTTTGCCACTGTGCTTTATGAAGAAAAAGACATCTTGTTTTTTCCTGCACTAAGAACTTGGAAGAAGAAAGTTTGCTGGATTAAAAATGGAGAGGGGAAAAAAATAAGGATTGGGTGTTTAAAAAAAAAAATACAAGTTGGGAGTACAGATTTGACTAGAAATGGAAATTAAACTTTAAAAAGTTCCTAAAGTGACATTTTAGTAATTAATACTTTTAGTTACTAAATTTTTTATTACAGATACTGGATTCATTCTGCTGAAAATTTTACAGCTCATTGTGCTGTCACTCATTCAATTAAAACATTGCAGTTATTTGGTGAATTTTTTAACAGATTCTTAGTTCTGAGTTCTGAAATATTTGGGGATTTTGCAGCAGAAGGCAAAGTTCCAGAGAATATATCAAGTGGGAGAAATGCCAGTGGTCATCCTCATCTCTGCAGAGCTCCTGCTGCTCTTCCCAACAATGATGTTTTAAGAAATTAGTGTTTCCAGTCTTTTATGGGATCTTTTTTTTTTCCAGTCAAGTGAATCATCATGGAAATTTCTAAAACTGCAGGATTATTTCATGGAGCTTTTAGGTTGGCATGGAAAAGGAGCATTCAGAGGCTGTTTAATTGCATAGTTTAAATACTCTTCCCCAGATTTTGCTGCACTCACCATGAATTTATTGACTGATCAAAGCCCAGGCCCTTAATTACATAAAACAACAAAGATAAATGAAGCACTTGAGTATGTGAAGATGATCAGGAATATCTTCATCCTTTCCTAGAGATTTATTATCTCCTTTTAAGTATCACATCAACTTCTTCAACACAAATTGTCCTTGTTAGTGCTTTGATCCCAGGAGCTGAGAGCAAACCCAGCTCTGAGGCCAGGTAGTTAGCAGAGCACTCGAAGGCTGCTGTTGGAAATCAGAAGAACAAGGCTGTGTTTTATTGATTTGGTGGTGCCTAACATCACTCACCATTGATCTGCCCTTCGTTAGACCAGGAGAAATTAGCAATGGCTTCATTATGGATTGGTGGCCTCCCAAGAGCTCATATTCCTCAGCAGATCTGTGATTTATGTGGAGCTTTCAGAGGAGGCCCAGGATTGTCAGTCACAGGAGGAGTTCACGTTTATTTCAGTAAATACAGAGTGGGGTAGCTTAGGGACCTGCCTCCAGTTGGCTTTTCTCTTATTCTGGTGTGCTTCCCTCACCAATTAACGTGTTTTCCTTAGTTGCTTTTTTATAATTATCTGATCTTACATCTTTTTATAATTGCATTCTCTTATATATTTTATTTATATTATAATTATATACTTGTTATATAATTATCACCTGAAAAAAGTGATTACTTTGCTTATCCATTCTACTAAAAATACAATTTTAAGGATGTGGAAAGCAGAAACCTTTGGAAAACCTAACAATCAAATCTCTAGGATTTGATTTTTAGTATCAAAAAAAAAACCATCTTAGAAGTCACCCTGAGGTCTTGATGAACTTTGCAAAAACAGGTCCATACTTTTTGGTCATTCATTTGTTGTAGAAGGGTCTCCCAGGCACAACCTTTGATGCAAAGCCTTTTAGGGTTTGTTTTCTGAAAATAAAATTTCAGATTTCTCCTTCCCAACTTCATAAAAACCCAAACATTGGGAAATGACAAAATCCTTTGAAAAAGCCTGGATTGCTGCTGGCACTTTCTGTTCTGTCCCAGTGCAGCACCTTGGAGTAATTCCCCTCTTAACTTCAGGCTGCTGCTCCATTCTCTGGGATCTGTTTGAAATCAAAACTTATTTTTTTTCACTGTGATTCCTGCTACTATGGGGGTGATGAATGGGGAAATCAGTAGAGCTCAGAATTAAACTCAGTAAAAATAATTGCCTTAACTAAAGCATGAGTTGCCCATCAGATTACAAATATCTTTTGAGGGTTCCTGATGGAAAATTTGAATGGAATATGAAGCAGCCAGAGGGAAAAAAAAAAAAAAAGATATTTCAGTGAATTAAATATAAGCACAGCCAGGAGACACCAAGAAAGTGCTTCTGGACAGATGATGTCTTCATCAGAAGAGAGCTGAATCTGCAAATGGTTGAAGAGAGAAATTTTAACAGGAAAGTAGATCTATGTGTGAAAAAATAAAGATTTGGAGTGCCGTATAATGTGGTGTGAGACTTCCTCAGGTGTTACTAAGCAAGTGTTTGGCGAATTAGCTCAGCAAACCAGGCCAGGCCGTGAGGAGCTGTGATTCCCTGGGGGAAGGGAAGAACCTGGAGCTGGGAATCAGCAATATTGGCTGTTAGTACTTCCCTTGTCGTGTTGAGCATCAAACTGTGGCAGTTCCAGCTCTGACACTCATTTCTCTGCATTCCTTGCCCATCTCTGAGGGGTTTTTGTTGTGTTTTCTGTTAGAGCTGGGATTAAATGCTCAAGAGATGCAGTTCATGTTCGGACTCAGATGTTAATTCTTACCTATGTTACAATCTCACAAGTTGTGAGTTCTAGCTAACAAACTGAAAAATGGCTCTGTCTCTATCTTCTCTACAAGGTCTTTTAAGCACAAACTGTCCAATTGCGAAATGACACCTAAATTATTTTTACTTTTAACCCAATAACCAACTACCCACAATGCGGATTTTTCTACCCAATTACAAAACACCACCCAGACCCATGAAGAAGGTGGTGAAAGAAGAAGAACTTAGCCTCACCTAAAATCTCATCTTGCTTTATATATTTATTACTATATTCTAAAACCTTAAACTCTAAGTTTTCCACCATATGACATCACACACTTCTATTCAAACTTACACACCCATAATCCCGGTGCTATCATTCAATTTTGGAAGGCTTGACAGCCTCAGGAGGAATGCAGTGTTTGCTTGGGGGTCAGTGCCTGTCAGCACAGAGAGTCTGAAATTCTCAGTGCCCAGAGGTCCAACATGTAGCAATGCATCTGAATAAATTAGGCCATTCCCTGTACCAGCCAAACTGTTTGTAGGTAAGAAGACACCTGCAGTCTTCTTTTTCAGAGTTCTCAGGGATTCATCAAGGGTACGGGAACAACAACAGGTCTAAAAATAATGAGGAAGAGCCTGGGAAAGTGTCTAGAAGAAATGCAAAACATAGATAAAAGACACACAGTGTGGTGATGGACACTTGACCAATTAAGAATGTGTGCCTGTCTGATGGACAAGTGGCTTAGCCAGTCCAGAGACACCTGTATGTGTGGACAGTAGTGCTAGAAACTATAACAGTGGCTTAGTGTAACCAATAAATGGACTTCTGTTGGAATCATATTGATTAGTTTATTTCAGTAGCCCATTTTCCCCCTGCACCAACACCTATGTGGTTTTGTCCCCAGATCAGCCCGCTGCGGCCGCAGAGACCCAAGAGCCAGGTGCTGAACGTGATGTCCAGCGAGCGGCGGTTCTCCGTGTCCCCGGCGCCGCCCAGCTCCCAGCTCACGCCGCCCCCCATCACCCCTCGCACCAAACTCGCCTTCAGCATCCAGCCCAGTAAGTCTTCCCCATGAAACAGATCCCTTCTCAGTGTGGGAAACGTATTTCCTGAGCGTTTCCTCACGCCCTGGTTTGAGTTTCGCTGTCGCCAGGTGCTACAGGTTAACACGTGGTCAGAGTGTAATGAACCACCTGTAAATGTATCAGTCTCTGAGGGTCCAGCCTTTGCAGAGAAGTGGCTAAAATTAATTTGAGCGAGACTGCTCTTCAGAGGTGTTTTGTAAAGCAGAAGGTTTAATAAAGAAAAATATCAAAATAACAAACATTACAGAAAAGGTAAGCCTTGCACAGATGTCTGAGAATACCTCTGATGCTCTGCTAAAACACTCCAAAAAGCCCTTTACTTTCTTTGGGCCCCTTCTTAAATACTGAATGTTTTGGAGGGACAACGTGGCTTGCAGCCAATAAAATCACCAAGAGACTTTGAGTTACACTCTCAGAGCCCAGTCCATGCCCCTGTGCTGGCGCTGAGTCAATTACTGCCAGGTGGGTATGGAAATTTCTGGGTTCTTTACCTTAAGGGGTGAGTCTTAAACTTTTCCCTATGTGGAAAACACTTGCTGGGTGTGGGAAATGCATTCCTACAGCCAGGGTATTTCTTGCACTGGGTAGTACTGAAGTGCTTGCCTTTGCCAGCAAAAATTAATTCACTGTTTTACAAAAGCAAGCGAAATCCTTGCACTGAAACAGTTTTCTTTTCAAGTAATCATTAACAATTAATTAGGTGTAGAGTAACAGTCAAAAATTCATGTTGTACTTAATCCCATATTGAGTGTTTTGGAGCATAAACCCTTGAAAAGCAGTATTTTTTGAAATTGTATGTTAAAAAAACTTCTCTTTGATATGTTGTGAGTACAAGCCAGAAGGGAAAACAAAGGTCAGGCTTTTTGAAGTAGTTTTTGTTTGACATTGACATCTATCACTCAGTTTTTCTGTAAAATATTATCTGTTTGCTTCAGTCTGCAGCAAACCCTATTGCAGAACTGGGTGTAATCCAACACCTATTTCTTTTCCCAGTGCTCTTTCCCAAAACCTGTTATTCAGAGTTTGCAGCTGCCAGCATGTGACGAAAAAAAATTTAAAAAATATCTTTTTGATACATGTACCCAAATCCTACTCCAGTGGTCAAGAGTTCAGTGTTAGTAAGGAGGAGAAGAGATGATCAGTCTTGAGAAAAAAAATCTTGTTCCATCAAGGTCATTGCTTCATTTACTGGTTTTGGTAATTAAAAAACCTTTTCTCCTAAATAGCCAGACATCCAAAGCAAATATTTTGATTGCAATGAACTCATAACTCTCACCTTTCTTTACAATTTTATAGCCAAAAATTACCAGTATGCTAAAAACTGGGAATACAGAGAACTAGAGGATATATGCTCCTGCAAAAGATATTTTCATTGGATTTTTTGTTCATATGTACATTTTATTAACAGTTAATTTGATTTCTCTGTTAAAAGATATGTCTGAAGTTACCAGGTATTTCTGAGAACATTTTTGTGCTAGAGATTGGTGGATGTTACATAAAATAGGGTCAGCTTATTGCACTGGTCCTGAACCATTTCAGGAATTACAGTGATACATTTTTTTAGGAATTCTGAGGATAAAGAAGTTCCTTCAGAGCCCAGATTGGCTAAAAGCAGTTAATGGGTTGCTAAGCAATCCTGGCTGCCTGTTAGCTGGCACTTTAGGAGAAGGGAGTGTAAAATGTGATCATTAGGGCAAGATGAAAAAAGGGTCCCTTAACTGATCCTTTGCCAGCTCCAAGATCTTGCCAGTGGCAGATGTCCAGCAAGGAATAATATTCAGAGCACACTCATCTGATGAACCACCTTGAATAATGAATTTCACTGAATAATGGGAGTACACCAGACATTTGGGGTAATTATGTGTATAGTGACCAGTTTAGGGGTGTTTAGTTCAGCAGAGGAAATGAACAGCTCTGCAGCAAATAGATTTTCTTGGGACAACACTGAGAATTCCTGAAGCTTTCGCTCCATATGCTGCAGAGCAGATATTCCCTGGATTTCACTGAACTCTGCGAAAGATCAGAGACTTGGGCAAATCATTGTTTTTCAGGATAGAATCTTGTTGTTCCACTGAACAGTTGCCAGATAAATGCAAACACGTCGCTCGTGTGTTTTATGAGTTCTTCTCGTGGGTGGAAATGCTCTGCCCACGTTTGCAGGGATTTATTGCTGCCTTCATCAGGATGAGGTTGGGAAGGTGCAGCCTGTCCATGGCTGCAGGAAATTCCAGCTGGAGCAGGAGCTGGGGAATTTAGGGAAAGGAGGAGAAGCAGAGTAGGACACAACTGTATGGACAGTTGGGTTCCATCCAGGTTCTTCAAGCAGAGTTGCCTCCACACCTTGTTTCCTCTCCAGCTCTGCTGAAAACATTCCTCAGATGTTTCCTGAAAACCTGTCCTTCCATGGATCTTCCAAGGATTTGGTAAAAGAAACAAAGGATTTTGGTTATTCCTAAAAAAAATGAGTCTCGCCATCCTCTTGGGAGCACCTTGGCTTAGATGAAGTTAAAAGTTTTATCATGGAAGAAGTTAAATCTTGTTAGTTGAAAAAATATCATAGAATGCAAAGATTAAATGTTCAGGGGGGTTACATTTACTTTATTTTTGTGTGTTATCACTCAGTTTCCCAAGGAATGTCTACAAAGAGGCCTAAAAACATGGCTTATTTCTGGTAAATATGGAAAGATTTCTCTTTCCAAAGCAGGATTCAAGGTTTTGCCAAAGCTCTAATTAAACACACAAAAGAAAATGCCATTTCCCAAACATTTCCCTGTATTATCCTAAACTGCAGGGAAAAACCAAACAAAAAAAAATAATCCAGATATAAATATATTTAGCTAAGATATAGATGTTTAGTTGTGGGGGAGATGTGCAGGACCTCTGCCAAGGAGTTGTTTTGTGACATTAAAGATCTTGGATTACTGAGTTCTTTAGAATGGATGGGGAATTCATCCAGAATGGACAGGGAAGTTCATTCCCAGCATCAGTCTTTAGATACAAATGCACAATGTGGTTCTCCAGCTGCAGTTTAATTCCATGAGCTGAGCAGGAGATTCTCATGGAGATCCAGAAAGGAAACTCTTGGGAATGTCTGTGGAATGGAGAGGTCCTCTCTGTAGAAAGGGAAGGATAAGAAAAAGGAGCAATGGAAAAAGCAATGAGAAATTCAGGTCCTGGTGGACAAACATTTTTCAGCCTAATGAAGAGGAAGCCACTGAAAATGTGGAATCCCAGGATGGAAAATAACCTTTTTTCAGTGTCGTCAAGAGTTCAGGTGGAAAGATAAGGAGTAAAATTACAGTTTTCAGTGACAAATCAATAGAGCCACCTTAGAGTTGAATCATGTTGTGAGAGGCCATGTTAGAGAACAATAAAATCACATTTTTAATAAAACATTGATATGAGCTTTGCAATGAAAACATCTGCATAAACAAGTCTTCTCTTGTTTCACAAATCATGACAGTAAAATAAAATAGAAATCACCTTTTTTTCCCTTTTCCTAAATAAAATTCCCTCATTTCTAAAAAAATAATTTCAGTTTCTCATCTCGTAGAGATCACAGTGGGTTTTATTAAAATGATTTGAATTAAAATGACTGAATTACCCTGAAATATACCATGGGGGGATTTCTCCCCAAATATCTATGTATCACTCGGGCATCAATAAACTTTATTGTCTCTCAGGCTATTTGCCTCTCCAGCACATACCTGGGAGGATTTATCTGCTAAGAAAAGGGAATTTTCTACCCAGCAAACAGGAATAATAAATGTTTGGTACTTTCTCGTGCGTGATTTTATTTACTCAACAACTAATGGCTGCTCATTTGTTATAGTTACCTGGAGCCTGAAAGTTTTGGAGAGAGATGTACTTAATTCCAGGCTTTCATTTGTGCATTTTATTAACTGGGAGCTTTTATTTTACTGGGAGAAAGTCAATAAAACTTAGCTAGATTATATTTTCTTTGTGCACTTTGCAAAACTTTTATTGTGTTTTAATGTCCAAGGTGAGCTCGAAGGTGGGAAAATCATATTTTCTAAGCTATGAATATTTTGGTGGGATATATGAGACAAAAATTATGTTTTATTAAAAACAGGGAGTTGTTCAAGTATTATGAAGGCATTTTAAAGTGAATCCAAGGCCAGGTTGGACAGGGCTTGGAGCAGCCTGGGATAGTGGAAGGTGTTGCTGCCCAAGGATGATCCATGAGGGCCCTTCCAACCCAAAGCATTGTGGAATTGCAGGACTCAGCTGGTGACAGAGTTAACCCAGGGTTGTTTTTTTCAGACCTGGAGCTCAATGGGATGTCCAGCTCTGACAGCCCCGACGTTCCCCCTCCTCTGCCCCTCAAAGGAAGCATGGCCGACTACGGGAACCTCCTGGAGAGCCAGGACTTGATCAGCCCCACCACGTCCCCCCCAGCCCACCAACGGGTGAGTGCCCAGACAATGATCCCTCCTGCAGTGTTTTGTTCCCTGAGCCACCCCAGGGGAGGTGGGATCCTGCTCCTGCCTCCATCAGCTGATCCAGAGGACTCTGCGGTGTGAGGGAGCAGCGGTGCTCCCAGAGATCCACCCGAGGGAAAGTTGGATTCATGCTGGGGAACTGCGAGCCAAATGTTGTCAGGTTTGTTGGGCAGGGAGCTTTAACCAACAGGAGCAGCAAATTGGATTTAAAGCCTTTCAGTCCTGTGTCAGGGAAGGAAATAAAACATGGACCTGCCACCTTCTCTTCCTGCAGCTCCAGTGTTCAGTCACCACTCATTTATTTCCTTGAGGCAAACTCGTGTCCCCTTTGAGGCAAAGAGCTCAGAAACTCTTCATCACCAACAGAGTTTGCAGCCTTCTGAGGAAAATTCGCTTTTTCATCTTTGTTTCCTGTAGCTGGAAGCTTTTAAAAATAATGTGGTTCTTTTCTTTAAAGCAGCGCTTTTGAGAAATGCCTTTCATTTTCTTTATGGGCAAAAAAAAACATTTTAAGGGGTGTAGAGGGTTGATCCTGGCTGGTGCCCACCAAAGATGCTGCATCACTCCCCTCCTCAGCTGGGCAGGGAGAGAAAATATAATGAAAGTCTCATGGGTTGAGATAAGGACAGGGAGAGATCATTCACCCTTTGCCCTCAAAACTGGTTTGACTTGGGAAATTAATTGAATTTATTACCAATCAAATCAGAGTAGGGCAGAGACCCCACAAGGTCACAAGTTTTCTTTGACTTTGAAATGCCAAATTTTGACTGAGCTGTTTTCTGGAAAACTTCCCAGTGGAACTGATCCCTTTTTGTTTGCAGAGGTGTGTGCCAGGACTCCTCTGAACTTCCCCATTCCACTAAAATTCTGTTGAGTAATTTGCTTTCCAGCAAATTTCATGGGGATAGGAAGGGTTTCTAACCTCAACAGAGGAAGAGTCAGGGAAGAGTTGGGTTTGACCCTGGGAATAGTTGTGTTTAACACAGATTGTCCCAGTGCATGAGTCCAGCTTTCCCATGGTTGAAACTGTCCCTTTGTTGTTGCAGGAATTGACTTTTTTTAAAATTATTTTACCATTTCAGGCTGAATGGTAAAAAAAACCCCAACAGGTGTAGACGTCACTTCAGGAGTGTGAATAGAGATACTCAAAACACCATGGTTTACTCTTTATTGGCATATACTGAAAAATTCTCTACTCCCATCCTCTCTCTCATAGTTGTTGCCCATGGCTGGATCATTTTAGTCAATATTTTTACTTTTCCTCTCATTTCCATCAAACTTTACTGCACTTCTAACCTTATAACCCATTTCCCCAGTGTTTGTCTCAGGGGCCAGCTCTCATTTGTCCTGAATACAGACCTCTAAGTGGAAAATTACAGAATGTACAGCAGGGCTGTCAGGAGGTTTGTCTAAGGAATCCATCTTCAGGAAGAAAGCTGAGAAATTCACATTAGGATTCACATTTCTTCAACTCCTTTCCTGCATAAACTCCAGAGTAGTAAATTCATTTTGTGTGATGTACTACAAGGTTTAGGCTGTGGTAGTAGCTCAGGATTACTAAGATGAGTTCAGTTTTTAGCTAAAAAATATTAAACAGTGATAAGAAATAAAATCCTGGCAGTCAGATTTTTTTTTTTTCCCCTGACTTGGGGAGGTTTTTGGAAGGGGTTTCCACTCTGGGGATAGATGTTTTTAGTTACTGTACAACTCCCAGATGCCATGGGGGTGTGATTTTGGGAGTCCACACCTGGAGATAACTCAGCCTGATTTGCTCTGTGACCTTGTGCAGCTCCTGTACCTGCCACAAGCAGCATTTCCACATCATTAAGTGAGAGTTCATAAAAATAGTACCAATATGCTCCCGTGGTTTTTTGCAAAGTTTTATTCAGCTCTTAATATTTTTGCTCTTTCCAGTCTTGATTTCTCAAGCTCCTCTCATTTTTTTTTTTAACTACATTTTGTCTCTGTAGGAACAGACCCCATTTTTAACATCTGGTGTTGAAGGCATTAGGGTTTAATAGCTAAAAAATGCAATCAGATAGAGGCTACATCTTCTTATCTAAGTGCCTAAAGTTTTATTCAGCATCTGTATTTTTATAAGCTTTCCAAGACCTTGGAATGTGGTTTCAAAGCCTGGCAGGAGGATCTAAAGCAGATCTGTCCCAGAGCCATCTGTCCTGTGCAGGGCCAGGAGTGGGACTCGCTGATCCTTGTAACTCCCCTCCACCTCAGCAGATTCTGGATTAGGTTTGGAATTGCTTTTTGGAGAAGGTTTCTAATCTTATAACAATCATTCTGTGCCTTTATTTCTTCAGGCTGGTAGGGAGGAAGCTTTTAAAGAACATCAAGAAAATGAGTAGTGCTGGACATGAAAGATCAGATGGGTAAATTCTCATTGCTGCCGTGATTAAATCCCACTCCACAGTTTTAATGACTTATGTTTCATGGGTCAAATAGCTCCATAATTCATAACTGGATAATTCTCTGCCTGGTAAACTGATCATCTTTTAAATTACCCTGCTGTTGTATCAGTGAAGAAAAATCAGTAAAACCTATTAAAGATAAGATTATCTGAGTAGCTTTTAAACTGGAAATATCTCCTTGTGTGAGGAATGATTGTGCTTTTCACTCTGGTTGTCTTGCAGTGGGTTATGAAAGGCAGGAAAAATGCTGTAGTGAACTCAAAAGCAGGCAGCCAGGAAAGGTTCAGATGCTCCAAGTCAAACTGCAGGCAATAATTTCATTTATGAGACAGCAATCTCAGATATTGAGAGTCCAGTGTTACCTTGGTCTACCTGAAGTCTTTAATCCAGGTGATCACCTCATTATAATTTCCTGATTGTCCCTTAGTCCTTGTTAACTCTGAGACCCTTGTAGATATTTTCTTGCTCCCTGTGATTTGTTCTGCTAAAAATGTCCTTAATAATATATGGGAACATAAAAAAAAAAAAAAAGAAATCTATGACTCCTGCAAGGATTATTATTACATCAAGGGATTCCTTTAGGCACTTATCATTCTTTATGGGTTCATCCTCACCCTTGCATACAAATCAACCTCCTGCTTAGTATTCAGAGCAGGGAGGGAGCTCAAAGAAAATAGACAAAGGAGCACTTGGGTTGCTAATATTGGCTATAACACTCCCTAAGCATGGGATAATGGTTGGGATGGGAACATCTCCATCAATCCAGCACAGGTGGAAGGTGGGCATGGCTGAAGCCTGTGAGGAGCAGAAAAGTCTTGGGTTGACTCTCTATGGTGTGGGGATTATTGTGGCTGCTTATTGAGATATAACAGGATGATATATATATATATATATGATATAACACACGGAAGGCACAACTCAGGGGGATTTTTCATGTGTTGCAATGCAGGTGCTGCAATGCTGGAAATTCTCTCTCATATCAGCTGCAGTGAGCAAAAACTGACCTTAAAGGCTTCAGCAAATGCATTTGTTCTTCTGTGGACAGGGACAAAGAGACTGGAAATGCAGCTGGAACTATGGAGGAGCAGAGAATTAGGGAGCACAACTTGAGGGGTTGCAATAGCAGCCTACAGCTCCTCTCTGATCTCTGTCAGCAGGGACAGGACCTGAGAGAGCAGCTGGAGCTGTGTCAGGGAAGGCTTAGGTTGGATTTAGTGAAAGGTTCTTCCCCCAGAGGGTGCTGACACTGCCCAGGCTCCCCAGGGAATGGGCACAGCCCTGAGGCTGCCAGAGCTCCAGGAGGGTTTGAACAATATGCCCAGAAGAAAAAAAATTAAAATTATGGGGTTTATTTGCCATCTGATTTATTTTTGCCTGCTGGGGATGGGAAACCTTGCAAGCCCTTCCTCCTGTGCTACTCCCTCACTCTTTGGTGGGTTAAGATGTTGCTGAGCAAAGGGTTTCTGAAAAATCCATTTACTTTTTAATAAGTCTTCAAGTCAATGGACTGCCAGTGCTTTTTACAGGATTTGGAGTGAAATCTGTGTTCTCCTGCTCTCTGCCCACGCATGGGATATTCCCCTTGGTTCAGTTTAGGGAGTGGCTGTGTCCTGCTCTGTACACAGGATCAGGCCATGGCCTGAGCCGTGCTGATGTGCTGGTTTATCTCTCTTGCAGGACCTGGGCTTTCAGTGAGGAATACAGGGTCAGTCTGGAGTGTAAAGCTAATTCTGAGGGTTTTGCTGTTTACTCCTGAGCTCCCTTTGTGCACGGACTGGAGCAGGGAAGCAGCACTGGGGAAATTGAGTTATATCATCCAGTGTGGGCAGAAGTCCTGATGGTGTCCACATGGAGAAATACAGTTCCACAGAGAGAATGTGGCCTTAGCTGTGCTCCAGCAGAGCTGTCACACACCAGGAGCCAGCTCCTTCCTGCATGAGGGGTGCAGACCCCTGTCAGGTCCAGCTCTGCCCTCATCCACTGCCCTTGTCCCCCACAGGAGCATCCCCCTAGGCAGGGCCTGCCAGAAATCAGAGAGAAAGTCACAGATTCATGGAATAGTTTGGATTGGAAAGGACCTTAAATCCCATTCATTCCCTCTCCTGCCATGGCAGGGACACCTCCCACTGTCCCAGGCTGCTCCAAGCCCCAGTGTCCAGCCTGGCCTTGGGCAGTTCCAGGGATCCAGGGGCAGCCACAGCTGCTCTGGGCACCCTGTGCCAGGGCCTGCCCACCCTCCCAGGGAACAATTCCTGCCCAATATCTCATCTAAATTTATCCTCTTCCAGCTAAAGCCATTCCCTGTGCCCTGTCCCTCCATCCCTTGTCCCCAGTCCCTCTCCAGCTCTCCTGGAGCCCCTTTAGGCCCTGCCAGGGGCTCTGAGCTCTCCCTGGAGCTTCTCCTCTCCAGGTGAATCCCCCAGGTGTCCCAGCCTGGCTTCAGAGCGGAGGAGCCCCTTTGATCTGGGACACTGACCTGGAGAAATTCCACATTGCCCATTTTGGAGCATTTCTCCCATTGCCCTGAGGGGCTGAGCGGTGGGAACACAATGAATACGTCTCACAGAAAAACCCTTCAAATCCCTCTCCCTGATCCCAGTGCACTCCAGCAAGGGCAGGTAATGGCTGTGCCACGGAGTCAAATGAGGCTCTAATAGATGATGGATGAAGCTGGGGCTAAAGAGTCATTTCCCATCAGTTACCTGCTGGATTTTCCACAGAACTTTGCTCCCTGGGTCAAACAGCCAATTAGCTTAAACTGTCTGTAATTTGGTTGCCATTAGTGGAGTTGGGCTGTTCTCCCTGCTGGCTCTTTCAGAACGGCAGAGTTATCCTGCCAGAGCCTCACACTCCAGTGTTGTTTTTCACTGCAGATATGAAATAACCACTTTGTTGTCAGGCATCTCAGCTCCGTGCTGAAGGAACAACTCAGTGTCTGAAAGCATTTTCACAGTCCTGGGTGGCTCATGGTCTATTTACATCCCATTTCTGCTGCTTCTGACCTAATTAGATCCCTTAATCCTGCCAACCAAAGTGCTTCTCGCTGGATCTCCAGAGCGTGTCCTATCGATGACCATTGCATTTCAAAGAAAAAGAGTTCCATGCACAGGAAGAAATCTCGTGCCACAAGGACCACTTTGGAGAATCAAATTCTGTTTGATTTTTTTGGTTGTTGTTTCTTTTAACAGTATTCTCTGAACAAAAAAAAACCCAAAAAAACTCATCTCTCATTTTGCTGCTTCAGAGTAGCAAGAAAAACCAAAACCAAATGCATTTTCTCATCTTCTGTAATTGATTTTTACTACATCCCGAACACGCCTGGTGCCGTGCAGTTTATGGCTCTCTGTGAGAGAACACAGACAAATGTTTTTAAACTTGATTCTTTTCTGTATCAGGGAAAGAAAAAAAAACCCAAAAAAACCCAGCAAACAAATGGGAGCAATTTCATGTCTGAAGCAGAAGGAACAGATTGTTTCTGTGTTGCAGATGTGCCTTTTACATAAGGTTTCTGCTTCCCCTGAGGTACCCCTGAGTCAAGGATTCTGCCCAAAATAGGTTGGGATGTGAAGCAGCAGCCTCTGTCAGTTTGTCAGGAAGGAAGGGGAAGAGTCAGGTTCACAATTAACCACCGAGATATAAACACGAACTCAGCAAAGAGAGTCTTAATTAACTACAAAATCAAGGCAAACTCTATTTTTATTGCAAAGTTTCTAATGGGAAGCACAGCAAAAATGAACTTTATAAGCCTGATAATGATTTTTGTGAGTGTGGTGTTAAAGGGAGGGAGGAAATGTGGTTGAATTTCTTGTCCTGGGATAAAAGGAAGGACGGATCAGCCCTGGGAGCCATGGTTTGGAGTTGCCCCAGCTCCATAATGGAATGTTTTGTCTTGCAAAATTCCCAACAATGTCTCCCCGACCATCATGACACATCCTACTTAATATATTCATTGGTAGCTTATTATATAAATGAACATGTGCTAAATTTATCCGACTTTCTAATGGAAATTGTAAATTCAATTACAATAATTATCTACCTATCTCTGCTATTTCTTTCTGCCTAATTTGCTTGCAGAATCTGAGCTTGGGTAGGTTTTGAGCTTGTTATTTATAGCATATATATTTAGCTTCTTCTCATTGTATTTGCATTGTCTCTGCTTTTCAGAACCAGGTTTTCAGGGCTGATTTGATTGTTCTCTGATCAATATGAAGGGGCTCATTTGGTTGAGAAATGCCTTTGATCTAATTGAATTGAGAATTATTGCCAATAGAGTGTTATTTAAATTCCAAATGGATTTGCACAAATGATGCTATCAGCAGAGTTGAGTTTTTTTCCCTGATGATGAATATGAAGTTAAAGAGAGCAAAGCAGAGAGGAAAGTTTTCTATTTTGTGCTGTGTTTTTGAGGGGCATGTGGTTTATGGAGTTTGAAGGGAATGTCAGCTCTGTGAGATGCTGGATGTTCTGCAGACCACCAGCATTTCCCAGAGCTTTCCCAGAGCCCTTGCCTGGATACAGGACTGTAATTAAGCAAGTTTTCAAAGGTTTTGGAATCTTCAAATCACAGTTGACACTTATTCAGGTGCTCTAGCAGGAATTCAAGAGTTAACATGCCAAGTTAAGAAGGGGATTTGCTCAGGTAGAGGAAATATTTAATTGTTCTATAACACTTCAGAGGCAGATCAGCAGCGGCATTTTAATTAAAAACCAAACAAAATCTTCAGTTTTGCATGTAGTAAAAAAATGAAATTCTTATTTTATCTGTCTTTCATATTAATCTGTTGACTTTTCTGACTCAGAGATCATCACGTCCCGCTGGAAGTCAGGAACAAGTAGTACCCATTTGGAGCCTGATGTGGGATATCATGGAAACATTTAGGGTGGGAAAGGCCACTAAAATCATCCAATCCAATGTTCCCCCAGCACTGCCAAGGCCACCACTGACCCCTGTCCCCAGTACCAGGTGTGGATCCCTCTTTCCCAGGCAGGCAGGGAAATGCAGCTTTCCAGGCCTGGCTCCCCAGCTCTGGTGCCTCACTTTTGGTTCAGAGATTCTCACTCAGCAGCAGATCAAACCCAGTGGATTTCCAAGGTGCCAGAGAGCATTTTGAAGCTGAGGAGGAACCTGGGAGCTGGCAGGAAGAGCAGTGGTGCTGCTGGAAAGGCTGGGAAATGGAGAGTGGATGGAGCAGAATGGAGAGACAAGCCCACGGCATCCCTGGTTTGGGATCCCTCTTCCTTTGCCTGGGGAGAGAGTTGGGAGGAATGAGGAGAGGTGTAAAATGGATTGGAAAGTGGTGCTGTCCAGGTAGGATAGAGGAAAGAGAATCCAGCAAAAATCCAGCCTGCCTGGCTCAGCCAGTTTGCATTCCAAGCTTTCTCCTTAGCCTGTGATCAGTAAAACTGGTGAAATCACAGATTTTAACTCCACACTGGCTTCAAACCTGCTTGGGAGAGTGTATTTAATTACTTTAAAGTTTGTTTTTCTTCTACTCTTACTCATCTCTGAAAACTCCCAGTCATGGGGTTGCAGGAGCATCAGGAGCTGCTCTGAGCAGAGGAGAGAACTGAGATGTCCTCTCTTGTTTTTGGGACAGCACCTTTGGATAGCTTTGAAAAGGACCAGTTTTGGTTCTGTGCACTTCCATGGGGTTTCTCAGTTGTTTACATACCGGGATCTTCCTGATCCTGACAAACCATCAGGAATTTTGTCCAGCACTGAGGCATTGCAGGTACTTGGGCTGTTCTTGCAGAGGTGACCAAGGAATTTGGGCAGAGCTTGTCAGGCTGTGCCCATGTGGAGCCAGCAGCTGGAGCTGAGCTGGGTGAGGCAGGACAGGAACAAACAACTGGAAAAGCATCATTGGGCTTGGAGGAAAACAAAAGGCCCTGACTGGGGAGTGGGGGAGAATCTTAGGGAAAAACAAAGGCAGAGCAGCGTTGATGAGCTGTGACACTGCAGCACAGCCTCTGGGAAACCTGTGCTGCCTGCACAGCCAAAATGCTGGGAAAACCTGCCTGCAAACTGCAGTGTTCTCCTGCTCTGTCTGCAACAGATTTTATCATTTGAGTGTTTCAACATGAGGGAAAAAAAAGTCTTAATTTCCATAATGGCTTTTTTAATTTGTCCAATTAGCTGGTGATTCTAACTGGGGATGCTCTTCTGTTGTGAGATATGTAAAGTGATTTAAAATATGTGTATTTGAACATTCTGCTTTTCTGTTTGGAATATTTTAATTATAACTGTGTGTGTAATAGTAAATTGTGAGTTACTTATCTCTCTAAATGATTTTAAATTGTTTCTTTTTTTTTTTTTTTCCTTTAAATATTTCTGTTCCAACTGTGCAAAATCCAAAATATAATGAAAAAGCAACGAAGCCATTGCTTCAGCTTGGTTTTTAAACTCTGAGTGCCTAGAGGCTGAGGGCAATCAATACAGACCAAGAAATCAATATCCTATCATGATATAAAGTGGGGAATTATAAACTTCTCCAGTGCTTTCAAAAGATTTTTCCTGAAATATTGAGCTAATTAATCCTGAACTCTTGAGAGATTTTTTGTCACTGTCAAAAGTAAAAGTTCTATTTAAAAGTAATGGCTGAGAGCGTTGTGTGTTCACAGCAAATTCTGCAGGGAGAGATTTTAGGGAGGCAGAGGGCTCCAGACTTACCTGCTGCCTCTTGCACTCAGAGATGACACAGAAATGTCCCAGAATTCCATTCATTCCTAACCTGATCTGCCCAAATTGTTTTTTTCCAGCACCTGCCTCCTCCTCTCCCCAGCAAGACACCACCACCGCCACCTCCCAAGACGACACGGAAACAAACATCTGTCGATTCTGGGATTGTCCAGTGAAGAAGGAAGCGGGTTTCTTTCCAAAGATAAAGCTGTAACAATTCATTCCCCTAAGTATTTTATGGTCTATAATGTTTACCTCATTCAGGTGTGCAGTATCTAACATTTAGTGCAATGATAACTCCGTAAGAAATCCATTTCTCGCCATGTTGTCGGACCCAACACTACACCCCCCTGTTTTTGGGGTTATTCCCTCCCATAACTTGAAAGAAATCTGGATTTCTACTTGAGACTGGGAACTCCATCAACTGACAGAACCCTCTTCCTAAACCTTCTCCTTGCTTCTGGATAACGCCAGGCACAGAGCTAAACGTGGAGATTAAAATGAGAGCTGGAAATTTTGTACCTAAAGATTTTGGGTACCTCTGGAGTTTCAAATGAGCAGAGTTTTTGTACCTAATCTCAGTGTATATAGGAATCAATGACAATAGTCACATGGAATTCAGGGCAAGAGGAGGTTTCCCAGTGAGGCGAAGCTGCTGTAGGATTTCCCTGAATAACAGGGATTTTAGCCCAGGGTTAAAAACCAGACACCACTGATTTGTGAAGTTGGTCTGTGTTACAAATAACCTGATTGCAATGAGCAAAATGGAGATTTGGGGCTGTCTTGGCCACAGTGCCCACGATGCCATTGAGTTTAAAACCTCTCGTGAGAGAAGGAAAAGTGCCAGCAAAAGCTCCCCTCTGACCATGAGGCTGCTCAGGGAATTTGTAAGGTCCCCTGGGAAAATGCTTTTTGCAGGTGCTGGGGTCCATCAGCGCTGGTCCCTTTTTAAGCATCACCTCCCAAGGGCACAGGAGCAGCAGTTTCCAAATGTTGGAAGTCAAGCAGGCGAGGCAGAGCTGGCTTGGCTGAACAGGGATCTCCTCTTGGATATCAGATGGAAAAGGAAGGTGTGGGCCAGTGGAAGCAAGGTCAGGGGGCATGGGAACAATACAGAGGTGCTGCTCCCCACTATAGGGAGAAAATTCATATGGTCAAAGCTCAGTTGGAGTTGGAGCTGCCAGAACCATGGGGGACAAATAAGTTTTTTTTCAAATATATCACTGGCAAAAGGCAGTGTAAAATGCTCATCAGCCCATTCCAGGATGGGGATGGGCACCTCACAAGCAGGGACAGGGACATGGCAGAGGTGTTTAACACATCCTTTGTCTCTGTCTTCAACATGGGTCACACACCAAGAGGGTCCCAGTGCCTTGAGCTGGGGGACCATGACTGTGACAATGATCAACTCCCAGTCAACCTGAAACTGCAGGATCTGCAGCCCCAGCTGAACCCCTGCAAATCTATGGGCCCTGATGGGATTTATCCAAGAATCCTCCAAGAGCTGCTGATGTCATCATAAAACCCCTCTTGATGATTTTTGAGCAGTCTGGGGAATCCAGAGAGGTCTCAGCTGACTGGAAGCTGGGGAATGTTGTCCTGATTTTCAAGAAGGGCAGGAAGGAGAACCCTGGAAACAACAGGCCCAGTAAAATCATGATCATGGAAAATATTATTCTGGGAGGAATAATTCTGGGAGGAATGACTGGAAAACATCTGGAGATCAATGCAGTCATGGGTCACAAGTAGCATGGCTCCATGAGGGGAAAGTCCTGTTGTGGAACCCGATTTCCTTCTACAGCAGGGTAACCCAGCTGGCTGATCCAGGAAAGCCAGGACATGGAATCATTTTGGACTTCTGCAAAGCTTTTGATACTGTCTCCCACGGGATCCTCCTGGACAAAATGTCCATCCTGTATCTGGAGAAACTCATCATGGGATGGGTGAGCAGCTGGCTCAGGGGTCAGGCACAAAGGGTGACAGTGACTGGGGTGACACCAGGCTGTCACCAGTCACACTATAAATATGACATTAAACTGTTAGAGAGTGTCCAAAGGAGGCCACGAGGATGGGGAAGAGCCTTGTGTGAGGAGCAGCTGAGGGCACTTGGAGTGTTCAGCTGGAGGAGAGGAGACTGAGGAGGGCAGAGCTCCTTGGGTCAGCAGCATCCTCTGAGGGAAATGCAGGGGCAGGAACTGAACTCTTCATTGTCATCATCAGAGACAGGAGTCAGGGAACAGCTGGAGCTGTGTCAGGGCAGGGTTAGGTTGGAGATCAGGGAAAGGATCCTCCCCCAGAGGGTGCTGGCACTGCCCAGGCTCCCCAGGGAATGGGCACAGCCCCGAGGCTGCCAGAGCTCCAGGAGGGTTTGGACACCCAAGGATGCCCAGGGCGGGATTGCTGGGGTGTCTGTGCAGGGCCAGGAGCTGCACTGGATCATCCCTGTGGACCTCTCCCAGCTCAGGATAATCTGTGATTAATGGGCTTTGTAAAATCAGCCATTTGTGATCACCCACTGCCATTTTCATTCAGTTGGATCTTCTGGATATCCATGGGGGGGGGAAAGGAGGAAGCCTTGGAGCTGCCAACAGCACGAGGGTGTGGGAGAGAAAGCAGCGAGCAGGGAGGAGGCTCCTGGTCATTCTGAACCTAAATGTTGAGTACAGAAATGGGAAGAGCTTTTTCCTTTCTTTATTGTGTAATATTTCATGTTGGATTAGGATGAACTGAATGGAATCACTTTGTCCTTGTGCCATCATTCTGTACAGTGTTTGTATATATGATGGTTTTTAGAATGTTTTAATTCTTATGGTGCCTGCTTTTCATGTCATAACGAATTAATGTGCCTGCGAAGAATGCTTTACGTGTTCTTAATTTCCTAATTGCTGAAAGTGTAAAGAAGAAACAAAAAGCATTTTTTTTCCAGATATTAAGCTCTGAGAAATATCAGACTGATGGGACGGGGTTTTGGGAGGGAGGAAGGAAACTAACTTTATATTCTAGTGGTTTTTTATTGTCATCACACTTTGGGGTTTTTTTATTATCTACAATCTTTTTACTCTTACAGTAGATTGTTTTTAAATATACCACTGACTCAAAAAAATAAACTATTATTTTAAAAACTTGTCTATGAAAATGAATACATTCCCTGGGTGGTTTTGATCCTCACTGCAAAATTTTGGGAACTTCTGCATTGTGTAGAGGGCTGCATGTGCATTTTCTCTTTTTCAGGACAGTTTAGCAGGGGAGCTCCTGAGAAAACTGAAATCTTTTCTTGTACTGTTGTGGTTGTCCCTGCAGGCTGGAGCTAAAACACACATCAGCACTAAGAACATCCATCCCTGTGTGCTGTCCGTGACCAAAATGATGGCTTGGGTGTCTCTAAGTGAATGCTTCAGAAAACAAATGAGTTTTATGTAACATTTTCCACCTCAGGTACCTTCTGCACCATGCAGGTTCCAAGCAGAAGTGACTTTACACAGCAGTAAAACAGCACTGTTGTTACAAAGGCAGAAAAATTGCCCTTCTCATAAAAAGTGGCTCCTGTGGTCAATTACATATTCTCTTTTTTTTTTTTTTTCTTTTTTTTTTTTTTTTGCCTTAAACCACGGTGTCACTTTAGATCAAACAAACACACTTTTCCTTGCTGTAAAATCAGCTCCCAGAGTGTCCCAGGATTTACTATTGGATCTCATCCTGCAATTCCCTCTTTGTTTTATTCATACAATCTCTGCTCAAGAGGAGCAGGCAGGGAGGGATTCTTCAGGGAAGAATCAATCAGATACCTGTAGTCAATCAATAATGTGTTACAACTTTCATTCTGTAAGTCTTGTATTTAATTGAGGATTGCTTTAGAGGCTGCTCTTGCTGCTGCCAGAGAGCTCGTGCTGGCATGCTGGGTGAGTTTTCCTCTTTTCTCTTCCATCTGCTTCCTGAAGGATGGGAAGAGCTTTCCCATGGACCTTTGGGTGGATGCCTGTAAATTGTATTTCTGATAATGTATTTGTTTTCACACGTCCTTAGCAAATTCCTGTGCTCATGCAAGTGTTATAATTTGGCCCTGTGAGACTCCTCAAACAAGAGCTGCACTTCCAAACCGGTCTCACAGTACAAACTCCAAATCTCATCTGTGTGTGTGTTTTACAAATATGCAAGCTGAGCCTGGGAATTGAAAATCAGGCTCTCAGAGGCAGATTGTCACCGCTTTTACATTCTGACAGCTCCTGGGCTGTGACTTTTGTAGGACCCAGGATGAAACAGTGTCCTCCTCAAAGTGGGGTAAAAACAAACAGTAGAAAAGCAGCAGATAATTCCTTACAGGCAGTGAACAATCCCAGGAAAGTTGTTATTTCTCATGGTTTGCGCTCTTTCTTTCCAATCCACTTGGGAGCCAGAGCATCCCAGTGCCATGGGAATTCTTTGTCATGTTGTTTGGGACACAGCTGAGCTAATGCAGAAGAGCTCGTTATGAAACAATTCAGAAAATAAACTTATTTGACTTTAACCAGTGGTAGAAGCTCCTGTCCCTTTCCTCTGCCCCATTCCTATGGGAATTCATCCCTAAATGGCTTCAAGGAATCTTTTGCTTTCCCCACCCCGTGCCCTGAGCTGCATGTGGAGAATGTGAGATTGGGACAACTTGGTTTAATTGTCACCTCTGTGTCCTCCCAGTGCCTCCACACCCAGAGATCCCCACTCAGACTGGATTCAAATCAATATTTCTGCTTGCAAAGGTGACCCATCCATCTTTTCCACAGCAGACCTTGGCCAGGGGACAGTCAGGATCCTCAGGGGACAGGTTTTCACCATTTGGGACAAGTCAAGGATTAACTTCCCCCAAGTGCTGTTCCTCTTCTCACACCTGAGAGCAGCTCCTCAGGGCTTTGTGACACAGATTTCCCTGAAAGAAGCAATTCAGACATGTCAAATTCCTGGATAGTGGAAAAAAACAGAATTTCAGAGGCCACTAATTTTCACTTCTTGAAAAGCAGCTTAAATTCACTTAGTGAAAGTTAACTCACAGTGCCAGGATAAAAGGAGGTTCCTCAGTTCCTTTTCCTCGAGTCTCAGCCTGGGAGTGAGGGTGGATTTTACAGGTGCACAGATCAGTCCCACACAAAACCACCCAGCATTTCTTGGACAGGGGTTGTTTGCTTTTTTATCACATTTATTTTCACTGGGAAGCTCGACACAAAGGTCACTCCTCAAGCTGGTTCCTGTAATTTACATTTACGATTACTGAGATGTCTCCCATGATTCCACAAATTCTGAGGGTAAAAATGTTTTTAAATTTAGTTTTGTCTTAACATAGGACTTTTCTTTACCTTGGCTGTACTTCTGTGTGACTTTACAGAGGAAAAGGATGAAAAGTTTGCAATGAAAATGTATTTATTTATGATTTATGAACAGAGATGTGTGTGAGTGCAGGTACAGCTGTGTATTCATGCACACACATCAAAATCATATTTTTAATGTGATACATCTCACTTCACTGACTGGTTGAGGTCTCCACCTTCTTCCCTCATCTTAAACATCTTCCCTGTCAATTCTTGTGGCCTTTGGGGGACCATCCCATGCCAGAAGTGTGATGTGGTGTGAAGCCAGGCTGTGGCTGCATCCCCTGCACAAACCAGGTAAGGTTTTCCAATTTCCATCCTCACCTTGCCCTGTGATCAGTCAATGAATTGGAGCATGTGTAGAGATTCCTCCATGGAAAACAGACCAGGCACTGGAGTGATGGTGAGCACTGAAATTCAGGCTTTTCCTCTGTCCTCGGTTTTTAGCAGTAATGGGAAGCGTGAGGTCCTGCTGCGCTGACATTTCAATTTCCTCTCCTCCTCCTTTTGTACTTTCCATGGCTCTAAACTGAATTTCAGGCTTGCAGTTGGCATCTTCTTGGGGATGCAGAAAGGTGAGGATCACTATAAATACTTGGTTATTGTATGGGGTCTCTCCAGCTGCTCTCCAGTGAGGCTATTTATAGGATTTTTAATTTCCCTTGGGGTTTTTTTTCCATATGTATTCTGCAGACTTGAATAATTACTGTAAATTGTGTTTCTCTGTTGAATGACACTTTTTATTTTTCATTTCCAGTGTGTGTGGCATTGTATTGAAGCACTTCAAAGGGAAGTGGCTGAATTAAGTCCCTCATTTCCCAGCTAAGGAAGGTGGCTGTGGACTGCAGTGCTGGGGACACGTCCTGACCCTCTTGGGATGATGTTAAGATCCAAATATTGAGAGATTCCTCTGCCCAAATTAATCTGCACAGGAGTCCAGGTGCTGGAGTCAATAGTTCTGATTTTATTTAACAGTAAATGTGAGGTAGAAAAAAGAAATAGACAAGAGAGAGATTAAGCAGAAGATATTTTGTCATCAATGTTTTAGGGAGTCCTTACTAGGAGAGGAGAAACCAAAGCCAAATGTGGCACTGGTTCCCATTAAGGCATTTTTGGTGTGTTGTGCTGTTGTTGGCTGCTCTTCCCAAATTGATTTCATTCTCCCCTGGCTGTGCCTGCATTTCCTCAGTGCTGCAATCCCAATTTCACCTGAATTCCCTCTCTCCATCCTCCCCACGACTGATGCTGGATCACTACACTGACAGGGGAAAAGACAGAAAACGAACTAAAAACCTGCCGGGCTTCCCAGCAGAATTTCTCAGCAGGATACAAAGGAAGCTGTGGGAATGAAGAGGGAGCCAGGCAGGGTTCCAGAGCAGTGTGGCACAAATTCCATGTGGGATCACCACAACTCACAGAGCCATGGAACGGTCGGAGAGGTAAAACAATCCCAGCAGCTCCAGTCTGAGCAAAACATTTCTTGGCTCAGCATGAATTATGCAGCTTAAACCACTTAGTGACATCCAATTTAACAGGGTGAACACTGGTTTGGGGAGTGTGCTCCTGCAGCAAGAGGGGAAGGCATTGCAGGGGGCAGGGAGTTGGGTTAAGCTGTAATTATTGTTTCTCAGGAAATTAGATGTGTTTGCCCGTGTTTAATTGCATGAGCTCAAAAGCTCACCAAGAAAAAAGCCAAAGAAATCAACCATAAATTAAAAAATGTTTAAAGTAGAACACCTTTTTTCAAAAGATGAGGCACTTATTACCTACTTGTGTTGCAGGAGGCCTGTTTGTGAGATATTTTTTACATTTTATTGAGATCTGGTTGTCAATAATACTCAGTTTACTGGCTGTAAACTTCCTTCCATGAGTTTATTAATGTGTACAGTTGGCAAATAGATTTGTTGTTGCTTTCTATCCAAGCAGACTATTATTGTTGAGTTGCTCCACAGAGTGAAATAATAGGAAAAAAATAGAAATAATGGGATTTTTAAAGAAGTTTGTGTCTTTCCTCACTTTGTGGTTCCTGTGGAGGTGGGCAGAGATCTGTGGGAGTATTTGAGCAGGGAATATAAATAATGTCCAAACACAGAAACACTTGGGAAGAGACTGCTCTGAACCTCCCATCAGAAGCTCCTGGAGAGAAATCAGTGTTGGTCTGATCTCAGCTGCCCCGTGGGCTCTGGGCACTGTGGCAGAAAAGTGACTTTGGACAGAGAAATTCCTTTTCTCTGGTATGAGGTTTTCTGGCCTGGGCTGTTTGTGTGAGGTCAGGAGCAGAAATCCTGTCTTAGGTTAGGCCTGGTTTCTTAAAGACCCGGAAAATGGGAAATTGGGGTTGGTTTGATGGCAAGAACAGGGATGGAGCTCCTGTTCAGTGGGAGAGCTAGGAATGTTCATCTGGAGAAGGGAAGGCTCTAGGGAGAGCTCAGAGCTCCTTCCAGGGCCTAAAGAGGCTCCAGGAGAGCTGGAGAGGGACTGGGGACAAGGCATGGAGGGACAGGACACAGGGAATGGCTTCCACTGCCAGAGGACAGGGCTGGATGGGAGATTGGGAAGGAATTGTCCCCTGGGAGGGTGGAGAGGGGCTGGGATGGAATTCCCTGAGAAGCTGTGGCTGCCCCTGGATCCCTGGAAGTGTCCAAGGCCAGGTTGGAGCAGCCTGGGACAGTGGAAGGTGTCCCTGCCATGGCAGGGGTGGCACTGGATGGGATTTAAGGTCCCTTCAACACAAACCATTTCATGATTCTGTGAATCTGTGATTTTTCTCTCCTGTGCTCTCAGAGGTTCCAAGGCTGTCCCAGAGCAGCTGCAGGACAATCCCAGCTCTGTGTCCAGGTGGATCCTGGGGTGGGCACCTGTCCCTGGCACATCCCGGGCAGGAGGGGACACTGAGCCAGGCTCAGGCAGGGTTACCTAACACCGAGTCACCCGAGGTCAGCACAGACACTTTCCTTTCCTGCAGGCCGTGGTGGAACCACTCAAAAACACCCCCAAAGTCTCAGCAAGGAACTCCTTTCTCTGCAGAGCTCCTTGTTCCTGCTGCCAGGGAGCATTAACTGGTGGGATGAGCTAATTGGGACTGAGCAGTGACCGCAGAGCCCGGATCCCTCAGCTCTGCACACACTGCCAGCTGCATTTAGGATGTTCTTTCTGTTCCCTCCTCTTTCTCCTGCCTTTCCACCCATGGTTTCTGTTGTTTAATAAGAGAGATTTTTTAAAGGGGACAGCAGAGATGTGTGGTTCATAAAAGTGAGGGTGAGCAGTTTTCACCCACCCTGATATCCACGGGCCAGAGCATGGGGATGGTTTTCAACAGGAAAAGGGGGAATGGCTTTAAGCTGAAGGAGGGGACATTCAGGTGGGATTTTGGGAAGGAATTGTTCCCTGGGAGGGTGGGGAAGGGATGGGCTGGAATTCCCAGAGCTGCCCCTGGATCCCTGACAGTGTCCAAGGCCAGGTTGGAGCAGCCTGGGACAGTGGAAGGTGTCCCTGCCATGGCAGGGGTGGCACTGGATGGAATTTAAGGTCCCTTCCATCCCAAACCAGTCCATGATGCTCTGTTTGGGATTCCAAGGGTTGAGCTGCCTGTGCCTGGTCCTGCCCTGGCTGCTGTGCTGTGGATTATTAAAGTTATAGGATTATAAAATTATATAAGGGGGTTTTAAACCTTTGTTGTCTCATTCCCAGATGAGAAGGATTCAGAGGAAGGGCCACAGGTAAACTGGGGGACTTTGAGCCCTTTGAAAAGGGGCTTCCCTAATTCAAAAGTTCTTCTCTAATTCCCCAGAAGTTCTTTCCTATGGAAAGTTCCTCCCTAATTCATCTCATGCTCTCCCAAAATCCCTGGATTTGGGCAGGACCACCCAGGGAAGGAGAAAATCCTATCCCTGACCTGAGGACTGGATAATTAAAGGTGACACCTCTGTTCTCTCCAGCTTCACATCCTGCTCCTTGCTCTCCACAGGATCTCTTGTTTCTGGAGTTTTCCAGGACTTTTCCTGGCTCTTTTCAGCTGGATCAAGGCTTGGAGTCTCATCAGCCCCTGAACCTCCCTGCAGAGCTCTCCACACCCCTGAGGGGTTGGCAGTGCAGTAAGGAAGGAAAATTGAAATGGTTTTTTCACCTCAGTGGGTTTGATTTTCTCATCCAAGACTTCCCAACACATCCCTTTCTTACCAGGTGCTGGTGAGAGAAATGGGATTTCAGATGAAAACTCTGGGCTGTGAATATCTGGGGGGTTTGTTCTAAACATTGGACCATTTTCCTTTAGTTAGGGGAATATTTTTTTGCTACAGCCCTGCCAAGAGTGCAACACCAACACAGCATTGGGGCTCAGCAGATCAATCTTCCCTTTTCTCTGGCAACCTGAGCCTTGTCAGGCTCCATTATTCTCAACACACTTTGACAGTTCTGGGTTAAAAAGGCATCAATTACCTTTGGAAATGACCCTCTCCTGTAGGATCAGCTCCATTCCTGCTGACTTTGGAAGTTCCTTGTGCACAGGACAGGTTTTGGAAGGGGAGGCTGCCTCAAAATGTTGCATAAACCCATTTTATTGCACTTGGCAGTGCCTGTGGCACTTGGTGGCAGCCATCCTTCTCAAGCACGTTAGGGAGCCAATTTAATTATTAATAGAGCTGGTTTGTGTGGGCTTACTGGGGCCATTTTACTCCTCTTGGAATCTGTAAAGCCTGGAATTATGGAATTCTGTCCCTGCTGGATAGCTACAGGCAGCTCTGCTCTGTGCTGGGCAGAAAAACAAGTCCCAGTCGCAGAGGTGACCTCAGAATTTCATTTTTGCCAGTAAAATGTGATCAAACCTTTGCAGGTATTTTTATTTTCTTTGGTCCCTTTGTTGTTAAACAATTCTTAAATTCTTAAGAAAAAATTCTTAAGGCTTCTTAAAATGAATATTGATTAAATTATTTTGAAAAAAAAGAAGATAAAAATAGGGAAGGTCAGGATGGGTTTCTCCAGGGGATGGTTCAGCAACAGATGCTTAAAATTTCCTCCTCGAGGAACCTGCCTGTGCATCCAAAATGACTTTGAGGATCAGTACCTGGATGCTTCCATGGGGTCTGAGTGGGCAACAGAGCCAGAATTTCAGATGTTTTCTAACAAATAATAATTTCATCTGTTTTATAACAATCCATAACTGCAGCTGGTGTGTAACAAGTAATTAGCTGAGGTCTGGGTTGCAGCAAAAGCCACGAGTTCTCATTTTCCCCCATTTCCAGTCTTCATTTCCGGCTGGGTTTGCCCTGTGTCTGACCCCTCCTGCTGTCACTGCCTCCCCAAATCAGCCTTTTGTGCATCTTTCCCCTGCCAGGGGAGGATTTCATCCTGGAAACGTTGGGATTTCATTCCTAAGCGGAAAATAAGGAGGGGAAGTGCCAAGCAAACGTTGTGACCCAACAACAGAAGTGTCCCAGATTCTCACATCTTGTTTGGAAATTTGATGACAGCCTCGTTGCCCAGGGGTACAACATAATCACTTCTCAGTTCACTGATACGCCGCCTCTCAGCATCTGCACTAAATGTGTTTTATCCCCACTGCTTGTAAGAACACTTCTGAGTTCCTCAGATGCACAGGGAGGGAAGGAAAAACCCAGCTCAGGCGAGGAATGGCTGGGATTTTTAATTCCAAATGGAAATATGCTTTGAAAACGATTCTTTCCACCCCCTCACCACCCAAATTCTTCATTGATGTTGCTGGGGTTTGTCTTTATAAGCATTAACACCCTGGATAACACCCTCAGAGCTCCTTCTCGTGTTCCATTTGCCAGGAAAACTTTGGAATATCTGAACCACCATTTGCAAAAGTAACTGGAATTTCCTGGAGTGAGATCTGAGCTTCACATTTGTGTCCCGTGGGCTCCTTGCTCCAGGAATCAGGGACCTGTTGGGCAGCACCTGGCTCGGCTCAGAGACAAAATTGCCCTCAGAACTTCAAATATTTTTTTTCTGGCAGCTCTGCCCTTGTCCCATTTGAAGCTGCACCCCTGAAATGAGTTTCTTATTCAGGAGGGACAAGATTTCTTTTTCTAAATCAAATTAAACAGTTGGATACGTGATGTTGGTGCCAGTGTTTTAAACCCAAGGAAATCCAAGTTTTTCATACCAGTTCTGCTCTCCGTGCAGAATCCCTGAATCTTTAAGGCTGGAAAAGCCCTCAAAGATTGAGTCCAACCCTTAATACCTTAAATCAAATCCTGAAGTACTTATGAACTATTTTAATTTTACTTTTGCTGTTGTTTTCACTGTTTTCATTGCCATAACCCTGCTCCTGACAGGATCTACTCTGGTACTGCAAAAAAACCCAATTTTATGATTTTTTTTTTTTTTTTCTGAAAAGCAGTGGCTGGAAGAGCTCTGGCAGAGGCAGGGGAAGGGCATTTTAACAATTACATTTCATTACCTCACTGATGTCACCTAAAACCCTCACTCTTCACACTCTGAAACTAATGGGAGGCATTAAAGGAGCTTCAGTGGGCCCAGAGTGGCCCAGGGTTGTAGCAAATGCATCCAAAAAAATCACAGAATAATTAAGGTTGGAAAAGGCTTCTGAAATTATTGAGTCCAACCTTTCCCCAGCACTGCCAAGGCCACCACTGCCCCATGTCCCCAAGTGCCACCTCCACAGGGCTTTGAACAGAGCTGGTCCAGAGGCCTGCAGATCATCACAGAGGGAAAGCAGAATGAAAAAAAAAAAAAAAAAAAAAAAAAAAAAAAAAAAAAAAAAAAAATAATAATTGGAATTTTAAGTGTCCGAGGCCAAGCTGGATGGGATTTGGGGCAATCTGGGACAGTGGAAGGTGTCCCTGC
Organism: Zosterops lateralis; assembly: GCF_965231275.1. Classification (NCBI taxonomy): domain Eukaryota; kingdom Metazoa; phylum Chordata; class Aves; order Passeriformes; family Zosteropidae; genus Zosterops; species Zosterops lateralis. Next base: position 26,167,133 of record NC_139768.1, read on the forward strand.
CCATGGTAGGGGAGGAATATGGGATGAACTTTAAAACCCCTTGTGAGCCTTTGATTCTGTAATTTTCCATCCCAGACCCATTCCTGGTGGGTTTCTACTTTAGAAAAAAAAAAAATAGAGAGCTTTAGGAAAGCATTTTCCAGTTGAGAAAAATATTAGTGGAGAGTTGTAAAGCTCCAGCAGCAAAAGCTGAGCTGTCCTGGAGGGACTGGCATTGTTCAGGGAGGGCAGGAGAGGTGGGAGAACCATCCCATGAATGTCAGGAGAGGAAGCAAAAAAATCCATTATAAAATCCATTTATAAAAACAATCCACGGTGCAGTTTTGACTGCCTGGGCTTTTTCTTGTTCTCTGGACAAAGAAGAGTTATGTCTGGAGTGAGATTTAGCTCCTGTGCTGCCTTCCCTGACAGCAGCCCCTGGTGTTTCCCTCAGAGCTGCTGGGAAATGTCCCTCAGGAGGGGGATCCTGTCACAGCCTTGGGCTCTGCTGGGTTTGTGGCGACCTCTGGTGAACTCTGTCAGCACAAGGAGCATTATCTGCACTTGGCTGGTGATAAAAACATCCCCAAAACTGCTCAATAATCATGGTGAGGGTCGGTGTCCACACAGGGCCTCGTGCCTGGGGACAGCTGGTTCCTCACAGGCTGCCAGGAATGGTTGGGATCTCCAAAATCCTGGATACAGCCAAGGACACCATTCCTTATTGCTGCTGCCACACTGACCAGGCCTTAGCTTTGCCTCAGACAATGATTTCATCCATCATTTCTGCCTCCATTGCTCTGCACATCTCCAGGGCAGCTCTGGGAGGGTGGGGATGCTGCCCTGCAGCCTCTGCCTGGTTGTTCCTCCTCTTCTTCCTGTCTTTTGGGTGGAATAAAGACCCTTCAGCACTTCCAGACAAATTCCTGTTCCTCCAGCAGCAGATCCCAGCTCATGGGAAGCTTTCTGGAAAGCTTCATTTCATGTGAGCAGCCACAGAATTTGTACATTCAATTTTTACAGAACTGCCTCCTTGCAAAAATTGTGGAAGCAGATATTTGGCAGAGCAATTCAAATGTGGGAGAACTTTATTCCTGTCAGTCAGGCCACAAGTTGGGGTATTCATTTCATCCAGTCCCTGTGTGAAATGCCTTCATTTTCCAGCACTTCCTGGGATAATGTTACTTTATTCTGAGGTTTATCTTTATGGGTCTGGTTTTGCACCATATTTTTTTGCATCCTGGTTTGTTGGAATTAGTGCATTTGGTCTCATGTTCGGGCTGTTGATAATGATTAAGTGCCTGAAGAAATGGAAATCAAGTTGCTGCAAATCCCTGAACCATATTTTAAAGGATGTCACTGCCACATGCTTTACCCGGGCTGGGGGCAAAGGTCCCATCTGGGGACATTTTTCTGTGTCACTGCTTTTTTCTAACTGACTTTCTCCTTGTAATGATTCCTCTTCAATTATCTGACAGGCAGTGTGAGTCCAGCTGCTGAAATCCTGGAATTTTCCATCAGAATTGAACCTGCATCCAACCAACCATCACCTGGACAGTGCTGAGCTCCCAGCCTGTCACAACTCCTGTCACTGCAGCCGCCTGCTCTCTGTTCCACAAGAAAAGGAGACTGAAAACCTCTTCTTTCCAAGGTAATTCCTTTCATTCACACTTTTCTAGCTGCAATCTCTGACTCAGAACATGTCCATCCCCATTTCTGTGAGCATTAGGGATGGATGGGAATGGTCAGGACAGACAAATGGAGCCCTTGGTCAGGCCTGGTGTAGGAATTAGTTGGAATTGCTTGTCTAAAGACAATATTATTAAAACTGAGGAGCTGAAATCTTTGTGGGAGTGTTTTTCCAGCTCTTTCCTCCTCCAGGACAGGGCTGGACAAAACACACTTGTACTGGCTCCGAAAAATTCTGTGTAATGAGATGCAAATGTCACAAACCAAATCAAAACATTGCAATGATCCTAATTATGAAAATCAATGTGAGCCCTGCTAAGAGATGTGAACCATTGCAAAATAAATCCTGGAGTGCAGGAGAAATCACACAGGCTTAGAAGCCAATAACAAAGGGCTCCATAATACAGAGACCCTGCTTGAAATGATAATCTCAAATAATTGAGGCACTTCATTTCCAACTGGTTATTGTCCTAGGCTTTTCTAAAGATTTCCTGAAGCTCTCAGTGATTCCATGAAGGAAAATCTGATCCATGATCTGTAACATGCATAGCCCATATGTTTGTACACATTTGGGCTCTCTGGTTGCCAAATTTAAATTCTTTTTTGGGGGCAAGACACAGGACTGAGATGTGCACAAAATCTCAGACACAGGACTGGGATGTGCACAAAAATATCACATATAAGACTGAAAGGTGCACAAAAATATCAGACACAGGACTGGGATGTGCACAGAAATATCAGACATGGGACTGGGAGGTGCACAGAAATATCAGACATGGGACTGGGAGGTGCACAGTAAATATTGATTTGTGTTTTCCACTTCACACGGAATAGAATAATCTCAGAAAACCCTAAAGCCTGAAGTGCTGATGGATTTTTCCAGGGGCAAAGATAGACAAAAGAACAGGCAGAGTTTCCCAGCAGCATCCCCCAAGGCAGCAGAATCACCCTTTTATTTCCAAGGATGTTTCAGCCCAGACATTTTTCAGCTTTCTGTGCAGCAGAACAGGAGAGGGGAGCAGTTGATGTGATGTAAAGGAAATCTGTGGGGGGTTTTAGGGTATTTGTACAGAATTCTTCTTGCAAAGTCCTGGTGTGTTTGACCTGCTAACCCTGGTTTCCTGGAGATGGACACAGGCTGCTTTCCACTATTTCATGGTGTTCCAGTGCTTTTCTCTCCTTAAAAAAGGTGTAGGGACATTTATATTTGCAGGAAAAATAAAAAAAATGTAGCTATTAAAAACAACAACAAAACACCTTTGGCTTGTCCAACAATATATGAAAGTCTTTTATCTGGGTACTTGACATTCTGTTTACTTGCTCAGCTTCATCACAAAACACTTCCTGGTGAAACTACAGAATTGCTCTCCAGATCTGTTTTGTTTTAATTTTTTTTTCCTTGACATGGGATCTGTGCCTCCTGGGGAAACAGTAATTTTCTCCTCTGCATTGAAAAGCTCCTCTCCTGGAGCTTTGTGGTGAGAGCCTCTCTGCTGGTGGTGTGGAGCTCTCACAGAGTGTTTGAGTTTTTCCTTTCAGGAGGGGGAAAAAAGAAGGGGAAAAGTGAATTTGGGGACTCTGCTCTGACTGCTCAGGTGCAGTGATTTCTGCTGTGGGACAGATTTAGTGCAGTTGCTTTGGCAGTGCTGGATGGTTTGCTTGGAGTGCCTAAACAGATGGAAAAAATTGGATATGATATAATTCAGTTTGGTGGCATCCCTGGCACTGCTGCACTGTGATAATATCTTGGAGCTGTGTTTGGGTTTGAAATGAGCCTTTCCTTTCCCCTTCCCTTTTCTCTTTTCCCTTTTCCTTTTCCATTTCCCTTTTTTCCTTTCCCCTTCTCCTTTCTTTTTTTCTTCCCTTTTCCACTTTTACTTTCCCCTTTCCACTTCTCCTTTCTCTTTTCCTTCCCAGTCCCAAGGAGCTGCTTGATAACAGGACACATAAACTCCTGTATTCTCCTAACCTGAAATCCATGGCACATTCACCTGGGATGGGATTCATTTCACTCCATTCATTATTAACATTTTCTCCAGAAACTGACTTCCTGAAAATCTCAAATCACATCCAAGCAGAGCTGAATTATTAATAATAATAGTAATAATAATGATAATGATATTAAAGTCAAAGGAGTTACACTTGAAATGCATGTTGGGAATCAATTGGCTGCAGTTTCCTGGAATTTTAATTTTCTTTGAGCAGTCCTGAAGGAGCTGGGTGTGTTTTTAGCAGTGCTTGGTGTCAGCTGGATACAGCAATCCCTTGATGGTGACCCAGCAAAAACCCCAAGGCTCTTGGGGTTTGCCTTACCCTGATCATCTAAAGCTCCAGATGACTTTTGGATGCTCAAAAATTTATGCACGTATATGTTGGCAATAAAAACTCCCCCCAAAAAACCCCAGCCCATTAGGAATGGAAGACTCAATTATATTTTGCTGTTCTATTTAACAAGGAAGATTCTGTATAAATTAGTAAGGATGTGTATAAACACAATTTAATAAATGGGAGAAGAAAGCTGCTTCCATCCCCCAGAATGGGGAGTTTATGGCCCTGTGCAGTGTAATTATGTTTAGATGAGAATGAGCACCATAAACTGAGCAGGGGGGTGGAATTCTGAATTCTGGGGGTGAACAGGACCCCACTGAGACCCTGAGCTGCGGAATTTTTGTCAGAGACAACAGGGGATGGGTTTTGGTTTGTTTGGAGTTTTGAAATTAAGGACTGGGGAAAAAAATAAAACAAACAAGATTCTCAGATTCTTTAAGACTGGTACAGCTGCAATTTCCTGTTTGATCCCACAATCCCTGACTGGTTTGGGTTGTTGGGATTTTAAAGCTCATCCAGATCCACCTTCCACTGTCCCAGGCTGCTCCAAGCCCCAGTGTCCAACCTGGCCTTGGGCACTGCCAGGGATCCAGGAGCAGCCACAGCTGCTCTGGGCACCCTGTGCCAGGGCCTGCCCACCCTCACGGGGAACAATTTCTCCCCAGTATCCCATCTGAATCTCCCCATTTTCAGCTTAAAGCCATTCCCTGTGTCCTGTCCCTCCATCCCTTGTCCCCAGTCCCTCTCCAGCTCTCCTGGAGCCCCTTTAGGCTCTGCAAGGGGCTCTGAACCTTCTCCTCTCCAGGTGAGCACCCCAAGCTCTCCTAGCCTTTTGTTGAGACACTGTTCTCTTCCATTAAACCCTTTTTTCTTCTTCTTTCCCGTGCATCTGAACTGGGTGATCCCAAAGATTCCTTTAACATCCCTGTTTGTCCCTTTCTGACCCTTCCAGGGGAGGGAAGTTTGGAGTGAAGCACCTCCAGTTCTTCCTCCTGCAGCTCTTCCAGCCCTCCCTGAGGGAAGGGCAGAGCATTCCCTGCTGACCTCAGGGATTGCAGTCAGACCCTACAAAGGCCTTGGAACTCAGGATTTAAATCCTGCAGAGATTTTAGCCTCTCTTTTTTGTCTTTCTGAGCAGAGCGGTGGCTGCAGGCGGTGCCCTGGGAGCCTCGAGCACGAGCTGCAGTTTTTTAGCATCTCTTGCAAAGCCTGAATTTTCTCTGTTTCCCTGTGTTGCTCCCCTGCCCATGACCTAAATTATGAGGAGAAGATATTAAAGCCTGGATTTTAACTTAAGAGCTGACTACACCCACAGGAGAAATTAAAGCCCAGTGTTGTTTTTTGATTGAAGGTAAGGAAGCAGTGAAATGATGCTGCTTTCCTTGTCTAAATGCTGCCAGCAATAGGACACTTGGAGCAATATCCTGCTTTTCTTTGTGGCTTTTTGTCCTCTAAAATCAGCCTGATACCCCAACCATATTTCCATGGCAGGGGGGTGGAACAAAATGGTTTTTAAGGTCCTACCTGCTGCTCCTGCTGTAAGTATTGAATCTTCCTTAAAACGGACCAAAAACTATCTCAATTTGCAAATATTTAATCTAAATAAATGTTCTGAGTCCTTGAGTAACCCCATCGCCTTTGATTGTAGCTCCTTTATCTCTACTCAGCCAATTCTTCCACCTGCAGGTAATATCCTAATGGGTTTAAACTCTGTGTCCTCAGCTGAGGAATGAGATGCTCAAAGGCTCTGGCTGTGACCCAGATTTACTCCTTTGGGGCAGGTCTGGTTGTTGTTGGCCCATGAGTGACTCTGTAACAATGAGTTACATGGGATTTATCCCCTTGAAAGGAGCAGGATTTGATTCCTGCAGGTTCCTCCTCTCCCTGACAAGGTGCTAATGGTGTCTCCCAAGGCAGAGGTGGGAAATGCATTCCAGTGATCCCAAGGAAAGGTTTCCCAGGCAACTGGAACATCTTCATGCACAGCAGGGAGAGCTGCCTGGCCAGCCCTGCCCAGGGCAGGGCAGCAAATCCGCTTTGGATGAGGTTGGGATGTTTCCTCACTGAGTTAAGGTCCATCCTGGGCTGAGATTGTCCTGAATAAAGAGGATTTGGCTGCTCAGGACACATAGTCTGGGCACAGCCTGCTGGAAAGGATTGAGTAGGTGCTGTGAGCACAGACAATCCCAGCTCAGCTGGAGCAGGTCTGCCCCTCCCTACAGAGACAGCAGTGAGAAAAGAGAGAAAACCCCACATGGCTGAAAATAAGGGAAGAAGAGATGTGTCTGGGATGATTTTCTAGTGGCCTTTCAGTACATAGAAGGGCTACAAAAGAGCTGGAGGGGGATTTTTTTAATAGGGCGGGAAAATGGGGAATGGCTTTGAACTGAAAAACAGTAGGGTTAGATGGAATATTGGGAGGAAATCCTCCCCTGTGAAGGTGGTGAGGTCCTGGCAGAGAGCAGCTGTGGGTGGCCCATCCCTGGAAGTGTCCAAGGCCAGGTTGGAACAACTTGGGATGGTGGAAGGTGTCCCTGCCCATGGCAGGGGGTGGAATGGATGAGGTTCAAAGTCTGTTCCAACCCAAACCAGTCTGGGATTCTATGAAAACATTCACTTTATGCAGCAGAAAAACAGCACAGTAAATACGTTTTGTTTTGATTCTCTGTTCATTCTTGCAGAAAATGGGACTGAGCACAGAAGGACAGAAGCGAACACAAACTCTTCATGAACACAGTTGCTCTTCTTCCAAGACCCGCCTGAGCCCCTCTTTATGCTACTCTACCCCAAATGTGCCAGTGAGGTTTGGGGAGAGGTTCTGGGTTGGGAAACATCTCTGGAAAACACCAAGGTATTATCCAGGTCTGTGTTTCCCACCACTGACATTTGGATCAGAAATTGCCGATTTATAACCTGTGAACTGCAGAGGGACTCGACGTGGCTGCAGAGCAGTTTGGCTCTGAAAACGCAGACACTGAGACGGAGCAGGGAAGGCCAGCAGGGCTGAGCTGTGAATCCTTGCAGGGAGATGGAGAACCCTGTGCTGAGGCTCTTGGCCCTGCCGTGGATGTGCAGCTGTGGGGCCGTGCCCCGAGGCCCCACCACTTGCAGGGAGCACATGTTGGGGACTCTGCCCTTGCATCAGGAGCCTGGCAGGAGCTGCAGCAGAGTATTTTTAGCTGCTGTCCTGCTGGCTTAGGCGCTGCTGATGTTATGGAGCTTGGCAAGGCAGAGAACTGTGGGGTTATTTGAGTTTCAAGGGATCTCTTGTCTGTAACGTGGCCGTGGCAGAGAGGCCGGGAGCTGTGGGAGCTGCTCCTCCTCACTGCTCATTCATCATTCCTTGTGCTGCTTGGAGCTTCTCCCACTTCCTGAGGCAATGCCGAAGGGCAGGAGATCCCTGAGCTCCAGGATGCTGAGGAAACACCAGGAGAAGCAGCATCCCCTTACATGGGAAATCAAGGCACAGAGGATTCCTGGATGCTTGCAGACCCAAACACAGAACTAACCACAGGGTTTGGCCTGAGCCCTTGGGATGGCTTCCAGATTTAGAGACCACGAGCTACAATGTGGGTTTGTAGGTTAGACAGAAACACATTAAGCTAAGTAATGGGAAGTTTGAGAGTAAGATATAGAAGTAGTTGTAAAGGTAATAGGAAGTTTTAAGGTGTATTACTGTAAGTTTGTTTGTCATTAGGTAATTGGTCAAGACATTCTGCACTGCAGCAGAGATGTACAAGACAAATTAATTAGGGATTGGTGTGAAAGTAAAAACATTATTTGTGGCAGTAGTTTATTGACTAATTAACCTTTAAGAGACCTTGTAACCTGTGACCTTGTAACCACTGAGCACCACTGACCATGAACTCCTGGTGTATGTGGTGAAGACATTCTCACTCCTTGAGACTGAGGCAATGAATCATGTTTTAAACATCTCCCATGGTCCTGTCTCTCTTAATATCTTGGTATTAAGAGAGAGAGCCTTGGGGAGGCTGACCTGAAACAGAGACTGGATAGAGCTGGAGAATAAAGCAGAGATTTATTAAAAGGCCTTTAAGGATCCACCTTGGGCAGAACAAGAGTCTGGCCAGGGCTACACCCAGGGTGGACCCAAAATGGTCACAAAATGGATGCCCAGTCATGAGGTCTCACACTTTTATAGGTTTTGGTTTCTTTGCATATTGGGGTTTAATTGTCCAATTCCAGCTTCAGGTTATGAAGTCTCATCCTTGTTTTCTCTCTTCAGTCCACCCTTGTTTGTGCTTTTGGGCCTGAAAGTTGTCCTTGGTGTGCAGCAGGAAAAGGATTTGTTTGTCTCCCTACTCTGTGCAAAGAGCTTACTAAAACTTAATATGAGACTCAGAACTTCAGAACTTCACCCCTAAGGCAGCACAGAATCTGAAATACATGAAAGCTCAAACTTAAGGCATCAATCCCAACACCCTTATCCCTGAGGGACATGCCTGAAAACCTAAACCCAGCAGGGACAGCCTGGATGTCTCCAATCATTCAGGTGAGTGGTGTTTCCATGGAGTGTTAATTCCAGAGTGCTCCCAGGGCTTTTCAAAGGAGGCCTCAGCCCTTTGAAGGCTCTGCCCTGTCTGTGCTCACCCCTCACAGCTCAGCCTTTATTGAGGAGTGCAGTGTTGAAGTCCACGCTGTCGTTTTTCCTGTGCTCTCCTGTGCTGGGAATTGGGTTTAAAGGCTGAGGCTTCCCTGCTCCAATGAAAGGCTGGGCTGCCAGCAGGCAGGAGCTGAGGAGGGAAGAAAGAGTCACTGGGTTTTTTGAGCACTGCACGTTTCCGCTGGCAGTCAGAGCAGTGTCAAGTGCACGGAGAGCTGCTCCTTTTCATGTCCTGGGCCTGCAGTGCTTTTCCTGAGGGACTGGAGCAGGGAAAGGCTGTGGTGAGGAGCTGGAGAATATCCCCTGTCCTGCCACAGGGAAAAATCCTGACCCTCAGCACCTCTGGCCTTTTCTGTTCCCCAGAGAACAGGGCTGTACCAGCTTTTCTAATATTGGATTTTGTGTTTATTCAGATCAATCTGTGCTCTTGATTAAGAAGTAGCAGTTGATTACCTCCAAACGTGGCAGCTGTGGGGAGGGGTAAAAACCCTGAAGACCCTGATGCTCAAAGGGGAGCTCAGAGGGTGAAGAGATGAGCTTTACAAATCAGATACTGATGGAAATAATAGAAGAATAAGGGAGCCAGGTATCATAGAATCATAAAATTATCTAATCGTGGAATGGTTTGGGTTTGAAGAGACCTCAAACAGCCTCCACTGTCCCAGGCTGCTCCAAGCCCCAGTGTCCAGCCTGGCCTTGGGCACTGCCAGGGATCCAGGGGCAGCCACAGCTGCTCTGGGCACCCTGTGCCAGGGCCTGCCCACCCTCCCAGAGAATTTCTTCCCAATATCCAAGCTAAACCTACTTTCCCCCTTTTCCTGTCACTCTCTGACCTCGTTAAAAGTCCCTGTGCAGCTCTGACTTCCAGAGGAGTTATATCAAGCATTGAAACATAATTGGGCACAAAGAAATCCTTGCACAGAGCAAGAAAAATCCAGCCAGCTGCAACAGGCTTTCAATGAGGAAACAGAAACTTCTCCTGTCTTTTGGTGTGGGATATTTTTGGATGAAGCCTTTTATAACAGGGAGAGAACACAAGGGGAAATCAGGATCATGTTCAGACAAAAGGCACCCAATTGTTTGATAGCCACATTCCCTTTCTCCTGCTTGAGGACCTTTACAAGCAACCAAAGTCGCCAAGAATTGATCCAGACCTGGCATTTCCAGAGCCTGCAGAGCGAGGCAGACTCACAGTTTGATTTTATCTTCCTACCAGCAGATTTTAAAACACAACCTGCTGCTGGCTCCGGGGCTCAGCTCCTGTTTGTTTGCTGTTTAGCGGGTCATTATGGAGAGGATCCTTCTTTTCAAAAGGCTTTTGCAGGAAAGGAGTCTCCTTCAAAGAGGCTGCAATATCCTTGTTTATTTAAGTGGCTCAGCCAAGAAGAGAGAAAACAGCAGCGAGCTAAAAGAGCAGGCAGAACAGATGGAAAACACTCCGCGTTTTGGAGAAAAAAAGGTGTGTCCTCTCACCTCCTCCACATGATGAGTGTTGTTCCAGATGTAGCCACTTATTTCCTGGAGGTACTTTAGGTCTGGTGTCACAAATTCAAGCTGGCATCTTACCCTTCTCCAGAAATGCCAGGAGCTGATCTGAGGAGCAGCTGAGATGTCTTCCTCCCCAATGCTGCCTGTCGGGGAGAAATGGATCACCCTGAGCTGGGAGTTGGAGATTTGCTCGTCATTCTCAGCCAGATGAGAGGTCTCTCCCTTTGCTCCTCACCCCGCTGACCAGCACAGGGGTGTTTTTAGGGTAAAGAGCCTCTGGCAGCTGCTTTGCACCCACCTGAGCTGTTTTCCGGGACAAGGTCACTCAGGGTTGCCAAAAAACCTTTCCAGGGTGAGCAATTCCCCCTTTGTGTCCAGCCTGTGAGTTCTGAGTATCCCGAGGAGCTTTTAGCATCCCCTGTGCCCCTCACTGACCTTGCAATTATGGATCCACAGGTCCATAACTTTGTTTTTTTTGTCCCAAAACTTCCCAGCAGAATTCCTTGCCTTACCTGTGCTGCCAGAACTGAGTTTTCCCTCACAGCTCCTTTTTTCCCATTCCCAGCTGACAAAGTGCTGTTGGTGTGACATCCCAAGGACTTGGGGAGCAGAAGCAAATGGGTTTGTGCTGGGGATGCAAACTTGCTTGAGCCAGATTATCCCAATAGAAATATTGGATTTTTTTTCCCTTGTCTTTCTTTAGCCTCATCCGTACGAGAACCTTGAGGTGCAGTGCAATAAAATCCATAAAAAATTGTGCCCTTCAAAGCCACCCAGCTCCTTCTCCCTATTCCTTGCTATTTATAATATTTATGTTAGCTTTCCTTGACTCCTTTAAAGTTTGATCCCTTTAAAGTTTGATCTCTTCTTCTAAAGTCACATCAGACTTTCCTACACCCTTTTCTCCTCTCTCTCCTCAAAACCTTCTCCTTTCCTTGTCTCTTTTCTCTTTCTGCCTTCTCCTTCAACAACTGCTCAGCCTCTCTCAGATCATCGAGATCTTTGTTGCATCTGAGCAGGAATTTGGGTTTGGCTTTGACAGGTGTCTTTTTAGCTCAGCACTGACATCTTTTCTTCAGCAGCCACTTCCTGCAGGGTCTATTTGAGAGGTTTCCGAGCACATAAATTACGTTGGCACACGCGGATCAGCGCAGCCAAAATGCTAATTACCTCCACTTTCCCTGCTGCTGAGCCTCCCCTCAGTGGGATGAGCAACTTGTCTGCTCTGCTCTTTCTTTTCTTTTACCTCCTGAGGAATTCTCAGAGGACTTTAACACTTGCTGCTGGTGCAGGGAGGGCTTGTTCTTCGTGCTGTGCTTCGTGCAGGTTGTTTTTCTGCAGGTGTGCGAAGGAACCTGACAAAAACAAGCGAGGGATCCATAAATTAGAAACATTTCCTGAGGTGTGCCAGTATGTTTTGGCCAAAAGCTTCATTCCTGTGGGCTCCAGCTTGGGTGTGGTGACATCAGCAGGGTTGGGTGACATCAGCAGGGGCTCTGTGGCCACTTGTGGCCTGGCACAAGGCCCAGGAGGTGCCACGTGCTGTGGGACGTGGGGACTGGTGACATTTTCCGTCACCACTTTGGATTCATTCTGGGACACGTGCTGGGGAGTGGAGCTCATGCTGCCTCTGCCCACACCAGCTCTGACTGTGAGCAGGAAAAGGATTTTATATATTTAGACACGATGATGATTTAGACTTTAAATTCCTGGGGATGGCAACTGTGACGCAGCCCACGATTCCTGTGTGATGTAGGATCAAAAATGGGATTTTGGAGCTAATTTTTCCCCCTGGCATGGGAGGATCCAATTCAGCTTCGCCCCCTTTGCCGTGACAGTGACGTGCACAGTCCCAGTGATGCAGGAGTGCTCCAAAATCAGGTGGCAATGAAGATTCTGACGTTCACAGCATCCACAAATCCTGGGCCCTGCTCCTTCCATCTCCTGGCAGCCCTTGCTGCTCCCCTCCTGCTTGCTGAGATCCATCCAGGAACGCCAAAGCTATGGAGGGGGCAGGACTGGCAGTGCTGCTCCTGCCTTGGATCCCTTTTGATTTTCCTTCTCTCCCAAATCAAACCTGTGTGTCAGAGGGGGCCTTGCTGGAGCCTGAACTGCTGCTGGCTCAGGCCGCCAGGGGAGCAGTGTCTGAGTGGAGTTGTGCTCAAAAGTGGCTTTTAAAGAGGAGCTGTGCATCTCTCCAGCCAGGGCATGGTGCCAGGGCTCAGCAGAGGAGCTGTCCCTGCCTGCAAGGAGCCCGAGCAGTGTCTCACTCACAGGGCTTCACTCAGCGTTGGCAGCCAGGAGGGAATTCAATCAACAGCTCTGTCCTTCTGGATGGAGAACCTCTGAGGCTGGAACAGGAGCACAGAGCTGGTTATACCCACTGCAGCCAGGCCTTAGAAAATGTGTCCCTGACCTTTGAGGAGATGGTTGCATCCTCCTCAGAGAGCTCTGTTCAAACCCCTGGGTGGCTCAGGAGTCAGGTAAGTGACACAGGGGACAGATTTAGCCCCGGGCATGGGGGCAGTGCAGTGGACAGGCACTGCCCAAATGTCTGAGGGCAGCAGGGGGGAAAGAGCTGAGCCTCCCCTGAGCTGCATCATTTGGCCTTAGAGCCCCTTTACCCCTGTCAGGCAGGGCCATTCTCCTCCTGGATTGGAGAATTCTGGAACAGGTTGGGTTGGGACAAACCTTAAAGCCCATCTAGTGCCACCTCTGCCATGGGCAGGGACATCTGCTATCCCAGGTGGCTCCAAGCCCCGCCCAGCCTGGCCTTGGACACTGCCAAGGATGGGACAGCCACATGGTCCCATTTTTCAGGGGATCAGAGATCTCCATGGCAGGGAAATGCCCAGAATCACTCAGGTGTATCCACAGCAGCTCTGCAGCTCCCTCGTGCCGCTATAGATGAGATCTCGTGGTGCAGGTGAAGGAGTTGGTTGTGTCCCCTTGCAGCAGTGAGAGCACAGAGGGAGTGACCCAAGGAATGAACTTCCTGCTTTCTGTGTTTCTTCTCTCTCTGTGTCCTGCTGAGATTTTCTATTATCACCAAGTCAGAAGCAGGTTTATGTGCTGGGAGCATGATTGATTTCCAGCTCGCACCTTGCAATGGGCTGAAAGCAAACCACGCTGGCTTTTGGCTTAGCTTGATATTCTTGAAAGCAAAGGGAAAAAAAACAACAAACTGAGTTAGGAACAAAATATCCCAGCAGCTTTCTCCAGCAAAGCCATGCTGAGGTTTCACTGGAAGCATCCCAGAAGGAAATAGGATTTTGAGCCTTGCCTTTATCAGAAACTGGGGTTTTACAACTTTTGGGGTTATGCCAGTGGACAGGTCGAGGTGTGTTCATTCATTTTTTTGTTTGATCTCACAGCAAAGTCCCACAATGCCAATTTGAAACACTTTGGATTGACCACTGGGTTGGAGGAAGGAAATATGTTCTAAAGCTTATAGGCTTATTAAGCTCAAAAATCTGCAAGGTTTGATAGGCTCAGCTGCGAGGCTTTTGTTGTTCCATATACTTTTAGGGGGAAAGCCAAAGGAAAGCAGCATTGAGGTTCAACACAGAGTCCCTCCAACAAGGCAGGCAGGAGGGAAGAGGTGATATTGTTGCTGATACTGCTGCTGATTTATTCTGAGAAAATACAAATTTTATGGATGCTGGGAGGTTTTATTGTGGTTCTTAATGATTCATTTGACCCTTGATAGCTGAACCCAGCCCGGGAGCAGAGCCTCTGCAGACAGAGCAGGAGACAGAAATGTCAATTGCCACTTGTTCTCTTCAACCTGATTCTTCCAAACCTGAAGTGGGAATATCTGGAATGGATCTAAATCCCCATCTATGCTTCATGCATGCAAATCACAGGTGTGTTGTGGTAACCTGCATCCTGAAAAGCTGGGAAAAACAACCTCCAAGGAGTGAGGAACAAATGGGAGGGTTTGAATGTTCAGGAAATGCCTTTCTGTGTGTCTGAGGGTGGTGATGTCTCAGTGGCTCTTGCCTTGGTACCATCTGCATCTCCAGGGCAGATTCAGGTTGGATATTGGGAACATTTTTTCCCCAAAAGGGCTCTCCAGCCCTGGCAGAGGTGGAGTTCCAGTTCCTGAAAGGATTTAAAGACCTGTGGATGTGGCACTTGGGGACATGGGGCAGTGGTGGCCTTGGCAGTGCTGGGGAATGGTTGGACTCAGTCTTAGTGGGTTTTTCCAACCCAAACTATTCCATGATCCTGTGGCTCTTTGGTTCCAAAGCAGTTTGTGATTTCTCATCTGGTCAAAACCTCTTTTTTAGAGGGATGTGAGAAAGGTGAGCACAGGAGTGACTGACCAGGCCCAGTGGGAGATCCCCTGGGCCTCAAACAACTCAAGATTTTAAAAAATGAAGCCAATAATGCACCAAAGTTTATCCAGAGAGTCCCAGGCTGAACCTGGAAACCCTGAGCTTTAATCACCAGCCTGTTCTGGGTCCTCACCTTCCACAAAAAGTGTTGTGTGAAGGTTAATTTTGGATTAAAGCGGAGTTGGGCTAAATGCAGACACAATGAGAGCTGAGCTAAGCTGTGCTCAGGCAGAATCCAGCCCAAAGTGCTTTTCTTTGCAGCAGGAACACGGCCTAATCCTCTTATCCTTGGAGTTGGAGGTCCTGGCCGAGGGGGAATGAGAGGTTCCATTCAAAGAGGGGATTTGCTCTCTGAATAAGAGGACTCAGGCTGGAAATGCAAATAGTCACCTGTTCTGCTGATGGGTTTATAAAGGGTTTAAAGCTGCAGGCTTTAAATGAGGCAAATTTCATCTTCATTTCAGCCCTTGTGGGCCTGGAGAATCCTGAAGAGCTTCACCAGGAACCACAATTCTTTTTAAAACACTTTTGTTTTTTAAAAAGTAATTTCAGAGCTGTTGGATTTTGTCAGCCTTGCTGTGATCAGCACCACCATGATGAAGGAAAATGGTCAACCACGAGCTGAGATCACCTCAGGGATTTTTGTTTAAAACTCCCAAAGGCTCTTCCATGCCACTGGATTTCTCCTCACAGCTCTCTGTTTCCTGGAATGAAATGCACTTTATCGGGAGGCTGAATGACAGCACCATGGAATCATTATGGTTGGAAAAGACCTTCCAGGTCATCAAAATGATCTGAAATATTGCAGGGAAAAGTGATATCATTTATAAAAGCTCTGGTGTCCCCAAAGACTCACACAAAGGTCCCTTCTGCAGCCCTTGGCCATTGATTTTTCAGTGTAAACACCACAGGAAATGCAACATTTGGGGTTTCTGCCTCACTGTGTTCATGCCTGAAACTCTATAGCTGTCAAAAAATTATCCTCAGTGTTTTCTTTAGAGTCCTGGTTCAAGTTGGAAAAGCCCTCAGATCAATGAGTCCAACCATTAACCCAGCACGTTTTTGTAGACATGGTGCTCATTCTCAGAAAAAAAATCAGTGGAATTTAATGTTTTCCAGCATTCCCTGTGCAGTCCAACATTCCCAGACCTTGTGGGATTGAGCATTTTCACACCACTCTGGATAAATAAACCACAGAATCCCCTAAAATACTGCACCATTAAATTTGTTGCAGCAACAAATGATGCTTTTAGACATGAAACATCTGCTGTGTTGCTGGAGATTAACAGAGTTTATTAATGAGATTAACAGAGTTTATTAATCCTACAGAAGTTTGGATTGACTAAACTCAATGTGGGCTGAGATATGGCTGCGTAGCAGAAATTATTATCCAAAGAATTTTAATTGTCAGAAAAAAAATTCATTTGGTGTATTAAGAGCTAAGTACATAAAATAATAATGTTGGGGGGAGAAAAATAGAAAAAAAAGTATTATTCTTTGTATTGGGACTGTTTTGAGTATAATAAGACTCTTTGAGGAACTTTCTACTTAAAATGCACTTTTAATGTTTCCCTCTTGCTGCCAGGCTTTGCAAGGTCTCCACCTGATATATTGGAAGTGGTAACAAACTCTTGAGATGGATTTTTGAAATCTTTAGACCTCTGACCAGGCTTGCAGTGATGACACAGAGGTAACAATAAAACCACTTGAGAGACATTTAATGGGACACTTCAAATGAAATCCCCGGGGTTGGTAATGGCAGCTGAGCGTGTTCTTGCCATTTTCCCATTTAACAAGAAGAAAAGGCCAAACAAGGAGCAATTAGTCAGAATAAAATCAGCTTTGATGACATTTTCCCTCCTGAACTCTGGTATAAAATGGTCACTTGAGGAAGAACCAAAAGGATGTGTGAGGAATTTGGATGTAGAGCTGCATGTTCCTGCACACAGTGCTGGGTAAAAAATGAGCAGGTAAAGCCACCATGGGGCTCTTGGTGCACGGGTTGCTCTCTGTTCATATTTTGCTTGATTTTGGTACAAATTTTCATTAATCTCAGCTTTTCTTTGAAGCCTATGCAGGTTAAACTTGGTTTTCATCCTGTGGATCTCCATGACATTGGTGTGCTCGGGTTACCCAGTTGGCCCTTCCATGGTAAGTCCCATCCCTTCCTCTTAAATTACTCCTTTATCTAAATTAATTTTCTTTGCTAGATTGCTTCTTTGCTCCTGTGTTTTTATTTTTTTATATAAAATGAAAGAACTTTCTTGTATTAAAGCTATTGGTTAAATATTATTACCTAATTTTCCTGGAGCATAGCCTAATTTTTCCTGGAGTTATTAATAAAATATGCAAGCCTCTGAAATAATCATGTGAGCAACTCAGTGCATATTTAATGTGGAGTGTGGGGAGCTGAAATCCTGGATGGAAGAGAGAAAACCACAAATCTCCTCTCCATTTTATCTGAATTCCTTACATATCTCAAAGAGATGCAATTAGACATATATGTATTAATTTCACTTATTGCTAGTGAATTTATCAATTAATTAATTTATTTATAATCAACTGATTTATTTAGACACAGCTGGATTGAGTAGCCACATTTCCTAATGGATGGGTTCTCTTTATAGCAATGATATCATGGTTAAAAAGGAATTTAATTGCTTCAATAAATGTCAAAATAAAAAGCCTTTTATTCAGTAAATCTAGTGAAGTAGCAGCTAAAAATTCAAAAGGGGAATTTCTCTGTTCCCAGTTTTTTGTTTTTACAGGGTTTTTTCCTTGCAAAAAGTGGGTTTTTTTGCTAGGGAGAAAATTCAGTCTGGGAGATGCCTTGTCAGTGGCAGAAGGTGTTGGTTGCAGAAAAAGTCATTTAAAAAAACAAAAAAATTGACTTAATAACCAGTATTAAATAAGAGCAATAAAACACTGAATTAAAACAAATCCTAATGAAGTTAATGGCAAATTTACCAGCATTTTCAGGTGTTAATCCTGTGGCTTTGCATCGAATTTTTAGAGATGGCAGAATATGGCTTTTAGATGGAAAATCAGCTGGGAAATCAGGATATGATGAAAGATGCACAGAGCAACCATAGAGATGCCAGGAAATGTTTTTTATTTTATAATTCAGCAGTAATTAAATGCAGTTTATTTTAAGAGCTGTTGAAATATGTCAAAGTTTTTATGCAGTTGGCATTTTTTTTTCCTATAGAGTGCAAGTCAAAGGAATGTGTGCAAAACCCTGGATTTTTATCCAGACTTTTTAAAATTCCCATTATTATTTTGTCATTATTAAACCTCCTCAGAACTGCTTCCAGAATTGGTCATAACTACTGGAAAGCCTCCTCCAAATTTTAGCTTTACAGGTATTTTTGTTTTCTCTTGTGTGTAATTTAAGTCTCAGAAGTGCACACAGGTTATAAAAAAATCTGGTATTTTGCTTTTCCCTGAAAAAAATCTCATTTTACAGCAATAAACACCCGTGGTGTTCCTAGAAAACTGTGTCACAGCTGGTCAGCATCACTAAAAACAATTCATATCATACCCTAAACGTAATTGTATTGGTATTTTAGATCAGGAATGTATAAAAAACTATGAAAAAAAACCTGATTTTGAACACGATAAATTCTTAGAAAATAACAGCTCATCCTTGTCATTCAAAGCATAAATTGCTTTTTTTGTTTCTGCCTTGCTCTGTATCCTGAACAAGTCCTGGCAAATACACAAATCCATAATTTTACCTTCCCTTATCTCTCTCTCTCTTTTTTATTCTCTCTCCTTGTTTGTTTGTTTGTTTGTTTGTTTGTCTTTAATCTCCAGAGCACCAACCCTTTTTACTTGACCTGCCAGCTGCTGGGGAGATGGGATTCGTGCCTGGTGCTGCTGAG